>NC_066333.1:4838714-5451928 GCF_022539315.1 Serinus canaria
CCTTTGACAGAAGCAAAAGTGCAAGAAATCCCACTGTGGCGTGGCGTTCTCGCTGCGCTCTCCCTCCTGCCTGTTTTCCACGCAGCTGCTTCCCCCTTCCTAGAAATCACATCACCACTGCTCCTCCCCCTTTATCTCCTGTCCCCACACAATGAGGACGTGGTCTGGTTTTTTTCCCCATGGATGGGAAAGCCAGGGCAAGCTTGGTACTGTGGTCTTTTGCACTAACAGAATTTCGGTGCAATTCACTCTTTCCAGGGAATTATTCTAGATTTATTCACCACAAAGCATCCAACCATAACAACTCAGTAATTTTAAGGCCTAAGGAAAAAATGTAACAAGATGTTCAAAAATTTTGGTTTGGGATAATTGGGAGTTGTTTATATCCTTGTGCTGCTGATTATGTTGTCATATACCACCATTACTGGTGTCCTCAGGAACAGGATTATCTTTGCTTGGAAACAAAACCTCCACTTTAACCACTTAAATGCTGGTTAATGTCACTGATAAATGGAAAGAAAAATACTCCCATGCTGTTACTGGATATATGAGACACTCAAAAATCATAGTGAAGAGGGTTGAATAAACAGATAGATGGACAAGTGAAACATAATCACTGTAATTTTTCTGATAAAATGACCAGGGCACCACAATTTTTCTTTAGAGTATTTAGGGCAGAGTCTCCCACTGCTTAGTAGAATCAGTTCTTGCTCTTCCTTGGTTTGAAAATAACTTTCTGTGCATTCAGATCATACCAAGTTTTCCAAGCTGTATCTTCCTGGGGTTTTGTACCCTTCAATTATTTCTGCATGCATCTGGAATTTACATCTCTGGGTCATGGTTATTCCCCTGGCTCACTGGAATGCCAGTGCTACCCATGAAGTCCAATGAATAATTCTAGTAATGGAAATGTGTTGTGGAATGTATGGGGCTTGTCAGTCCCTGCTTCTCCTCAGCTTTCCTGGGACAGCTGGAATTGGTATTTCCTACTATTCCACTGGAAAGAATTGTACTGAATAGACTGGGGATAAATACTCTTTGCAGCACCTTGAGAGTTAAAAAGAAGTTTAAGTATAAATTCCATTTACACTCATGACAGTTTTTAGATTCCCAGAGTGGCATGTATAAGCTTTCTTGTGATTTTTTTTCATTATTATTATTATTATTATTTTGTTGGGTGTTTTCTGTTTATTTAAGACTTATCAATAATGTGTACAGTAAATTCTAAAGTTTTGTACCAATTTCCAGCAAATCTCAGGTTTTCAGCAGTCATTTTCCTCTGATTTCACGAGATCTGAGACCTGGAATGCAGCAACCTAGATGTACTTTGTCAAGAGAAAGCATTGTCTGCACCCAGAGTTTTCATAACATCTAATTTAAAATGCATCTAGGATTTTTTTGAGGAAAAAAAAGTCTCAGAGACAGTAGAGAGGAAAATGAGCCATTTCCTTAGCTTGAACCTGCATGAATTAGTGGTAAAGTGTTGATCTCTAAACTTGCAGTTTCTGAACCATAAAATCTGTTTATTTCACCCTATAAAAGAACATTTTAACTTATATGGCTATTTACGTTTAAAAGCTATTAGAGATGTGGGTGGGGAGAGGCAAAGAAGCAGCTTGAATCAGTAATTTAAGCTTGCAATACAATCTTCATCTGCTGCATAGCTTGCATAGAAATCCCCTTCAATGTGGATTTTCTGTGCTTGTAGCAGTCCCACCATACAGGAAATATACAGTATATATTTCCAACATTATCCATAATTGTAGTAAAGCTTATAAAGCATCCCATTCCTTGTGTGTTCCTGGTGATCTGCCTTAACTGGATATTCTCAAGTACACATTTAAAGGAGGGAAAAACATAGCAGGAGCTGGCAGAAGTCATCTGCAGTGACTTTCCAAAGGGAGTTTGGGGAAGGAATTATTGACCTGCTCTCATGCAGGAATGCAGTGGCTCTGATTGAAAACTTCCATACCTGTGCTTTCTTTTGTACCTGAATTTCAGGGAGGTTGTGTTCTCCTAGGGGTTGAAAATGCTGGGGCTAAATCCGTGTGGATGCAGCACCTCCTCGGGTGGGCAGGACAAGGTCACAGCACCTTGAGAGAGAGATGGGACTGACCAGGAGGGGCTGCTCCTGCTGGAGGCAAGGCAGGGATGGAGGGAGCCTGGATCCTGCACTTCCTGCTCCCCTGAGCCTTGGAGAATCCTGAAGAAAGCAGAGGGGGCTGTGTGCTGATTCGAATGCAAGGTGAGTGTTTGTCCTTTGTCCCAGGGAGGGAAGGCTTTGCACAGCCTCTGATGCTCACTCACACACACACACACACAAACAGAGCAGCCTTGCTACAGCAGTCACCTTCAGCAAAAGGGAAGAGAGGTTTTGATTCTCTCCCTGCAAATTTGGTAGCAAATTGTCAATGCTTTTGCTCGAGCTGTGCAGGCCTTTTCCATCCAACTGTCCCTGAACTTGCAGTACCTTTCCAAAAATAGTTCAAAGCGTTAACCGTGAGTTCCCTGAACTGTGATCCTACCACTTCTGTATTATTTGGTTCACCATTCCTTTGAAAGTATTCATCCTTCCCCTCATAAAACTTAAATCAGCTTGTTCTTTGGTCCAAGAGTTGACATCATTATGATGCTACATCCTATGTAATGGTGTGAGAGCTGGAAAAGCATTCACAGCAAAACCACCCGGTGAATTGAATTTGCAGCCCTCAGCCCTCGCAGGCTGAGCTCCCTCCTGCCCTCCTCATTTACTTGGACTTTTAAAACCTGTGCAGGTCCTTGGAAATACCCCACGATCACAGCAGAGCAGCCCTGAGTATTTGTCAAGGGTCTTTTTAATGTTCCCACTTTTCTTTCCATGACCCCACTTGTTTTACAATGTTTGGGAGAGCAAAAGTGATTGTTTTACCAAATTAAGCTAGATTTCTTGCCAGGAACAGTAGATAGAATCTTGTTGACAGATTTGGAAAAGATTATTCTTTCAGTACCTTTTGAATTATTTTTTTAAGTGTGTCTGCCATGCACTGTTTCCAAAATCAGCCCACATTTAACTGTTTAATATTACACGGCAACAGGGACAAATTAGCACCTTTCATTTTCCTATCAAAATTAACACATCCCAAGAAGACATTTCAAGAGCTACACATCTCTTATTTAGAAATAAATGTAGGAATCTACTTAAATGTGTTCACCTCAGAATGTGTTCACCTTCAGAATCTAGGCACAAATAAAATTTGAGGGATTTGTCACTGATTTCAAACACCTCCGAATTTTGCCTATTTTCATAGAATCATAGAATAGAATCATAGAAAGCCTTTGGTTGGAATGCACCTTAAAGTTCATCTAGTTTCATCCCCCTGCTATTTTGCTTGCATGTGTTTGAGGTTACCTTTTCCTCTCCTGTGCTTTTCATATGATGATTTTTTTCTTTTTGGTGGAAAGCTCTTTTTAGAGTCTGAAACACATCTCATGCCTTTGCTCCAGGGCTTCCTCACAGGCATGAGATGGTGTTTTGTTTTGTTTTTTCCTCCCCCTTTTCATGCTTAACTTGCCCTCTGGGTTTGTTTTGTTCTGGTTTGCTCTGGTTTGTTCTTCCCTCCTCCTCTGGAGCATCTGGAATGGGCCACGGCTGACACTGGGCTAATGGGCAGGGTGCAGAGATGCTTCTGCTGATAGAAGGGAGCTCCTCCAGCTCCTGGCTGGTGTGTATTGCCCCTGGTCACATTGGCAGGGATTGCTGCCCTTTGCTTTATTGCTGTGCCTCTCTCCAGCAAAGGACACAACTTCCTCCCCAGGCACTGCTGGTATTCAAAGCTTTTTTGTCTTTTGTGTTAAAAGTCTGAAGTTTGTTATAAAGCATTAGATCTTCCTGGGTGGCTCGTGTTTAGGTGGATGTTGGAGTTCTGACTTTAGCACCAAGATTTAGCAGGGGGAAAAGGAAGTAGGCAGTTTTGAATTGTGTGGTGTAGGGGAGTGTGATGGCAAAAATAAAGGAATTACACAATATAAAAGTGTTCAGGAAATGTTTAGATGCATACTCCAGGACATGATTTAGTGGTGGACCTGACAGTGCTTGGTTAATGGTTGCACTCCATGATCTTGGAGGTCTTTTCCAACTTGTATGACTCTACAGGGCTGATTTTGCTGTCATGGGAAGTGACTCTAGATCATTTGTGCTCACTGAAGCTGCTGTGCACTGTGGGTACAGATTCATATTCTTCCTGCCAGTTTTGGTCCACGCAGATACCTTGGGTTATCAGCTCAGAGCACATGAATCCAAGTCAATATGTCTGTGTATTTCACTTTTCTCTTTGAGAATATTAAGGCCAGATTCTCATTTATACTAAGCCCACTAGCAATATTCTGGCAACAGAAAGATGCCTTAGCAGGAATGTAAATTAAAGCCTCTTTATACTTTTAATAGTGTTTGTAGTTTCACTTGGCTGCAGTACAGGAATGACACATGTCTAATCAAATGGCATTTGCCATCCTGTTGATGGTTGCTGATATTCTTTGTACTTCTACCCCCTAACTAACTAGACCATGAGTCTGCTGCAGTCACAGCTTTCCAATTTCCTTAAAATGTGCTTTTTTTTTTTTCTTGAAACATCTAAACCAGGATTTAAGATTAAAGCAATTTTTTATGTCCCTCCCTCACTGTATGATGACCCTGTTTGTGCCTTCATGAATCTCTACTAAATGTCCAGTTCTGCAGTGTCCAGACAGATTATTCTTGCCATGTCTGTTGCTTAAATTGAGGAGAGGGTTCTTCATCTCACTATGCCTTGTACAATGCCAAACACATTTTTATTTGCTGGATTAAGGAAAATAAAGCCTATATTAGGAATAAAACCTATATTTTCAGCTATTGGAGCAAGAACCTCAAGTATTTCACATTAAATCATCCCAGCTTATGCATGCTCAGGTCCATTTTCATTTCTGTCCCTTTATATCCTGTCTACAAATGCCTCAACTTTGAAATGGGAAATTATCCTCCAAAAAGCCCAACAGTTTAAGGAACAAAGAAGGAAGACCTTAAGTACAAGCCTTGTAGAGAAGCTACATGTGAACCATACAGACTTGGGAAAAAAATGTCAATATCAGCATCTACTTAATGTATTTCAGTAAAATACTGCTTTTGCAATGTCTGAAAACACGATGTAAGTATTTGATTAGATCTACAACTGTAGATCTGACTGCAAGGTCTTGTGCTAAATTACCACACATTCAACAATGCTGGCTCCAGAGAGCTTTGGAAAAAAGCCTCTAACACAAATCCAAAATGAGCCTTTGCTTGTTTGGAATTTTTGCTTTTTAAAAAATAAATATTTTAAGGGATCACTGAAATACCCATTGCCTTGAGACTGGCATAGAAAAAAATTATAATGCTTTTCTCTCTCATGGAAATCTGGAGCTCTCCAGTGATTTAAGTCTCCCATTCCTTCCTCTTAGCTTCATAAGGACTTAGTCCAAAACTTGTCTGCAGCCTAAGACTGACTGCTGACTTTCAGAGTCTTGGTCCCTATTGATATTAAATTGAGAAAATTGTGCACAAAGTAAATAGAAAGGAAAGATATGTCTCCATCAAACTAAAATGACAGTATTTAGAGCTGCTAAGAAGTCACATCTTAGAAGAATTTATGTTGGTGAGAAAGCTTAAGGGTCTCAGTGCACATAAATTGGCTCAAGGCTTAAGAAACGCAAATATTTATAAGATTCTCTAATTTAGTAAATGGATTCTTAAAAACTAAGAGCTGAGTAGCCTCCCCATGTATATAAAACACGTGACAGCACTCTGCAGAACTCCACAGACCATAACATGTAGTGCAAAGCATTTCTGCAGAATGCTCTTACCTCCTTGATGCTCTTAAGTCCTCCCCAAATCTTCCCAGGGATGTTGTGAGTGTGTGCCACAACACTTTCTATCCAGACAAGCTGTTCCCTCCATTTCTCTTTCACCTAAAAGTATGTTTTTCTGCATTTCTAGATTAAATTTTCTTCTTATGTTGCTGGGTGACTGGAGGAATTTTCTGAGTGACTGCTAGGATAAAGATGCCCCTTTTTGGGAGCAGCTTGCACAAGGAGCACTGTCCAGCTGAACAGGAGTGCTAGAATTTAATGTCTGGTTGTGTCACCAAGGCTCAGCTGTCACCAGTTGTTCATTTATCACACTGCATTGCTATTTTCTGAAGGATTAAATGTTCCAAACCCAAACAAAGTCTTAACTTAAGGAGCAAGAAGGCCTCTGTGGAGTGTCTGTGTGATGAGAGGAGTCTCTCTGAAGGTGGAGGCTTCTCCCAGCCCTCCTTACTCGGTGCTGGCTGGCAGGGCAGGGGCTGCTGGGCTGGAGTGCTGACAAGGAGGTGATGGAGTGTCTGCTGGGGCCGTGGCTGCGGGGCAGTGCCCCAAAGTGAGAACAAAAAGGGCCAGGCCCTAATGGCTGTCAGGTGTGTGACAAGTGGGGCAGTGAGCACGGGGCTCCCCCTGCCAAGTGAAACACAACTGGGGCCTCCTGTCAATGAACAGGGGCTGAGGGAGCTTTTCCTCACGCTGGTTGTGCACGGAGCCCGTGCGCGCGCGTCCCATCCATGGCACCCACGGCTCCTCCAGGGCTCCTCCAGAGCCAGCAGAGCTCCCAGAGCTGTTCCCATTTCCCAGCCAAGGGACAAAGCCCTCTCCCTCCCCTTGCTGGGGCTGCTAAATCCCCTGGAGCATCTCTTTCCTCTCTTTCCTTGCCCATGCAGGTGTGTGCAAACCCAGGGCACTGGGAATATTTCTCTGTCTGCTCTGGGGTGCCCTGACCCCCAGGGGAGCTCTGACTCTGACCCTCATCCATGGAGAAAGTTTCCCAGACTTCAAGATAGACTGGAATCCACAAAAGTGTGCAATAGATTCTAGAGAGCAGTGCAGGTGTGTCACTGGGTGAGAAATTGAGGGTTTGGGGGTTTTAGTGTGTTGTGGATGGAAGCAAGATGGAGGGCACAGGGTGTCATCCTGGGCTTCTTCTTCCTCCTTCTCCATGGGTTTGGGTGGCATTTTGTAATTGGGCAGAAAAGTTTGCATTGAGGTCTCTTTGGGACCAGTTATTGGGTTAAAAGGGAAAATAATCCAGGTGTCAGCTCTTAATTGGACAGTTTAGTCTTAAAAGCCCTTGTTCCAAGAGATTGTTGGCCATTTTGTGCCTTCTAATGAAAAGCTGCCCAACTCACAGCAGTGAGACTGTTTCACTGATAAGAAACAATAAACACCTGAGTCTGAAAGTGAACTGCTGTCTCAAGTGCCTTCAGTCCAGACCCAGAGAAACCCAACAGCTGGGACCCTGGCAATTGGCACCCCCCCACAGGTGCTCACCTTGCAGGGTGTCACCTTCCTCACCTCAGAAATCATCCTCCTGATCTCCCCTTTCAGCCATCACCTCTCCTTTTCTATTCCCAGCTCTCGCTGATACACACCAAGATTACATTTCTGCTTTGGCCTGGCTTGTGTTTTCCAGGCCAATATATTATGCCACTTTCACACTCCCCTCCCTGCCCCATCTGGCTTCCATCCTACCCCCATAAAGATTATTAATATCGCCTGTTTCTAAGCGATTTATTAGCAGGGGCCTAACTGGTGCCATTTCCCATTTTAGTAGAGCACTGAAAATAATCCTGAGGAGTGTGCCCAGCTATAAAAATGTACTTATACTGTCATATTTGCAGTTTCAAACATGCACCACTTGATAGTCTCCAAAGTGCTGTTTAATTGGGGTTTACGGGTTCTAATTAATTATGCTATATAAAAAAATTACTTGTCCCATTACAGCTCTCTGTGGTTTACTCTGAAGAGCAATGTAATTTAGAGATAAATTGTCCTTCTCTATCCCCCTGCTCCCCCTCTTCCCAGCAAGTTCCAGAACAGTTTAATTCTGCTCTAGCCCAGGAATGAAGCTGAGAGAGAGCTACATTTTGGTCAAGGGACACAACTCTTCCCCATACCCATAAACAGCTTTAAATGTGACTCGAAGTAGTTCCACGTTCTTTCTGCTGAATCAGGCTGGTGAAATTATGAATAATCCTGAGGCTTTGCACAGCTCAGGTCTGGAGGGGCTGGGATTTTGCAAAGGCTTGAACATGATGGCTGCTTTGTGCACTGTGGACTATTTCCTCTGGTTTTGCAGAGGTAGCAGTGAAGGAAGGTGAGAATGAACGCAGGATTTTTTGCAGGATGAAGGTCTGTGTTGAGATTTCTCTCCATGAACCTGTAGGAAAACAGGAAAAGGATCTGCCTGCTTTTATGGCATTTTGGTGTGACAAGCAGCAGAGGAAATATCTCAAATTAACTTTCTGTTCTCTCTTGCAGAATCATGAAACCTGGATTACTCAAACAAATTTTGGGGCAGTCTTCTGACTTTAAATGCTTCCTGGAAAGACTTGGTGAAAAATGAGCAGCCAAGCAGGTACACTTGTGGTTGTTTGAAATATACTATTAAATTACATCCCTCACTGTAATAAATTTGGTCTCATGAGGCAAAACATGAAATATAATAGAGCTGAAGTAGAAAACAATGCATCCTATGGCAATAGGGGATGGCTTTACATTGAAAGAGAGAAAGTTTAGATTGGATATTAAGAAAATATTCTTCCCTGTGAGGGTGCTCAGGCCCTGGCACAGGTGCCCAGAGAAGCTGTGGCTGCCCCTGGATCCCTGGAAGTGTCCAAGGTCAGGTTGCACAGGGCTTGCAGCAGCCTGGGATGGTGAAAAGTGTCCCTGCCCAAGGCAGGGGGTTGAAATGAAATTTCCTTTAAGGTCCTTTCCACCTCAAACCATTCTGTGATTCTGGAAGTTAGGGAGTCAGAATGTTAATTAATGAAAAAACACAGGGCAAAGAAACCTCTTTAATTTAACTTTTACAGGGAAATGCTACTTATTTTAAAAACTTCATGTCATTCAAACTTTTGTGTGTGGCAGATACCTCTAAAATTATACCCCCAGGCCTGGGGAGGCAACGTGGTGGCCTCTCCATGTCCCTGCTGTTCCTCTCAGTGCCCAAAGGTTATGGTTCCTAATGTCACTGTACAAATGATCATTCACTGGATCAAAAAAAGTTTGTTAGTCATGCTCCACTAATTTGCTTATTTTATAAAATTAATAACCAGCATGTCAGTTGCTGGAAACTTAGATCATCCTGGGTGTCCAGATCAGTCTGCTTCATGTGCTGGAGCACAAGCTGTGAGAACTGCCAAATAAAGAAAAAAAAAAAAAAAAGGAAAAAAGAAACACTACAGTCACACACATTACTCATCAATCTGAAAAGTAACAAGATTCATACTAAGAATTGTTTTTATTAAAGTACTCCTTTTGTGCAGTAAAATTAGTTAAGAGAATTTTAGTGCATATATCTAGTTGTTTATATTAAGACTAACTACAACCTGCAATGTTTTATGGAATGAGTAAACAAAACAGAACCCAAATCTGAAAAAAACTGAAAATATCTGGGCAGTGTTTGGGTAAGTTCAAACAAACCTGAGTATCTTGGTGTTTGTACAGTGTTTATGTTTGCTTTTACATGGCTTTTACTGCCTCAGAAAGCCATTTACGGAGAGGAAACAATGTGAAACCTGCTCTTCTCATGTGATTTTCATCATCCAGAGATTTAAATAAGTGGGAGCTGCTCTTTTCGTGCTATTCTGTCCCCATAAATTACTCCTGGAGGCATTAAAAGGGCTTGTGAAAAACACAGTAATAAATAGCCAGAGGACAAATACAAATGTTGCAAACTGCTCATGCTGCTGTGGCAGCAGCTCTGCTGTGAATTTATTGAGCAAAACTGATGAGGGCTCTCCATACCTGTGTCAGCTCCGCTCTGTGTGGAGCCTCATTTTACACCGCTAAAACCGATGCTAAAAATCCCTTTTTTATGGGATGACTTTTACAACAGCATTGTGATGGCTCAGGAGCTGACTGGGTTCCTCTGGTTATTCCAGAGGAGCAGAGGGTTAAGGAAAATGAGGAGAGAAAGGAAATGTCAGCTGCAAAAGGATTTTGTAGCCCGTGCCACCTGCAGCAGCTCCCTGCCCTGGGTGGAGCGTGCCTCTGGGCAGGGACAGCTGGCTTGTGTAAGAGAGGAGAGCTCTGCCAGGTCCTTTCTCCTGACACATCCCAGACCACAAGGATGGCCCTAGATCTGAGGGAGAGGAGCAGCAGGGGCACGTGTGAGTCATGGCCCTCATGACAGGGGAATTCCTCGCTGGCTGCTGGCAGCTGAGCGGTTTCCACTGCCCGAGCATTACGGAAAGAGCCCTTCTCAGCTGAGGGCTGAGCTCTGCTTGCTCACCTCCCTTCAAAATAGAAGATCCTGACATAGGATTTTTTGGTTTCTTTTGGTGGGTTTTTTTTTTTTTTTTTTTGTTTCTTTTTGGTGTTTTTTTTTTTTTTTTTGATTAAACAGTTCTCATGACTGTTCCTTTGAGAAGCGGGAGAAGCCCAGGTTCACACAAGCCCCAGCGCGTCCTTCAAAGGTGGCTGAGTCAAATTGCCTGTCCCCTTGATAAGAAAACAATGAGCAAAATATTAATCAGGGAAACTGCCAGGCTGTCTAACTTTCTATGGCATTTAATTAACCCAGACCCCGGGTTCATCTCTGAAAAGTCCCCTTGATCTGGCCACAAGTGTGTGCTCTGCCCTCAGTCCATTTCTGGATGGCAGCTCAGACCTGCTGCTCCTTCTTACACAAGGTGGTGGTGGATCCTTTAGGTTAAAAAAGTTCAGATTCAGGTCTTTTTTTATAAGGCTATGAAATGAGGCAGACCTGTGTGTGAGGAAAGAACAGAGCTCCACTCCTCACACAGCTCTAAGTGGGACAGACAGTAAAAGTACCTGGAAAATGAGGATATATTCCTGACTATCACTGTATTGAAAATAACACATAGCACATTTAATAAGTTTTTTATTACAAAATGTAGATGCTACTGCAGTGGTATTTTAGAAATAGCTGGTGTTGTACTTGTAACAAGGATTGTTTGAAACTTTCCAGGCTTCTTTATTTCCTTGTAAGTCTGTCAAGCTCCAAATATTCGCATTAAAATTTCCAGTGCTGGTATCAGCTCTGGCTGATTTATTTAAAACAATTTAAACCCAACACAAATAAAATTTTAAGGGAATTTGGAAGTCTGAGAAAAGGGAGGCATAGGTGTTCTCATGATTCAAAATTAAATGAAATTATGAAATAACTGAATTTCCTGAATACTGGAAATTTGGAGTTCTGCTTCTACATACTGCTTCAGCAGGGAATGTTATAAAATACAAGTGGTTCTGATTTACCCAGGCGCATGTATCCTGATTTCCTGAAACAGAAAGACACAGTCACAAGGCTGAACTGAAACCTATTGAGCAGATTTTGTTCGCCTTTAATTTTAAACTGAAAACTTTAATCATTTGGGCATAATATACCAGGCCAGGTACCTTTTCCAGTCTTTGGAAAATTTTGACTGATTATGAATCAGGAACAAGAGTATAAGTATACATAAGTTTATATTATTACACATATGTAATAGCATTTTTATCCTATTTTATATATTTATCATATATAAAATACAGTTCTATTTTAGTTTAAAATTACATTTGTATATAAAGTTTATATTTTATATATATATATATATATACATGTATGTGTAAGGGAGACTGTTCTCCTTGAAAAGCTTATTCTTTAGAAATGGGTATTGGGAAATGGTGGAATTAGGGTTTCCTGCAATGTGTTCATTTGCCTTCCTTTTGTACCTGTGCTTGGTCTAGTCTTTAATGACTTGCCCATGTGCTATAATTAGCAGAGGACCCTGGTCTCATGCAGTTGGGAAGCTGGAGCAGCCCAGGACATGAGTCAGAGCTGGGGACAGGAGGAGGCAGATGCCTGGTGGACTTTGCCTGGCTTTGCTGTGGAAGCAGGGAGAGCACAATAAAAGGCAGAGAACTGAAAAGAAAATGTCAAATCTCATGGTTCAAGCATCTGAATCCTGCAAAACTTTCATCCAGTCTCAGAGAAGTCGATTTGCACTAAATTCTTCCCAACTGACTATTAATTTTATTTTGCTTTCCATTTGCAGAGTAGACTGCCAGTGCTTTCTCCTGACATATGATGCTGTACAATGTTAAACATTGTGAGAAATCAATTCCCAGACATCTCAGTTTGGGGACTCGACTCTAGCAGAATGTTTTGACCTGAATCTCTTTGTGTTTCAGTTTGCCATCTGTTAAACAAGAATAATAATATCCTCTCGTCTTACAGGGTGTTGTTGGGAGAAACGAGGGCTGTGAAGCACTCATATGCCATACTGATAAGAGCCCTAGAAAAACTCACAAGAAAATTAGCAATTGTGTCTTCCAGGCAGGTTTGGAGTAGTATGTGGTAAATGAGGCCCCAAGCCACACGCTGAATAATGACACTGTAACAAAATATTGAGTATCTGCTTATTAAGTGAACGCTGTCCATCCTGAGGTAGAATCTGGTGGAAAACAAGGCATAATCCTATATTTAAGGAATGACTCATAATGCAGATGAATAAGGGTTTATGGTTAACCTCAGTTCTGATGTTTTGATCGCTTGGTTTTACAGATATAAGGGGTGCATGTGCAAAAGGATACCTGTGCCTAAAAAGAAACAAAATCTGAGTTCAAAAATTCTTGTTCAATGAAAAGTGCAAGATCTTAATTCTGGTCTCTGCTAAGGAAATACTTCTGAGTGCCTGGTGGGTTTTTGGAGAGACACTTTCTCCTGTTTGGGAAACAGTTTTCAAGCAAATGTTGAAGTGTAGCTTGTTGCCTCTCCTTTGTTTTTAAGTTATGAGAAAAGCTTTACAGCTGGGAGATCTGGTAGTGGAAATAGTTTTGAGATTAGTGCTTGGATTCTTGCATACACCTGGATGGGCTCCTGCAAAATTTGCATGGGGAACTCCAGCACATTTTATTATGAACAGTTTTTCCTATGGCTTGTTGAAGAGGGAACCCCTGAGTCCTGAAGCAATCAAGTGCAGAGCTCTCACAGAGCTAGACAGAGTACTTATTAAAGATAGAAAATATTTTGGCACAGGAACAGAAAGGTATTAATTGGCTATTAATAAATTCTGTCTGGAAAGTAGATGAAGGGGGTTTTAACCATCACAGCAACAAGATTCTCTAGTATCTTCCCACTGGGAAGAAACAGGGAGTTTCCTTTTTTCCTCACAAGATGTCTGGTAAAAATACAGAAGGGGTTTGCAGATCTGAAGATCTGTGTGAGGGCAAATAAGGCTGAAGACCCTAAGAAATCTGTTTCTGGTCTCATATCTGGTATGTCTTGTTGCTAAAAGCAGTCCTCACAAGGCTGACATTTCTCCACACAGGAGAAACTGGCTTCTGGAGGGATGGAAGAATAAATCCAATCTCTTCAACTTCATTCATGAGGACTCATGACAGAGCAAGGAGTCAAAGGCATCTTTCCAAATGAGACAGGTCCTAGTTATGAAAGAGTAAAGTGCTCTGCTTCTCTCTGCACCTCTACAAACCCTTCCCTGCTTTCTGAAGGATGGAGAGCCCCCATGGGAGAGGGGTCCAGCATGATGCTGTCTGCTGCACCCCAATGTTTGCTCTCCTCTTCCTTTTTCTCTGCTGTTTGCAAAGTAGGGCTCCTCTGATAAAGGATCCTTCCCAGACACAAAGAAGAGAGGAACAATTCCAGGCCACTCTGCAAGTCACTGGGAACAAAACACAGCTGCCCCTGCACCTTGTGAGGGGTGTAAAGCGTGTCTGATTGCTTAGCCTTCAGCAGGAGGCAGCTCAGGGTGAACCATTCCTGCTGCTTTGCCACTATTAAGATCCAGCAGTACCTTGATGTTTCCTCACTGGCAATAATTTGCAGGATTAAATACTTCAAGCCACTCTAAAATTAGTTCCAGGAGGCATTTTTTGCTTTCATTTCAGAGCTCTCGTGAGCCTTTCCTACTCTGTAAATCTGCTACAGCTAATTACCTGATGGTTACTGTGCTCTAGAAGATTTCAAGTATCTGTCTTTTCCACTGCTCTAAAGACCCAGGTGGGGTTGCAGCACAGAACTTGTACCAGGAGTGTTTGCCAACAGCTGTAATGAGCTCAGACAGCTTCATGAGATGGGCAAATAAACCACTGCAAACAAAATTGCCTTTGTCCATTCAAGATTCAAAGCAAACCTATTTTTGAGCCTTTAAAAACATCTAAGAGAGCCATTGAAAGTGATTCTTTTATGTCTTGAGCTCTCTCCATCTCTCTAACCCACTGGAGAGCCTCCAGAATCACAGCCCACATTTTCAGCTTCCAGTGCTGTGGTTTAAGAGTTTGCAAGAAATGCTTGGTACTTTATTTTGAGAACACCTGAAGTGCATGATGCTGCTGTCAGAGTCAGAGGTAGAATAACTTCTGGAGAGTTGAGAAATCTTCTCACAGCAGCAAAAGAAAAAGCACCACTGGACAAAAGCCCTCTGCACAAATCCACTGGCAGCAGAAGATGCAGATTTCTGCTTGGTGTTTCTGGCCACTCTTTGGCCCATGCTGACTAAAGCCATGCCATGATCCTTTCTATGTTCTTCCCACCCTTCCCTGGCCCCCTTGAGATGATTCACTCTCTGAACATATACATGTGTCATGTACAAAAATTTTACTCTCCTGACCACAGCAGAAATCCAGAGGGGTTTGTTTCTTCACTTGTGATTTCAAAGGCTGATTTTTTTTCCACTTGGCACCATGCCCAAGAGAAATTAACTTCCACTCTTACTTCTCCTGGTCATTACACTGTTAGGATCTTTTAAAACCTGTTTGCTCATTGCTTCCTGAGGCACAGGCCCAGCTTCATCCACCAGTTCCAGTCTTAATTTTTTAGTTTGGTGCTCATGATGTTAAACCCATGGCAATTGGAAAACCATTTCAAGCAGCCAGTACCAGGAACAGATATTTTCACTCTTTGAGCCATCACTGAACAAACTGAAGTTGTTCCTTCATTTACTCTGAATAAAAGCTCTCCATCACCTTCAGAGGGACACTTGGTGAAGCTGCCCACCACAATAACTCAGTATTTCTCTCATCAGCCTTTTCTAGCAATCTCCAGCACATCTCACTACCTGCAGTCACCTTTTTTGACCATAATGTGAAACAAACTGTAAAAGCCACGGCCCAGCAGCAGGGCTTGGCTGCTTCTGTATGATCGTCAGTGTTTACACTTGGAAATGATGTTTGAGATCCAGGTTCTGAGAGTGAGACCCAGCTCCCTTTGAAGTCATCAGGAGTTTCAGCCTCCACTTCCACAGCCCAGGGGTTGGGCCCTTTGTTCTTTTGTCTGGTGCAATTTGTGAGGAATTCCTACCATCCAAGTGATGGGCTGGATTTTCTAACGTGTTTCCAAACCCTGCTCCTTCTGACACCAGATTCCTGTGCTGCCTCTCCCAAAATAAAATGCTGAAGGAGCATGGATGGAGGAAATCCGTTCAAACTGAGTAAACAGCTCGTGAGGGTAGGCCAGCAGGATTCATTCATGCTCGTTCAGCCCAGGCTGGTTTGATTCCAGTTGGAGCACTCTCTTCATTACAGGCCCCCTGGGGAATGTTAATCTGTACAGTATAAACATTTATAAACATCTACTAAATCATTACACTTCAGCTGCCCCATAAACACTCCTGAATGCTTTCCTTAGGCAGCACTGGTTGGGTAACGTGTGGCTTTTTGGAATGAGTTTACGGGTGTTTGGCGCTGCTAGAAATATGGGGAGAGGGCACAGGAGGTTAAATAACATTGTTTAAGCTCCATGACTTTTTTAGGGTAAAGACAGAAGCTGTTTGTGGTGAATTAAACTGGGCCTAGCTGGTAGAACAAGCCCAGCTTGAAGAGGAGCTAAGACAGCCTGGGCTTTGAACACTGGGTTTTAGTGATGCTATTGCCAGGAACATCCCAAAATGCACTTCTCACCACTCCACTTGACATTTCTGGACCAGGCAATCATTATTCATCTGTGGCTGAAACACAAAGTGCCTCTGAAAGAACTGCCTGATACAAGGGAAAACTGGAGACATAACTTCAGAAAAAAAAAACTGAGCCAGAACTAACTTAACCCCCAGAGCTGCAATCAGCTGGGCTGCAGGCCCAGGGCTCACTTGTAGGTGTTTACAGGACACATAAGAATATATATATATATATATATATGTATATATATATGTGTGTGTGTGTGTGTGTGTGTGTGTGTATATATATGTGTGTGTATATATATATATGTGTGTATATATATATATATGTATGTATATATATATGTATAAATAAACTGGGAAAAGTAAGTATGCCTGTGAACCAAAATGAGTATATATATATATATATTTGTGAAGTGAATAGGAATCACTTTCAAATGCACATGTAGCAAAGCAAGCCTTGAACTCTGTAAAGCTGAACTTCTGAATTCTTGTTTGTGATCTATTCCCTAACCTGAAGGTGCTGGCATGACTGAGATTCCCAGGAGTGGGGTCAGAGTGACTTTTCCCCCACTTGTACAAGTTGTATTGAATATAAAACAGTAAGTTAAAAAAAAAAAACAAAAACAAACTAACCAAGCCCTCCCACTCTCAAATAGGTAAAGGAAAATTCTCTCAATTATTATTTTTGTTTGTTTGCATAGGTCTGGAAAAGCTGGGAACCAATAGAGCTGTCATTGATTACCATGAGGATAGTGTTCAAGTAATGTAACCTGAGCAGAAGTTAAACATGTTGTGTGTGAGAGAGTTGTGTTTACTGACAGCCTGATGAATAAGTAACAACTTGATTTCTAAAATGCATCTTAGGGAAAATGATTTAATTGGCTATAATTATATCATATCCTACATTTGAGTGAGTGTGCCTGTGTGCACAGACCTGGTTTATTGTACAACTCACAGGGACATGGCTGGACACAATGCTCATCTTCTCGAGCTGCTCACCAGAGCCTCCTGTTCCATCTCCTCCCTCTTGCATTCAGAACACAGCCACTGCCTTCCAGCTATGACCACACCTATTTGTGAAATGAGAGCACAAAACCCAGAAGATTTTCTTTTCCTAAGAGGACCTAGATGCACAATGCATCCTTTTCAGAGCCTCAGGGCCATGGGACAGTGGCTGTGACATCTCCAGACCATGGCCCACCCTGTCCTGACCTGCTTGGACAGCAGCATCAGGTCAAAAATATCTTGCAAGGAAATGAGACAAGGAAACTGGTCTTACTATTCAAATTTACCAAAACTTCCCTAAAACATGAAATCAAACCATACCCATCATAGGCTAAAGGTGAATTTGCCATATCTGCACTTTCAGCTTGCAAATCTCCCTGTGTGTGTATGTATACACACATACACATATATATGAGTATATATATGGATATATATATATAAAATCAGTGGTACAGGGTGATTTTCCCACAGCTTTTCTGTGGCAGGTAATGAGGTGAGTACTTTAAAATCTTCTGTGTATGGTCCAGGTTTGAGCTCACAGAAAGCATTACACATTATTAGTTTCAATTGGTCTTTTAACATCCATCTTAAAGGGTCAATAAATGAGATTGCCTAGAGGTAAAGCTGTTGTTATCATGTGTAGGGTTACAGTCACAGCTGGAGGGCACAGGCAGGGACAGGCTGTCTGTCTGCCTGCCTAGGAGACTTCAGTCACCAGTCAGGGTTCTATTAATTTTATAGTGCCTTAAATTCATATTGTAATTATGAGGCACAAGCAGAGAGAAAGAGAGATCTCCTTTTAATATGTTTTAAAAAATCTGGAGCCTATTACCCCACTTAATTCCAATTCTATTACAGCTGAACTTTTATCTCAGTGCACTGCAAATAAATTCAGGCCAAGGTAACTTGGATTTATCCTTCCCAACTTAAAACCAGGAACCTGTGGGCAGTAGACAGAAGAGATTAAAGGAACCAGAGTGAAGCCTCAGGAGTGCCACATTATGAATTGCAGTTTTACTTCTTTAAATACCTGGGCTGAAATTTGGTGACCTGATTCAAAAACAAAAGTGAATTCACACAAGCCCCTAGTGGAAATCATTTATCCACTTGGAAAGATCACCATATGTTTTACCATGATGAGGTCTTTGATGGCAAAGCAAGGCTTGGAATATCCTTAGCTAGGAGGACTGGGAGATGGAAGCTTTTAAAAGTGATGGGTGATGTACATCATCTCACTGCTGTCTGGGGTGAAATGTCATACAATACAGCAATTGCATAGATGGGGGGGGGAAAGAAGCTGAAAAAGTGAAAGAATTTGCATGTTGGCTTGATGAACATTCACAGAAAGGTTCTCCAAGTCTGAAACTATGGTATATGGTTACTTCAGCTCACAAGTAATGAAAGCTCACACTACATGGTTAGTATAGAGGCTTTTCCTTGGCATTAAAAATATTTAGAAGAGAGGACTGCGATCATTTTATAGGAAAGTCTTAAGATATCAAGAACTCAAGGTGCTTTGCAAGCACAGTGCTGGTGCTCCCAGCCAGTGCTTGTGCTGCCCAGTGACCAAGACTTTCTGTGGCTGTGTCCCTGGGGTCATTTAAGATGACTGGTGTTATCTAAACTCCATTGGAGCCATCTGATGTTGGCTGGCCAAGATCTCCTGCCTTTCCTGTGTTTCCTCACAGCCCTGAGGGGTGGGAGAGTGCTGGGGGACACTGTAAGTTTAGAGAACTGAGCAGCAGCTGCTTAAAACCAGTTTGCATCAGGCCCCTCTCAGTGAGGCTGTGAGAAGGTGCTCTGTGTAAATCTCACTCTCTTCTTCCAGCTGTGAGGAAGAGGAGGGGCTGTGCTGCAGCACCATCCATCTCAGGGCTGGGATGGGACACTTTCTGTTGGCTTGGCATGTCTTAGAGCTGTCCCAGGGCAGCCACACAGTCTCCAGGGAGAAATGTGTGCCCTACTGAGCCACTCCTGCCCTCTGCTCCTCTCCCCAGATGTCTGGGTTTCCCTGGACTAACCTTGTCCTTCTCAGCACACTTAAATCAGCACATCCCTCTCTTTCTTCCTCAAATGTAAGCACCCTTACATGCTCTCAGGAGGCACTGTTGTCACCCTGGGTGGGTATCTGTGCCCACTTAGGTGATTCTTATGTTGTTCTCATCAAATTAAGGACCCAGAACAAGAAATTTTTATCCCCCCCAAAAAAATCCTTTCATTTTGTTAGTCCTCCTGTCCCCAGTCATGTCTGCAAAGTGAAGTCTGGCAGTGACCTTTCACAGAAGATATTGGCCAAATGGCTCCCAATAGCAACTGGGCATGAGGGAAATTAGAGATGGTTCATGAACAGCCAGAAACTGGGAAAAGAGACAAGGGCAGCTGAAGAGAGACTTATAATTTAGTTCCTGCTGAGGAGATAGATAAGTTGTACATAGTCCTTAGGTTGACCTGGTGCATAAAAACAAATCCTGCAGCCAGCTTTAGAGATAAGCACAGCTTCAGAGTTCCCTGGACAGTGTTTTCCAACACGAATGTACAGTCCAACCCAGGGACTTCAAGCAAATGAACAGATTTGGCTGTGGGAACAGTTCAGCTTCCTCCTTTCCTTGAAGTGCAAGTTTGTGCAGAGGGAAAAGTTTACTCTTAAAAGGTAGTGTAATTTTGCTCAGTTTTTGTGTCTGTATCTCAGATTTTAGCAAATGCTGTGTAGTAAAACGGGAGCATGACACCTTGTCTAAATTTACCCCTGCTTTCTTATGCAAACTCTTTTAGAGGTGGTCAGAACTGGGCTTGGTACTGTCATGTGAAAGGCACAAGTCTCTCAAAATCAGTCCCTCGTAGTCTAAACTTGTCCCTATCACAAAATCTGTGCTGTGCTTAGCCTGAAGTAGGCAGAATACTCACAGCAGGGAAGGGAGAAGCTGCACAAACCTCTGCCTGCTAGAAAGCTCCTTTCTCATGGCTGCCATGGTTGTGTTTGGGAGAGAGGCACAAAGGGAAAGCACTGCAAACAATGCTCTTGCCAAAGTAATAGAAGCCCTTCAGCTTTTTCCAGAAGTGTCAATTCAGAGCCATTCCTTAAGAAGGAATGAGTTAAGGGTTTGATCCAAAGGCTAGTTGTCAGTAGCAGTCCTGCCCATTGGCTGCACTGGGGTTTGGATTTGGTCCTAAGTCCTACAGCCATTAAAAATTAAGTAAAAAGCCTTGGCAAAGTACTCCAAGCACCATAAACAAACATGTTCCCAATATGAAGTGCATTTAATGGAGTTTTGCAGCATTGGTCTCCCGGGCAAGCTCTGTAGGAGTCTCTGTTTTCCCTCCCTGTCCTAATGGCCACAGCCAGAGGGGGGCTGGTTTGAACTGTGAAGGAGGCTGGTTTTTATCCACATTGAGTGGAGAGGCATAAATTGGCATTCCATATCATCATAAAAAAAAAAAACTTCCCAGCAATTATTAAAAGATTCTTATCTGTTGCTCCCTACATGGATAATGAGATCCCTCTCTGCTGGACTGAGACAGCCTGTCTCTCAGCTCACTTAATGAAATGGACCCAAGTTTGCAAATTAGCATAGCCCTGACTCCAAACGTAACCTCTTGTTGTCTAGTTGTACATCAAGGCCCCTGGCTTATGTCTTTTCTTATTAACACCCCGTAATCATGTCAACCCTCTTTAGTTTTCATTTCCTGTTTCCTTTTACAAATTCACTTTTGAGTTTGGAGCAAGATGTTGGATGCCTTTGGATGCACTGAGATTTTATTTTTGTCTCATTTTAAACATTATTGCAGTATAAGTTTATCAGTGGGTCCTGGGGTGGATCAGGGAATCTGTTTTCTGTTCCATATTTTCACTGCTTGGTTGCTATGTGATCCTAAAGCAGCTCCTTTTGTGTGTGTGTGCTCATTTCCCTTCCACTCTTCAGGGTTTTTATTTTAGACTGTAAAATCTCAGCGACAGATATTTTGTCTTGGCCTATATTTGGTGCCTTGTAGAGTGGTTTTTTGTTCCTGCAAGGTTGTCTGTGTAATGGACTATTAATAATCATAAAGAACAGTGATATTGGGCCCTAACAAACACAATATGCTAAAGGCTTTCTAAGAAGTCAAGAAGGATGAACCTTTTGAAACTCTTTTTCTTTCTCTCTCCTCTGATGTGAAACTTCATTGTTGGACCTTGAGAGTAATAAATCAAAGCAGCTGAAAGAAGAGAATCATGATTTCTTTTGCCTATGTGTAGCTGACCCAATCTGCCTTTGATAAAGAAGTGGCCTTCCACTTTATCCACTACCCTACTAATTATCCTTCACTTTCATGAGCAGTAAAATCCACTCACACATTAGAATAAAAAAAGAAACAGGGATGTGATTAGTTGTGTACAGATAAGAAGCAGCCCACAGCATTAGCTGGGTAATAACATTTTCTAAGATTCCTTTTTTTTTTCCCCTGGAATTCATTTCCTCTCACTTACATCCATTGCAGTAAAAAGTACTTACAGTTTGTAACACAAAAGATAACTCTTCAATGCAAAGCTTTAGTGTGTGCCTTTAAAAGATTTACTCCTTTATCAAGTATTAATTTAAGAAAGGGTGCCTTGTAGGTAAGGCAACGACATCAGTCGTAGTCTTCAGGGCAGCAGATTTATTAATTTAATAGGTTTATCCATTTTACAGCTTGGATAATCATATTTCACCAAACTGGTACACAAGGAGTCCTCAGCCCATCTGACAGCTTTATTCTTGTGTAAGTTAACAAGCACATTTTGTACTCGTGACCTTGTGAATTGTACAAGTGCGAGGAGCTAGGGAGGAATGACAGACCAAATCCAAGGAACATGTCAGCGTTTCAGTTCTCCTGAGAGAGATTTACAAAGGCAGCAGTGAGGAACCCCAGCTGAAAAGAGAACTTAAACATTTGTTAATTTATTTGGTTTAAGAATATATGCAGAATTTAAAAAAAAATAAATAATGGAATGTTGATTTAAAAATTTAGGACCTAATATATTTATCAAATATCTCAATTTAACAGTGGAATTGTTCCTGACTATAGAGGATTTGTTCTTGAGCTGGAACAACTGGAAAAGAATTGGGCTGGGTTTGTCCAAGGTAAATTCTTTTGGTGTACATACTTGTGTTTACTCCTTGTGTTTATCTGTGCTTGCTGTGGCCAGTAGATTCCCTCTAGAAGTGCCTAAAATTCTTGAAACTGGCTAGGAATTAGAAAATTAGGGCAAGAGTGGAGCCAAGATTTTAAAAACACCTCAATAAAAATAATTTTATAGTTTAAACCCACCGGAATATGTGTTGCTTGAAAGCATTTCTTATTTGCTATATGAGAAAGACAGCAAGCACACACTTCTTTGCTGCTTGGCATTTCTTTTCCTGTTGGGAGAAAAAGAAAATATTTCCCTATTTGTTTAAAAGCTTCACTTAAAACTACACCTTGTAAAAACCGTGTTTTGGTGTCTTGATGAAAAGTTAACTCATTCAGGAAGGGGATATTTCCTGGGAAAAATGACATTCAACTGAAAATGTAACTTGTGTCAGAAAATTTAACATAAAAGTTGGGGCTAATCCTACTCTGTCCTTTTAATAAAAGCAAAAGCTGAGCTACTTACACTGTACTAACTGCAAGCCCTTCAAATAAAAGAGCAAATACATGGGACCTCATCATCAAATGGTCCATTTGGCAGCAGGGAAAGAACAGAAAGAATTGTAGACCTCAGGGATTTATTTTCATTTATATTCAAACTCCTTTATGCCACTCTTGACACTTAAAGAGGAGTATTTTGTGCAAATCAGAATTAGGCCACGGAGACAGAAATTTCAAAAGCTTTGAGTATCAGTGGAACATGACAGGGCAGTGCTGAGATGTACTGTGCCCTTAATTTACTCTCCTCTCTATCTCTCACTTGCATTTCACTCATTTCTGACAGCAGGTGATGCCTTTTAAGCTCCTCTTTGCAGGTGTCAAGGTCTGTGTGCCCAATTTGAATACAGAGCAGTCAAACACTTGCTCTAAAAGTTTAGAGAACTTCATGTCCTCTTCAAGACACTTGCACTTTCTGGTTTGTACACAACAGCAGTGTTTGGGTTCAAAGTGTTGTAAGAGGATATTTATGTTTGCTGAAGAATTTCTTTTAAAAGGAAATCTTATTAATCATGTTGCATTTTGAGCTGTTGTATTTACAGCAATGTCTGAACTTTCACCATAAAGTACACAAACAAGTGTCACACAGGGAAAACATTTCTCTTGCTGCTAGAAATTTAGTGCTGCTGCCTGCTGTGCACTAGAAAGAAAGGAAAAAAAAAGGATATTGTATGAACTTCTGTTTGGCTTTTTTTAATTTGTAGGGCCTGAAAATCTAATGGTGTCCTGCCTTTAGCCATGTTCCCTGCAGGTCTGGCAGGACTGCTCTGAGATTTTTTGGTTGGCTTTTTTGGGATCCTGTGTTTATTTTCCCAGCTGGAAGGCTGCAAATTGAGGTGATATTCCCAAGGTATTGTCACATAACTGAACTCCCATTAATTTCTGGCCATCTGAGGCACACGAAGAAGGTGGCCAGTTGTGCTAGAGGACACCAAAGCCCATCTTGCCTAAAAATGGCCAAAAAGGAACTTCTTGTTAGAGATGACACCATTGTCCCAGCAGGCTCTGGAGCTTTGGATCATTCTGTTTCTCCCAAGCTGGAGCCTGTTTTTTCCCAGAAACATGCTCAGTCACAGGGATGTGTTTTACTTGGCTGTGGATGCGTTACCGGTTGGGATCCCTAATTATTATCAATTTGCAGATTGCCTGGAATGTCTTATTAAAATTCCTGTGGAATGATTGATCATAATCAAAAAATTAATCACCAATCAGCCCTGGCAATTAACATTAGCAAGTCTATTTGCATATATCTGGTAATTTATGCTACTGCTGGAAGAAGGGACTTTTCCTGAATGTTATTGATTAGGGGAGAAGAGCCAGATGCTTCTTTCACTGGGGTATGAGCCTTTATTAATAGGGCTGGGAATGTGTAAGGAACTGAAATCTGCTCTGACATGAGCATCTTCAAGTGTCTGAAAGAATTTTCTCACATATTAAAAGTGTTCTATTTTGCTTTAAAAAGGCTTTGACTTTTGGCTCTTGTTTACTGGAGGTGCTTTTTAAATCCATTAGGATAAAAACACACCGTGGTCTCAGGCCAGGCAATGAGATTTTCATTGCAAGGAGTTATTTAATAGATGTAGTTATTTAATGGCATGAATAAGGAATTTGCAGGCTTGCAATTAATTTGATGAATTGTGGTGTTTAAGCTATGAATAACTGCACAACAAAGTCCTAGTAGTGGTTGACAATAATCTTCTCTGTTCAATCAGGGAATTTTTTTTAATAATTTTTTAATCTTTTTGCATTTTTTTTCTTTTTAAACATTTGTTTTTATTAATGTATTTGAGGTTTATTATCCAGTCATCAACACTGATTTCATTTTCAAATTTGCTTGAAATTGCTTATGGGATAATGCATCTGCTTGAGATATTTTGAGCCTGGTCACAGTTTCTGATATTTATAATCTTTTTTGAACTGTAACCCTTGGTTTTTCTTCAACGCTTTTGTGTGTCTCTCATACCTGCTGCTGTAACTGCAACCACATGAAAATGCACAGTCTGCTATCATAAATTCAGATTATTTTCTCATTTATAACTGCTTAAATATTAAGAACAAATTAATTTAAGCCAATAGGCAAAGTGATAACAGTTTATCCTCTGGCCATTGCAGCCCTATTAGTGATAGCAGAACTAAATCTACTCCAATAACCAAAGAAGGTCAAGAATTTAAGTGACAAAATTATATTGAAAAGAAACGCCAGTAAAACCAAGATTTTTTTTTCTTTAGTATCTGAATTTAAAAGGTTGAACAATGAAAAGAATGTTTAATTTTAAAAATTTGCATTCTTTTGAGAGATATTAATTCTTAGTTATAGCTTTGTCATAAGCTAGAAATCTTTGCAGTTCAGAGTCTAAAAATCTCACCTTGCATGTTTGTCCATATTTAGCTGACCTAAACCCCAGTTTTAATGAATATTAAGCATAGGCCTGCAAGATCCTTTCTTCCCTTTTCTTCTCCCAGCTGCCATTCCCAGCCCCAGCTCTCCAGAGTGTCCCAGCCAGCCCAGAGACCCTGCTCCAGTTCCTCCTGTTTCCTGCACAATTCCCAAAGCTGTGTCCTCGGGAAATGCACTCTGCAATCAGGACCCTGCTTTCATGTGCTGCACAAACCTGAGCCAAACCTTTGTCTTTATTCCCTGATTTTAATCCCAATTCTTTTTAATCTGGGTTCAGGTGACTGTTCTCAGTCCTAGAGGGTGGCAGTGTGAGGATTGCAGTCTGGAATTAGGGCAGTGTTCCAATCACAGTGAAGTGTGTAAATCACCAAAATGAGTTTTAGGAGCAGTTCTCCAATCTCTTGTTGCTCAGCCCCCAGAAATAACAATATAACAGTGCTGGTAGAAATTTCTTTTTTTTTTTTTTTCCTGCTAACACATTAAAATGAAACAGCTTTGTATCTTCTTTCAACAAGGCAAAAGCAACCCCCAAACTGTTGAAAATTTTCAATGAAAACGAAAAACTTGCGAATTTCATAGCTCTTATTAGTTTTCAGAAAAACAACCAAAAATCTCCTAAAAATTCTCTTATTTTTTATAACCAGCAGCAGCATTTTCTGGTTGCTTCTTTAACTAAAAAAAAAAAATCAAAAAATCAAATTTACTGGGTTCTACTTGTTTTTAACACACAGATATTCCTTTGAAGTGTGACTTAGCTTCTGACAAGCAAATAAAAATTAACATTTCTATTCTGTATACACTTAGAGCTAATACTTCATAAAAGCTTCTCCTCTGATGGGGTGACAACATATATAGACTATACACAACCACAGAAGGTTTTTTCTGTGTAATTTATGTGCCCCAGCCACACACTGAGCCCATACCCTGCCGAGGAGGAGAAGGTAAATCAATCAAGGGTGATTTCCAGTGAACAGCCATATCACATCTACCACCCATTTGCTCTTGGCTGGCTGAGAAATGAAGCAATTTAAACCTATTGGGTCACACTGAAATGGGGGCCAAAATCTTATCGATGTGCTGCACACAATGGAGCCTCATTTCATCTTCATTTCCAGAGGTCCATGGGCTGCAGCATGTCCCTGCAGTCCATCAGTGTCTCTGGCACTGCAGCCAGCCCCTGGCTGCTCAGCTGGTGCCAGAGGTGGAAAAAAACAACTCTTTGGTATGAAAGGGGAGGGTCTAAGTTGGAACTTTTTTGATCTACAGAAAAAAATACAGAGGGAAAGATAATTAGTGGTCAGTTATAATGCAGATATAAAGATAAGCCTGAGAAATCCAGTATTGGGGTGGGAAAAGAAATGTTCTCCATTCACTTGCTTAATGTTTCATATAATCCTGGAAGTGTTCCACTGCCTGACCCTCGTGTTTTCAGTTTATTTCCACATCTGTCTCAAAGCCATACCCTTCTCAAATGGACCAAGAACTAGTTTCTTAGTTAAAATAATAAAAATAAAATGTGAGAGCACCCCGAGTGTGCTGAAGCTGCCCACATCTCCTGCTCTGTGCAGAGGAGAGCACCTGGAAAGGCTCAGAGCCCGTCCCAAGCCCCAGGCAGGAGTAACACATGGCATGTGCTCGCCCCTGGCTTTTCCTGTTCCTTGTTGCTTCGTATTAAAAATTGAAATTCCACACAGACTTCCCAGTGGTTGCTTGGAAATTGGATGTCTGGCACCCTGGAGGGACCTATTGAATTCTGCACCTGATTGCATTTCTCCCTTCTCCCCCACAGGAGGAGTCAAAGGTTATGGTCCAGGGGAGAAGGAGCTCGTCAGCAGCAGGTTCTCCTCAAGCTGAGAGGAAGCTTCTTCCCTTTAATACTGTGAGTAGGCTCTGTGTGGATGTAAATGGATTTAGGAATCTGATCCAAAATAAACTGACATGAACAAGAAAGCTGAGACTGACCCCAAAATAAATTGTTCTCATCCTAAACATTGACAAGAGAAGTAAAACAAAGTAAGCAGAAATAGAGGCAGTTCAGAGCTAGGCACAAATCTTCATCTAAATCTCTTTGGTTTTTTTTTAACCTGCTTAAGGAAGAATAAAAGGTCTTCTCTGAACTATAACACTTCTAAACAGCTTTTTGATAACTTCAGAAATAAGAATATTTTAGTATCTCTTGCCATGTTGCTGTCTCCAGTGTGATGTTACCCTTCTCCTGGGCTGCTCTGTGCCAGGGTCACACAGGATGGTTCACTGCAAAATCTCTCTGCTGAATCCTCCCAACACTTGGCAGTGCCCTGGGATGCTCAGCCTTGTGGTGCCTGCAGGGATGTCACACAGGAATGGGCAGGGACACCCAGTGTCAGCATCTGATCTTGAACCTGCTGGAGTGTGCCTCTGCACCTTATTTCAATAAATCTTCTCTCTCCAATTTAGGGAGACAGAAACCTGTCCTTGCACCTGGGTGCTATGTGAAACAATGACAAGCAGTTAACAGCAGTATTTGCAATTCCAACTATTTTGAAATCATGAATCAGTTTTCCAAATCTTAGAAATAATGACATTTTTTAAAAAAGAATATTTCAGGTTATGTCTAATTTCTGCCTTCTCAACTCTTTTGAGTGCAGTTGGTTTACTTGTGAAGTATTTAAACAGAAATACATGGGTTTGAAGCTTGCTTTTAAAAATGACACTCAGCTTCTGACATATTCCTGTCTTCTAGATCTGAGCTTTAACAGCAAGACCAAACATTCTTGGTATATTTATACGTGCTAATAAATGCAAACTCCTTGCCAAAACCATATCCCCCACAATTTGCAGAGTGCATCAGAAGTGAAAAGTAAATTAAATCTGTGACTGTTTCCTAGTTCTGTACTAGAGGTTGCACAAATTTAAAGCAAGTGTGAGTTATAGCCAAATTCTGTTGCATGGGTTTCATTTACAGTAACATTGCTTTTGTCAGCTAGCCAGTAACCTCTATTCTAGCCATCAAACATCATCATTAAAAGTTTAAGATAGGTAAGAAAGATTTAATACAATCATAATTTTAATTGTCTTTTGCTTTTCTGTAGGGTTTACCTTACATTTCCCCCTCTAAGTTTTGTTTTCATTATTTATTCAAATAGTGACAGCTTAAACTTTGAAAATGAAAGTTGAGATTCATGACAATCACCTAATGGCTGAGGCCAAGGTGGTAATGAAAGCATCAGTCATCTTGAGACCTGTAATATATTCACAGGAATTAACAAAATCACTTGAGCTGGCAGTGAAGGAGAGTTTGTCTTGTCATCAGCTCGTTCTGCCTGTATGTGATTTTATTTTAGGACTGTTGCTGCATTCTCAGGGTGATTAAAGACCAATAGACTTTATATAGATTTTCTTTTTAAATATGCTCTTTGTACCATACAGGCAGGGCTTGCAAGCAGACCAGCCCAATCCAGCTCTAGGTTGGTGATATTAAAACATGAACAATCTTCATCTTGGAGCTGGTTCTCACCTGGCCAGAGGATTCCCCCAGCTGCCCAGGGCTGCAGCCTGGGACATCTGTGTCCCACTGCCCCCATGCAGGCAGGGTTCAGTCCTCAGTGCTGCACATTCCTCCTGCCCTGGTGGTGGCAAAGATTAAATCCCCTCGACTCCAGCTGTAGTTGTAAAACTGTCCAGACACTGAAGACTTCACCACTTTTCCTGTATGTGAAGTCCTCAGAGTTTGATGGAGTTTGCCTGCTCCAGGGAGCTGTGCTAGTGTTGATAGGAGGGGTTTTAAAAAAGAGTATATTCCAATTGTTACCTTTAATTGACATAATATTGTAAAAGTCTCTGTAGCTTATTGGCCTGACAGAGCAAATAGCTTTTGGAAATCCCAACATGAAATATTCCAGCCCTTGTATATTTCTTGTACACAGAATGCATGGAGAAAATAAGTAATAAAATACCAGATAGATTTCCTTTGAAACGTAATTACTATCCAGGTGCAGTCTCCACCTTTCATAGCCAAATATTTCCATCTTTTTAATAGTATTCTTTTAAGTTATAGTATCAGCATCTCCTGACCTGAGCTACCAGTCAGTGGGGAAAAAAGAGAGGCTTCACCTCTCAGTTCTCTTTTATCCCTGGCTTTTTGTCCTGAGAATGGGAATTGAGATGCCAACTGGTGCCCACCTGGGCAGCTGCTTTCAGTGGGGGACACACCAGGCCTGGGGAGCTGTACTGAAATTCCTTTCTCTTCACAGAGAGCCAAGCAAGAACATTTTTTCCTCCTCCTCTTCTCCTTGCAAAGAAGCAGACCAATAAAATAATAATAACAATAAAAGGCATAACCAGTCTCCCCTCCCATCCTGACATGTTGAGTGCCAAAACTCAGATCAAGTCTGTAAGGCAAGGTGAGAATGCAGTGAAAACAGGGCCTTTATTTTAAGGGCAGAGCTGTGAAGTTTTTAACTCTCTCGGGGCTGCTGGATGTGCCTGCTCAGGCTGCACACAGCTGCTGAAGGCTTCCAGGGACTCTGGGTGGTGGGTGAGGAAAGGGGAAGTGGGAGTTTAGCTATGCACAATATTTCCCATAAGAAATAAAGCAGCAGAGTCTCACCTCACTGCCTGTTTTTCCACATGTATTGAGACGGGAATGTATTTATATAACCCTATTAAAAGGGAACACTCAGTAGCGAGCTGGGTCTTTAAATAGCTACTGTTCTGCATATTCCTGTCTCCAAACTCCTCAATTTCAACTCACACCCACTTACATTCTTTTGACATATTCCTCAGGTTTGGGTTTTTTTGTGACTTTGGGGTCAAATCCAAAACTTATTGAAAGCAGTGGAAAGACACTCAGTGAATTCAGTGGAATTTGGATAATACTCTTGGAGCTCAGATACCATGGTGATAAATGCAATAAATTACACAGAAAAAGGTGACCCATTTTGGGCTGGCTCTGCTTCGACAGAAACCAATTAAACTGTTGCTATTGACTGCCACAGGAATTGGTTCTGCCCCTTCCTTGGTGGCATTCAAGCAGCTCTCAAAACAGTTTGCAAACAAGGGGAATATCTTTATCTCCCATTTACAGAATGGAATAAACTGAGTCGCAGAGCCACGGATAAACCTGGAAGTAAGGCAGTGCAAAAGAGCTGGAATTAGACCCAGATACCAGTCCCTGGACCACCCAGTGGAAAAAGAGTCTATGAGCTGCCAGCAGGCTGGCAGAGCCTCCTGGTGCTCCCAGATCCCAGTGGATCCAACAGGAGTGGAGAGGGCAACCAACATCGTCCCGTAAATCCTGGGTGTTAATGAACTGCACAGCCCTGCAAAGCCCTTTGTTTTTACCACCAAGATGCATTATTTCATCCTTCCCCCACCTCAATGTTCATATTTTCCCTTTGACTCCTGTTATTTTGGTTCCATTTAGCAAGTTCACTCTTGGGTTCTTTTTCCCGTGTCCCTCCAGCCACCTTAGCTCATCTCTTTTTTTTTCCTTCTTTCCCTTAAAATCTTTTTTTTTCCCCTCATTCGTGCACTAAGTGGATTTACGACCCATTTAGGCAGCTTACAGTGGCATTGCTTTTACAGTTCAGAGGCAGAAGGGCCATAAAAAGATTTACAGTTACAGCAAGAGTCTGTTGCATGGAAGTTCGAGATCCAAATTAGACAAAGGGTGCGGGGCTGTGTGAGTGGCCAGTAAAAGAAGCTTGGAAACAAAAACAAATTAAACTGCTGTTAGAGGAGGAGATTGGGGTGGGGGCAGAGGAGGAGGAGGAAAAGTTGCCTGTTAACTTCACGCTACTATTGCAACAGCTCTGTTAATTCTGTTATATAAAGCCCTTTTTCCTCCTTTTTTCCTCTCTCGATGTTGTTGTTGGACAGATTTCCTTTGCAAACACAAATCTCAAACTGAAGAGCAGCAGCTTCACACAGTAGTTGAGATTCCAAGGCAGATATTCCCAGGATGTTGGCAGCTGGTTTTGCTGCTGCTGGGACTCCAGAATACAAACACCAGAGAACAAGCCAAGTGGCTGAAGGAGCAGGACTGGTCAGAGTGGAAGCCTCCAGGTTGCATTGCATGAGGATAGTCAGGAGAGGCTGGAGACAGAGAAATAGATTTGATCCTCTCCCACACCAGATTTTTCCTGCTCATTTCAAAAGAAACAGAAGACCAGGCTTGGCCAGATCCAGAACAAGTTGAGGTGGAAGGGAGACTTTTGTCACTAAAGGAGCAGGTCAGGGCACAGAGTGAGCCCATCACTGGAGTCTGCAGAAGGTTGGGGGCTGCACCTCTGTAGGACTCAGCCCATGAGCCCTTCTGTCAGAGCTGTGGGTTCAGAAGGAAAGCAAAGTGTCCTTTTTGGGCCCCCCCAGGTGTGTGGGGCTGTGTAGCCTCTGGGTTCTGCTGGGAACTGGGAGCTTTGGGGCAGGTCAGCCGTGGGCCAGGGGCTGCCCAGGCTGTGCCATGGCACTGCCCCTTTCTGGGGGCTCTGAGCTTCACAGCTCAGGGAAGGTGCTGAGCTGATACAGCTGCAGGGCTGGGCACTGGTTGGAATGCTGCTGGAGCCAGCACAGGTGGTCTGCATGTACCCACTGAGATCCCCTCCACTGGAGTTCTTGGCACTGTTTGGTTCCTTGGACCTTGTTTTTCAGTGTCTTGCCTATTTACTCACTGTGGGCTCAGAGCCCTCCAGGAATATTAGTGTTAGTGGTGGAGGAGGTGCCACTGGGATCCTCTGGATGAAAAATCTATCAAGATAGATATTTAATCCATGTGCTTTGCTCCCACACATTCTCACATGGATGTTCACACTCAGGTTTCTGGATTTCTGTAAGAGGAGAAAAGAAATAATGGTGCTTTCCCTAAACCCTTCTAGATATTGTTCCTCCTCCTTCAGAAGAAAAATCTCACAAGAAGAATAGCCATATTTTAGAGAGTTTTGGTTAGGGGTTTTTTTATTTTTCTAGAAGAAGAAGCAGCAAGAGAGAAGCTTCAGCCCAAACCAGCAGCAACATATCAGTCAGACCCCCATTAAAATCTAACAGCTAACTGGCAATTGCCAGCTGGACATCTCCTCCCCTTTTCCCCTGCCCAGCCCTGGGATTGATAAATCCATAGGTGCAGCTGGCCCCTCTCAGGGCTGCACCCATGGGGTGCCTGCTGCTGGTTTTGTTCCCTGCACCTTCCCAATGCTGGGCCCAGCACCCCTGGGAGCTCTGCTGTGCTGCTGTCCGTGTGTCTGTCCGTGTGCCCCTAACCCCCAGCTGGCCAGGCACGTGGGACACTGATGGATTTCAGTGGCTCCTGCAGGAGATTTTCAGCAGGACACAGAACTGTTCCCAGTTCTGCTGTGTCAGGGCTGTTCTCTCTCCTCCTTTTTCAATCTCACTCACTCTCGCTTCTGCCTCATTCCCTTTTTTTCTTCTTCAGTGAGAAGGGCCTTGAACTTCTGGCAGAGATTTGACATATGAGAGAGAGCACTGAAAAGGAGAAAAGACTGTATTTTATGAGTGATGGTTAAAATGTATTCTCGAAATACAATTTTTTTTTTAAGCTGAGTATAGTCGGGTGGACAATGCAGCAATTTCCATGAAAAATTCTTAGAGTAGCAAAAGGTTTCATTTTTCTGGGGAAAAAATATTTAAAATTAATATAGTCTTTTTACAGACCTACCATTTCTGTATGTCTTGTTGATTTTTCCTATACCCTCTTGTTATTCTTTTCATTTTTCTTTTATATTTATACAAGACATATAACTCCCAGTTATAAAGTTTAAAAAACTCAACCAACCAGTAAACCAGTAACTTTCAGACTTTATTATGATTGTATAAATTTTAAAACCAAATCAGTATTTTCAGTTTCAATCAAAATGGCAAAACCATGAAAGCCATTATGGATCTAGTTTGAAAAAATCTACTGTTCCTTATAGAAATAGGGATGTATTTCTAGGGGAAGGCTGGTAGAGCAATTCTCAGTTTTTATAAGAAAATAGGAATTTGAAAGCTAAGTTGTAATGGCCATTGATATCACAGGTCAAAACAGCCAGGATCCAACACTGGTTGGGTCTGAGATCATCAGAAAAGGCAAATTACTTTTTCCCCTGCTGAAATTGTTTTGACTCCTTCCCCTTTTGTTTTACCTTCCACTCACCACCTGTTTCAGAACAGACAAAGGGCCAAGCAAGGGACTCAGCCTCCCTCCCCACACCCTGTGTGTCCCTGATGGATCCCCTGTGGCACTCCTGGGGGGCAGGAGGTTCTGCCAGGGCAAATCCCACATCCCCAGCACTGCTCAGGCTGCTGAGGATCAGAAACTACTTTTCCTTACCCGAGGAGGGGCCCCCACATCCCCTCTGGGCTGTTTTGGACTCAATGTGCTCTGTAAACAAATAACCTGTGTTTTTTTAACTGGGTCATTATGAGCTGAGTCCTACCTCAGGCACGGGAGGTGGGGAGGAAGTGGTGGGACAGGAGCAGGAGGGGAGACAGCAGCAGCCTCAGACCCAGAGGACTGTGAGGAAGCAAAATATGGATGGCTGCCAGAACAAATGCTGAGCCTTTTGGGAAACTGTTCTGAGGTCTGGTGGGAAAGCCAGAGAACAAAGAGGTGCAGGAAGGCACCAGTGATGCCAGACCTCCAGGAGAGCCCTTGGCCTTGGGCAGGTAGCTCCAATCTGTGATTCCAGCTGGCACATTGCTGTCCTGCTCTGCTAGCACAGCTCTGATGAGGCTGTCTGTGGACACTGAGGCCACAGCCTCTGGACTTCTGGAGTCCCCAAAGCGTGAAGCATTACAAAAATAAATGGGAAAAAAAAGGAAAAAGGAGCTTGAAAATAGCAGCAACTCTCTGAGTCTCTGTATGTGCTCTGCCTTTTGGGGCTGGGATGAGTAGCCTGCAAGGCACTTATGTGGCTGAAAGTCGGTGAGGCCTCATCAAAGCACAGTGTCGTGTTAGAGAGAGCAGCATCTGGGGGTTTTCCTGGATGTGTTTCCTCCCAGGCTTATCTTGAGTTTATGGCTCTCTGGCTTGTTTATTAAATTTTATTTTTGGGGTTCAAACTATTTTGAAGACTCATGGTGAGAAGAAAATGCCCATCTCAGCTTCTGCTTACTCAAAACTGATTCAAAAAACCTCGTATTTTCAATCTTTGATTTCTCTAGAACTTCAATGCTATGAGTCCCCTTTTTATTCCACGAGTGACTACATTCAGTGTGGGTTTGGAAGGTGAAGTTCCAAAGCCTGCAGGCGGCACCCAAGAGCATGGAATATGACTTCTCCAAGCTTTCTGTGTTCCTTGGCCAGATTCTGGTCTCTGTCACCTTACAAAACTTTGCTGGGGATCAGTGACAAGGATCTGATCCCACATTTTAGTAAAATGAGGCTTCACTGATTTGCAGCTGAAAAAAAAAAATGATATCCACCTCAATTTCTTTCATGCCAGGGCTGATGAGTTGATTTTGTTGTTCACTGGTCCATGGAAGGCTTTTGGGTGCTGCCTTTTGGAGCTGGTATGGTGATAAGGAGTGGCCAAAACAAGCTGGGGAGCTGCAGAGCCTCAGCTCATTGACAGGAGCAGAAATGACTCACAAACACACCAAAGAAATTGGGCAGCTACAGGGATACAAGAGTGGCACAGTAAATAGGATATCCTGCCAAAACGCTGCCTAAGTGGCCATTAATGGACATCTGAGTTTTGCTAAATAATTAATGTGTCTGTTGTGTTTTTTTCCTTATAGATCTTTCAAGGAATTTAGTTTCTGTTCCTTTGCATTTAGTTTCTGTTCCCTGAAATGTTGCTTTTGAGCCTGTCTTCTCAAGCATTTGTAGTCATGGTCTGTGTCTAAGGCAGGTTTCTAATAGCAGTTCCTGTCTGTTTTGGTCAGAAAACATTTGGCCCCAGGTGTGTAAGGAGGCAGATAGCTCTCTTTGTTCTCCTGGGCTAGTTTGGAAACTGAGGTGCAACCAGCCAGAGTGGGATTGCCAAAGGCAAGCTATAGGTCTCTATAATCAGCAAGGACAAGTCTTGTCCTTTGACTATCACAAAGAAAAACAGTAATAGAGCTCTAAAAACTACTAAAATGAGCTGTTTGAATCTTAGGCCTACAGGGGTTCTAAATAATACTTTTATTTATCCATCTCTACAAAAAAAATGTCTATTCTGTTGTTGTTTGGACTGAAAATATCAGTGTGTTGCACTGGCTTTGCAGTCTCACTTTGCTGACTCCCACAGTGCAGAAATATCATAGAACCACAGAAAGTTTGGGCTGGAAGGGACCTTAAAGATCATCTCGTTCCACTACCTGGGGCAGGGACACCTTCCACTGTCCCAGGTTGCTCCAAGCCCCATCCAACCTGGCCTTGGACACTTCCAGGGATCCAGGGGCAGCCACAGCTTCTGTGGGCACCTTGTGCCAGGGCCTCAGCACCCTCACAGGGAACAATTTCTTCCTTATATCTAATCTAAACCTACTCTCTTTTGGTGTAAAAATCATTCTCTTTTGTCCTGTCACTACAAATATCATATAAACTACAATATCATATAAACTACAATATCATATAGGTAGTTGGGGGGATAAATATTGGTAAGAAGTAGTCTCCTCTGAAAACAAATTTTTATGTCCTTTTTCAGATTTTCCTTTGCATCTTTCTGGTTGGACTGGCTGCCCCAGAAGGCTGTAAAAGGTTTTGTTTCTTGTTTATCACAACACCTGGACATCTGGGGAGTTTTGCCACCTTCATCCCAAATCCTGGCTGTTGGTCTGAGGAGGATGTCAGTGGTAACACAGCAACTCACTCTTTTTCTCACCAGCTCTTTCCCCTGAGTACCAATTGACCACTTTGGCTTCAGCTGGTAGTTCTTCAAGGGATGTGAACCAATATAATCAAACATAGGCAGTGCTGGGGAGTCAGCAGGGCTGAGGTTTTGGGTTGGGCCTGCTGCAGATGGGGGATGTTCACCAACATCCCCTGCAGATGTGGATCCAGGGAGTTTTGAGGCAATTGTTGATTATTGACCACACCAGTACTAAAAGGTGGACATGACACTGAGTGCTCCTGTCTGCTCTTGAAAATACCAGGTAAGTCACAAATGAAAGCATGAGCTTAGCTCCTAATGATGGTCAATTCCCTGAAACAGCCCAAACCTTTCACCACATCCGCTTAGGACAAGGTGTTCTTCCTCTTCTGAAGCACAAAGGAAGGAAATGTATCTTCAGGAAATGTTTATTTTACCCATGGATTGTCTGAAGCAAGGTTTGACAATACCCGGAAAAAAAAAAAGTCCCCATAAAATTAATATAAAAATAGGTGGGGTTATTGACAAAATGCAGGATTTTTATGAGCTAGAGAGAAGAAAATGTGCTGCAATCTCTGTGCCAGCAGCCAAAGTGCACCCGGGCGGCGGCGGTGCAGCTGATGTGTGACCCAGGGTGAGCCAGGTGAGCCAGGGGACAGGTCCCTGTCCTTGTCCTCCCAGATGGGCCATTTGCACAGCTTATCACAGCCCTTTCAAAGGAGAACCCGTGAGATACTGAATAGTAACACTGGAAGGAGCCATGCTTCTTAACACCTAACCCTGAGGGGTAATTTAACCCTCCAAATCTACAGGAAGCCTCTTTCTTTCTTCAGACCTCAGGAGATGTGTCAGACAAATTTCTTCTGAACACAGAGGCTCAACTCCCCGTCCCTTTTTAACCAATTTCTTTATCCTAACCAGGGAGAGCTGTAGCAGAAATCTTGAAGGCAGCTGGTCCCTGCAAATGAAACCTGTGAGATTCAATGCCTTGCCTTAGAATGGAGGAGAAGGGAAAAGGGAAGGGAAAAGGGAATGGAAAAGGGAAAAGGGAATGGAAAAAGGGAAAGGGAATGGAAAAGGGGAAGGGAAGGGGAAGGGGAAGGGGAAGGGGAAGGGGAAGGGAAGGGGAAGGAAGGAAAGAAGGAAAGGAAAGGAAAGGAAAGGAAAGGAAAGGAAAGGAAAGGAAGGAAAGGAAAGGAAAGGAAAGGAAAGGAAAGGAAAGGAAAGGAAGGAACGGAAAGGAAAGGACAGGAAAGAACGGAAAGGAAAGGAAAGGAAAGGAAAGGAAAGGAAAGGAAATGGAAAGGAAAGGGAAAAGGAAAGTGAAAAGGAAAGTGAAAAGGAAAAGGAAAAGGAAAAGGAAAAAGGAAAAGAAATATTCAATTTAATTCCCTGCAACCATGATCTGCCCAGTGTCCTTCTCCCAGCCTTCCACAGAGACATTCCCCTGGCTGCTGCTGATCCCAGGCTGGCGTGTCCCAGCATCCACCGCAGACCTGTGACCTCCTGCTCCTCCAGGCTGGCTCCAGCGAGCCACGCCGGGGCTGAGCTGCCTGAAATAGGCACGGAGAGAGCCTTCCACAGAAACCTCTAAATGGGTTTTAATGTCTGCCCGCCGTAGGATTCCCGGAATTAATTTGTGTCTGGCTTTTGAAATCAGGGATGTTGTGTTGAAGAAGATGGATGCTCCTAAGAAGTATTGGAAAGAATGAAGGGCTGACAGGGGTGGTTTATGCAGCGAGCCTGGCCATGGATACAGAGTAGTAAATGTGGTTGGTTGATTGAGATCAGATTTTTATTTATTTTTTCCAGTGGCGACGCCCATGTAGTTTATTTATTTATTTTCCCCTTTCATTTCAAGGCACATAACAACAACTCCGTATTTTATAAATCCCTGTGATTATAAATCTAGTAGGATGTCATTCTTGGTTTCCTTAGAGGCCAGGAGCCTATACCCACAAGAGACAGATGGGAGAAGTAGCCAGCAAACCTTCTATATTATTGCAGAGAATTGCAGGAACTGGTTTTGGTTTACACCGCATGGGGAACTCAGAGTCTGCACAGAGCATCTCCATTTACTGCTTCCTCTGCAAGCAGCCAAGGCAGGATTGCTGACACTCCCTCCACACAGTTCCTGGGCAGGGAATGATGCCCTGCAAAAGATGAAAAGCCACAGATTTGCATCATCTCTTTCTGTTATCCTGTTTTGAGGATACAGCCTAAAAACCTTTAAAAGCGCTTCATGCAACTGTGCAAAGCTTGTGTGAAGGTCCAGGCTGGTGCAGCTCCTTCCTCCACTTCCACTCTGTGCCTTGTCCCAGCAGAATTGCTCCAAGAACTGCATGAAAAAGCATCCCCTTGCTTTGTCTTGCAGGCAGCAGTGGCAGATGAGACTTTGAGTTCCACAAGGTGTGGGTAGCAAAAAGAGATTGTTGCTGTAGGATGAGTCAGGTTGTGCTGCAATGTTAGGAAGTATTTGGGGTTTTTTTTCCCACAGTTTAGAAGATGATTTTTAAAAGTAGGGGATTTAGTTTACATTTTTTCATGAGCTGCAAGGTCAGTTGTGGAGTGAGAGCTAGATTTAGCTTTAGAGTCATCTCTCAGCTTTGAAGAAAGAAAAAACAACAACAGGCATGTTTGATTTTGGTGCTTTGCTTCATTTTCTTGCTGCCTTGGCCATGGGGCTGCCTGTGGTGTTGTGGGGGCAGCCCCACAAAGTCTCTGGTCCTTCCCTCCTCTTCCTATCATCCACCTTCTCCTCCCCAGCCCTACCAAAGTCAAATATAAACTTTCTTAAAATGAGCACAAGATTCATTCCACTTGACCAGGCCTGACTTCCCAGAAGATAAACAGAGAGCAGATCCAGCCCCCTCTCCTGGAGCTGCCAGCCTCCAGAGAGCTGGCAGGTCACCCAGAGCTGTTCTGGGCTTTTGTAGTGGAGAAGAGAGAGAGCCCACCTAAAGGATTTCCAGGGTCTGCTGTACAATAGCAATACTGCTGAGTGTCTTAATTGTCACAGTTCTGATGTTTTTCTTGTTTCAGTGTCAGTTGGATATAAGGACACATCTGTTTCCCTGCCCTGGAAATGGACCCAAAGGAATCAGGTCAGTAGGATCTATTAGTGCTATTGATAGAAGAGGATTTTTCAAAACCCAGCACTTAAACAAAACCAAACAGGTCAAAAGCCAATTTCCTTTATGACCATTTTTACCATAATCTTTTGTTTTCAAGGGGCAATGGTTTGAACTGAGAAGGAGAGATTTAGATCAAATGTTAGAAAACAGTTCTCCCCTGTCAGAGTGCTCAGGCCCTGGCACAGGGTGCCCAGAGAAGCTGTGGCTTCCCCATCCCTGGAAATGTCCAGTGCCAGGATGGATGGGGCTAGGAGCAGGCTGATCTGTAGGGTGACATTCCTGGGGGGAACAAGCCAAGCTTTAAGGTCCCTTCCAACACAAACCATTCTGTGATTATTTCTATAAAAATAAAAATAAAAAAACCCAACCCAGAACAAAACCCCATCATCACAGAGGCTGTGTATATTCATTGAAAGAATGAGTGAAAAATAAAGAATATGCTGAGCAGTTTTCCAGCCCAGTTTTGCCTTCCAGTGGATTGACTTAGTTTCTGCTATGCAGAGGTCACTCCAGGGTGACCTCTGGGGTGTGCCAGTGTTGTGCCCTCTGCCCAGGACAATGGAGAAGTGAGTGGATACTGGAAAGGCTTCAGTTCCTGCTCCCCAGGGCAGCTCTCCAGACTCTGGACTTCCCCTGGCCTCTGTGCCAGCTCCCAGCTGCTGGGACACTCTCTCCTTCAGTGCCTGGCAGTGAAGCTCTGTGGTGCCCTAAAACCACAGGACCAGCTGTGACCTTTTGCACTTGAAGTCCATGATTTTTTTCTTCGACTCCCAAGCCCGCAGGTGTTATCCCTGCAATTCCCTGGAGCAACTGTGTGCAGGTGATTCTCTCTGAAACAGCATGGGAAAGAAACAAGTGTAGACAAAATAATAAATACACCTGTATAGGCCTCCCTTTCCTTGCAGACAGGGGATGTTTTGGGAGCCAGGTCAGAGTTATCTGATATGTCCCGGATCCCCTCTCCCAGCACTCATCACCTTCTCTAAGTGACAATGTTTATCTGCCTTTCTTTTCCCAGGACAGGTATCTTTGATCTCATCTGGTCTCACTGTTAAACACTCTCTCTTGCAATGAGCTCAAAGCTTGAGCTTCTGATCCTTTCTAATCCCAAAACATCCTGTGTGACTGAGTCTCTCGACTTTCTTCATCCTACAAGCAATACCTGAAGTTATTAAAAAGAGCCCCAAACAAACAAAAATACCCAAAACAAAACAAAACAAAAAAAAAAAAGAAAAAAAAAAGAAAAAAGCCAACAAAAACAAAACTAAGTTAGAGAGTCTTTACACTGCAACAAACCTGTTCTTTATGGGAAAAAAATCTTGAACACAGCCAGCTGCAGCATTCCCCCCTGAGAGCTGAGTGCAGAAAGCTGCAGTAGCCACAGTTCAAACTCAGGCACCTTCCTTTGGGGGTCTTCTGCTCTGCCTGTGCTGATATTTACAGGCAGCCTTAAGGAGGACAAATATAGCTAATAAGGATTGGACAATATTTCTGCAAATTACTTAAGTGCTGCTAAGGATAACATTCAAAGTTTAAAAATAAAAAATCAAGGGGAAAGGTTTATTTTCATGTTAGGTTTCAATTTGCTACAGTTTTTGTGTCTTTACTATCTGCTGTTTTCCTCTATAAGCATTATCTATTCAAGACAGAACAGATTAAAGCTAATTGTTAGGCCCCTCTGTTTTTCCTTCTTACTGTTTTATCTCCTAAGCAACTTTATTTGGTACAAGACAAATAATCTGAATTCCTGAAGTCAGAAACAAGGAGTGGGAGTCCGGGAAACTGGCTGCTGATCTAATGTAGTTTTTTGCAAGTGTGGTTATGGTCAGAAACTCTAAATATGGCACCATGTTACTGTACACACAGTGACTGCACCCTGTGTGTCAGGGGCTGAGTCACAGCACTGAAGTTTACTGACAAAAACATGTTTTACTACTCTGGGTACTGAGCAGTCAGCAGAGCTGGGAGTGAAAGGGTTGAGCTCGTTGCATGGTCACCAGCTGAATCACAGAATCATGGAAAGCTTTGGGCTGGAAGGGATCTTGAAGGCCATCTCTTGCCACCCTCCATTGACACCTTCCACCAGGCCAGGTTCCTTACACTGGGTCTGGTGCCTGCCCAGGTTCTGCTGGTGGTGAGAGGGGTGGAAGCAGCAGAAGGGACACAGTTTGGCCAGTGGATGTTGAGGTGTGGGTTTGCTTGTCTGCGATGAAGAAGCCGTGGAGGAGGGATCAGTGCCTGGCACCCCATGGTGGGGCTGCCTGAGGGGAGCACACTCAGGAGAGCCATGATGCCCATGGCCATGATTCTCCTGGAAAAGTTTTCTTTCCAGCACCCTGAAGAACAGAAGAGTCTTTCCAAGCTTCATGGAACAGAATTGTCAGCTTATGGCTCCCTCTCCCCCTGCTGCAGGAGAGGCTCCCTCCTGACCTGTTGCAAATAAACCAGCAACAGTTTGATTTTCTCAACTTTTGAAGTGAGCTGCTTGATCTGAATGTTAATGACAGAATCTACATTAATATAATATTTTTTTCTTTAACAAAGCCCCCCTTTCTTTAATCTTTTCAATAAGTATCCACCAAAGAGCTCAGCTGGCATTCCTAAACTGTCCACATTCATCCTAACCTTCAGTATTGACTGACTCATGCAGTATGCATCTGCAAGAGTTGTTAATGGAAAGTATTAAAGAAATGTAGTTTAATATTTGGTGTCTTTTCTTTGTGCTTGAATTCATGTTTCAAATGTCTGTGTTTGTGTTATTTATATTATTATATATTTCATGGGCTGCTTAATAATAGGAGCAATTAAGATAATAACAATAAATACTAATAATACTGAGCTCTTCTGCTTTTCATCTAAGGAGGACAAGACTTAAGAGTGTACCTCTGGGGCTGGTGTAAAGTAGATCTGATCTCCTCCTGTTATTTCTTCTTGTGGAAAGTTAGGAATATCATGTGAAGATCAGATCACCTCTATTTTGGCCTCTGGAATGTCTCTTAGGCATTATAAATGCCAGTAAGAAACAAAAAACTGGAAAGAAAACAAGGACCAGGACACTGAAAAATATAACCACAAATACTGACCTATTTGGGATTTTTTTTCTGATTTAGCAGAATGCTATTAATACTGTAATTAAAGCTATTTTGTAGCCTGGGGGATTGAACACCTGGCTCTTATTAGAGCTGGATCCAGATTGTATGGTGAAAAAAGCCAAGAGGACAAGAGAGGAGATGGCCCAAAGGAGAACACAAGAGGGCACAGTGGCACCTGTGGTGCACTTTTTGTTCTCTGGCTTTTTGAATTGTTGAGGGCAGGTTGAGCTCAGAGCTCTGTTTACATGACATAAATAATTACGGTAACAGGGTTCATTAGTGGGAACAGTAAAAATTTAATTTTGTCAACTTGGAGTGGATTATTTACTAGAATTTTTATTTTTTTTGGTGGCTGAAAGATAGATGTGATGACTGTGTCATATAAGGTCAATATGGCAATGAGCCCCACTGCAAGTTTGACAGAATTAATGTGGGCAGCCAGTAAGAATGTACTGATTGTATTAAATAAGGTACAAAATGCACATTCCAGGCAGGTGTTTCTGCACTTTCCTCATCAATTCCACTGTTCTTGTATTGTGCTGATGGAAAGGAATTCTGTGATTTCAGAAACAAAGGACGCTGATGCTGCTTTTCATCCTTCTGCCTAAGGAGAATAAATGTTTGTGCAAACCTTTTGTCATGTGGCTGCCCAGAAATGACCCAAGTGAAGCCAAGAAGCTGAACATTGGGCAACCTCCCCCTGGTGATGCTGCTGAAATGAGAGGTCAGTGGTGAAAACTTTCTTCTGGAAGAGTTGATGGTGTAAATAGATATTTGAAAGGAAGTGACAGAGAAATAAGCAGGACCCAATCTCAAATGTTAGGTTGAAGGTCAGAGGTCACAGATGTCCTTAGATGTCTCAGTGGGGCAAACAACCTCCCTGTGCCTCCATCACCTGCCTGAGTGGGCTTTTGTGGAGGGAGAGCAGGGGCAATAAGTCCAGCAAAGGGTTGCAAACAGCCTTTTTGGGTTTTTGCAGTCACCATTTCTGACACTGACATGAGGTTACAGCCTGGGCTTTTACGATGGGAATCGTTGAAACCTCCGAAGACTGCAATCCATGACATGATATTATTTCACAATTACAAATTACCATCTCCCTTTAATTTTTTTCAAAGAAGCACTTGTCCTCAGCTCTCCCATACATATTATTTGCAAACAGAACTTCTCCTCCCATCCAAAGCAGCCTCTGAGGGTTTCTCTCCCTCCCAGAAGCCAACCAACCCGGCGCTGTGCGCGGAGCCGCGGAAGGAAGGTGCGATCCTACAGAGCACGCAACAAAGTACAGAAACAAGATCATTAACATCTTAATATCCTGCCCTGACATCTCACAAATTATTTTAGACTTCATAGCCAATGTAAACAGGTTTGTTTTCAACTCCCCTAATTGCCTGCTAATTGAGAGCAGATGCAGGCCTTAACTTTCGGCAGATAAAGAGCAGCCTCTTCTCTGGGGCTTCGCCTCTATCAGGAGGTCTCTGATGTGTGCTCTGAGCTTCCCTGCTTAGTGATGCCGAGGCAGAGGGGGATTGCATCGGCTCCTCTTGCCTGAACCTGAGCGAGACAGAAGGGAAGACAGAGCTGTGGGACTCATCAGTAACATCATCATCATTATTGTTTCATTTCGTACTCCAGTGCACTTTCTGCAACAGCGCAGGTCTCCTTCTGGGGGGGGAGTTCTCCGAATTATAGATGGGCTTCTCGTTATGATAGAAATCACTGGGTTTATGAAAAATGCATTGCTGTCATATTCCATTATCTACTTCCTCCCATGCTGCAATCCTGTAGCTTGCAAGTCATTAGGTTCTTTTTCAGAGTTCCTTTGAAATAATCCTTTCAAAAAACACTATTCATTGGGTATGACCCCAGAGAGATACTGTCTGGTACTAAAGCTCTCTTTTAGTTCTGCGAGGGAGACCTGTAACAACAAGATAAGTGCATGTATATTCCAAGTAATGTCTGGAGTTTGCTGCCTCCCATTAAATGCAATAGGAGCTTGCAGTTCAAATGGTAGAATTTTGCTTTGTAAATGTAGGAGAAAATGGAGTTCAGATATATAGGTAAATTTGCATTTGGTAGTGATTTAATGTTCCATGGTCTGTTTTAGCTCCAACTTAAATATTACATTAAAACCATCAATAAAGAAAAAAAGGAAAGGGAAAAAAAAAAACCCAAAAACGTGCTAACTGCTGGGTTCAGGAGGAGTGGATGTGATTTTGTTCTTGTTGTCAGTGTGGCAGTGAGCTGCCTTTTACTTTCTCCTCTTCATTTAGCAAGTCAGCAGCAGCAGTTAAATGATAGCCCTCCGGTCTTTCTTCAGGACTGTTTTTGCAAATGAAAGCAGGAGCTTCAAATCCTTGTGTTTTCCATATCACTTACAAGGTGTTTTGTGAATTTTAACATTTTTGAATCTATCTGTGAAACAGTGGAGGGGATGGAGGTATTTCTGAGTAAGTGCCCTTTGTGCAGGGAGGCTGCATGGCTTCGAACCACTGGGTTCAGGAGGTCCTAAAGGCATATTGAAGAGAAAATAACAGCCAAAAATGAAAATCTTTAGTGGCTTGTGAATGACAAATGGGTTGAAAGAAAAAAAAAGGGGGGGGGGAAGAGTTAACATCTAACCAGTGTCTTTCAGAAATACCTAAAGCACCTGGTGTCTGGATTATGAAACATTATTCACTCCCAGAACCACAAACTCTCCAGGTTTTCACTGTGATTTCTTCACGAAGCACTTTTTCTCTCCGAGGGCTGGCTCCAGGCCTCTCTGTGAACACAGAGTCACCCCTGCTCACATTATCCTTCTCTGGAAAATTGCCACAAACCCTGCAGAATCCAGTCCTGATCTACCAGCACTGTGAGGGGTTTAATAGGAGGGCAGGGGGCTTGCAGTCAGTAGCACAAGGCATAACAGAGTAGAGCAGTGGTCCATTAAATCAGTGTGCTGGGGCCCAGGCATTTACAGTCACACAGTCAGATGTTTCCAGTAATTATTTCCCCACAGCATTTTTATTAGGTGCTCCATAAATAATATTCACTTCCATGCTATTCTCACGGTCTTTTGTTAAAAAAAAAAAAATACAGTAGGAGAGAAAAGAAGGGGAATTCACTTTACTTTCAGCTGGATTTTTCAGGTAATTCTGTCTTTGAGTCCTACTGGAGCAGATATGAACTTGGAATATATGAGCAAATTAGTTTCTGCTGACCAAACATTGTGGCCTACAACAATCATTGGACCAGCTTAATGCAAGAATCATAGAAACAATCATAGAATCACAGAATGCTTTGGGTTGGGAGAGACCTTAAAACTCTTCTTGTTCCACCCCAGCCATGGGCAGGGACACCTTCCACTATCCCAGGTTGCTCCCAACCCCATCCAGCCTGGCTTAGGACACTTCCAGGGGCAGCCAAAGCTTCTCTGGGCACCCTGTGCCAGGGCCTCAGCACCCTCACAGGGAACAATTTCTTCCTTATAACTAATCTAAACCTATTCCCTTTCAGTCTGAAGCCATTCCCCCTCGTAAAATGACCCGCTGGTAGGTTTCTGTTTCAGATTTAGATTTGCCTTGCCATGGACCCATGCAGACCTAGGACTGACAAGCAGCCAGCACTGGGGCTGGAGTGGGATCCCTTTTCTATGCACTGTTTGTTTGTTGTTCACTTTTTTGGCTTGTATTTATGTAGTTCAAATCCAGGGTCACCACACCAACAAAAGGCACTGCTCTCTCCTGTGTGGAGGGACCTCCCAGAGCTCAGCACTGTCACTGTGTGCTTCATCTGCTCTGTGCTTGCAGCCTTCATTGCCAAGCACTGGCTTTTCCATGTAAGCTACTGTGCAAAGGTATTTTCCAGGAAATATCACTGCCTTGTCTCAGTTAGAGCATTAGCATTAAGCAATACAGCTTCTTTCCTGGCACCAGCACTTGTGTTTTGCAAAGGGTTTTTACTCAGGTATTTAATTTTCAGCATCAATTTTCTATCCAAAGTAAGATTCCTCAAACAAACTCAAGGATCTGGGGACTTTTGTGCTTACTGGACTGCAGTGTTGTAACCAACCCCAAGCAGAATTCAGAGGAGCAGCAGCAAAAGGATGTAGAGTAAATATTCATGGTTCAGGTTTGCTACAAGGGTCATAAACTCTTCCACCTGTGTGTGCAAACCCTCTGAGCAGCAGGAGGTGGGCATTTATACAGATCAACCCACAAGTGCAATACTTCTGTCTCAGCTGAACAGCTGAGTCAGGGCAGGTTTAGGTTGGATATCAGGAGAGAAGTTTTCATGCAGAGGGTGAGCACAGGAAGGGGCTCCCCAGGGCAGTGGTCACAGCCCTGAGCCTGTCTGAGCTCTAGAAGTGTTTGGACACCACTCTCAGGCACAGGGTGGGATTGTTGGAGTGTCCTGTGCAAGGCCAGGTGTGCAAACCCAGGGCACTGGGAATATTTCTCTGTTTGCTCTGTGGTGCTCTGACCCCCAGGGGAGCTCTGACTCTGACTCTCACTCATGGAGAAAGTTTCCCAGACTTCAGGATAAACTGGAATCCACAAAAGTGTGAAATAGATTATAGAGAGCAGTGTAGCTGTGTTGCTTGGTGAGAAATTTAGGTTTTGGGATTTTAAGGATGTTGTGGATGAAAGCAAGTTGGAGGGCACAGGGTGTCATCCTGGGCTTCTTCTTCATGCTTCTTCTTCCTCCTTCTCCATGGGTTTGGGTGGCATTCTGTAATTGGGCAGAAAAGTCCCCACTGTGGGCTCTGTGGGATCAGTTACTGGCTTAAAAGGGAAAATAATCCAGGTGTCAGTTCCTAATTGGATAGCTTACCATTAAAAGACCTTGTTCCAAGAGATTGTTGGCCATTTTGTGCCTTCTAATGCAAAGCTGCCCAACTCACAGCAGTGAGACTGTTTCACTGATAAGAAACAATAAACACCTGAGTCTGAACATGAACTGCTGTCTCAAGTGCCTTCAGTCCAGACCCAGAAAAACCCAACAGCTGGGACTGCCACAGGCAGGAGTTGGACTCGATGGTCCTGAGGGGTCCCTTCCAACTATTCCATCATTCTGTGCTAAGTGTGGATGTGTGCTCAGGGAGCACAGAAACTGTTCCTGGCTGGGCAGGGATGGAGGGGTGGGTTTGCTGTCAGTGCCTGCTCAGGTCAGATGGCCTCGGTCCATGGGTGTCCCCATGAGGCTCCAGTGGCTCAGTGGAACAGGGAATTTCCAAGCAGGCCATTGGCAGTGGGCTGGAGCTTTCTTAGCAGCACTGCCTGATGGTTGAGATGTGTGGTGAAGGCAGTGGACCCAAGGCTAGACCTAACAGATCCCTCAGACCTTGGATAAAAGAGCCAGGTGAGGCAGCTTCTCCAGCCCTGGCACAGCTGGAAGTTGCTTGCTCTTGGCCATGTGGCAGTGTCAGGGACATGCTGGCAGGAGGAAGTGAGTCCTCTGCTACTCAGAAAACCTCACCTCCAGATCATTTCTCAGTTCCTTTTGTTCTCTGTTTCATTTCTGGACTGGGGAAGTTGCAGCCTGAAATTAAATAATAAGAACCCACCCAATATAAATGTATGTATTTATTTCGTCCTTAGGAAGACTCAGTTCAGTGAACCCAGGCCATTGGCATTTCATAATTTTTCCTTGCTGTAGCAGGTAAGGGATTAACCCATTGTTATTCCTTTTCAAAGGAAGACAGAAAAAGATATATTCTGCAAAGACCATGATTAAAAAAAAATAAAACCCATTGGGTTTTTAAAGAAATATTTTATTGGAACCATAAGGTTTCTTTTTTTTTGAGAGAGAAAATTTGAAATCCGGAGTTTATTTTTCCTTCAGTGTCTCTCTTAAGAACCAACAGGAATTGAGATTTTTTTTTTTCTTCTCTCTTGTGTTTGTGCCTACTTATTAAACACACATGTGGCCTGGATTCCTTGCGTAGGTGCAAAGAGGTTCAGGAAAAAAAAGGAAAAGAAAAAAGGTGTAACCCAGTCCACTGACCTGTCTCTCTGCCCTTAGGACTCTTTCGAACAGCTGTGAGAAACAGAAAGGGTGGGGGCAGAGAGGTAAAAAAAAGAGGCAGTTTAACAAGCCAAATCCAGATGTTCATTTCATACACACACCCTGAACAGCTTTTGCATGGTTTATTTCATTTTCTGAAACCATTTTTCACCAGCCTGTTTTCTCAGCTGGGAAACTTCTGGTGTAGTGTTTTCAAAAAAATATTGCATTTGGCATTACAAGAAAACAGAGCCTTTAAGACATTAAAAGGACAATATCCTTGTTTGACTTGGCCCAGGGAAGCAGGGCTATAGGAATTTTAGATTTTTGTACCACCCAAAGAATAGGTAAAAGAAATTTTCCACTCTTAAACTCAGTTTACATGGGAATTTGAGAGTTGATTTAGCTTTATTTTTTTTTTTTTTCCTTTTAGAGACTTCTCTGTGGACTTTGTGTTGGTGTAGATAGACTTTGTTAGTGGCAAGGAATAAGCAAAGTGACAGCAATTTGCTTCTAGACCATGATGCACCATGGTTCCAAACTGGTTCTGAATGAACTCTACTTTTATTTTGTGTTATTCACACCCATCTCCACATAAGGTAGACAGACAAATCCAAAATTATTTTTCACTGGTACAGTTGCTTTTTATTTACCATTTATACCAAGTGTGTGGACAGCACTGATTGCAGGGAGGATAGTGACAGAACAGGTAAAAACAGTAAAAACACTGAGTTGAGAGGTACACAAAGGCTGGGGGTGATGAGGGACATCAGGGAAGATCAAGTGCAAACCAAATACTGCTCTCACTTATACAACCAGAGAATATATTTTGCTCTTCAGAACACTCAGTGTAGAACCCCAACTCCACTGAAGCCAGTGGGTGATTTGCAGTTTGCTGCCCCTTTTTTTTTAGGTAAAAAACCTTATTTTTTCTAAGCTATTTGACCAGTGCCATTCACTATCACCAATTATTTTAGAGAGAGACTTGCTCTGGATTCCTCCCTGTAAAGAATGCTCTGTATCTTTGCACCAGCTTTGAGAAATGCTTTGGTGATCCTTGTTTTCACCCGTTCTAAGGAATAAAAAGTTGAAGACATTCTTATCAGAAATGTCACCACCCTGTACAGACCTCAAACCCCAGCAGCTCTGACATAAAGCAGATGATAAGAATTGTTAGTGAGAATTTGAAGACATGGATTATGGTTAAATTAAATAGACAATGAAAAAAGTAGGTATTGAACAATCCTGATTTATAAAACTCAAACATTATTTAAACAAGTAAATAGAAATCCTTAAGGCATTAGAACATCCCACCCCATGTTTTCCTTTTACTTTGCTGCTACTAAACCAGGACACATCACCAGGTGTCTCTTGCCCCCAGAGCATGGCAGGGGTTGGGGGGTGTGTGCCTGTCTGTGTGTGCACACAGGTGTGTGCACCCTCCTGCCTTTCAGCCCCTGGGGTGGGAATGTTGGCACTCTGGGGTCAGAACAGCACCAAATGGGCTGCAAACACTTGAACTCTCTTCAGACAGAATTAAAAATGAAATTAATAAATCAAGAAAAAATGAATTAACACTTAAAATGCATTATGCAGGTCATTTTTCTAGGATCCTAGAACTCTAGAACTAGAGTGGGAATCTGCTGAAATTCTGGGATTCCTTTTAAAGCCCCTGACTAGGTGCACAGATTGAATAATCCTAGAGAAAACATGTATTGTCTGTCTGTTTCAGGAGACTGGAAATTTGTGATGTGAAACGGGGCCCTGATGTGCTTTTCCCTGCTCCTCTTTATCTGGAGTGTGCAGTACAAAAACATGTGGGTGTTTCTGTATTTATGTGCATGCATATTTACATGTACATTGTTAGACACAGCTATAAAAAAGGTGACTACTTGATTAAAAAGAACAGTCTGTTTGTGTGAATATCCAACTTAGAACCCAGGCACCTTCACATCTGACTTTGGGTAATTTGACCTCTTGATATCTAATATTAGAGATTAATAAATCCATAAACTTCTGCACAGATGTTGTCAAGACTCTGTGCTTGGAATTATTCTGTCATCCAGTGCATTTACAACGAACTTAGAAAATGTCATTTTAGGGGCATCAGGCTATAAATTTGTCCAAATACCACTGTGCACATCTCTTCTGGAAGGATGGCACCCTGGAAGTGGTGTCAAGGTTGCATCCTGTGCTTGCACAGCATGTGGAGCCTTAGCCTGGGGAAGGAGCAGTTTATGTACTGCTCTGAGACAAGTCCATAAAGATGATTCAGGAACTGAGAAGAAAAGGAGGAGGTAATGTTGTTGTATGAGGAAATTTGGGATAACACTGCTCTGTACTGCCAGCCTGGGTCCTTCCAGTCATGAGAAGGGATAAGACTAACTCTGGTGAAGTGTGAGGCTCTTACCTCTTTTTTCTTGGAGAAAAACAATGACCCAGGCACCAGGCCTCCAGAAAATGCTTTATTTTTTTAGACAAAAATTACACCCTGAAAGCATTTCCAGTCCCAGCACGGAAATGGTTGCAGTTATTATCACAGCCTGCCACAGACTGTGGTTCAGGAGTCTGTTCAGAGGGGGGCTCACACCTGCTCTGGGAACACCAGGAGCCATGGTGAGGGGTCCCAGCAGCAGAGTCTGGGGTCTCATTTGGTCCCCCACAACACAGGACAAGCTCAGTGGTGCTCCCTGCACTCCATGCTCCATCTCCCTTGAGTTCCTCTACAGCTTTAACCCAGCTTGCCCAATATTTGGCAAAATACAGGGAAATATTTCCTCTTAAAATGATCAAGAGAAAATCAGGATATTCCTCTTTGTCTCTCCCTGATACATTAATTTTGATACCCCTCATTGTCACTGCAGGGAGGTTGTGTGTCACCCTTAGTGGTCTTTTCCCCAAACTCCTGCCAGTATGGCTCTGCCAGTGAGAAGAAATTCAACGAGGTTCAGGGGAATTTTTTGCCAATATTGCTGCTCTGTTCTGGAGACCTCTTTGTCATAGATGGTGATGATGATGATGATGGTCACAGAGAATTAAAAAACCCTGCCATGAAGGCACAAAGAGCAGGTGGTGCAGGCTCTATTTCCAGCAAAGCTTTTCTGGTTTGTAGGAGTGAAAGAAAAAGTTTTCATTTAGAGGAGGACATTAGGGTTGAGGTAAGAGTTGGGGATTTCAGAAGGTGATTGTCTATATCAATGCAGAAATTATAATTGGTACTCTCAGAATCATGGACTAGTTCAGATTGAAACTGGCATTTGTAGATCAACTTGCCCCTGCTTAAAAGAGGGCCAGCTTCAAAGGTAGCTAAGGTTTCTCAGGGCCATGTTCTGTCAAGTTTTAAAAATCTGCAAGGTTAGGTGTTTTACCATCTTTTTGTGCAACCTGTTCCAGAACTTAACTGTCCTCCTTTCAATTTATTTTTTAATGAAGTAGGAATTTGTCTTTTTGCAACTTGTTATCATTGCCTTTCATCCTTTCACTGTATCTGAGAAAAGTTGGACTCAATCTCCTGTGTAGCCATCTATCAGTAGTAGCAGGCACCAGTTAAAGTCCCTTCTTTAACTTTTAGATTTTTCAGGCTGAACAAGTTCACCTCCCTCATCCTTTCCTCATGTGTTTTGCTATCTTGAGAGTCTACTGCTGGACTCAATTTAATTTGTTGATTTTGTTCTTGCAGGGTAAGCAAAGAAAACCATCCAAAAGTGGAACTGGGCCTCAGTTGTGGCTAATTTTTTGCATTAATTGTCTACTCTGTTGACATCAGATGCTCAAGCCTTGGCCATAACAGTAATAAAATGGCTCTGGCTCAAATGTTGGGAATATCAGGGAGTACCTGCTAGGCCTGCTTGGAAGAGGCTCTCTCCTAACACACTGTGCCCAGGTCATCCTGTCCCATTCCTTTGGCTCTCTGTTCTAGCAATACAGTTAATTGCCTTTATCTCACTGCTGAACTGTCTGGTTTGTCCTGGAGATGCTGAGTTTGTTTTCTTCCTCTACAGAGTGCATGCACTCCTAGGGACTTTTACAAAGGAATCAGAAGCACCCAGGAAAAAAAGCAGAAGGAGCAGAAAGCCCTCAATTTCTTCTTCTATGAATAATTTAGTGCCAAGTTAACTGAAACGTTTGAAAAAGAGATTTTTGGTGCCCAGCTTCATTAAACCCTCTATCCCCAAATGGATTCTCTATCAGTGTCAGCATCCAACACTTCATCTTGTCCCAATCACTGCAAAGGCCTTGTGGAAATAAAAGAGGAAGGGAGAGGCAAAGCAGATTAGTGTTGCCATTAGGCATGTCTGTGTGTGTGCACACGTGCTCTATAAACTCACGGTGAGGGCAAAACCAGGATCTGTATGAAAAGAAGGAATGAAACCCCAAACCATGTAATCCTTCCAAAACCTGCTCCTTTTTGGGGTGGGCCACACTGTTAAAGAGCTCTGTGCCACACTCCAACCCCTTTTCTCTGGAGAAGGAGTTTAAATCAGAGGATTCTGTTCTGGTGCACTGAGCTTTTACCAGCACAGCAGTGGGACCCCCTTCTCTTGGCAGAGGTTCCTGTCAGTGATCTGTCTTCTGCAGCTATTTCCGTGGGAAGGCCCTGCTGCTTGGCAGGGAAGGGAACTTTCCTCTCAAATGTTTTCTCTCTCTCTCTCACCCTGTTTAAGGTATACCCTTTGGAAATCTTCACCGTCCAGGATTTATTTTTGCACAGGGTACATTCTTTGTTTTACGTGGTCTGGCTTTCTTCTCTCCTCACAAAACGCCACCCCCGTGCCCTGCTTATCCTGGCAGAGGGAGAAGAATGCTGTTTGCTTCAACATTACCTTGGGTCTCAGTGTGCAGCAGGTCAAAAGATGTGACAAGTACACATGCTAATCCCTTTCCCTTTCAGTTAATAGAATAACACAGATGGGAAAGTTTACACTGGGATCTGACACTCGCTCTGAGCTGAAGCTGAAAAGGAGACAGGGTTGGACATTACATTTCAGATCAGGGCAGTTCCTGCACACACTCACCTTCCCACCCAGCATCAAGTGCTCCTGTTATCCTAAACTCCATTTGCTCTGCTAGGAATGTCCCCCTTAGCCTTCTACTCTCCTTTTGAGAGTATGTATGTAGAGTTGGCTGTGTCTTGGAAAGCTTTTGTGGAATAAAATATTCCCCAAGAATCAGTGATGTTCAAGTGAAAAAATGTCAACATTTTCCACTGAAACACCACCATTGGTGACTTTGTAAAACATTTGGCATTTCTGAGCGCTGAAATATCACATTAGAAAATCATTCCCACCAGATACCAACCAGATACCTTTTCAGAAATATTAAACCTATTTCAATAAAATTCCATATTTCCAGTTTTGCCACATATAACCTGAGTGTTAATATTTCATTTGATTCTGTTTTCTGTTTCTTTGTACCCTCCAGAATGCATCCTCTGACATAGTTTACCTGTAAATTTTCTTGCCTGAAGATTTGCCACTCTACATTGTTCCTGCAGGGACCACACAGAAGAAAAAGACCTAGGACCATGCCTCCACATCACACCAAATGCCCCTTTCTGGCCACCAGGTATGTACCATTTCACAGTGTCTTTCATGAGAACATTCTGACAGCTCCCCATGATCCCTCAAGATCAAGGCTGTGATTGAGAACTCCTTAAAACAAGGGCTTTGAGGGTATCTCTGTAATGAGAAGAATATTCAGGGTCTGTTCTTAGGTACGTGTGGGTAAACATGAAGAAATTGTATTTTCTACAATTTTTTTCTAAAAATCTCAATTCTATAAACAAGCCTATATACTAATTATTGAAAATAAGATTAGATATGCAATTAAAAACATATTTTTAACTGAACAAAACACATGTATATACTGAGCTTGCTAGCAATGCCAGTACTCTATTTGTATGAGGAACTGTGCCTGTACAGTTTGTATAACCACAAATTTATTGTTCGTGGGAAACACTCAGTGATCTCAATCTGCTTTCTGATTAGAGAAATAACATTTGGGTTTGAGAATCACTGCCTGCCTGTTTCATCTGGTTTCTTTGGAAATGTGCAGTTTCAGAACTGCTTTTTCACACTTTGTTCACTTCTCCATGGATTTCATGGCAGAGAGGGTGTGTCCCTCTCTGATAACTTCTGATAACTGTGATAACTCACTAATGATTCAGAAATCAAGACCACAAATCCAAAACTCAAGATCTTCCTCTCCAACCTGGCAACAGCTCCGAGGTTCACTCACAGGCCCTGCAGAGGAGAGAAAAGAGGAAGCTCTGTTTGAAGACGCTCCAAGCCTCAAATTTTGGTGAAAGGTCCATGTGGGTCAGTGGAGAAGTGTTTCCCAACAGGCAGAAAGAGGAAGACCAGCTTAAACTGGACACTTTTAGGCAATAGGATGAGAGGTGAGAGAGATCCTACAATCAGGGCTGGTCTGCAGAGTGCTGTGGATACACAGGCCAAGGTTCAGAACACCTCAGATTGGGAAGTTTTCTGAGGTTTTAGTACTTTCTTTCTGCTGTGTGTCCCACAGAAGCTCTGATCTGATTTTGGAGGTGCCTTTCCTCCTACTTTGTAGAAAAACTCTGAAACAGCAACTTACTGATTACCTACATTGGATTAAGTGTGGATCAGGTGAGTCCAGGTGGCTTTTCCTTCACATGGACCAGCATTCCCACTGGCTCCTTATTTGGGGCAAGGCACCTAAAGGCTTGTGTCACCCTGACCTTAACTCTGTTGTAATTTCACTTCTGACTTCTTGACTGAGCTCTCTCACACGGGAGAGCAATTAGTGCCCATCACAGGGAAAGCTTTTGCAACATGGGTGACTGCCCACAAGAAGCACAGTTGAGACCACCAACTGTTTTATTTGTTTTTCTTCCAATTTCTGCTGATTGAGAAGCTCATGAGATACATCTCATTTCCCTGCAGGTCCCCAGGGAAGCAGTGGTCAGACAGTCCTTTTCCATCCTGCTTTGGGCAATGCTGGTGGTACAGCTAAATTCTGCCTAATTGAGGCTTCATCAATGCTACTGGCAGCTTATTTCAGCCACTAAACTCTTATTATTTGATGGTAATTCACTGCTTTTCAGCAGCGAATTTTTTCACTGATTTTGACAAGCTACGTGGAGGGAAACAGTTTAGTGTCTTGAGCTACAGATTATAGAGATTTAAACTAAAAACCCAAAAATGGTTTTGGTGCTAGAGGCTGCATTGTGGGTGGGAGCCACTGTCCTATTTGAAAATAGCCTTTGTTCACTGCAGTGGCAGGTGGAGATTCTCAGACCTGTATTTATCTGCAGACCTAAATTAAAAAGCTTGAGATGTCCTTGGATTTCTCTGCACTAGGTTATCATAACTCATAGAATCATAAAGTACCCTGAGTTGGAAGGGACACACAAGGATCATCCTTGTCCAGCTCCTGGCCCTGCACAGGACAGCCCAGAAATCCCCCCCTGTCCCTGAGAGTGTTGTATGCTGTGCCCACTGGTTGTGCCCAGGTTCTGCACAGGTTTTGCAATAGGTAACATCTAAACTGCATCATCCTTTTGCCAATTTGGGCAGGAATTTCGGTGTCCCTTCAAATCCCTCTCCTTGCTGCTTCCTCCAGTTTGAGGGAGGCCAGGAATTTGCTGGTGGCTCTTTAACCTCAGGAGCCTTTTTGCCTTCCCGTCTCCCACCCCACACAGCCTGAGATGCTCTTGCCAGCATGCTGAGCTGAGGCTTGCCTCATTTCCTCCCCTGTAATTCCACTCTTTACTTGGATGAGAAAGGCACTGAATAGATTAAATTTGCCTCTTCCTCTGTGGCTGGACTATCTGTGCTTCCTGTGTGTGGGAACAGAGCAAGTCACATTGAGTTCTGGGGTGATTCAGGTAGAGACAGAGCCTTCTCTTTCATTGGACCTTGCACATGAATATCTCAAAGAATTTAAAAATTCTGTGTAAATACAACATGCCAACACTTCTAGTTTATAAAATTGTCTAGGCTATACTTAGGACTTGCCTCTGCTGATGTTACTTGAAGTATTTCCACCAATTTTAGTTTGGGCTGGGTTATCTTAGAAATAATTTTTGATGGAATCATTTATGGTTCTTTGCTGATTTTCTTAATTCAGCCTATTTTCATGTAAGAAAGATCTTTGCTTCCTAACACAGGAGGTGCAGCACAGGCCTGATCCCTGTAACCTCACAAACCAGAAACTGCTAAAAGATCATGTTCATTACAAGTCATAAAATATTTTTTTTAATTAAAATATCTCAATTATCCAGAAAATGTGTTTTCATGATGAGGCTAAGGCACAGCATTTCATGTAAAGCATACAATTAAATATACGTGTGTGTAGATTATAAAACTGTTTGGGAAAAACAGCCCAAAGATATCCACCCAATGAGTTGCCTGGCAAGATAGCCTGTGTTTATTCTCACTCCAGAGATCTCATATCTGATCAAACCAGATTTATAACAAAACATTCAAAATATAGGTTATTTTTTGGACCAAGAGAATAAATTTTTCCCCTGCCATGATGCCTACAAAGGGAGCTGGCAATGCCAGGGAACAAGATGTGCTGGGACTCCTGCTTATCACAGTTGTTCTCTTTCAGAACTCTTTCATTTCTTGTTTTTTGGTCTCTGTCTCTCTCTTGTCCTGCATTTAGATATTAAGCTTCTTGGACAGAGCATGATTTGGCTTTCATTGTTCCAACAGTCACAGATTTATTGCAGAGGAGCTCTCGATTTGGGACCATTTGATGATGATAATAGATATTGAGTGTAGGTCACAAAAGAAAGCTCCACAGCTGAGCTGGATGCAAAGAGTGCAGCATTTGGAAAGGTTTATGAAAGAGCACAAATTTTGCAGAATCTTGTTTAGTTCCTCTTTCATTCTCTGAGTCTGGATTTCAGGGAAGAGGTGGCCACACACAACAGCAGAGTTTCCTCCTGGTGATACCTCTGTGAGGACTTAGCCAGCCCCAGACATGGCAGGGAGCATTGGGCAACATGTTTATGTTTCATGTGACTTCTCTGTGAGGAACATCTCTTTTTGTCACCATCCCATCCCATCCCATCCCATCCCATCCCATCCCATCCCATCCCATCCCATCCCATCCCATCCCATCCCATCCCAGTGCTCACTTTCTGAGCATTTGGTTGACTCATCACTCCCAGGTTCTTTTCCATTGGCAAGATTCTCCTTCCCTTCACCTGAAGCCAGCCCTTCTTTATTCCTTGGCACCACTGTGGTGCATTTATGCATTTGCAGAGCACAAATGTGCCATTGGAACAGAGTCCTGCACAGTCCTACACAGGAGGAGGAGGTAGGCTACAGTGGCACCATTCCTGGAAGACCAGCAGGGGATGGAAAATGTCCATGAATTCACTGCTGTTTCCAGGCAGAGTAAATTTTACCTATTTTCTCATGCCTAATGTTAGCCACAAGATATTCTGGACCTTCAGAGTTGCCAAACCATTAGGAAACTAAAGCTGCAGTAGGAGAATTAGATGGAATACAGCTGTTGGAGGCCACGTGAGTCTGGGTCCTTCACAGTCATGGAGCTTACTGGTGCAGCCACGGCTGTTTCTATATTCTGACAATTCTGAAAACATGCAGCAAAATATTTGTGAAGAACTTTCGAGTGCATTCAAAAAAACTCCAAGTGTGTCAACTGAAAAGCTCTCAGCCCCTTCTGGGGTTGAATGGGAAATTGAATTTAATTTTTTAAAATTTAATTGAATTTGTCAATTTAATTTTTAAGCTTGAAAGTAAAAAAAAAATCAGTGCTTTAAACTATTAATGAAAAATGCAGGTATTTCCATCTGAAAACTAAACATTTAAATGTTTTATAGTTTGAGAAGGGTATTTTAAACATCTAGATTTTGCAGCAGCTTACACAGAGCTGAGGAACATTTTGGTTGATAAGAAATGAGATTTTGGTGAAATCTTTGCTTTAATACTTTGAGCAGATCTAGGCATCACTCTTGTCTCTTCTACCTACCTGAATATACCAAAGACAGGACATGGCTTCACTCAAGACAAGGGCTGTAAAATTCTTTGGTCTTAAGCTGACCTATAAAAATAGAAGAAAAGTGTCATCATCTCTGTTACTTGGAATTTTTACCTTTTTAAGGGGTTTTAATATGAAAGTTCCACACTATTGCCAGGAAGGCAAAGGGTCTGAGGAAAAAAGGGAATGTGTTTGCTCTGAATTACATGGGACAGTGTGTGGCTGATATTCCTGAGAAGTGCAGTTGAATTGGAAGCCAGGTTAATACTTGGACCTTCACTTGGAAGCAGGCCAGTAGAAAAGATATAAATGAGCACACAGAGTGGAAGGTGAACAATTAAAATTTCTTTAGAACAAGGAGGCTGCTGGTCCTTCTCCAGGAAATCAGGGTCAAGTCCAGGTTCATTCTCACTGTCAGGCTGTACCTCACTGTGTAAGTCACAAACTCATCTGGAGAAGCCATCCAGGGAAATAATTTGCCATTCACCTAGGATGACCCACAGATGACATGGGATGTCCAAGAATGCCATATTATTTCTTTAATAAGAGAGAAGAGGCACTGAACCAGCAGAGAGGCAGGCATGTTTGGTGTGTGTGATTCTCATGTGCAATTCACATGTGATCTGTTAAAACCATGAAATAAGGGGGAAAATGAACCTGTGTGTCTGGAAAGCAGAGAGCCAGTGCCTGCAGACCTCAGTTGTGACTGGCACAATAGAGAGCTTTAGCTGTGGTGCATCTGTGGTGCATCTCACCTCCCAGTGCTCTACTGGGTTTTCTAGATTTTTTTTTTTTTCCACTTCATACAAAACCAAAGGGTTCTTTTCCATTTGCAGATTGAGGAAAACTTCTCTTGGAAAGTGTGGTATCAATTAGCTTAAACAAAGAGTTTATTTAACACCTTTCCCACTCCTTTTTCCTGCTTAATATTTTATCTTACCTTGGTATCATAAAGATCCTGTGACTACAATCTTTTGATTATACCTACTACAGAATGTAAGCTCTCATCATGCTGGGATAATATTTGGCAAGTGGTGACTTGTAATGGTGCACTTTTAAGTAAATAAAATAAAATAAAAAAATCCTGGGCAAGATTCAGCTTTCAGGAGAGCAGAGCTGTCTCTCTACAATGGTTATAGTGACAAATGTAAAACATTTGTACAAAGGGAATAGATTAGTCACCAGCTGTTATTATAAGCCTTTCACATTATTTAATGACCAGAGGAGGCTTTAGGCAGCCAAGCAGGAGACTGCATGGCCCCTAAGTGCCTCTTAGAGCCTTGTAAAACCAGGGCACCATCTTACCCTCTCTTATCTCTAATGCTACTTGTGAAACAAAACACACTGGTATTTGGCTTGCTAACCATGGATGCAAACCACTGCAGAGCTTAAGGGTGTTTCATTAGAACTCCATTAAAAATGAACAATCAGTTGAAAAAAAAGAATCAGAATCCACAGAGCAAAGCATCACAATATAAAACTAAGCAGTCCCCTTAGCCTTTTGGGTGGTTTTATGTGTGTTTTGCTCTTAATTTGTGACCCTTGCAACTTTTGGGAGTGGCAGAGTACTTTAATTGATTTATCCATGTATTTAAACAGAGTTTTAAAGCACTGCACAGATCTGGGCACAGGCTTGTGAGATAGAAATCACAGAGGCCTCGTGGTGTTTTGTTCTGTTCTGCTTTTAGGTGCAATTTTATCCATTTCTGCAGCTGGCTGTTCCTCCTGTAGCAGCCAGGCTCTCCAGCCCATGGGCCTGGGAGGGCTTGCAGGTTGCCAGGCTGGCCAGAGATGGTTGTGTCTGGCAGAGTGTCTGCATGGGCTGGGTGGTAAAGGCAGAGCATGTGCAGATCTATCAAATGTGCTGAAATTGGAGAGCTGGCTGGAGCCTCGTGCCATTTATGGTCCAAGGGATGCTGGTTCTGAAGTGATAGCCAGCTTGATAGTGCGTTTGAAGTGTTTTCTCTTAGAAGTGACAGGTCTGGTGGGTATCTAAAGCAAACTCTAAGAGAATTTAAGACAGATGACCTCTAGAAGTTTGGTTTGGGGTTTTTTCACTTGAGGTTTTTAAGGTGATTATGAGGGTGATTAAATCTGAAAGCTGCTCTGATCTGTGTTATCACCTCTTACTAGTGAGATATCTACATGCAGCTGCCAAAGATAGGTCAATACCAGGGTGACTAAAAGGAAAATAGACAATTGCTAAGATCTGTTGTAAGACCAGCAAAGAATTTAAGAGTTTTGGGAGCCTGCGCTCAGGAAGAAGATGAAATGCAAGTGAGATGATCTACATGGTGTCCTTGAGACCTCAGGGAAGCAAGTGGCAGAAGCTGAATTCATCAGGGAACCAAATTCAGAGCAATGGTTTGAAACAGCACCCACGTTCAGCACAGGGAACTTCAGCCTTGCTCATTCAACAGCTTCAAAATAATTAAAAAGTTTCTTGCCTCAGTAAGCTCCAGTTTCACAGACTGCTCTGTCTCAGTCACACAGCATTCTGCAAACATTTGCAATTACTCTGCTCCTCCAAGCTGTCTTTGGAAAGCAGGTAAATACCAAAGTTCATAAACATTGGTAGTGTTGGGATCTTGGCACGGAGTGACTGAAACCATTTTCTTTTTAGCTGTCTGTGTTTCATCAAGGTGAGTTGAGAACTCAGAATCTCAAAGTACTTGGAAAGCAGATAACTTCAGCATCTTTGGGCATAAACTGCCTTAAATATTCTGAAAAACTGTGTTTGATCTTTAGTCTCTAAGGCGCTACTTGTTTATGCATAGACAATTCCACATTTTGAAATTAAAAAGTTGGTTGTACTAAGACAAAACCTGGGGATTATGGTGCCTAAGTCTGTTAGCACTGTATTTAATTGGTGCTTGGCCTTTTTAATTACCCTGTGCCTGGTTTGGGGAGCGTGTTGCTGGGGGAAGGAGCAGGATGTGCTGGGAGCTCTCCTCGTGCCAGTGGCCAAACGTGCTGGTTCCGCACGGCACTGCTGATGAAGTGATCGTGTGCTGCTGGCTCTGAAGTGAAAACAATCACTCTGAAATCTCAGGGCTTCCTTAGAAATGTAAAAAAATGGGGTGGGAGCATAAGTTAATTGTGCTTTTACACACTGTTATACTTGTCAGTGTGCCAGGCTCTACATTTCTTCCAAGGGCGAAATGAAAACTCCAAATTCATGTGGTTATGAAACAATTTCAGTATGAGCACTCAGCAAAGAATTATAAAGTGGGAAAGACACAGTCCTGTGTCACAGCTGCTTGAGAAGGGTCTGCACTGATCAAGGCTTCTCCCAGCTTGGAGGAGCCTTTTGGAGTGTACTGAGACCATTCTGTGTCTGTATGTTGAATGTATATAAGGCCCTACATAAAAGCTGATTTGTTGTGACATTTCTTTCTCAGGAGATGAGGCAACTGGCAGAAGGCAGCCCCATCATTCCAAGAAATCTCGTTTTTCTGCAGCTGGAGATTTAGGATATCTCTCTGTTTTGCCCTGATTTACACCAAAATAAATTCATAAGTTGGAAACTGGGCATGACAAGAAATCTTGGGCACTGCAGGGGACTTCTAGAGAAGTAGTGATTGCAGTGGGAGACCAAACAAGGACCACTCTCCATTTTCTGTGCTGCAGTGGTACAGCCTGAGGTACCTGAGGTCCTTTGTAAGCTAAGCTGGGGCAGCCCCTCTTAGTTTTAGTCCTGAAACAGAGGGAATGAAGCACCATTTTAAAATCACAATATCACCCCTTGAGATTTTGTGGTGAACCTCATGTGCTTCATAGAGCCTGAATTTCCAAGGTCAGTGCTGATTTGCATCACCAAGAAGGGAGAACAGTCTCAAACTGGAAATGAGTATCTCATTGGACAAACAGCATTTTGCTCATTTTTGTTATTCGAGTCAAGGGACAAAAGAATGCAGAAGGAGGGGGTCAAAATACCCCGAGGCTAAATCCAAACTGGAGCAAATCCATATTTTAAAAAAAATGAATGTTCCTGAAATTAGCACATGCAAATCTACTCTTTTAGCTACACAAACTCAAAACCTTAAAGCTGCGTTGTAGCCCAAGTCTCACTTGGATTCTTGACTCTCATTGATAACACCATGTGCTAATTCAGGCACCCAGGTTTCCATGCACTGTTCTTACCAAGAACAGTTGGTCTTGAGGCAAAACATTTACATAGATGACAGCTATTTTCAGGGAAATGAAAAGTACTGGGTGGAAAAGGAGGTTTTGACATTGTGTGAAATATGGGGTTTACACACAGTAGTTTTTGCTATGTGTTTATAAATTGGTGATTTACCATATATTGATTCACACACCATTTGTAAGTGTCTAATTTATTTATTTATAGAGATGTATGGAAACCATGGTTTGAAAAGCAGTTTGCATAACATCTGGTATGTCAACAATGTAACCTTTCAATTTACTTGTTGGTAAAAATGTCAATATAATGAACCTGAACTCAGCATTGGTTTACACAAATTTCCTGGCAGACAAAGCAGTAATGATTTGCATGTCAGTTTAAGTGACATGTGCCCTCCAGTTTTGAGTAGTTTACACAGCTAAGAGGGATAAAAAGGGCACAGGGCTGGCTCCTCATGTAATTAGGCTGGCAGGACAAATCTCATGAATTGTGTGGAGTGAAACATTTCATCTCATTTTGACTTCTGATTTTCCAAAAGCTGCCTTTGCATTTTCATTGAATCTGTTGGGGTGGTTTTTTTTGTTGTTGTTTTTTTTTTTTCTTTTTTTCGTTGACTTTTTTTTTGTTTGTTTGATTGTTCGAATTTTTTGGATACACAGAAAAAGACAGGAGAAAGGAGACCTGAAGCAGATATAAAGTACTTTCACAATTTATGTATATTCTACAAAGATGTTGTACTGGAATGTGATAGAGGAGTCCAGTGGATTCCTAAATGCTCTTAATAACATGCCAGTAGGAATGACAGCAATAATACATTGTTTACACCTTTTATATTACTCCCTGTACAAAATGGATCATAGAAATCACATCCCTTTTTTTTTCCCACTCCGTGACTCATTGCCTGACAATTCTGAAGCAGAAAATAACAAGTGCTGTTGATATTGAATAGTAAATATCAAAAAGAACTTTGCTTTAAAATGGAATCAAAGTTCATGGATGGTAGCAGGTGTTCCTCTTCATTTTAGGGAGTGCAGGCTTGCCCAGAGAAGTCATTTCCCAGCTCCTCTCAACAAAATACCTGTGTGAAAAGGCAGCAGCCTGGTCTTAGGAAAGTGCAAGTTATCTCCTTCCTCCTCCCCTGCCCTGGCTCTCCACCCCAAAGCAAGAAAGTACTTCTCAGGTCACAACATTGTCATATGTGCTGAGCTCTCCTGATGCACAGGCAGCAATCACACATGTGTGCACCCCAGATGGGTTTTTGGGGGACACTGAGCCCAGTATTCAAAGCCCATCAGCACAAGCTCACCCATGGAGATCAGAGCTGCTTGCATTTATATTTTCAGCAATGCATGAAGGCTGAAAGCAAAGCCTGTGATTAATGTGAATTTGCAAGAAAGGCCCGGTAGCCACCTCCAAACACCCTGAGAGACTCCTTATGCCATAAAGGAAAGAGAAGTGACCAGGGGAGAGTTTGACTTGACTGGGAATGAGGTGGGAAAGAGAATAACAGCAACAAAACAGGAAAGTGTTGGGCAGCAGTTAGTTCAGAGAAGAGGCTCACACAGGGCTGAGCTTCATTTTAAAGTTCTGATTTATCTGAATTCAGCATGGCATCAGCTGAAATTCAGAATGAAACTAGGACACAAACTTAATTGCAAAACCAGCTGCAACCACAGGATGCAGTCACAGAAAATTCTCACTCATTTGAGGCTGGCATAGGGTTTCACCAAGCTTTAGCAGGAGGTTTTGGGGGCCCCAAAATAGATTAAGGGAGTTAAAATTCAGTTGCTTTCCCAAATTCAGCCCTGGCCTAGCAGAAGTAGGGAAGGGGATGATCAGAGAGTATCCACACCAGAAGGAGTGATAGCTGGCTGGCACATGGCTTGTCCACCTAACAAGGTGAGATTTGTAGGGGCTCTGCTGTAACTGTCGGTGTAAACAGAGATCATCCTAAAACACCTCTATCCAACACCATGGCCATGAGTGACGCAGAAAACCAAAGGTCAGCAGCTGTTTCTCTTGCAAAACAAGTGAACCAAGAACCTCAGACCTGCGGAGAGCAGCCAGCCACAGCTCTCACACTGCTCCTCTAATTGTCAACTGCCGATGGCCGATTCCTGGAAACAACCAGGGAGAGAGAGCTCTGTGCCTCTCATGAACAGACTTGTGGTTTCACTGAAAAGCCAACACAACAGCTCAAAGCCAGTCATTCCAGCAGCATCCCTCCTTCCCCTGACACTGTCTCTCTGCTGCTCCCTCAGAGAATATTTTCTGCTGCAGACATTTATCCCACTTTGGATTTCACTCCTCCTGCCGCTATTCTGGTTTTGTCTAGAAAGGCAGATTTTGTCTGGCTCTCAACAGCCTGGAGTGTATTTTTTCCTGTACTGGATTCAGACAGGAATGCTGTTGGATGGCCAAGGCTCAAGAAGGTGTTGCACAGAGGGGGCTCCCTCACATGGGTGCTCACCCTGAGCTGTTGGGGAGTGCCTCCACTTTGCTGTGACTCCCTCTTTGCCACAGGGAATAGACAGACACGCAGGGGAGGGGCTGCAGAGTTTTTAGTTCTCCATGGGATTTTGAAAAGCAAAAAATATTTGAGATATGGGAGACATGTTGCCTTCATCTCTAAACTGGGCTTTTCTTGGTTATCCTACAGGCATAGGAACTCCGTGAGGTCTGATCCTGTGCACACTGGGGGAAGATGAGGATCTCAAGCAATGCCTTTTTATTCCAGAGCAGCTGCTCCTGCTAAGCTGAGTGGGGCTGTGGGCAGCAGAGAGGTGAATCCCATTTCTGGGATAGGTGAGCTGTTGAAACATGCAGGATTTTCTGCTGCCTTTGGCTTTTTGAGTTAATGGGTGTGAAACTTTTCACTTCTGCTTTTCATGTGCATGCTTGGTGCGATGCACTTCTGGTGTGGAGTTTTGCAATCAGGAGATTTCCCCATCAAGTTTGGGTTTGTTTCTCTGATTTTTACAAGGGATGAACAGGCTATCACTTCAGGGCAAAGCAGACATGTAGCACATCAGGGCAGGGAAATCCAAGAAAAATAGTATCTGAATACTATTTGTGTTGCAAGCACATGTAGGCGTTTATTATTTCTGAGAGCTCTCTCGTCAGTCAGACACTGAACAATCGTGACATCTGTTGTAAGTTACTGTCCCCCAGAGTCGTTTTACACAGTTTGGAGTTTGCTTTTTCAAATCCACCACAAATAAAGCCCAGCATTATCTCTCTGTCCCCACAAAGGCAAGTGGGAACCTCCTGGGGAAATGCTGCAGACTGCGAGGAGGTGGAGAGGTTTAGCAGAGGAGGCTGTTTGGGTCCTCTCTGCCTTACTATGGGTTGAGCAATGAACCCCCCAGTCCACACTGTCAAAGGGACCCCCCTGAGGTCCACAGGAGATGAGACAATGGTAATTTCATAAAAACAAAAACAAAGACCAAGTGCAAGGGCTGACCTGCAGCTCCAAACTTTGTGAGCCATCATCCTGTGCTGCGTTGGGGATCCCTGTGTTGGTGTTCACAGGTTTGCACTTTGTTGGTGCCTCCCACACTGCTGCTGGGAGCTGGGAAGGCCAGAGCCAAGTCATCTTTCCCTTTCAGCCCATCTGCCTGCACTGGGGAAGAAATACTGTCTGTTTGTTTAGGTGAGATATTAGTCTGCCCCCGGAGCTCCAGGTCACTGTAAATGTAACACAAGCCCTATTTCCTGTTAGGAAAGGGGAAAAAATATGCCTGTGAATTGTCTCTGATGTGCTGCCAATTGTCAGGGAAGATTCAATTTGGTGGAGAATTACTGTGCTCTTAAAGAGCTGCACCAGTGATGGAGATTTAGGGCAGCTGCTTCTTCCAGAAATGGGAGATTTGTCTGATTTCCACAAAACCAGGGTTGTGACTGGCAGCCAGCTGCCCACTCCACAGGCCTGAATGGCTTGGAGGGGAGGCTGGAGCAGGGGCTCAGGTTAAGGGGACCATATTGGGACAAGAAGGGGACACCTGTGCATGGCTGAAGGAGAGCTGGGCAGAGGTTTGGGGTGAGGCTGGCAGGGGCTGGGGTAAAGCTTTCTGTCAGTGTTTCACTATGGTAAAGGAAAAATGGTATTTTCTTGCCACCTAGCCAAAAATTCAGACCAAAAGAGACAAGAATTTGCTCTGTGTGTAATGCACACATGTGTTCACTTGTAATCCAATAAAGCAAATATGTGACCTGTGGAATGACCCAAAGCTGCCACAATAAATAATGTTATAGATCACTCATGCATTTTGCTTTCTTTTGCATTTGCTGTATCAAGGCCAATTTCAGCTGTTGTCTAAGCAGCCATGTATAGACAGGTACAGTAGAAATCCCCCTTGCCCTTCCAAAACTGGCAAAAAATGAGCTTCCCTCTCTTTTCATTATACTTATTGCAAAGAGTAGCATTTCAATTTAGGCCTGGATAAAGGTGCAGTGCACTTAGGTAAAGCTGATGTGTTTACATCATGTTTTTTGGACTCCTCTGTAGGCCTTGTCTCCAAAGATATTCCCCCTCCAAAGTTTCCTGTGGCAAGGAAATACAAAAAAGCCAATGGACCACGTCCTGTGAAATTGCCCAGATGTTAACTGGACATCAGAGGGGCTTGGCAACCTGGCATTGTCAATGTGTCCATGTGCCAGTTTCTTCTCTTCCCAAAAAAGAGAACATCTAAATCACGTTAGCCTTAGTGGCAGAGTAATTGTTAACTAAAAGCTGTATAATCCATAAAAATAACCCTAAAGAGATTTCATTTTTAGTCAGCTTACTACTGCAGCAAACAATAGCTTGGTTGGCAGGAGACCAAGAGAAATGCAGAAAATCAATTTTAAGGGGTATAAAAGCATGTTTTTTTGCCATTTGGTTCCCTCTCTGAGTTTTAGGGAGCTAGTGGGAGTGAGCTGATGGCCAGCAGTGTTTCTTTCCCCAGTGCTTGCAGCTCACAGCTCACTGTGGCCTCTATCTCCCAATCTCTGGGCACTCTCCAGGTACTGAGTATCTCTCAGTCAGCCAGGGCACACCCAGCACCAGCTAAATTATCCTCCCTGCAGTCCTTGGAAATGGGGGAACTCCTGTGCCACGCTCCAGGCTTCCATCCCTGGAGATGGAGCTTGTCCTCTCCAGCCGTCTCCAAAATCCATCAAGGTTTTTCCTGGAGTGCTGGAGCTCAGCAGGGCAGCTGAGCCCTGGGTTGCAGTCCAGGGGCACACACTCCCAGGGCTGCTCCATGGGGACATGCCCAGCCCTTCCACTTTGTCCAGAGGTTCCTTCTTCTATGGAAAATGCAGAAACTGCTCCTGGTATAAATACAGATTTTTGTTCTTCTTCTTTTGCTGTGCCTCTGTGTTTCAGAGTTATGCTGTTGGAGCAAATATTTAAAAATGGAATGGTTTATTCCATGAAAAGCTGCTTGGCAGAGGCATGGGGTCAAAAGCCGGTGTGCAGCCCAAACCAAGGCCTGTGGCTGCTCCATCAGCTGCTGCAATCCCTGCATGGGACCAGCCTCTCTCCCTGAGCCTTTCTCAAACACTTGCTGAGCCCATCCTTGGCTCCTGATAGAGCTGATCAGCTGATGACTTCTCTCCTGTTCCTTCAGCCTTTCTCTGGTTGCCATCTAAGGATCTCCCTGCATAAGGCTCCTCCTGCTTTCCCTCTTTGCATCTCTGCAGCCATAAACATATGTAATAAATAATCACTACGTATGTATTTTGTATTTGTGTACTAACATTTAGGGAAATAAGTGATTTGTAGTTTTGCACTAAATGAAGGTAGGAGGGTATTAATAAAAAGCATGTTAGGAAAGCCCCCTCTTTCCATCTCCCTTGTCTGTATTCTGAAATTTCCTTTAGAGACTGCTTCTTTTTTTCCAGTCATCCTAAATCCTATTAATCCCTCTTTTTATTTTAGTCAATTGAAAAAAATGCCATTATTGCTAAGGAAGTTTGAGATCTACTTAGAAAGAGTAAAATGGATTTAATCTGGTTCTTGTATGATAAATACATTTTAAGCTTCTTGGTGTGTCTGCATCAAAGATGTCAAAATATAATCCTTTAAAATCAACGTGATAGATCCTTTAATACACTTTCTAGCCTATTGCTCTAAAATAATTCCTACATTTTAAAATGTGTATTCACAGGAGACCAGTATTGTTTAGGACATAGGTGGGCATATCTGAAATACCCAGACAAAAAGTGTCTGCTACTACAGTGTCTTGAACTGTTGGGAAGAATAGCTATTGCTCACTAAATCTAGTATCCAGTTCCTGGGGAAAAGGTATTTGCTCCTGAAAACACCTGCAGGGTAAAGTTTATTTCCCTTTTGTCAATCTGAGCAGCAAAGTAAGGATGCTATAATAAATGATGGCAGGGGCTGAAAAAGATGTAAGAGGACAGAAAAGAAATCATTAATCCACAGCACCAACTCTGATAATAGCCAGCAGATACCAGACTGCCAGCACATCTCTTTTATCTGTGGGTTTATCTCCTCTTGGGCACTGTTTGTTTTATTTGGGGGTGTTTTTGTGTGTTTGTTTGCTTTGAGTTCTTGTCCATCAAATCTTGTCCCCCCTGTGAAGATCCCCAGATACACAGGAGTGCCCATCTTTATCTCCTGCAAAAGTATTTCCTAAAATTCTGTCTCTGCTGCTGCCCTGGCTCTGACGGGCTGGGGCTCTGTCGGTAGCCCAGGGAAAGCAGCTTAGCAAGGTTACCACGGTGTCACTCTGAAAGTAGCCAGCTACTCCTTGCAGTTTGTTCTTCATGCTCTTAAGTATGACCTGGAAATTTGTATCCTTGCATAACCAGATGTCAGTTCCCTCAATTCCTACAAAGCCACTCTTTTTCTCCCCTTCCCCCTCCCTCGCTGGCTATCCAGAGACATGAAAAACCAACAACGTGGGTTCATGCTCCTGACAAGATGAGCCCTGTCAGGAATATACAAGCTGTGGTTTTTCCTTTCTGCATCTTGAAAGTGAAGAAAAAAACCCCTTTGATTTATCTAAAGTTCTGTTATTCTTTTTTTTTGGTCTTTGAGCTAATAAAAGGTGTCATTATATTATCACACTTGTGTCCCTTCCGTGTTTACCCTGGCCCACATTCCACTCTGCAACAACAAGAACATAAAACATCCCATGAGAAACTCTAGGTTAAGTTTATTTGACTTATTTTTTCTAACCTATGTTGTAATCAGGATTGTTTTGCTAACTTAGTTCACCGAGGTAGTTTTTGGTAAAGCCTAAGATTTGCTTAAGTGGCCAGAAAGAAAATACATATGACTGGTTTATGCCTTGCCACCCTGAATTGTAATGTTTTGTTTATTATGACTTTGAGCATGTTTTATTGGTGAGTGGAGAGGTCACAGCCTCGCATTTGAAACCTGTGTTTGTGCTTTATGGGTTCTGGGATTTGAAACCACAGGCAGGCACTGAACTTTTTGGCTGCCTTAGGTAGCTGTGACCAAGTGGCCAGACCAGGTCCTCTCCTCTGTGGTCACCGTCCTGGGAGCAAATGTGTGACATTGGCCTGGGACAGGAGGTCTCCAAAAAAGGACATGAGGCTGAAATAACCCCACTGCAGTGTACTCTGCTCTCCTCATTCCCAGCCTCTTGTCATTCTTCATATTCTTAAATTCTGAGATTTCTAGTCAGTCTGTTCTTTTGGAAATGAACGTGTTTGGAAAGAAATATGTGTTCATACCCCATGAAGAAAATATGGCAAAGATACTCCCAACTTCTGTAGTGGTGGGTCCAGTTATAACAGCTCAGTAGAAAAGACTCTTCATTCTACAAATGGAAAAATGGGTTTGGGATGTGTCCAATGCCTTGTACTTCCAAGGAATCCAGTGGTGGAACAAAGGTGCCTTCACTTCAAGGGTTTCAGCCTCAGATTGCTCAGGGAGAGCAGTAGCACTGCCAGGTATTACCTGGCAATGTGGCAAGCGTGGAAAGATCTGAGGCAAATTTGCTTTAAATCTGTTTAAAGCAAGAGGCCAATTTTTCCATATAAAGGATTCAGTGAAGTGGGGGATGTTCAGGTGTGTGAAGTACACTCCCATGCTAATTGTTCTGCTGTTTGATTTGCAAGCTGAGCAATTATGGTATAACACAAACTCGCTGATCTTACAGGTCTTTTCCAACCTGCACCACTCCATGATTCCACATTTCTACTGCTCTCAGTGGCCTTGCAGCATTCTCCTCTGGATGCTCAGTGTTCAGGTGTTTTACTGCCAGATATTTAATGTGCAGCCTGTGTCAGGGGTGTCCAAGAGGAGCTCAGTCTGAAGTCCCCACCCCTGAAGGTTTCCAGGCCAGGCTGGATGGAGCCTGGAGCACCCAGGTGTGGTGGAAGGTGTCCCTGCTGGGGGGTGGAATGAAAAGGTTTTTAAGGTTCCTTCCAACCCAAACCATTCTATGATTCTTCCATTCTTCACACACATTTTGTGTCCATGGCAGATGCCAAGTTCAAAGAAGCATCTAAGAAAAAATGAGTTCTCACCAACCTGTTCTACAGTGGGGAAAAATGAAGTCCAGAGAATTTACTGACTGCATTGTGCCCACAGAAACTCCCAGATTTATGATCTTCTGCCACTCTCCTAAATTCTATTCACCTGAAGACATTTTATGCCACTAATACTGATGGTACCAAATTTCATGTAGCTGTTCCCTCACAAAACAAATACTGCAGTGATGCTGCTTTTGACCACCATGAACTGGTAAATTGCTTTTAAATATTTCTGAATTCAGCATGTCCAGTTTCATCCCTCTGCTGGGAGATTCTGGTATTAATTACATTTTTTTCCAGGCTGGGGTGGGATGGTTAAAAAAGCTGCATTAGTCTGTAAAATCACCCAAGGGAGATCTTGGTTCAGTCCTTATCTCCAGGTGTTTTGTACTAGGTAATATGGAATAAGCTACTGAGGATCAGCCTTTTGACTTCTGTCTTTTTTTGTCTTGAAGGGAGTAAACAAAGCAAAATTTTCCTGCCTAAACCGAATGATCTCTTCAAATGGAGAACTAATACATCATAAATACAATGAAAATACACAGACTTCTTGTCAAAATAGATATCTTTTCTTCCACTGTCTGTGTTTCCTGATGTTATTTTTGTCATGTCAATTTACTGACTATATATATACATATATATATATATATATATATATACATATACATATATATATATTTATATATATACATGTACACACATTCTTCTTATTTACTTCAGTATCCAGTCTCAATATTTCTTGTGGTTTGCCCAGAACTACACAAATAATTCATAACTCATCCCTGAGAGCAAAGATGTGGCTGAAGCCACCTGAGGGAAGGGATCACCCACAGACTCCAGGAGGGCAGATATTGATGAGCTGTCAGTGCTGGACACACCAGAGGGGTATGGGATTGATGAGGAGAATAATGAGTCCTCCAGAAGATATTTACAGATCTTTGGTTCCAATAACTTTACTGCTGGTCTCCCAAGTGGATCAAAAATGAGAAGCAAGCAGTGTGCAGTCATACAGAAAAGTGAGCAGGCATGTATGAATGAATGAAGGAAATATGGTTAAAAGCAGGACCTTCAGAGAGGGGAAGAGAGGGATCAGCCATCAGGACTGCTGTCTCCTCAGAAGATATTTGGGATGCAAAGGAAACAGTACAGTACTGTGCAGCAGTGAAAGCTTTTTCTGTAAGGATTGGGATATTTTTTACATTTGCTCCAGTTCTCTCTGCCTGACAATGGTCCCTTGCCCATCTGCCCGCAGTGGGAACTCTCTCCCCACCAGTCAGTGTACATTGGCAGTGATTCTGCTTCCCACTCTGAGAACATCCCACTCTGCCCCCAGCAGAAGCTGTGAGAGTTTGGCTTGGGTTGTTTTTCTTAGCCCCGCTCAGAGGAGGTTGTTCCCGAAAGTGCTTGTGACTGATTCTCACTTCAGGTATCTGCTCCTCCCCTGGGCTCTCCAGCTGTGGTCTGTGGAGTGGGAGCAGCACCATTCCTGCTGGTGCCCACAATGGAACAGTAGAAAATCGTGCCAGGATTGGCATCTCAGGGGAGAAGCAGCAGAATTACCCTTTCCTTATCAAACTGAGTCCTGGAGCTCAGCTCTGGCAATTGTATATGGCAGATCCATCACCACTGGGGCTTTCCCCCCTCTTATTTGTGCATTCTTGTTTATTCCAGCTCTTCATTTTCCCTTCCCTCCTGGGCTTGGTCCTGCCAGAGGTTGTGCAATCAGCACTGCAGTGTCCAAAAGTGCATGTTCTTCGTGGCAAAGCAGCATCTGGCCCTGGGCTCAGCTGGGCTCTGGTTTCTCCTTGCTGCAAGGCACAGCTCTCAGCTGTGTGTGCTGTGCAGGGGATGACAGTTTGCTGGCCTTGGAGGGGACCAAGCCCTCGTCCCCTGGGTGAGCTGGCTTGCACGTTAAGTGGAAACTTTCATTATTTACCAACTGGTCAAAATGACTTTGCTATTGACATAGGCTTCATTATGTCAGCCATTCCATTCTTTGAAAACGTGGGCAAAACAGAAAAAGAGTGATGGCAGGGAGGGGGAAATTCCATTTCTTCCTAAATTGAGTGGAAACCTCTTCAGGAAAATTAAAGAAAAACCCGAGAGAAGAAGAGCAAAAGAAATAACTGTGGCCAAAGCCACTTTCCTTTCTCTTTTTCAATCTCTTTTCCAACATGCTCCTGGTAAAATCATTACAAAGGCCGTTTATTTTTAAAATTGAAAGATTGGGGAGAGTCATAATGAGATATTATGTGTAAAAGTTGCACATAAATTTCCTTCTGTCATATTTTGGGCTCACCTAACGCATCCCCTTGGCAGGCCTGAGGGAAGCTGATCACTTTAGTATAGATTGTGTGTGCTTCAATAATATTGCCCAAGGACAGAGCTACTGGGTGGCTGAGTTGGCTACATGCTGATTTAAAAATTAGCTGGGCTTTTATTTGCCACAGTAAATTACTCTCTCTCAAAAAAAAAAAAAAAAAAAAAAGGAAAATAAGAAAGTTTTGTACTGGAATGAAGCAGCAGGTTTGGAGCAAGATCTTTTTTCTTTCCTTTCCTTTTTGAGGAATGCAATTTTTTTACTCATGGAGAGTTTTTGTTGTTTCTCACCTTTATGAAGAGCCATATGAGTTTCTCACCTTTGTGAAGAGGGAGAAAGGCAGAGGGATTGTGGTGAGTGATGCAGAGATAAGGCCAATGCTCTGTGTCTGCTCTGGGGGGTCTCTCCTTGCAGGCTGCCCTGTATGGATCTCATGGATCTGGAGCTGGACAGTGTCACACAGCACCCTGGTCCTGCTCTTAGGTCAAACACATCTGTCATCCCCTTTTAAATGTAGCGACACAAGATGCTGTAAGTTTCTTACACAAGAACCTTGAAATGCTATTTAAAATTGTTTTTATGATTAGGCAAGTTTGAAATTTCCTGTCACATCTGCAGCCTGGGGTCTGTGTCTCTTCTCTGAGCCATAGGGGTCATACCTGGCTTTTCTGCAGAATTTGGTGGGCCCTGATTTTATATCTTTCTTCATATTTTGTTTTTATTGTCCCCATCTCTCTCTTTCTGAGGTTTTTGTGCTTCCAGGATCTCAGCTGAGGAATCTCCACAGTTGCCAAGAACTGGGACATTTTCATTTCCTACCCTTTCTTGGTTGAAACCAAAAACTGGTCTTCAAGGAGGCAAAGACCATCAAAGAGCATGAGAATAAATAGTAATTCATAGCAGTCTTTGCTAATGTGCTCAATTTAGAGCTCTGGAGTCCAAGTCCTAGCCACATCGCCTCTGTATTCCATTTTCTATTAAACACTTGACCTATTTACTCACTTTTTGACCTAGCAGTCTAAGAAATATAAGATGGAAAAGACATGACCAAAATTAGAGGTTTGAATAAACAGCTTTTAGTGTGGGAAAAAGGCCAAATTTATTCTAAATGTAAACATGTATTTTAAAAATCTGAGTACCCTCATACTTTGGGCAAATCTGAGTGAATCTGAGCTTTACATTTAGCCTGTGTCTCAGCCCTGTGCCAAACAAAAACTGGAACTGGAATTTGGAAAGCCAATACTTTAGCTCAGATTCAGGTAAATATGCTCTGAACCAAACCTCCCAAGCTTGCCCTACTGGGAATTGTAGTTAATTAAATTAAGATTTCAGTCGTCTTCACTGGTATCTTCATCTCTGGGTAGCAGCCTTGGGCAAGGTTGAAAGTGAAACTTGCTTCCTTTGCTCCAAGGCAGCTTTGTCTAAAATCAACTCTGGAATCAAAAGCTCCATGTGCAGCTATTAAAGCTCCCCCACCACAAGCTGCTCTGCCAGCATTTCTGAATGCCCCACTCCTGCAGGTATCCCAGCAAGCTTTCATCTTGTGTGAACTGTAAAAGGAGGCATCGGGGTTTATTACAGAGTTGGTGCTGCTAACGTGTCATACATCATGCCATTAATTAAGAGAAATTCCTCTTTCCCCAGCTGGGTGGCTGCACAATGCTGCCAGCCTGTATATATTACCCACCCTGGCCTAACCCAAAGGCTGCATGACTGATTGCACCCCAGAGATCCTCCAGCCTGCTCAGGTAATTCCAGTGCTGAGGCTCCAAACCCGAGGAATTAAAGAAACCTCTGCCCTGGGCTCTGCTCCCCTTGTAATTGGTACCAGAGTGGGGAGCGGCGGGTCCATGTGTTCCCAATCACAGCCCACACAATGAAAATGTTTTCTTTCTGGGACAATCTGCAGAAACCTCACGGGGATCTGGGGGTTTTATGTATATATATGTGGATGTAATAATAATAATTATCCTCATTAGGATGTTAGCTCCAGAGCTTGGTGATGTGCTTTAGAAATCAGAGGGAGAGCTGGAGGATGTGCCGAGGAATCGCTGCCCATGCACGGCCCCTGACATCACCCTGGTGTTGGGGAGCCCTTGGAGCTTGAGCCTCAGGAGCTGCTGCCTTCAGCAGGAGGCTGATGTTCACCTGCCTTCAGCTGGGGCTGGACAGGTGAGGTGGGGAAATCCTTTGTCTGTCTCTTTTCCCACTGTGTGCACATCAGCTTTTGTAAAAATTTCCCGCCCAGCTTTGTTCCCGCAGCAGTTGCGTAGGGTTTAATTTATCCAGGGTTTAACTTATCCAAAGTTTAATTCATCCAAAGAAGCAGCATGGACTCAACTAACAGCCCCCCAAATTTCTGTGCTTCTCACCAATGCTCCTCCCTGCAGGCTCCTGGGGATTAGGGACACATAATGGGATGCTGGAGCACTGTTTTACAGAGGATAACAATATTATCCCTCAGACTGAGCCATAGGGTATAATTACAGCTGTTCAGGAATTTTGTCATTAAAAGTCTTTTGGTTAGAAAATGTCAGTTCTTTGAAAATAATTTTTGGAATAAAGGGGGAGGTTTCTAGTGTCAAAGAGGAATAAATTCTGGAATAACCACTGGCCCTGGGTAAAGGAGAGCTATGTTCCAGCCCAAGTCCCATTAAAAGTGCAGGTTACTTACACAGAGAAACCAGCACTGTAAAATAACAGTGAAGGATTCTGTGCTCTCCTGGTATTCATACAAACTGTAAAGCAAGGGTTTCAAAGAGATCTGCCCTGGCTAAGCAGAGAGTCTTGGTTATTTCCTCTGTTTCAGGAAGCACAACCAAATTTAAGGACTGGATATGTAGCTCTCAAACCTGAGAACATTTCTTTAAATGTACTACTGAAAAGCTGTGCAGGAGGGATAACCTTCAGATGAGCTCTTGCTGAAGTGACCCCACTGCTGGTGAGTGCAGGGCCATTCACAGAACAGTAGAATCATTTAGGTTGCAGAAGAACTCTAAGATCATCAAGTCCAACACTTCCCCCAGCTCTGCCAAGGCCAGCACTAAACCATGTTCCCAAGTGCCACTTCCAGATGTCTTTTAAATCCTTCAGGGGTAGTTACTGCCTTGGGCAGCCTTTTCCAGTGCTTGACAACCTTAAAATCCAATCTAAATCTTCCCTGGCACAATTTGTTAGGGGGAGACCCAAATCTCTGCAGTCACAGCAGACCTGAATACCAAAAGCACCTTACGAGTGATTAATGAGCAGCCTGGCACTATCATTGCATTGTTAACTCAGTTATTAATGCCATTAACACAAATCCCACACACCACTGGCTTAAAACAACATTTCACTCCACCATGAAGAACAAAAGGGTTCTTTTGGACATGGGATGCCTGACCCAACAAGCCATTATCCTACAGTCCTAAAGAACAGCTCCCAGGTGAGCATCACCCTGCACCCAGCACTCACTGCAGTTATCTCCTCCTGCCCCAGTGAGGCACCCCCAGCAGCAACCCCAGCATCCCAGTCAGCTGCAGCCATCCTGGAGGAATATTTCTGTTGAGGTCTCTCTGTGCCCTGGGCTGGATGGGGAAGGAAGGTGCTAGAAAGATGTTTGGAAGGCAAGTCAAGTTTCTAACCTCTGTGCATTAGAGGATATAACAAATTAACCAGAGTAGACAACCATGCACCATACTTCATTATGTGCACTGAGCTCACCTCCTGAGCTGTACAGGAAAGAAAAGGCTTTTTTCATTATTTTAATAAAGCTTTTTGCTGTTGCTCAAGGACTTTGGTTTAATACATGATTGTTACTTCAGCAAAATCTACCTAATTCTCTGAGAAATGCTGGATTTTATAAACACTCAGGAATTTTGAAAGAAATTATTGAACAAGGACTTTTCAACATTTTCATAAAGAAAGCTGTGTTTCTCATTTGAAAGTGACTTTATAATTTGAAGATGGAATAGTTTTTCTTTAGATAGGAAATAGTCCAATTATGAAATAGCAATGCTCTAAATCTTTAGGTGTCTCTATTGACCTAATGATATCATTATGGTATGTATAATTTAAATTTATTATGGCAAAAAGGAAAAGGTTTCAGATAATCCCTTCTAAAACAAAAATCTGTTGAGAGAAGTGATTCAGAAATTTCAAAAAGTCTCGAACATAAAAAAATCTTTTCCCTCCTCTTTCAAGTACCATTTGCTTGGATGCCATTTAATGTTGGTTTTACATTTGGCTGTATTTCCCCTGTTCTAAAGATTTTTAGTTTGCATTTAAAAAAAAAAAGCTTGGGAATCCATGTGGTGGCCACTGAGGACTTGCCCTACTGGCAAACATTGCTACAAGCTGGAGATCCAAGAAATCAAACATAAGAAATCAGCTCCTAGAGACTGAGTTTCAGGAAAGTTTTCACACTAAGCCTGTTTTGACTCGCATAGATTTTTGCTCTAAATTTGAGTCAGAAACAGAACTCAGTCCCATCTGAGGGAGCAGACAGCTTCTGACTCAGAATCCCAGTCTGCAGCTGATACTTGTGACTGTGTCCACCATATCTCAAGACCAAACTGCAGCTCATAGCTGAGCACCCACCAGCACGGCACCACCACAAACTTTTTAGCAATAAACCCTCAGTGCTCGGTTTAACGCTCTATTTTTAAACTTGGAAACAAAATCCCCCGAGTTGCACATTCACAGACATGAAAAATGAGGCATTTCATGCACACAACCTTATTTTCAGGAGTGTTTGTGCATGTGCCCACCCTGTTTTGTGAGGACTTGTGCAGATGGCCAGATCTGCAGTGCACAGCCACTTTGGGAGCACACTAACTGCCTCTGAGCGTGTGGATTAGGTGCACTTCTCATCTGCACAATTAACCATTCCAAAATTCTGGTGACAAAGGAATCATTATGCTCCTGAAAATGTTTATTATATAAATATTGTCCTTTCTGGTTCAGCAGTGTATTATTCTCATTCCTTTTTGTGCAGCCATACAGCTTTCCCTGCCCTTGCTTTCCCAAACTGGTGTAACTGGCATGTGGAATGCAACAGCTGGTTAGGTCTGCAATGATCCAAGAGCAGCAGAAGACAAGGAGTGCAGAGGGGGCTGCTGGCTTCTGCCAAGTGTAGAACCAAGCAGCTGCTTTGTATTTTCACATGCACAAAAATGTTTTGTTAACTGCCTCACTGCCGAGGCACACGGTGTGGGTAGCTGGGTGTAGTTGCTGGCCCGTGGGGCTCCTCAGTGTGCAGAGACTGAGTGATTCTCCTGTTCCAAGCAGTGTTTGACAGCATCTCATACAAACCTGTGACAGATGGAATGATTGTAGGACAGTGTTCAAACAACTTCATCTTCTCTTTATTGCATTAAGGGTGCCCATATGTGCAAGAATCTCCCCTTAAAAGAACATTCTTAAGATTACAAATGCTCAAAAAGCTGGGAAATGCCGATGGAAAATATGTTCTGTGATCATCTTTCATTTGGATAAAATAAAAATTTACAATACAATGGTGTAGAAGAGGCTTTAAGATGTCTCTGTGATTCAAGGCAGAATTGGCTCCATCATCAAACTGTTGTCAAACTTGTTCTTTACTGTCTCAAGTTCTCCTGATTTTTTTCCAGAAGAACAGTGGTTTTTTGAGATCCTAGGGAGCTTGCAAAAAACCTGTCCAGAACTAAAGCTCTGCATCTTATTATGAAGATGGGAAGGGATTGAGGAAACTACTGGTGATTAAAAGAAAAGTGAGACTCCTCTGTTTTAAATAAGAGTATCAGAAGTGAGACTGAGAAGAGAGCATTTTACTCTTCAAAGAGAATATTGCCTGGAGAAACTGAGATAAGAGTTACAAGGGCAAGAGTTGAACCTTCTGTGGTATATTTACATCCACTGTAAATACTTTGCTGGTCCATGAGTGCTGTGGTAAAGGCAATTAGGAGGAGGCTAATCAAGAATCTTAAGGTGTTGTGTCTGATGTGTGCTCATGTACAAATAAAAGAGATGGTGTAGGGGGGGTTCACTTGCAATCTTCAAAAGGGATTCTGGAGGAAGTGGAAAAGATGCACAGCAAATATTCCTGCTCCAGGCTCCATCTACAAAAGGAACAAAGGTCAGGAGACTGTGAAGTGCCAGAATCCAGCCCAGGGGAAAGGTGCTGGCAGGTGCAGCATGTGCAGCCTGCAGGTGTGGAAGAAGCCCTGAACTCCTGGCAACTCTGCTCCTTAGCAGCTGGAAAAGCTGGGACAAGAGACCCTGATGGGCACAGCACTGGAGCCCTGAGCAGTGTGGAGCACAAGTCTGTGGTCACTGTACTCATGAAATTCAGTAGGAAATTAAATGAGTCTAATTGGACTGTGAAACATGGTGTGTGCAACTTTGGGTGTCTGTGTAATGGGGTGCTGAAAACAAGATCTACAAAGCCAGAAAATTGCAGATGAGAAGGAAACATTTGCTTAAAATATGATGTGAGGAAATGGGACAGCCTTCACCCCCATGGGCATGTGGCAGGGGATCACGAAACACCAGGTTTCAAGCTGAGTATTTGCATCTATCTCCCAAAGGCTGCCATGTGCACTCTGGTGTGCAGGGCAAGACCTGCTGAATTCTAGACAAAGACAAGGCAATTAGAGAGTGATCCGTGCTAAATGCCTGAGCTCTGTCTTCTGTTTATTCATAGCCTTCTGTTGGAGTTTAACTTGCTAAACAAACCTTTCTTATTCATAAGTCTTGAAGATGGAGAGGGAGTGAAACAAGGTGAGACTGACAAACAGGGTGAGCTCTTTGCTGAAGACAGTGACTCTTTTTATGGAAATAGCAGCTTCTCAAGGAATATGGACCCAGAAATATGGACCCAGGAATATGAACCCAGGAATATGGACCCAGGAATATTGACCCAGGAATATTTTTGGGGAAGCTAGGACATAGAGAATGGTTACAGCCAAGTCTGGGAAAGAGTTTCTTCCATCAGAATAAAGAGAACCAACAGTAGAGAAGTCCAGAGTGGACAAAGTCACACCCCATTAGTACCCAGTGAGTGGGCTGCAGCCAAGAGCATTACCAAGAACTGGGAGGACAAAGGCATGGGACCCCAGGCTCCTCTCCTGGAGCAGGTCACAAAGCTCTGAGTGAGCAAGGCTGTGAACAGTACAGGTGGGAAGCAGCTCTCCCAGGGTGCAGTCCTGGACCAGCCCCTGCCATGGAGCTCATTTTGGGAAGGTCTGAGAGGTCACTGGGCTGCTGGGCACTCCCCTGGAGGTGTTGGAGTAGGGCCTTGAGCTAAGAAACTTCAGCTCTGAAAACAGCTTCTCCTTTATCTCACCTTGGACACATCAAACTCACAATGACTTCTCCTGGTCTTCACCCTTCAGGACCTCAGTGACTTGTCCTGGTTTTCCTCCCTCAGGGCCTCATCTTTTCCTATCCTCATCAGCTTGCTCTGAGGAAACATCCGTGGGTATTTGAGAAGCATTTGGATGCTGTCCTGATGAGCCTATTGAAAAGCCCATGAGGAAATGAATAATTCTGTACTTGATGAAGGGTTTGAAAGATGTGCCATATATAGTGCATGAGGCCCTGTGTTTAGGCAGGGGAAACATAGAATATGGAGGAGCTGCTCTTTCAGAGAGAGCACCTGACCTTTATCCTCAAAACACCGAGAGGGCTTTGGAGAAAGCCAGTGGGTGACCAGCTGTGATGCAGCACGTGTGCCCAAGTGACTCAGGGTGCTGCTGTGGCTTCAGGGAAATGTTTTCCTGTGTTTTCAGAAGAATGGCAAAGTGTGTGCTTAGCTTTGCATATAGTGAGCAGCTTCTCTGAGGATTTCACTGCCATTCACTGCAGGTGAAGCACAAACTGATCATTGCCAGCCTAAGGGACTCAGCACTGGTTTGGGTGAACTTCAGTTATTGGCTTTGAAGCTTTGGTGAAACTTCAGGTGTTTGTTTGTTAGAACTTGGCACTCAATTAAATCACAGCTCCAAGAATCCCCCACAGAAGGGAGGACTTATCACATCCAGATCAGGTCTCCAGTTGAATATAATTTAGAGATTACATTTGCAAAATCTGGTGTGTGGATGCACTGGGTTTTGAGACAGTTTTCGATACTCAGTGCAAACAAATCTCAGTTATGTATCACTAACTTATTTTATGACATGGCTTCAGGAATATGAGGGGGGAAACGACACTTGAAACATACAATTTTTTACAACAAACTTCAGTTTTAAGAAAACCTAGATAAATTATGGGCTGATTCTCCTTCAGCCATTCTTTACTAGACGTTTTTAGAGAATATCTATTTATTTATTGTCCTCTGAGACCACTAGAGAGGAAGGAAAATGCAGTTAGTCCATCACTTCAGTGGATAAAGAGGGATGCAAACTCTTAATAAAGTATCGATGGCACCCCAAGGGGACAAGAAGAGATTTGCATCCCCGTGGCCCAGCTGCCAGAGCTCATGAGTTACTGCAGCAGCAGCCAGGCCCTGTCAGACACAGGAGCATGTGGAGAGGAGAGGGAGCAAAACATGATTTGCACCGGCATGCAGCGAACAAGCGAAGCTGTGTAAAAATGAATGCACAAAATTAGAAGGATTAATGGAACAAGTCAGTGCAGGGCAGCAGGGAAAGTCCCCTGTCTAGGCACTTCTGCCAGGTTCCACCCAGACAGATTATTTTATTTTTTTTTTTTAAACTGCTTTCTTTTGTAAGTGAAATTTCACCTGGAGAGCACCTCATGAAGAAAATTCAGTTCTACCCTCCCAGCTCCACCTGGATAAGCCCTTTGAGCTTTTATATTTTTCTTTTATTAGGAAAATCATGGTGGTTTTCACAGAAGCCTGAGATGTTGGCTTGATCTAAGGAAGGCTAATGACATGTTAGCCATCAGAAACCATCCAGTGAGTTCATTTGCATCGAATGCTCCTCTTAACCTCATGTTGTAAATCACTTTTAAATAGCCCTGCTGCTTCACCCCAGGGCTGGCTGCTGTTCAGGATGGAGCAGGAGAGTTTCTACTTGTGTTGTGAAGGTCTTGGAAATCACTTGTGATAAAGCTCTGGAGATGTAAGGATTTTATATTTAAATCACAAAGCAGGGCCTAAATATTTTTCTACAATAACAGTTTGCTAAGGAGCAGAGGCTGTTCCTTTCAAGCCAGTCCACTCCCACCACCTCTGAAGTGAAACAAACGCTAAATTTGCAGCATTTGCCCCATTAGGTGGTTGGGCTTTGGGGTTTTTTTTAGTCCTATACCTGGTTTTGATCTTGCAAAAGGCAATTAAAACATTCACAAGATGACAGTCATTTCATGCAATGGAAGGCTGAGTAATTGAGGGAAAGGGATGATATTTGGGAATGAAAAACAAAGCTGTGACATGTAAAATTACATGTGAAGTGAGCTCTTTTTTTTTTTTTTCTCCTCATAAAATTCTCAGCAAGTGAACTTCAGATGTCAGCATTTAAACTGTCAGGTATTGCTTGTATTGCTTGGTGGAGCATCTGCAGACCAATGGGGAAATGTCAGATGTCACACAATCCTGACCTGGAGGGGCTGGTGTGCACTGAAGAGATGGACAAGTCAGAAAAAGGGAAGAGCAGGAAATATTGGCACTATTTCAGCTCATCTCTTTCTCCATTTAAATAATACTTCAACCAGTTTCAGCTACCTGAGATTAATCAGAATTTAAGATGATGTAGAAGTTGGTACCAGGGAAAGAGATTTAAGAAATCTTATAAAGACAAAAATCTTGAAATGCCCAGGTGCAGTAACAATCCACTCATGTTCTGCTGAGTGGGAAGGAGTAACACAGAATTAGCTTGGGCAGCTTCAGTGCCAGCTGTTGTCATTTTTTCTTGGAGGTTTGAAGCTGCCTGGACAGATCTGCTCCTTTTGGCAGAGAACCATCACTGTCCTGCAGGTCAGATCTCCTCTCTCCCAACCACAATCACTCCTCCATGAGTTGTTGCTGTCCCTGTGCAGCTGGGATAGTTTGGGTCACAACACTTTGAAAGCTGAAGCAGCTTCTCTGCTGGTCTGGGGAAAAGGCAGTTTGAAGGTGCTGCTGCCACACTGGCTCTGACAAGGGTCTCTGATGTTTTAATGGATTTTTAAATCTGTTTCTATGGCTTATCAGTTTTTCTTGATCTAGAAGAAAACTTAAGTCAGGCCTGGAGGTCTTACATCTCCTCATGTCTTCAAAACAGACTGGCTTGTACCTACTAAAGGAGGTTTATTGAACAGCTTGAGGATTTGGAAGCCTGATATTCACAGAGTCCTGTCTCAGGAGGTACTAGCATGAAACCTGAAACAGATCCACTGGGAATGTCAGCTTTTCCCCTACTTAACCTGACAAGGTTTTGTTCAGAATTGCAAATCCTTCCTCCCCTGCTCATCAGCCTTCTCCACCCTCACACAGGCAAGGCCCTGCTTGTGAAGAACTTCCCAGAGGGGCTGCCACACCTTCATATCCCCACTGGAAAACAGGGTGGGCAGTGATCATCCCTGACTTTTGGCAGAAGAGAACTCTTGGCCTGAATGGAAAAAATATTCCAGGAGTTATCCAGTGTAGCAAATTCTAACACAGGAGCTCTGCTGCTAGGGAGAATTAAAGTTGGACATGGTCAGAAGGGTGATGGGAATCAGAGGGGGAAGAAGAAAAATATGTATACTTCAAAAATAATGGAGCTTTTTAGATTTATTTTTTAGATTTTAGATTTTTAGATTTAATGTTTCTTTAGATTGAGATTTTTAGACTGTTGAATTGTGGTCAAGGGAATGAAAAAAGGGACGGGGCTGTTGCTGGGAGTTTCCCTGTGACAGGGAATGTATGTGCAGGAAGATCTGGTATGCTTGGTCCTAACACTCCAAGTCTTTTACCATATCCTGCCCAGCACTGCTGAAGTAAACCAGGTGTAAGTGGTTTCAACAGAACAGCCAAAACCACATCTTGCTCACAGAAATCGTGTCTTGAACATGAAGGCTTTGTTCCCCAGGGCCAGAGCTCCTCTCCCTGCACTGGTAGTCCATGAAAGTGTTTACAGAGGCCAGGAGCCCAATGGAATTGAATTCAGGATCTTGAAAGCTTTGGCCTTCACAAAATAAACCTTCAAAGGAGATTTAGGACTATCAGCAACAAAATACTTTCTATTCTCATCCATGACAGCCCCCTCCATTCCTGTCCCATGTTTATTTAACAATTTAAAAAATAAATCCATTGCTTTGAGCTCAGGTAATTGATATTTTTAAGGTCTGTGGTGTTATTTTTCCATGTACACTTTCCATAATATTCCATGTTTTCTTTTTCCTTTCGTTATTTTACTTTAACCATCATTTGCTCTCGCTGGCAATTACAACCCCTGCTTTTTCCTTATACTGGTAATAAGATAGGTGAGGTGAGGAAATACTGATGATAAAATCTCCTACACTCCTCCTCCTTACCTGAGAGGTCCCAATTGATGCCTCTTTTCCACATGGGAGCTTTGGCCTAAAATAGACCCAAAGGCCATATTTTCAAGTATCAGCACTAAGGCTGTTTCTACAGTGCCTGTTCCCTGTGCTGTTAGCACAGTTCAATGTGAGCATACAAAGGGTGTCACCAGGAGCCTGTTTAAGTTTCATTAAAAAATAAATAAAAGTTCCTGGGATCTACTTAATTGCCCCCTAAACTGGGCAAACACCAGAGCAAATCTGAAATATTTGCTACAAATTACTCTTGTGAGTTTAGCTCATTCCTTTCTTACTGGATATCTCAGAAATCAGACCAAATATCCAGGGCAGATCTACAATTCTGGAAAAAGATCGTGAAGCTTTTTTGCTGCATCCAAGTAGTTGGATTGGATTATTATTGTCTGATGAGACTGATTGCCAATATCACATTATGTTGTTTCTATTTCTTCCTTGTGTGGCTGAAGCATTCCAAATGGGAGGTAGGGAGGAGGAGGAAACAAAAACCAAGAGCAATTAAAAACAAACAAAAAATCCATAATGACTTTTTTAAGCATATTTTGAAAGGGAGTTCCAGCCTGCTGTTTTAACTGGGTCTCCTCTCTAACAAACTGTATTATTTTTGCTGTGAGCCTTTTCTCTTTTGTTTTAATGAATATATAACAGAAAGGTCCCTGCATTACTTGGGTTTTCTTCCATGCCCATAAGTGATTACCGTCAGTCATAAACACCTGAGCACCTTAAAAATGGAAACCAAGAGGAAAAAAATGGCCAGTTCAAATATTTACCTAACTGGTTCTCATGCCAGCCAAGCCACACTGGAGATGAACCCCAGCAGCTTCCCAGCTCCATGTTAAAAGGAGAATAAAGCTTTAAGTTGTCATATCATTGTGGTTTAACTCACTTTTCTCACTCAACAACATCTTGGTGATCAAGTGCTGCTAATCCAGCTCTGTGCATGAGCTATACAAGTTTTCAATCTGGAACAGTCCCAGCAGGAAATACTTCTCTAACTGAGAGCATCTTCTGTGACTGGGAGCATCTTCTCCTGCCATTTCCCAGCGCAGATGCCAATGCCTTTGCCAAGGCTGCAGGTTTCCCTGCAAGACAAGGTGGCAGTGAAAGATCACATTTCACCAAATCCTTCTGTAGGACGAGGACTCAAAGGGCCTCAGTGGAGAATTAGCAAACCCCATCACCCAAAGGTAACTGTTTGAAGGAGATGATGTCCATTGTGTCAGCTGAGAGGAGATGAGTGCCCAGAAGACATTGGGAGGCTGAGCAATGTCTCTGTGCAGGGGGCAGAGCTGCAGTGTGGACACACACCTGGCACACACACATTCAAAGGCTGCTGCCTCCTGCAGCACTGAGCACTGCACACCTCAACTGCACCAGGGTTTATCAGATTTTCAGAGCTCTTTCCATTTTTACTGACCTGACAGCAGGAGGAGATTGCAGTAGGGAAAATTAGTGGGAAAAAAAAAAGCCTGCATGGATTAACTTTTCTCAGCACAGCCACATTATCAGGGCTGCAAGTCAAAACTACTGACTAGAAAAAAAAATAGAAATATGTTAAAAACACGCAGTGGGAAAAGAAGAGAAAGACATTCTATGCATCAGTGTAGCTCTTACAGCTTATACTCCACTTGTCCACCTCCTTAAAACTAGTTTTACAAGGGAGCTGTGCAGGCTGGCCCCATGAGGAGGATGCATGGTGCACCTTGAGGCTGAACACGTGGGAGGCTCCTCACAGCAGAGCATCCGTGGGTCCTGTGCAGGGCTGGATGTATCACACAGGGCAACTGATTCTCCAACCAGTTCACATGCCATTGCTTGTGCAAAACACGTGTCCAGCCACCAGGCTTGCATAAATTGGCTGTAAATAGTTAATTAAATGCATTTGTACCCCACCACCTGATTTGCATGCAGAATTGTCAAAACAGCCTGCTAAGATTAGACACAATGTACTCCCCAACACAATTGTACCACTGAAACGGGCTGAAAATCTGGCGCATTGAGTTAAATTTTCACATTGTGCCTTCTTGTGTAATAACAATAATCTCCTCTGCCTTAGAGTATAATCGCAATAAAGAGCTTTTTGTGATTCATTCAGTGTTTATTCACTCAGTAAACAGCCCTTTATTGCTTTTTATACTACAAAGCAAATGAGATTATTGCTTAAATTGTCCGGTAGCGACTAGCTTCTGTCCTCTGGCTTGCTTATTCAGTTTGTTTTTGTGTTGTGGTTTTGGAAAAGAAAACTTGTTTAAAATTAGCTCCCCAATAAATCACAGTAACAATGAAGTGAGAGTTTCTGCAGTGTGACAGATTTGTAGCTTTTTATGTTTGTAATGATGATGATATGTTTTCTATCTTATTTATTCCCTTCTGCCTTTATTCTCCCAAACTCTGAAGTCTACTGCTGTGAAGAAAACTCTTAAGAGGCTGGAGTTTGGGAAGGCAAAACTTGCAGTCCTTGGACTGCACAGCTGCCTTTGCAGTATTCCCAGGAGGGAACGGTTCAGGACAGAAGCAAAAAAAGTAAACAGGCAAGAGTCTGGAGCTCAGAGTCCAGAGGCATCAACACTAATTCACATCCTACCCTGTTCCTAAAAGCTTCAGTGAGTTCTTTCCCTGTATAATAAGGTTGGTGATGTTATCTGCTTTGAAAAGTGCCCCAAGACCTTTGGATGGTTAGCAATAAACATTTCTGTTATTCAGTGGCTCTCCAGTTCTCAGGAGCAGCTGTTCTCAGCACACCATCTCCCCAGGAAGGTGTGTGGTGCAGAGCCCTGCAGGCCCTAAAGGCTGGGAGCTCTGCAATCTTCATCACGGAGAGCGAGTCAGCTGTAGCCAACATTTGTTCATTCTCTCCTTTTCTGAGCGTGCAAATGGAGCAGCCCATAATTATTCCTCATCACGAGGCCAAGTGGAGCATTCATCAAGAGAAGGGGAAGGATATTTCTCTCTTTCAGGCAGTAGCACGTAAATGGCATTTCTTATTTCAGTCCTGCCAGCTTTGAGACGTTAGCAAAGCATTTCCCTGATAATTATTGATCTTCTGTATTTATAGAAAGCTGGAACCCAGCACAATTCAATATTCAGGAGATGCCAATTTTCTATGAATACCTGAGAATGACTTGGTCATTTTCCATTTCTGTAATTGCTTCTGTATTGCTGGGGCATGAATTGCATTCTTTAAAATCCACCTAGAAATGGAACATGGGCAAGGAAACTCTGCATGATTTTCTTTCTCCTTGCTGAAGCCAAGCATGTTGTTTTCAATTTGGGCATTTCAAGTATTAATGTCCAACTTCATTTACTCACATCTACTGCCAGCCTCCACACTCAAATGGATACCTTAAATTAATTGATCTAGAATTGCAAACTGGGGCTTTCAACCTGTTAAATATGCAGCTGGGTCTGTGTTTTCTCTAATGGACTCTATATTTTCTAGAGGAGTTTTGAATTTAGCTAGTCTTGACAGCTTTTGAGTGACCATATTTCTTCTCTGGGTAATAGAGTTTCCTAGATTTAGCTTTTTTCCTTCTTCTGTGTTGTTACATTCAATTGTATAATTAGTTTATAGCCCCTATTTTTAGCAGAACCTAAACAGTGACAGGGTTCATGAAAAGCACAGGCCAAGTCCCAGCTCCACTGAAGCTGTCCTCAGTAAAATCTTTGCCCATTGGCACCAGAAATGAGATGGTACATCCTCATTCCCTTGAGCCTGCAGTGGTTCCACATCTCAGAGCCAAAGGACCTGATCTGGTTGTTCCAAGGATAAATTTGACACGTGAGCTGGTACCTGTCCTGTGCCTGAGCTTGCTCTCTGTGCTGGCTGGGGAATTTTCTGCTGCAGAGGTTGAGCTCACTGGTTGAATGGAAATCTCCCAGTGCCTGAAACTGGGAGCAAGGCCTGGAGTACCCTGCTATCCCAGTTTTGACAGCAAAACCTCCAGGGGTTTCTCCTTGGGGGTGCTATAAAAGCTATCCTGACCCTGGGCATGAAAAAAAAAATTAAATCACCCCCATACCCCTGACAATAAAATAATAATTAATTTTCAAACACTGCATAACATCATCTATATATCCATGAAAGGGAGATGTCAGAGTCAGAAATGGCACCAAGCTGTCAGGGAGGCTGTTGGATTTGTCCCCTCTGTTCACCCCCTGCCAGCAGCTGCTGCAGAGCCCACAGCCCAGGCAGTGCACTGAATTTCAGGTCTCAGAGCAAGGCTCTGTGCTTTCCAGGCCTGGGAAATGCTGTGCTCCTGGGCAGTGTGTGCATCCCCCTGTGCCACCAGCAAGGTTTCCCTGTGAGATTTCTGCCAGTCCTGGCACAGGCTCCCCTGTGGATGTGGCATCTTTGGTCTCCTTCATAGCTGCCATGCATAAGGAACTTGCTATGAACACAGCCCCATCTATGATTAGATTTTTGTTTCACAGGGCAACAGGGATTTATGAAGCATATTTTCATGTGGTGACCAGAAAAGGTTTCCATTTAATGATTGGGCAGTGTAGTTCCCTTTATGAAACCTGCTTGAAAACCTTTTATTGTTTTAAGAATCTATTTTCGCAGGAGTTTTGCTTCTTTAACCAGATTTCTTTTTGAAGGGGCTCTGCTCTGGTTTGCCAAAGCTCCCAGGTTTCTGGTTAAATGTGTGGTTTGTTGGAGCAAGGTGAGGAAACACCATCTGATTGTCAATATACCATTTTCTGCTGAGTAGGAAGGTGTACCACAGGATAAGCTTGGGCAGCTTCAGTGCCAGCTGTTGTCATTTTTTCTTGGAGGTTTGAAGCTCCATGGACAGTTCTATATCTCCATGCTGCTCCTTTTGGCAGGAGAACCATTGTTTTTTTAAAAAACGTATATTATTATTGTCCTTACAGGAACTTCTAGGTTCTTCTTCAACTAGTAGCCCTGACACTGAGATTTTGGGTGCCCTTGGTCATGTACTTTGCTCCTCACCTGAAAAAGAAGAACAGCCTTGCTCATTTTCCCTTGCAGTCCCTCAGCCTGTTCATCCCTCCAGATTCTTCATCACTGGGACTTGCTGGTTGCCCAGCATGGCAAGGGTTTGCAGTCCTGGCTGTCACAGGGTATTAATTAATCATTCAAATAAATCATGCCAAAGAAATATTAATTAATCATCGCTCCAGAAAAGAGCTCACCACAGACACTCTCTGTGGGCCCACAGTACAGCCTTGGAGCTGCTGGAAATTCACAGTCTTTCACACAGGGCCCATGGACACGATTAAAAGAACTGCCTCAAATCCTCCCAACTTTCTCACTATTAAACAGCACCTACAGCTCCTTCTCTTTTTGATTTTCATTTCTTATTCTTTTTTTTTTTTTTTTTTTTGAACCTGGCAGCCTTAGTCAATAAGCCATAAGCACCAAGCTAAGAAGAACTGCTGTCATCAGACAAAAAGGCCTCCAAGTCCACATCCCTAACAACCTATTTTAATAACAAGAGCAATAACGGGATTTATTATGCATGCGGCTTTCTGCAATCATTTCTGAAGAGAAAATTAGTTTGAAGCCTCAGGCGACAGTTGAACTCTCAGAGGCGCCTAAAATAAAATAAGGAGGGGGGGAGGGGATGGGAGGGGGCTGAAAAAATAATAACTGGGGAAAAAAAGTGTGATGGGAAAAGTTATTGGAGCAAGAATGGAGGTAAACTTTATCTGTGGTCTGGTGGTGTCCTCCAGAGGGAGGGTGTGGTGGCTGGGGGCTGAGCAGGGTTGCTGGGCAGGGCTGTTGGGGACACAGGTGACATGAGAGCTGGCAGAGCATGGTGCAGCACGGAGCACCAGTGGGACAGCCCCAGAGCCTTGGGTACAGTGAAGTGGTGATGAATTCTAGAGGGGCTCTGGGCCAAGGAGTTAATCTCAGCTCAGGCAGGGGCTTAAAAAGAAAAGATAAAACCCCAAAAAAACCCAAAACAAAAACAAAACTAAACTAAACAAAAAAGGAAAGAAGAAAAGGGCTATGGCCAGGTGAGCTGCTGGAGGCAGGAGGTGTGAGGGGCTGGCTGCAGGTTAGGGGCAGGAAGGCAGGGACACTCCTGGGATGGCTCATCCTGGGTGGACATTTCCCCCCAGGACCCACAGCCAGCACACCCACACCTGCCCCTTCACAACCACCAGAAAATTCCTCTCTTCCCAACCAGCTGCAGGTCCAGCTTGAAACTGAAGTTTTTAGGTGCTACCATCAGCTTGCCCTGAAAGTCCTGCACCATGCTCTGCTGACTGCAGGGAGAGGGAATGCAGTTTGGGAAGGGGAGCAGGAAGCTGTTCCCATTCCCAGCACTGACTCTGTGCTTTTCTCTAACCAAGAAGAGCTCCAGCTACAAACTGCTCCTTCTCAGACATGCTGCATTTCCCCCCAGCTTGCACCTGCAGAGCCCATGGCCATGCCCCACCTCAGCCTGTTCCTGTGGCACATGAAGGGATGTGAGGAGCTGGAGGTGGATGATGTTTGGGAGCTGGGGTGGCTGAGACAACCTGGAACGCAGAGATTGCTCCACCAGCATGATTCTGGCAGCTGATCCCAATGTCATTCCCACAGCCCACCACTGTGCAGGATGAGTTCTGTCTCCAGCAGGCATCCAGGGAAAACCAGGGTATTTCAGGGATAAAGCATCCCCATTTCAACAAATCCTTGATAGAGCAGCAGGACTGGATGCAGATCAGCACACAGTTGTTCCTTCTAAAATCTAAATGTTTGCATTTATGTGTGTCCTCTTCAAAGAAAGACAAAACACTTTTGTGTATATAGGACTCCTTTTAATTAATAGGAAATTTTTCCCCCTTCCTGAGGCAGTGCCTGAACTGGACTGCTGGAAATGCTGCAGACCCAGCTGAGCCCAAACATGCCAAACCTGCTATTAGATGCTCTTGCTTTTGGGGCTCTGGTTTGAGGACACGTTGCTTTACTTCAACTCTGGAGTCTCAGGCTGCCCCTTTTGACCTGTAAGAGGTGGCCAAAGAAAATACCATGTGGTTCTTGTTTAAAAAGTCATCCTACCAGAAAAGTATATGATCACTTAAAGGCAACATCAGAGAGTGGGGTCTTCTGCTGGCTTCATCCAGGGCCTTGGCTAACCAGCTAATTCCATGGTGATATTTATGGTTTGTTTGTAAAAAAGAAAATGGTCTGGAATCCTGTGGCTGTTTGGTACCCATGTCTTTAATGTCTAACTCCTTATTCATTCTAAAAAGTGGGATTTAATAAGACATTTATTGTATGTTATTTAAATACCAATTGATTATTAAAAACATCTTTATTTATAACTGCAAATTATAAAGTACTTGGGGAAGTGCAGCCAATCAAATCAGTGAACTGCCTGATGAATATCCTTTTCTAACCCCATCATTTTATATATAGAAAAGAAGTTGACTTATGCAGCAGGAATAAAACTAACTTAAGTGCCTTTATGGGTCATTTCTTTCTTTGATGAATACTTGTAACTCCCTGGAACTGTAATAGGACCTTTGCTTTCCAACTGAGCAGAAAATAAACAGTCCTCACTGTAGGAGCTCTACTGCCTTTTGGGGGGCTCTGAGCAGGGGTAAGCAGAGGATGAAATGTTCTCTGCTTTAATAATGCATGCCAAAAATACTCCTGAATGAGATCCCCTTTCCCTATTTCCTGGCAAATGCTGCCCAGAGGGTCCTGCCAGTGCCTGAAAAGCAAAAAACCAAAAACCTGTACTCCACTCCTTGGTAGTCCCACCAAAAAGCTGCACTGATAGTAGATAAATCTTCTGAAGACTTTTCTCACAACTGTCTTTTAAGATTTTTCCCTCTAACATAAATTCCTGCTCTTTGGTGGCTTTTTCACTGGAGAGAATAAAGATCTGTTGCATGCTAGAAGAAATGAGACGTGCTCATCCCATCCGTCCCTTCCCTTTGGTTTGGTTTTTTGATTTGTTTTAATTTTTTTTTTCTCCTGGTTAAGTTATAAGAATAATGAAGGGTTGGAGGGAGTAAAAGATTTTTTAAAATTATTTCTTTCCTGCCTCCTTTTCCAAATGCAAAGTGCAGCTGCTGATGCAGAGACAGGTTCTGCAGCTCCAGCAAGCACTCACAGCACAGCAGGCCTGACTCACAGCCAAGAAACAGAACATCTGATATGGGATTTATGTCTCTGTTTAGGGAAATTTACCCAAAACAAGGTGGTAGCTGAGAAAGGAGACAATGAAACAGGAGAGAGGAAACTTGTTCTTTCAGAAAGTAAAAGAGAAAAGAAAAAGGAAGCTGGTTCAAGTGGGTTCCTAAATAAATACAAACACTTTGAAATCCTGTATCCTGGTGGCTTTACAAATTAACTTGGTAAGGAAAATGGCTTGTTTGTCCTTTGTGAGCCTTGTTTGCACCTGAGGGTTAAACACCAAGGTGTTGTATCACCAGCAGGTATCAGTCAGCACAACTCCCCTAAAATCAGTGTAACTACACCCACTTACACAAGGTCCAGGCCCAGGAGCAGCAGGCACAGCCCTAGGAGGAATTAAAGCCAGAGCAAGCACCAGAGCCCACTGCATCAATGTGCTTTTCTTCCCACAGCTCTCTCTTTTTACCTTATTCATGCTTTTAACCTACTGATGCAATTTTCCAAAATGTGTTTTTATTCACTGTTCCAAATTATTCACAATTAACAGATCTATTGACTCAATCATTCTTCTATTGTATCTTTTTTCCCTTTTAGTGTAGTGAAAAAAAATCTATTCCTAAACGAGACAAGATCTTTAAAAAGATCTTCATTATATTTCAATGGCGATCTTGCTTTTGTTGAAAGAAAATACATCTGTTTATTAATTAAGAGGAATTTGCTTAGGTTAGTTCCACTGAACAAACACTTTGTTTTGCCTCATGAGGCCAAATACTTTGAATTTTCCTGTGCTGTGGACTGTAGCTCTGCTGTTACTGAACTGAATGCTCTGTAACTCACAGCAAAATTAAGAGTGGGCCAAGTCCTGCAGATTTTATGGACATCTCTGTAACCTTCCAAGTATTTCTAAGATACCCATTCACACCAGCAACTGAGCTCCAGATGAATCAGTTATTATGAATACTTGGCCTGTTAAACCTCCTTTTCTCTGCCCACAGTCAGTGAAAAAAAATCTGTTATCGTCTTGCACTTTGCTCAAAATTTCATGCTAACAAATTTCAGTCTGGCCAAACCCCCATTTTTTTCCTAAGTCGTTGGCATTTATATAGCATAATGTGAAATTGGTAGTGTAGATCATTAATGTCATTTCCCATCTGTGCCACAGCACAAGGGAGGCTGGGAAGAGCCCTCTGCAGAGGTCTCACTGCATCTCTGACTTTTTTGGAGTGAGATGAGCGAGAGAAAATCACCCCAAAACCAGTCTGAGTATCATCTCAGGATTTTTGCAATGAAGAGAAAGAGTTTCTGCCCAAGTCCACCTCGATTTTGTCCTCAGTTTGCTGAACAAGTTTGGTGTCAGAATGAGCTGGAGCATATCAGGAAAAAAATTTTTACTGAAAGAATGATATGGGGAGGTGGAAAAATCACCATCTCTGGATGTGTTTAAAACAGACTGGCCATGGCACTTGGTGCTATGGTCTGGTTGAAGTGTTAGGGCATAGGTTGGACTCGATGATCTTAGAGGTCTCTTCCAGCCTCGTGATTCTGTAAATGACTCTGAGAGGCTGCTCATCCTGCCAGGAATGTGGTAGCTTTAACAGATCCTAAAAAAAAAGAAAAGATGCACATTGTGCCTGGCAGCAGAGCCCTCATTCCAGCAGGATTTTGGCTCTTGAAAGAGGAAGGTCCCAGCTAGAAGAGGATTTGGACCTTGACCCAACCCCTGCATCCAGCCAGGCTGGCCTTCAGCAGTGCTGGAGGAGGGCAGGATTTAGAGCAGGGCTGGATTTTCTAACTCTGCTCTGCCTGCAGGCTTGTGTTTGGGGAGGGCTCTGGATGGATTTCTGTTATTCCTCTGTGAGTGTAGGCAGCACGGTGTGGGGGGCTCTGCACAGGCACCTTGTGCTCAGCCAGCTGATGCTCTGGCTGCTTTATGGGCCAGCCAAAGCCACCTGAGTGCTGGGGCAGGCGTTCAGATGTGCATTTTTGGACAGCTAACCCACACTTAAATGCCATTTGCACTTATTAACAGCAGCACGGTGACATCTGGTACAGTAACTCTGGAGGATTTTGTGAGGCAAAGAGTGAAATAACTTCACCAAAAGGCAAATGCTGGAGTGCTCCCTTTTGTGTATTGAACATTCCTGTAGGCTCTCGACTTGCTCTTTTCAGACAATGCTTTCTTGGCTGGCTGGATTATTGCATATCACCTCTCTAACCTGCTGTATTAATTTCCATTGACTGTGAAAAGAACTCGTCAAATAAGGAGGAAAAAGGAGGGGGGAGTCTTTTAATCCATAAGGCACAGTTCTTAAAAGCACCTTGTTGTGTAGTAGCTGCACACAAGTGAAGAATTTGTCAAGAATACAGGGCTGCTGCTAATTGTCTGAATAAATTACAGCTTTGTAGCCTGGAAGCCACAAATCATGTCATTGTAGCACTAAGCCATTCCTTTATGGAATTGGTCTTTTACAACCTGGAAAAAAACTTTTTAGAAAACTGCCCTGCAGTAAAAATGAGAGAGAGAAGCTCTGTGTGTGTGTGTGTGTGTGTGTCCATGGGGATGTGAGCAGGGCAGCCCTGCAGTTCCCAGCCCTTCTCAGAGAGCAGGGCTCCCAGTCTGCTCACCTTTTGCACCAAGCCATCTGAAGCTGCCAGAAAACAGGTGAAGCCCTTTGGAGTGCTGGAGAAATAAGCAGGACTAAGAGGATTTTCCTGTCCATGGAAGAGTGGCTGGTGGTCACTTCTGCAGGATGGATGTCAGCTCATTCCATATTGGATCATTAGGGCAATCCAGCCTTGAATTAAAAGTTAAAAAAAAAAAAATCTATATGTATTTAAAACGAAGCACATGCTACAGTTTCATATGGCATTCACTTTGTTGCAGAGGACTTGCAAAAAGCACTATTGATTATTTTACCCATAAGATTTAATTTTTTTAATTTTTTTTTTTTCACAAGTGTGGAGCAACAGGTTCATGTTGCCCTTGTAGTGCTACAGAATCAGAAAAAAAAAATAAAGGATTTTTTTTTTTTTTCATTTTCTTCTGCAGTATCTGGTTTCAGACTGTGAGCTGAGTCCTGCTCTCACTGTTGTCATTTGAAAGACTCCTACTGAGTTCAGCAGCCTTTAGATGCAGGCAAGTCCACGTGCAGTAATCCAGTGTGGCACAACCTTTAAAGGGGAGTTTAGTTCTGTGTGAAGAATGACTCCTCAAGATAATTCCCAGTTCATACTGTGAACTAGACAATAAAGTGGAAAGTGCTCCCTGGAATTTCCTTAAGGCAACCTGAAGCTGTGCTCAGGCTCTTTCCCAGTTTATTAGTAGTGTTTGGCAAAGTACCTCAGGCTTCTTTGCAGACCACAGTAATTGGTTACCAGACACTGGAGGACAAGCTGCCTGATAAAATTCAAAGTCTGCAATGAGGCAGACAGGCATGATAACACAGCAATAAATCACAGCCAGTGGGGCATATTCATGGGATGGCTGGCATAGGGGTTTCAATCAGAATCAGGAAGGCTCCATGTCATACTCCCCTTCATGGTCAAATCTCCCCCTGGACCCTCTCCAGGTGTCAGGTCAAAGGCAGCACTGAGGAACTAACTACACGTGAAATGCCAGACAGGAGATGGGCTCAGACTAGTTCTACAGAGGATGCACTAAAAAAAAGTAGTTATTATTAAATACTTCAGGAAGTTTAGTTCCTAGACCAACTATCCATTAGTGCACTACACAAATAATTAATTGCAATCTTGGTACTTGCCTGGGATCATTCTCTGCACAACCCAAAAGTGACAGGGGGTAAACACACTGTGCTGATTCAGTAAGTTGAGGAAATGCTCAGCAAAGCTGATGAAAAGTCTCAAAGTCACCAGTGGTCCCAAATCCTCAATATCTGCTTGGGACAAGCAGCCTGGGGACAGGGGTTTTGCCCCAAGAGCTGCTCTTCCCACACATATCCCTGTCCTTCCCTGTTTCAGTAACCTCCATGGGTAGGCCAGTCCATGTGCCAAAGGTAATTAATGAGAAGAAAGCCTTTCTTCTTCCAAAACCACAGCAAATCATTAGCTTTAATGCAGAACTCCTTGTTCAGTAGCACTGTTCATCAGGACATGCCCTTCCATGCCAAAACTCATTCTAAAGCAGTAATCCTGTCCCCAAATCTGGCAAATCATAGATTTCTCCATCACTGCTTGTTTATAGAGCTTCTTCCACCTTCCTTAGAAAAACTGGGTAGACAAAATGCTGACACAGCTGAGCTGGAATGAAGAGCAGATGTGATGGTTTTGACAGAAAGAGGCAGATGGTTGCATCCAAAAGGACCAGCCTCCTATGTAGGGGTCACAAATTCAACTCCCATTCTCGGGTTCTGTAGGTTGACTTTCAAATCATGGAAAATTCTCTGTTTGAGAACAATCTCCAGGCACTTACAGACACTTTTGGATGTGCAGAGCAGCCCCTGGAGAACCCAGGTGCCAATAGGCTCATTCCCTTTTATTGCTGAAATTACAGGATGAGCTGAGCCTCGCCTCTGATGATGCCAATATTGTTTAATGTTCTGTATTATGGATTTACCTGAAGGTGAGTGATAGCCTGCTCAATGTATTGTGTGTTTTCTTTGATGTTCAATGTTCTCTTGATGTTAATCATCACAGCCCTTACATAAGGAATGGCTTTACAAGAAAGGAGCCCCGTGGGGGATATCTGCACCAGGGATTTGCACCTCCCTGTGTTGCAGGCAGCAGAGTTCCAGGCTGTCTGGAGCCCTGGATGTCAGCAGGGTGTTGAAGAAAGTCCAGAGGAAGCCATGGAGATGGTCCATGGGCTGGAGCACCTCTCCTGTAAGGTGAGAGAGGTGGGGAGATTCATCCTGGAGAAGAGAAGGCTCTGGGGAGACTTTAAAGAACCTTCCAGTACCTAAAGGTGCTCCAAGAGAAGGGGGAAAGGACTTTGGATGAGGGCATGAAGAGAGAGAACATGCTTTCAACTGAAAATTAGTAGGGTTAGATCAGATATTAGGATGAAATTCCTCCCTGTGAGGATGGGCAGGCCCTGGCACAGGGTGCCTAGGGAAGCTGTGACTGCCCCTGGATCCCTGGAGTGTCCAAGGCCAGGCTGGACAGGGCTTGGAGCACCCTGGGATAGCAGAAAATGTCCCTGCTCATGGCAACTAGTTGCCAATAGATGATCTTTAAGGTCCCTCCAACCCAAATCACCCCGTGTTTCTAGGATTCTATAAGCTTCCTATACACCCCTAGATGAATTCAGGTCTCTCCATACTCTTGTGCACCAGGGTGAGTTGCTGTGATACCATGCAGGGACACTGAACCCACACAACTCCTACACCCTTGGGCATCTTTATCCCAGTTATGGAATTTTTCCTGTGGGATGCAATGGGATCTTTATCTCTGGTCTCAGTTTGGTGCAGTGCAAACTAATTCTTTTGGCAGGTTTTTCCACTGTCAGTGGGGGTTTGTATGGTGCATTATCAATGCTCCTCGCCCTGATGATGCATAGCACTAATCCATCATTAGAGCAAGAGTGTGCTCTGATGATGGATTAAAATAATTTATCATAAGAACAAGGGGCTATAATGTAACACTGTCAAAAGATGGCACCATGCAGAGACAAACAGATCAACGAGGAAATTTAGTAATGCTCATCCAATCAAGTGGATCTGCTGCCAAGAGACTCTTCCACAGCAAAAGTTTGGCAACCTGCAAAAATACCATTATTCTCCTTGCTGAAACAACTTCTTGCAGTGATTTAAGGATTTTCCTTTTTGAACAATGAAGGCAGCCCTCCCATCACTAGCCACCCATTTTGGGACTGAGTATTCCAGGTGAAATTACAGATCCCTTTTTGCCCTCTGCAAGTCCTAATTTTTCACATAATGAAATGCAAATATAACAGCTATTTAAGCCATGAGTCCAAAGCAGGTTTGCTGCAGCATGGTTAAGTGACTGAGAGAGGATTTAAAACTCAGGAGACTTGGTTATAGTCTTAGCTTTCTCTTGGAAGCACTACATCTGTAATTCAGCACTTCATTCCTGTCTAGTGCACATATGCTTAACTGTAGCCATATGTTTACGTGGATTCTTCCAAACTCTGTTAAATTAAGGATTAACTGAAACACCTATTTAAATGCCTTCCTGGACATAAGTTTATAGAATCTGGCCTAAAAGCAAACATTGTACTAAAGGTTTAAGAAAAACTCCAAAGAATCTCTTTCTCTGCCCATGGACAGCCATATTTTGAGCCGCTGCTAAGAAATGGGTTGTCAAAGGTCCTGTGTCAGGTGAAATGCAATAGAAAATGGATCTGCTGAAAGAACAGAACCAATAATTCACAGAATCATAGAATAAATCAGGTTGTAGAGGGCCTTGGATGTCATTCACTATATTTCTGTCTGGAAACCCAATAGTATATGGATAAATTAAAAAAAAACAAAAAAAAAACAAAAAAGCCCAGAGTGATCTGAAACTTTCCTTGTGATTCCAGAGTATGTGCATCTAAAGAAGGAGGCACTCCACAGAATGAATAAAAGTACCTCTGTGCAACATTGATTTTCCAGTCTGAATGACAGTGGTTGCCAGTCTTCCTATTACTGTAATTGCTGGCTAAATGAACTATAATTGTATTAAGTGGTAAGTCTGAAATATGTATGTACTGTAAAAAGGAGCTCAAGCATTGCAGGCATAAAAATTTGATTTGCAGTATTTGGAATAAGTTCTGGGGGGAGGCTGGTTTTACAGAAACTGGAGGGAGAAAGTGACTTAGAGGGGTCTGGGTTTGTGCAGGGGACATGGAGAAGGGTGTCAGCAGTCACCACCAAAAATTGTAATTACTTACATAATATTGAAAAAAATCATGGTGGATTACACACTGCTTAAGATTGTTGCTGCCTCTTTCTGCTTCTTTTGCCACACTTTTTCATAATGAAAGAATTGCAGTAGTTTCAATATGACTTTTCAGCATGATATGAGAACTAATGATAGTAATATTTTTATTACAGTTTTATGAACAGTTTTCACTTATCCAAACCAATTCCTGCAGCACTTGGGTTTGCTAAAATTTGTCATTTCAGGATAATATTTTTTTCTAATTTCAAATAGAAAAATTATTTCCTTCCTGGGCAATTTAGAATATATTTGGGAATATTTGTAGATGCTGTGCTTTGGAATGTGACAGAAAAGAGTATTAGTGAGGCTGAAAACATAACAGAAAGTGATCAAAAAATGCTGCCCATGAAAATTCTGTTGAGAAACCCCATAAAATGGCAATAATAGTCTCATGAAAAGTTTTCTGAGTAAAACCCCATAAAATGTCATCTCTCCTCCTGTTAGCCTCACGCAATAGGGTAACCACATTCCTTGCCCAGGAGGATTTGCTGCCAGTTTTTTCCAACAATAGTGCAACAATACACATTATTTCCAGAATGGAAAGAAAAATGGACCTTTGTGGAGAAATGCAGCAGAATTCCAGCAGCCATGAAAGGAAGGGCAGCCTGGCCATTGTTCTCAGGGATCTTGGCTGAGTCCTTGACACAGTTGCTGAAAATCTTACAGTAACATTATTGTAAGCAGCAGGGAAAAGTAATCTGCCCTCAAAATCTTGCTCACAGTTCCTATTTCACCAGCAGCAAATTGATTGCTTGGCAGGAGGAATATCCCCCTCTTTCCCTGTCTGGGGGCACTGGGAGGAGCTGCCTGCTCTGCTCAGGGCATGAGGGGCTCCCAGCTCTGAGCCACCCGTACAGGAGCATCCAGGGCAGGGTTGGACCCAAATCTGAGGCTGTGCAGCCAAAGCATTCTTAAGGCAGGGCAGTTGTGTGCCTGGGAAACAGCCCATTAGGGCCACTGGAGCAGGGATGCCAATTAAAGCAGTCCTCAGGGTGACCTCAACCTCCCAGGCAAATGCCAGCCCAGCACCAGGAATGCCAGGCTAAGGAGAGAAAAATGGAGCAGCCAGCTCCAGGGTGAATTGCACTTGGGCAGCTGAGGAGGAGCTGAAACTGTCCCCAGAGACTGCTGCAATAAAGACATTTTCTCACTGTCTTAAAAACTTTGTTTTACCTAATGTGGTGAAAAATTTATTTCACCGTGCTCTGGGATGCTTGGGGGTGTTAAAATGACTTTTTCAATCCACCATAAGGATTTTTCAGGATCCAATCCCAATCCCTCAGCAGTAAAGAGGCTGGACATGCTTTACTATTTGTGCATTAATACTGAGCTTGTTTATCCAAACTTCCTGTCCAGGCATTGGATGGATGGATGGATGGATGGATGGATGGATGGATGGATGGATGGATGGATGGATGGATGGATGGATGGATGGATGGATGGATGGATGGATGGATGGATGGATGGATGGATGGATGGATGGATGGATGGATGGATGGATGGATGGATGGAGGGATGGATGGATGGAGGGATGGATAGAGGGATGGATGGAGGGATGGATGGATGGATGGATGGATGGATGGATGGATGGATGGATGGATGGATGGATGGATGGATGGATGATGGATGGATTTTCAACAAGAGGAGCAAAATTCTCCAAATAAACTATAAGCAGAGATTTTAAGTGCTGTCCCTCCCCCCTCCCTCCCTTCCCCCTACCCCTTCTTAGTGTTTAATTGAGTCATCTGTAAGCATTTCGGTAGGTCAGGAATGCAATTAAATAGCCTGTCTATCGTAAAATGTTTGAGCAGTAATACCTGATAAAATCATCATTATCTTGGAGTAATTGACCACATCAGATAATTAAGGGTCCTGAGGCAAAGCTTCACCCCCAAAGGAAGTTCAGTGATATTAGAGCAGAGTCAAGACTGTGTTAGTCTTTCTATTATGAGCCTTATATTTTAGAGTTGTGTAATTCTATCAGTAAAATGGTGGTAGTCTGAGAGTGTAGTCATGATTTGATCTTTTTTTTTAATAACACAGTAAGAAGAATGCAATGTTGATCTGAGAGACTGAAAAAATCCTGCTGAAAAATGAAGTTTGAATAAGACTCCACTTAAAAATAGAACACCCCACCCCATTCCCCACCCCACCCCCTGAGAATGGCAAAATTGCATCCTATCTACAGCCTGGTGAATATTCAGCCTAGGATGGGTAAAATAATTAGCCCAGCAGCTCTCCAATGCTGTGAATGCCTTCATAGTTTAAAAGAAAGATATATTTGACCTTGATGCCTTCATAGTTCTAAGCATTTTTTTTTCCCAAGAACAATCAGAAGAAGTTGTAAAAAGTAAAACAAAACACAACAGAAGCCTCTAGTCTCGGCTGTAAAAGTAGGACAAGTATTTCCCTCTCTTCAGACATGATGTAAGCAATAGCTTTGTCACAGAATTAGTCACAAATGAGACACATCTTAAACTTCATTCCACACAGTGGAATGATAGCTTTTGTTATCTGTTAATTGACCATTTAGGGATTTCTTCAGCTACACACCTTTGGATCAGAAGGGTTCCAGTAAAAAAACACCATTTGTGTCTCAATCTCTGCTTTCAAATTCAAAAAGGTGGAAAAGTTCCAAGTGCTGGAATTTGAAGACTGTTACATCCTACATCTGTACTGCTAAGTAAAAGCACCAAGGCATGAACACAAAGCCTGGATTCTCATGGTGTAGGTTGGTCCTGCTTGAGCAGGGAGCTTAGACCACTGCTCCCTTCCAGCCTTGCCCATCCTGCAGCTCTGTGACTCATCTCTTTTTTATCTTTTTCCCAAACAAAGGGCCAGGATATTCCACTGTGATTTTAAATTGTTTTCCTTACTACAAACTGGAAGTTCAGAGCAGGATGTCGTGTGTGTCAGAGCCTTTACATTTCTGTGCAATCCTTGCTGCTGCTGCTATTTTGTGCTTTGCAGTTTTTTCCTCTGGAGTCACTCTCAAACCTCTTTGATTTTTTTTTTTCTCAGTACCCTACAGGAATATTTTTTTTGCTGCACTTGCTTTCTCATCTTTTTTTTTTCTTTTTCTGAAAAGTGACTTAATGAAAAATACCTACCAGAATGCTCCCTGTGAGTAGCCTCCAATGCTGAAGATCAATAACAGTTTATTTGATCACTGACAGCAAATGCTCTTTCAATTAAGCAGGTCACATAAATAACTTTCTGGTTCCAACATTATTTGGAAAGGTTGAGTGTAAAATAAATGGGATTGCGTTGGTGCAGACGTCCCTCAAAAGGATTGGAATAAAAAGCCACCTAAGTACTTGGATGCTGATCCTTGCTTTAGCAGGCTGTCCTAAGACAGCCAAACTGAGTCTGAAACTCTGCATAGGCTACACTTTTGCAGAGATTGTCATCACTTTGCTGATTTTGAGAAATACAGAGGTTTCTTAAGAAAAACTTTTCACTTTTTTTTTTTTTGGTCAGTTGTTTCAGCAAGAAATACCATAGAGCACATCCCAAAATTAAATTGCATGCATGTGCACATGTTTTTACCCCTCTTTCTTTAATATAACTCAAAAAAATATCCCATTCTGCCTCTGGGATTTGTTTAATCCCCACAGGTTTCTCTCATTCTTATGGCCACACTTGACTGTGTTTTCCAGCCTGGGAAAGAGTTTATACTCACAGCAATGTAATTTCACTGTGTGTAACTATAGACAGACCAACATTAAAAATGCCAGGCCAGGTCCAGTCATACTTCACTGGAATCAGACAGTGTTGTGCAAGTGAGGTCAGCATCCTTAGAATGAAAACATGTAGAACAACACATGGAAAATAACTGAAACAAGGGAAAAAATACACATGACATTTTCCTGTTGAAAGCTTGGAAAAAATAAAGTCTGCTCACAAGAAATAACAAGAAATCTGTATTTCACAGTGGAGACCTGGACTAAACAGTGGGGATTAATGATCTGTAGGAGTGTCCAATATTCAAATCAAAGTCTAGCAGCAACTTTTGCAGTTATCCTTAATTCACAACTATTATTAGCCCAAAACTTCATCAAAGCTCTTTTGGATATTTGATTGCTCACAAAGCAATGGGGATGATCCCTGCTTCAATTTAGTTGGCTCTGCAAATGGTGCTGCTGTCCTTCCTCCTTTCATTTTTCCAATACCTGTTTTCACTGGAACAAGTTGTGGGGGGAGAAACAGATTCTGCAGCTGCTGAGAAAAAGATCAGAGGCACCAACCTTGTTTAAAAATTCCACAATCAATTTAGGAATAAAACAGTGAAACCCCAGGAAACTTTCCAACTTCACTAAGAAGTCCTCAGTTCAAAGATAGCTGTACTAGGAGGAATCCACAGGATCTGCCTGTCAATAGGGTTCTTACAGGAAGAAATGTTGAGGGTTTTCTTTCTTCTTTCTCTGCCATTGAGAAACAACTTTATAACTGCAGAACAAGGTGAAACTACTAACAGGGGCTGGTGGGACAGAAGGAAGGGAGCTCTTGTCCTGAGGATGACTTGCCTCTGTGAACTACTGCTGTTGATCTCACAGCTGCTGAAGGTCAGATGGAATAACATTTTTCCACATCTTGGGGGCCATACCTGGAGGGTCTCAGCACCTCCAGATTGTACAAAGCAGCTTACTGTGCTTTGGACCCTGAACTCTAAAATGACTTTAATGTCACGCCAAGAAGTGCTAAATGGATTTAACTCTGCCAAGTCAATACACTCACAGACTTTTGTGAGAGCAGTGGGTTTCCAGTGCAGCCCATGGAAAAGCTCCATGCAAATGCAGAGCTGATACACTCCTATGATTTGCTTTTATTGCCTTACTTACAAAAATACCCCCCAATATCAGAGCACCTACAGCTTCAAATTTCCTGAACTGCTGTGGCAGGCACTGGGGTTTGGCTGTCATAACCACAGGGACTGGGGCAAACTCCAACATGTGCCACTTGTTCAGCTGCACCAGGGTGAAATTGTGGTCCTGTGCCCACTGCTGGCTTGCACGTGGCAGGGGAAAGACAGCACCAAGGGAATCTGGGAGTGTTGGTCCCCTCAGCACATCCTCCCCACTTCTACTCATCTGCAGCTAGCAACAATACTGTTCAATAGTCTCTGCTGTGTTTGTCCTCTGGGATTTAAATCACTTTCTAAACCAACTGGTACTTTTGGACTTGAGTTTCATGCCTCAATAATCCACTCCATGAACCAAAACTTTCTTTTTTCCCCTTTAATTTCAACTCTTATGTTATGAGTAACAGTGAGTAATCCAGCTATGACTAGGATTCATTAGTATGGCAGGATTGCTTGGAATATGAGGAAACCAGTCTTGAATCCTCTTTTGAGAGCCACTTATCCCAAAAGGCTTTTATTGTTCATGAAAAACCAGCGCTGAATGGCAATGCACAGAGACAACACTTAACTTCCCGGCGCAGGAGTGTGATCTTCTTTGCACAAATGCATGTGGGATGAGTGCTGAATAGAAGCAAAATGAGCATGCAAATCACCCCATGCACCAACTGGTGTTTCAATGCCTGCAGAGCTGGGTGTTCACACAGGATCCTGCTTGCATGCCTATCTCCAGGGAATTTGAATGCTGAAACTGGCTCGGTGCCAAAGTACATATTCACTTTTGCTCGTGCCCTTCACAAAAAAAAAAAAAAAAAGAAAAAAAAGAAAAAAATCAACCTTCCTGAGGATCAGCCTGGTGTGCTGAATAGCACACCTGGCCATCAGGCAGGAGGTTGACTCCAAGCTCAGTCACTCATGGGAGCTCTGTCGCCTCAGTTTCCCTCCTTCCTCTCTGCTGTGTTTTTCTAGTTAGATTGTAAATTATTTGAGCTGGTGCAATGTCTTTTTATGTGTTCACACCACCCTAATAGAAATCATAATGATGACAATTGTATTCAGTTGATGGGCTTTTCTGAAATTTCCCTATCACTAACTTTTATACTACCCATCACAGCTGCAAATTCCTAAGGTGACAGCACCTATTGCCCTGCCATTATTATGCATAATAATAATTTAATTAAAATAGCATCAGAAAATGTGCATTGCACAAAATGAATTTAAATTGATTTTTTTTCTCTCCTTTCTCAAAGCTTATTACTAATTGGTATTTTTAGAGCAGAGATTCATTTTCATACACTAAAATTAATGGGCCATAGCAGCGGGTGTGAATCAGGAGAGCTCCATTGAATTCCACGGGTCCTTTATCATTTACTCCAGCTGAGAATCTCACCTACCATTCCAAAGAGCATTTTCTTTTTTGTAACTCACAAAGTAATTGCATTTTTAGCCTTATGTCCTGATCCTGCAAATAATTGTGCAAGACATTAAGTTTATGTAGATAAGGAGTGCTGCTGATGCCACAGCAGCTCCCTGTGTGAAGAAGTTATGGTTTTGCAGGATCAGACCTTAAAATGCAAATGAAAACACTGCAAAAATCCCAAGTGTTCCCTCTAATATTTTAAGAATGTCAGCAGCTAATATGTAGCCCATTCTAATACCTAAAATTACTGCAAATTATGTTGTACAATAAAAGGGCAGAAAGGAGATTATTTAGGTGGTTTAATACTTTTTGTTTACTACAGAAGAAAGTCTGATTTTTTTTCCTGGAAGCTCTATATCCCACACTGTCTGCAGCAAGTCTTTGAAATTCAGCAGGGGGACAACTCTTGGATTAAAGATGTGGGTTTTTTTCCTTAGCCCCCAAGAAATTCCAACTATAGTTCTGCTGAGACAAAGTGTTTTGAAATAGCCAATTCACTTCTCACTAGAAAATTTGGCAATGAGTGCTGATTGAAATAGGAATTTGGAAGACTTGCTCTTTTCTTCCCCCCTTTCCAAGAAAAAAATCCTTTGCTGCTGGGTGTCCTGGATCTCAAATGTGATGTGTGTTAGCTGATGTGCTAACAGTGCAAGCCTAAATGCTGCTGATGGTGCACAAAGGACGGGTTACCACGAGTTCTTTACACAACTAGAAAGCAGACCTTTTAAGGGATCAACAAGAAAGTTTTAGGTCACAAAATTAGGCAACCAAAATGAAAGAATTAATAGAAATTCAGGTTCCTTTATTAGCTGGCCAGCTAACAATACTACACATGCTGTCTTCAATGCCAGGGTCACACCTACTCCTTCTTCTCACCACTGGTGAAATACTGAGTGTGTCTGATGAGCACAATTAACATGGAATAGGCCTGAATTTACCATGGAGACAGCCCTTTCCCCCCCGCCAGTTTTTGTATGTAATATATATATTACCATGTACATTTCTTCTGCTTTAAGGCAAATTGAATTTGACATTTATACAAGAAGCAATAAAACTGATGCAGTCAAAGTATATTCCTAAAACAAGTTCAGTAATGTCTCTTCCAAACTACATTTGAGTTAGTGGAATAAATGCCTTTTCATGTTTGCAGTTGAAGCACCGGCCAATTCTGCCAAATGGTTTTTGGAAAATTGCCTTCAGAATTGACTTTCCCTGGGGAAGATTTGCTTGTATGGAAAGAGGAGATACTGGGAAAATTTGAAAGAGAAAGAAAGCAAAAGGGAAGGCAGAGGGAATAGGTTAAAGGCTAACTTTAAACAGGTGGCTCTAGTTTTTCTTTGCCCAAATTGTTCTATAATTTTTTATCATAACACTTTCTGGTTAGCTATAGCAAATTCCATTTTCACAAGAGCAATTCTATGCTAATGCACCTTTGCTCTTACCTCAGCTCAGGTTGGGTGTTTTGCTGTCTGGGCTTCCCAGTTCTCAGGAGCAAATTCAAGTTTGGGACCCATGTAATTCCAACTCAGCTTACCTATCAGGGAGTCCTAAATCATTCAGGATCCTATGGATTTGCCTCCTCTCATTGAAAAAGGGGAAAGGTGGGGACTTCTTTCAGCAAGCAGCTGTTGTTAGCTGGCTTGAATAGGGGTGTAGGTTTGAACTCCCATTGACCACCCAGTTTCCTCCCACTCTGAACATGTGAGAAATGAGTGTCCTTTTCTCCAGCTGTTATAATCTATTTTGCTACCTGGAAGAGAATGTCTGCATAAGACAGTGCAGTAGCTACTGCAGGATGGTTTGGTTCATATAGAGCCCTTCTGGGCTGCTTTACAAGTTGGCAAGCTTTGGGAATCAGCAAGTAGTCATCGTTCAGGGAAGGAATCTGCTCTATTTCATGTGTGTTAAATGCTATTTCCTAGTCCACCTATGGATGACCTGACTGAAGGAAACATATTGCAAATGTATGTGTCATATCTAATCAAGCCAAATAAATATCTCTGGTAATGCATAGCATTTTCCATCCTGCATGGAGGATTTGGAGGTGAAGCATAAGCAGAATAATTCTGCACTCATTGCAACACGATGTCTGTAACTCGATGGGGAGATCTACAGCAAAGAACATTCCTGTGAGAGTTCCTAAAGTCAGTGTCTAACCATAACTTCTGCTCTGCTGTCTTGGGACCATCCCCACACAGACACACCCACTGCCCAGCTGAAGGGTTTGCCATTTGCACCACTTGCAGTTCCTGAACACACAGAGGCTGCTGTGGCTGCAGCTCCAAACTCCTGCACGTTTCCTCCGAGGTGTCAAGGCACATCCCCCTCCTGCTCCTCAGATCCCCCAGAGGGACTGTGCCCACCCTTGGACTCTGACCCTCTGCACTTGACATCTTGGCTTTGGGTTGGCACCCATGAAACTGATACGAGCAGCTAGGAAAGGAGGAGGGAGGTTATTTTTAAGTTGCACCAGGCAAACAGCTGCAGCATTTTCTCCATGGCAGAAGAGCTCTCACAGGACAGAGGGAGGCCTGTGCAAATTTCTCCCCTCCAAGGAGTTTCAACCTTTCAAGACTCCTCCTGTGCAAACCTCCAGCTCGTGTGCGCTGGTGAACGTAACTCTAGAGTGTCATGGAGGAAACCAGAACTATTTTTATTTTTGGTTGAGTAAACATTTAGCATTTAACAGTCAGGTGTTTATTTCACTTCCCAAACTGCCTCCGGCTCCAGCAATGCTTAGCATGATCCTTTTCTCAGGGAGGAGGAGAAGAAAGGGGATTGAGTTAAATGCTCTCAAAATGGAGAAGCCTGAGGAATCACAAACTTGCATCCACTGCCACACATCCCACCTCAGCCCCCCTCCTTCCTTGCTCCAACCCTCCTTGGAAGGAACCTGACAGGAAATATTTTAGAGGTAGAGAATTTTCAATGAAAATATTATTCCTCCATCTGCCCACGCTTCCGCCCTCGCAGGTTGTATGGCTAAGTGACATTTAGGAATGTGGATCCTGCAGCCCGCTCCGTCGCCTGTCTTCTCACATCTTGCTTTCCCATCAGAAGCACATCAAGGCACCAGGTCCTCCTGCCTCCCAAGTGTCACAGGAGACACTTGACCTTCCTGAGCACGTCCCAGCTTTTGGGGTTTATTTCAACCCTCAGTGGATCCTGTAATTGAAGGCAGTGACCCCCTACTCCATGTGCTCCCCACAGCCTTCCTGGGAGGTGTAGGGAAGGGTGGGGTCCACCACTGCTCCAGAGCTCTGGGATAAAAACCCAAAACCCGTGAAACCTACAGAAAGTTGGCTGCTCTCACCCGTGTGGAGCTATTCAAACCAGATGCTCGCATGCCTTCCTGCCCACGCTACCTTACCCACACTGATCCGTTCCTAGCCCAACAGGAAGCTTCAGCTTTTTGTACCTCGAGCCATTTTCAACAAAAGTCATGAGAGGAGAGGGACACACGTGTGCTGCAATGACCTACAAGGGGCTGCAGTCAGCAGGAGAAGTGCCTGCTCCTCCATCCAAGGGCTGCCATCTTGCACTTCTTTTTTCTTGGGCAGGCTAAATTTATCCCAGATGGTTGGGAAGTGTTAAGGCAACATGGCTTGACAAATAGCGTGTGTCTTGGAGGGAAGAGGAAAATGACTGAGGTTAATTTGCACTGGGAATTAACACTGGGGAAAAAAATTAATTTAATTTTGACACATTTCAGCTGTCCCACCATCCCCTTTTTGAACTGGTTAATATAAAAGAAAGCGCCTGTGTCTAGTTCTGTCTTGCTCTTCAGCCATGTTTGTCTGGTCAGAACTACTCTGTGCTCTGCCTCTGTGTTTAATCCCTTCATTCCTAAATCTTGGCTTTAAAGCATCATTCTTATCCCTATTTCTAGCTTCTTCCAGTCAATTCGTACCATGGTTCTAACATGCCAATTTTAATACACATAGGCCTCTCAGAGCAGTGGTCACAAGAAAGCTGCAGCAGATTAGGGAGGAATTCCTTGCCCAGAACCCAAGTGAATCCATCCAGTCTTGGCAAGAGGAAGGTCAGGTCCAGAAGTATTTTTTGCCTTCTTGTTACTGGAATAAGAATAAAAGTGAAGTTAGAGATTTTAAAAGGACATTGCTGAGGGAATTTTTTCTTTTATTTAAGCTGAACATCTCAAACCATACATAAGTGAGTTGATTTTTGAAGAGTTCTGAACATGTCCTGAAAACAGTGAAATCTGCAACGTTCAGCTATGAAGTATAAATGTGCAGCTAAGGGCCCAACAAGACAAGGATCCTAATGAGGCAGAGAATCTGGGCTACCATTTTGACAGGCTCCAGGAAAGCAGGAAATATTGAGCCCAGACTTGCTAAATAATAATCACTTTGCCAATGTTTCTGTTTATTTTTCCTTTAAGTGCTGATTGCATTTCTTAGCCATTTATTGCCACTTTTCCCCAAGTCCCTTGGCAATTACTGTCTTAAAAATCAAGCCTGGTCACACTCACACCTGACTTGACAACATAAAATGGTGTGAAAACTGCTAATAGAGGAGTTAACAGAACATTTTAAAAGTTCCCACCCCTCAAATTACTAATTAATTATCTATGAGGCTCAAATCCAAAGCCTTATATTAGCATAATACCATGGGTTTTCACTGGTCAGATAAACCAGTGAGGTCATTCATTGTTCCATACACTGAATTTAGGCTTCCATGACACTTTTGCACCAGCAGTGAATTCACTGCTGCCTGTGCCTACCCCGAGTGCATGGTGCAGCTGCTGTGCTCTACACTGGACCACTGACATTATTTTGGTGAGAAAAAAGCAAGAAAAGTGTTGGTTGTTTGCACCCCACAGGCTGATGCAGCTGCACAAAGAAGCAGAAATAGCTGTGGCAGAGGGGTGGGAGCAGAGGAGGGGTCCTGGGGGAGCCTCTCACCCCACATCTAGGCTGTGGTACTTTGCCACTGTGCCTGGCTCTTTCACACCCAGAATACATTAGCCAGTGCTATTAAAGACACAGGAAAAACACATGTTAACAATTTTCTTACTGCAGACTTGTCAGGTTTTTATTTATTACTTTTTTACTCCCTGTGAAACGTGATTATTCATTGGTAAGATTTTGAAGCTTCTTATAATGAGTAAGGAAGAGAAAAATCCCTTTGGTTTGCTACAGGAGTTCATCAGAAAGGTGATCAGCCACATAAACACAAACCCCTCTACCCCTTCCCATACCCATGCATTAGCTCACAGCTGTGTGGATACAGGCTTTGAGAGCTGAATAACCCATTAATCTCCATGTGGAAAATCAATAAATTGAAAATAATTAGCTGGGTATGAGAAGCAGCAAAGAATCAGACAGCTGTTATTTAAAGCATGACTTAGGCATGTAGAAACAAGGTAGAACCAGACATACAGGGAGCAGAGGAGGGAGGGGGAAAGGACAGGAGGATTTGGAAGAAAGAATGGAGTGGTGAATGCAGAGGTGCTGAAATGTGTGTTTATGTCCAACCCATTCCAAGCAGCTCCATGGCAGCAGGGAGAGCTGTGCAAGGATCAGCAGGGCTTTGGGAAAATGCAACCCCCTGGATCAAACTCCTCAATAACAGGGCTGGAAGGGCTCCAGTAGTCACCAACAATGGAAAAGGGAGCAAATTTCCAGCCACTGTCAGGAATTTATCCATCTCCAAGTAGGCAGGCAGCAGGGGCTGCAGTGGGAGGGCAGAAGCAGCAGCAGGATGGGCACAGGATGGGCACAGGATGGGCACAGGATGGGTCACAGCCACCCTGGGCAGTCCCAGCAGGGCAGACGCTGAACGGGGCAGGCACAGCGTGTCCCCCTCCTCCCTCCTGCTCCCTGTCACGCTGACTTGGTGACAACTGCTGAATAAAAACACTCTGAGAGAAGCAAATTAAGGGAACGAGAAGAATGTGGCTCACCAGTGGGGAGACAAAAACAACAGCACAGTGAGACAGCTCAGCCATGGCCCAAACTGCTCTGAGCCCAGCTATGACAGATGGGCTCATGAAGGGACATTCCAGCTGAGCTCTTGAGTGCATTATTTTTAGGCTGAGACTTAACACCCATGTCCCTGGCCAAACCAAGGATTCTAGGAGCAGTTTTGAGTTCTGAAGCATCCGAAACTTTACAATTTTTTTTTGCATTTTGTTTATGGTGGAAACTTCATGGGATCCATGAGAAAAAATGTACAGGGCCTGAACTGCTAGACAGAAAACTGCCAGACAAGGTACAACTCCTAGAGAGAAACTAAAACACAGAAAATACCCTGTAGAGGCAGAGACTCTTTAGAGGGAGAGATTTAAACAAAAACCACTACAGGCCATAGCCAAGGATGCCCTGAGAAGGATATATGTTAATGGGAATGCAGAGTTTCATTTGTTTGAAGAATAAAAGTATCTCACCTTCCTTGCAAGTTTCTGATCGGAGCATGAAGCAGGTCACCACATCTGCCAAGAGCCTGGAACAAGACCTTTGAGGGCATTATGCACTTCATTATCATTTAATTTAGGATTAAATTTAGATTTAATTTCTCCAGGAAAGCCAACCAAGACTTCTGCCAGTCCACCTGAGATGATTCAGCAGGGATGAAGCTCTGCCTGTCTCCAGGGGGGCTCCTGTGGTCACTCACCACCTTTTCTGTGTGTGGAGAGACATCACACGTGAGGGGATTCCCATTTTCTATATTCAGCTAAGCAGGAATATGACAGCTGCTATAAACCTGTAAAGAATGAAGGATAGGAAAGGCATCTACTTCTAAGGCTGCTCAAAACTCAAGAGTTTCTATCTTGAGCCCGATAGATCTTTGAGCTCAGATTTCTAGCTTTGAGCTTCTAGCTGGAGGCTGGACACAAAACAGGCCTGTTACCTTTCCCCCTTTGTATCTTCAAACACTGGAGAGCAAATTCTACCACGTGTGGCTCAATAATCTGGTGGTTTAGATGAAGGTCAGGAAAGGAGCCACCCAGCTCTGGGATGACTTTGGAGCTGTGCTTGAGGAAAAGATCCAGAAGTTAAAAATTAGTGTCTAAAAATAAGTGACTGTCCCAAACCAATGAGGGAACCAAGTTTTCATGTCCTGGTATTGACATATCCCAGCTCTGTAGAGTATTTGGATTTAATGCAACTTGTCTTGTTAGATTGGAGTTGCTTTTTTAATCTCCATGCTCTGCTTTCTCAGGGTAACCGTGCTTTCCTCCTCCATTAATCTCACTTCCACTGACTCTTCAAAGCCTGGAATTTTTCTTCCACAGCACTTCAAACCTCTGAAAATCACAGACTAGTTCTTGCAGACCTCTACAAGCATTACATTATCTGGATGGTGAGGACTAATCCCTTCTGTTCAACCTAATGAAAAGCTTTCTAAATATAGCCACTACCTTCTCGTTACTCTACTATCAACTTCTCTTTCCAGATTTAATGACACCTCTATGCCATTTCTTCTCATTTACAGGAATTATCTTGGGGCCTTATCAAAATGTGCTCACTACAGGGCAAAAATCAGGTTTACAATTCTTGAAGTGCAAAATTCATGTCTTTAGATGCAGCCTAATGATGGGGAGAGAGAGGCAGAAATGGCCCAGCTCAGATCAAATTGCAAAATCTGAGATGTTGGCATGGGGTGTTTTTTCCAACCACTTCAGCCACCCAGACAAGGGAAGGATTCCAATTCCAGGTTGTGGGTTATTCTTATTCTGGGGCTGGTTGAGATAACGAGAGGAAGAGGAGGTGTTTCATCACCTCCACTTTCTAAATACAGTGTTTCCCAGGATTTTTCATTTTATTAGGTAGGATGACAGTTAGTTCTGCCTTTCTTTTGATATCCAAAGCTAATGTGTTTGCCCTTCTCCCTCAGGTCTGTATGACTGCACTCGTGTTAAGGGAACAGATGAAAACTTGAATAGTTCTACTCTGAAAAGGCTGCTTTTAATAGTTTGGATGGATCTATTTGACTGACTACAGAGAACAGGACAAAAAAGATTGGGTTACAATAAGAAATAAAAGGACTTGTCAGGGAAGAAGAGGATAAAAAGGGCAGCTGAATTCTAAGGATGAAGGCTGTGCTAGTTCCCTACTCAGACTCTGTGCTGTAGGAAATCAGTGAAAATGCAGAAAGAAATCCAACAGGTTCCAGAGAGTAAATAAACCTGTCTGTGATATGTGAGTGTCATCAAACACAAAAAACAAGGACTCAGAAAGAGGGGGGTGCATTAAGGAATAGAATGACTCAGGCAAGTAGAAAAATGACAGCAAAGGCTGTATTAGGTTGAAGAAGAAATCTGGCCAACTCCAGTCAGCTAAAATATTGTCCCTCAGCCCTCCTCCCTGCCTGAAGAGAGGCTGCTTGGGGGCCAAAGCAAACCTGGGCTTGGGAAGGCTCCAGCATCTCTGCTTGGAGCAATAACCATGTCCAGGATTACCCTTTTACTGTGTTTCTACTTCACTGACACTTCAAGCCACCAAGAAAAAACAAAATAGAAGTAAATTACATGAGGAATAATGCCTGGGTTGAAGCAAATCACCAGACCTCTGCTTCTGAAAAGCTTCAAACTCCCCCAGTGCAGTCGTGTCTGGGTGACAGAGCCCAGGACGTGCTGAACGAGCTCCTTGGGAGTACAAGTCCAGACAGCTTTGCCAAGCCTGGGGAGCAACAACTGCACTCCCTGAGCAAGCCAGAGCCCAGCAATTCCTCCAAGAGCAGGCAGTGTGAGGCTGTTACTGAACGTACCCTGCTCCTGCCTGCAGCCTGGGCAGCAGCAGAGCTGCAAGTAGAGTCTTGTGGTGGAGGGAAGGGAGAGACGGGAGAGCTCCCAGACTGACGAGCAGGTTTTGCGGTTTTGTTTAAGATGCTGAATCAGAGTTTCACCTGGAGGGGGGGCAGAAGGGGATGGCTCATGGTTGGCAGGTGCCTGCAGGAGCTCTGGGGCTGGCCTATCTCAGAGGCTGGCACACAGCCCTGCTTGGCTGGTTTCTGGTGCTCTGAAGGGAGTGAACGTCACTGTCAGAGCCGAGCGTGCCGGTTCTTGTCGTGTGGCCCTACCAACAAGGGACGGCTCCTTTGAACAAATCTGCTGCAATTTGGAGATAATGGAATTCAGCATCCACCCAGGCTGCTAAGCATGCTGAATTGTGAAAGCTTCAGAGCTTAGTTTTGTCCTGCCAAACTGTCCCTGTCTACCTCCAAGAGCAGCTTCTGGCACTGATGGCACACCCCAGGTCCTGGCAGTCACTTTTTGGGGATGAACAGTTTCTCTGTAGGACCACAAATGGAACAAACACAAACAGCAGCTCTTGGTCATTGGATGCAGAGTGGAAGAGTGTCACGTAAACCTGTTACCAGCAGAAACAGCTGTGCCATAATCACAGAAAACACTGAACATCCCAGTGGGGTGGGCTGGACTTCCATCAGGAGCACATCCATATTCTGCCCACTGCAGGGAGCACTGGTAAACTTCTCACCATCTGGCAGCACTTCAGTAATTGACTGCAGTGAGCTGGTCTGTAATTGTCTGCCTTTGGCCTGGCTCCTTCTCGTCAGTCCTGTCTTGTTGCGCCATCGAGGCTGTACCTGTGCTTCCTGCCCTGTGCTGCAGTGCCAGCTCACTAGATGGTGTGCAACCATGCTCTGCTGGGGCTGAGGAAACAAATCAGGAGCACTCTGAGAGGAGGAAGTAGAAATCAGATGGCTTAGCTCAGGGAGGAGAAGGTTAGAGCAGGAGCAATGCCTTCAGGTCAAGATCAGGTGCAGGAGCAGAGCTGGTTGAGGAAAGCCTTCTCAGCTCCCAGTGACCGAATTATGCCAACTTTCTACCAAGCTTCTTGTGCCCTCACTTCCCCACGTATTAAAATTCACCAGGAAGATAAATAGTTACTTCATTGCCATCTGGTTTTATTCTGCTAGATAATGTAATCAAGGCTATTCTATACACGAGAAATATCGCTTAACTAAATATCATCCAAAACACAACCTACGGATTTTTGAAAGTCACCATTATTTGTTGACATTTGAGACTGAAGCAGCTGGACCAAGGCAGGGCAGGTTACCAGGCATTTCTCTGCCCTTTTGCTATTGCTTGAAAACTTCCATGAAAGTTCTCTTTTTTCCTAAAAAGAAAAAAAAAAATAAAAGGAAAAAATGTAGCTGCTGAAATAGAAATTTCTTTTTTCTTTCAATTTTCTTTGAGAAGATGCAGTTTGGATTTAGGCATGATTTATTTTCCAGATTTCAGGAAACTAAAAAAAAAAAAAATAAAAATAAAAAAATTTGTTTGGGTAAAACCTTGTTTTTTTTTTTTTTTTAATGTAACATCTCCTCCCTGCAAAAATAAGGCATAAATACTGAGAATACCTTTTGCATTGGCTGAAATTTTTCTCAGGGTCTAACAAGCACATAAACGAACACATTCTCAATCAAGTTCAGTGACTCGCCCAAAGCCACAAGGACAAAACAGCAAAGCAAAGCACTGAGCACTGAGATCCAAACCCCACGCTCTGCTCTGGCCACCAGGCCTGGCAGATCCCAATTAGCAACAAGGACACAAGATCCACCAAAGATAAGTGGGCCCAGATGAGTGCCTGACTCTGCTAAGTCTGCCCCAGAGTGGTTATGTGGGTGGTGCAGAATTTGTCAAACAAGATGTTCACAAAGATGTCCCCGAGCACAGCCAAGAAAGAAAAAATGAAGACAACCCTGCCATAAAGTGACACATAATTCAGCTGAAGTGAAACACACTCATACAACAGCAGAGGATAACTCATTCCCCTTAGGCAAAACTCATCCAAAAAGCTAATAATGAAAACTGGAGGACTCCAAACCATTATTTTTACTTTGCAGGCCAGCAGCAGGGATAGCTTATGTGGTTAGCAGCTGACTCCAGAGTTTTATTCTGGTTTCCACCACGAAGTCCCTGGCTGATCTTGCAGCATCACCGTCCTGGGCCTCAGTTTACTGATCAGTGGGATGTGGGTGGAGGTCGATTACAGAATATTTAAGTCATACATGCAAAATATCCAGGATGAATATGGGTGGGTCTGGATTGTTGAGGCACATGCTTCTCTACCTGTTTTCCAGAAAGATCCCTGAAATTGTGAAGTAACTCACATGTTTCGAGTTTCTGCAAGAAAAAAAAAGAGTGAACACACCTGCAAATGTATGGGATGCAGAGCTCAGATTTGCTGTGTCAGTGGTTATGGCTCAGAAATCATGGGAAAGAGGTCAATGCCTTAACAATGGCCCATTTGAACATGCACTCTGCTCTGTAGTTTGGGAATGGAATACAAATGCAACTCTTCCTTGGAAGGTCATTGAATTGAGCTGAACTGACCCAACCAGTTACTACTGGCTTGTGGAAAACCGTGGACAGCAATATTTATGATGATTACCCTGACAGGCTGAAAAATTGCTTTGCAGCTAAATGCTAAAAGCAATGGAGCTGGGTTTTCAAAAGAAGTGTTTCATCAGAGCTTCCTAAATAAAATAATTGTGGGAAGTAACTGGAAAATGGAGCTGGTGGCTGGATTTGTGTTAATATATATGTGGGCATATTTATGCACAGATATTTCTGTATACATGTGTAAAGCAGAGCAGATGAGGAAAGAGAAGAAAGCAATCTCTTTAGACTGAAGGATTCTTCCTGAATATGTTTATTGGTACTACTGTCACTAGAATTATTGTTTCAGTGGTAGCAATCGTATAAAGAAACATATTTTCAGGGACCAAAAATGTAAAAAAAGATAACTAATCCATGGGATTGAGTTCTCAGTGTAGCCTATAGAATGAAACTACAGCTTTTAATATATACTTTAAGAGTTAATGAATAGTAAAAATAATGGCATTTTTTTCTCCCAAGTGTTAGGGGCTAAAGTAAGAAACTGTGCTTTTCAATCAGTTTCCTTACAGGTCATGGCCCCCATAATGTAACTGCACCCTTTAACCTCAGCAGCTTCAGCTTCTCAAGCCAACACACTAAAAGTTTGCACTGGAGAATTAAGAAGGTGAACTATTGCAGTGAGTCATCTTCCAAACATTTCTTGTGTGAGAATAAAATCTTGAAAGGACCATTTCTATACACTCATGCTGTGATGAAATCCCTACTAATGAGTTATCTTTGCTTCAACTACTAAGGGAGTTTCAACTCCTCTTGTTTCTCAAATGAGTTGATGTTTAAAAAATAGGCTGTGTTGGGCAAGTGCTGATTGGAAGCTGGTTCATGGAGTTGAATTCTCTGGTGAATGGATCTCCAAGATGTTTAGATGCTGAAATTTCTAAAGTGCCACATTCACAGAAGGATACAACTGCCCATGCAGTAATTGAAAATGTACATGTGAGTGCTGAGATGTGGAAACCACTTCTCCAGCAGGTGTGTGACCAAGGCATGTGTGTATCCACATGAACACCTTCACGAAAATGTGATCCTCCAGGCCCAGCCAGTTTCAATAATCAACAGCCATCTTCATCCTCGGGTACCTCTTTCATGCAATGGCTGAGCATTTACCACAGGCTCTTATTAATGCAGACCCAAAGCTCAGTCCTGCCTGATCTCACTGCACTGCAGCCCTCCAAGGAGCACTTCTTTTTCATAAAGGGATTTCCTTCAGTGCTGGCTCACAGACCACTCTGTGCAGTGCTTTGGAGCCACCCTTCTGAGCAGCTGCAGCAGCAGCAATGCAATAACTGCTCAGGAAATAACCATTGTCTGACTTTTGGGACAAGAACCACTTCTGTGTATTCATGGATGCCACAAAACCACTAAGCAGTCAAGTTAAACATAGATACTCTGGACACACATGTGAGCCAGACTCTATGTATTTTTGGGGTTATTTTTGCAGGCTTTGGGTTTGACAGTAACTTTGGTTACTAAAGTCTGCTATCCCAAACTCTGCTCTGTTCCTTGGCTCTGAATGTCATGCCCAGCTTCCTGGGCACTTGCAGAACACAAGGGAGAAATACTCCTCTGATAGATTTGGCAGGAATCTGTTTTTTCTTTATCAAAGACAACAGAGGTGGGGGATAAAGGCAGAACTTTCCAATTTTGCATCCAGAGGGACCAGAAAATCTGCTGTGCTCTCAGAGATGGAAATACAGAAACTTCCATGGGTGGTGAGTAAATGGGACAAGAGCTTGGGATGACTTCATCCTTTTTTCCCATTATTACCAGGTATTCTGTAATAGCACTTGCAGGCTATAACTAAGACTGGGACCTGCTGTGCTTGCACTTGTATGGACAAGCAAGTAGACACTGCTCTTGCCCTGAAAGGTTTAGACAGAGATCTTGAAAGCAAGAAGATTTCAGGCTTAAGGACAGTATGACAGAAAAGCAGCAACAAAAAGCAGCAAAAGAGGGTAATGAAGGGACTTGCTCAATGTCAGGAATACTTTTGAAGTCTCCTTCTGCCTGTTCTGCTGGTTTATCTCTCTCAGATAAACACCACAGCAAAGTGGAAGTCAGTGGAATTAGAAGCAGAAGCTCCTATGATCACTCATAGACCACAGAGTTCCTAGATACCACCTACTGTTCTTTATCAATCACAATTTTAAGGTTGATTTTTCTTAGTATCTCTCTGACTTCCAGCTACACCCCTTGTGAAGAAATCACACATTTGGAAAACTGTAATCTAAGCAGCAACAGTTACTCCACATCCTGGAAGTGATTTTGATAGATCTGCATATCTTTGCTCTCTGTCTCTATCATGACACCTGAGAGCATTTGCAAATGCATCACCCCATATCAGATATGAATAACTATGAGTTCCTTCTCACCCATCCCCATCCTCACTGGAGGCTTCCTCTTCCCAAGGCAGATTTCTCAGGAGGAATCTGAGTGGATAGCCAGCCCTGCTGGATGCTTTGAAGGACAATACAGATTAACTTTGCCAAATCATTAGGGAAAGCAAGGTGTTGCTTAAGCTGAAGGTCCTGATTAGGAAATGCCTTCCCCCACAAAGGTACACGCCAAGCCCACCTACACACACAGAGTTCAGATCACTCAGATGCAAGATTGCAGTTGATCTCAGCATCTGCAGAGATGAAAGGAGCTGCAGCATCCAAACCATGCATGCTGGGCTTCGTTTAGGGAGATCCAAACTGGGAATTTGGATTTCATTGCAACAGGAAACAAACTGGTAACCAGTCCAGCCTGCCAAGCAATGCAGCAATTAATGAATGGTCCCAGAAGCTCCCTGCTGGGTTATTCCAGCTCTGTGCTTTGCAGTTTGCTAAAGTTTCTTTCTGGAAACCTGCACAGCACCAGCTTGACACAGTCCCAGTCCAGAGTCCTGGGGTAAATAAATCACACCCTGGGCTGCCACTAACAGGTAACACTTCCTGGGCTGCAAACATGTGCTTCAACCTGAAAAAAATCTTCAGGTGCTGTAGACTGGAGGGACAGACCCAAGAAGCCTTGGACAACCTTCCGTGGGGCTCATTTGCCTCTGCCCTCACCACCACCATCTTCCTACCCATCATCTGTGCACCCAGAGCAAGGAGGACTCTCAGCTTCCCACTGCCTGAACTGCTGGTAGCTAATCACTGCAGTGATCATTTCACTTCCAGCACTCTGAGGCCAAACTCCACCTTCTAAAATACTTTGTCCTTTGAATGCTCAGTGCATTTCTGGAATCACCTCAGTGTCTGGCCACCTCGACACATTCTCCAGGCCCTTCATGCCATGACATCCCCTGACATTCCCTCTAACCTGTGACTCTCATTTGTGCATCTCACATGCAGGCTCTGGGACACTGTGTTCCCCCTCTTCCTGGAGCCCTGCACTCAGTGCATGCTGAAGCTGCAGCTGATTCAGGTTCCCAGTTCTGAGGGGTGCTGAGAAATGAAGGGCAGAGGAACCTCCCTGCAGCACAGAGGGTTCCCCTGACTGCAAATTTCTTAACAGAAAAATGCCTGTTTTTCTGGGCAGGCCATCAGGAGAGGCAAAGTAAAAACACTACTTCTCATCCCACTCACTTCTGTGAAGGAATTTGGTCTGTACTTTTCGAGGTCCTGAAGGATTTAGAAACTTTTTTCACTATTATATTTTGGACTGAGAATATCCCTTGATTCTTCTCTATTTCTTTCAACAGAATTCTTCCTGTTTACATAAATTAAGGATCTGGCCCCTGGTTTCCAACTCAACCAAGGAGGACTCAAGTACAATGAGACAGATTGTCCTCGTAGAGAATCCAAGGTGCCAGAAATCTTGTGGGAAGGAGTGTTTGCAGGGAAATTCCACCCCATAGTTTCCATACATGTTATATAAGTAATGTCACCCCAGACTACAAACCTGAAATCAGCCTGCTGCATTCAATACTTCTCCTTATTTCTTATATATATATATATAATTTTATTCCCCCTTCTGCTTTAAACTGCCTGGCTTAAAATTAAATTGTGACACTTGTGGCACCAACATTTCCCATTTCTTCAGGAAGTGTGGAAGGAGAGGATTCATCTGAAGCTGGTGAAAAAGTGCCACTGAAACCTGTTGTAGTTGTGGCATGAGGTGTGGTACAGCTAAGTGATTGTGAGGTGCTCTGATGGCATCTTTTGGAGATAAACTGACACTTTTTACTGGCTCAGAGCAGCAGGAAGCTGCAGACTGAGACTCATTTCTGGATCTGTCCTCGCTGCAAACTCTGAGCAGTCGGTGGTGATTTTGATCAGATGAATTCCTCCTATCAGGAAGAAAGGCAAAGTATGCCAGTGCTTTAATTTCATTTCAATTTGCTTTAGCAGAGATTTATAATTATTATAAGGAACGATTTTATAATGTAATTCAGTGTTGTCAGAGTGGGTTAGCTTTATGACCTGCTTTAAAAAATAAATGCGGCTTTAATTAAAACAAAACCAAAGAGAGAAGTAGAGTCTTGTACCAACATGTTGCTGTCAGCACCCTGCTAACTGTCTGAATTGAGCTGCAAGGCTCCCTCAGAGGCTCCTGTGCCAAAAACAAAGCTCGTGGCACATTTAAAGGTACCGCTGGCTTATTTTTAATTTATAGCTCAACTCGCTGCTGCTGGAGGTTTGCTAATAACAGCCGTGATGACTGCAAAGAATGAGACATGAAAGAACAGCCACATTTAGTGGCTGACAACTCTTAGAGAAGTGAGGCTGGATGCAGCAGTAAACCTGACCCCCTTTTGCTCAGCATTTCCACTACCTGAGTGGAAAATTGGTAGTGGAAATGCTGAGCAAAAGGGTCTCTTTGGTTTAACCCAGCACAAGATCAGAGTCCCAGTCATTAAATTTAGCCATCCAAGCTGCCATCTTTCATGAGGTGAGACAATTCTGCTTCTACATAATGAATGTCACAGAGCTCATCTTCAGTACATGCTCACACTACTTGTAACTTTCTGTATTTGCATTGCCTGACACGAGACAATATTAATGCTGTATCACACTGAAGGCTCTCTGGCATCAGCAAATAGAGCCACCACACAAACCAGAACCTCTCCAGCCCCCTTTTTATCCTTGTGCCTCCTTCACAAGGTCACTGGTATCAGGCTGATGTATTAAAACATTTTAGAATCACTTTATCAGAACTCTTCATGTTCATCACACATCAGGATCCTGAGAGCTGTTGCATGGCTGGCACTAAATGGCTTGGTTAGGTGGTTGTATAATATTCTGGAGGGTAACATTTCAACCCCTAGGAGGCAATGGAGATTTTGATTTCACTAATTTTAATTTTGACATTAATAATTCTATCGGTTTCCTTCTTGTTGGCTTCAGAGTTAGAGAATTATCTAGTTCATAAACCACTTTTTGGTATAGGGATTTATTTTTGAACTATTTTTACTTTTTCTTGGTAAAATGATTCAGAAATTGGATGAAAATGCAAATAGGCAGCAGCTTTGAGGAGAATAGCAGGAGGTAGAACCAGGCAAGTGAGGGACAGACTGCAACCTTTGCCTTCCACCCCTCTGTGCAATGTCTCATCTGGGTGCTGAGATCCAAATGAGACTCCACCACCACGGATTTTCCAGTGGGGGTCTCAAGGAAGGGGTCTGCTGTAGCTGCCAATATTAATTGAGGCCATCTGTGGGAAGGTAAAGTCAAATATTCGAGGGATAATTTATAGCATGAGAAACATCCTTTCTAATGTGCATTAAAAAAATAAATAAAAACATCTACAGATGAAAAGAGTGAAAAAGAGGTAACACTGTAAGGTGTAGTTCTTAAAAAGCTGTTCTGGAGAAAAATTGTACTTTTCAGAAAAGCTATGTTTTCAGCTAAGATTGTCTAGTCTGGCATTAGGACAGACAGCATCAGATATCATAAAGCTTTCTTTAAAATTCCTTTTACTGATTGCCTCACTATTTTTCTTGTGAGAAGGATGCACTGAAGTCTTCTGTCTTGGTGTGAGCTGGGTAATGTTCACTTCTGTGCCAGATCTCAGCTGGATTTGAAAAGTCTCACATCCTAAATGTTTTGTTCCATTAGAGAGCTGGTAAATCACTCCCTCTAAACATTTCAATACATTTCTAGTCTTGACAATTTATGAGTCATCAAATTGGTGAAGATCAAAAAACCTCTCCAGAAAGAAAAAAAACCATTTGTAAAATGTTTTTGTCACCATTTTCCCCTCTGGTTAGGGCATACCTGGTAATAGGGCCAGGATTCAACAATTGTTCGTTTTTTCCAAGCCTGGTCAGTTTTAATGGGCAAATTTTCAGGAGAGCTGAGTGCACAGTGTTTGACTCTCTTGAGCTGCTCATGGCTGTGGACACCCTTGGACAGGTGCCACATTTCTGCTCTGTGTTATTCTGTCAAGCTCTGATTCACAGCTTTCTTTCAGGCAGTATCATGCAGTAAATAACTCTGCTCATTGGCAGCTGTACGTGTCTCCTGAGGCACCAAAACGGGCCAGGAGGGATGCAGAGTGGGTTCTGAGAGCTCTAACAACTCCTGAAACCTTTCCCAAGCACTTCCTATCACCACACACCTGTGACAGGTTTGGAGTTGTGAAATCCCACCAGGATCCATGTGGGATGTCTTTGCCCTGTAAGGAGGGAGAAGCCCCTCTGTGAGCACAGCTTGCACTCAGCACACGCCCCATGTGCCACAGCAGTGGGGCTGCTGCTCCTCCCACCCTCACCAGGCTGTTAAACATAAAAAATACCCCAAAAAACCTTCATTGTGCACCCCAGGAGTCATTGCCTGGCAGGAAGCTTTGCTCTGCAAGGCACAAGTGTCTAAACCAAAAGATATTAAACTTCATCAAGTACCATGGTAATGTTTCCTGGGGCTGGCAGGAATATTGTTTGCAGTCATGGACAAGCAGGAAGGGTCCTGATCCTGCTGTTTGAGTAACAGCTGAGACACTGTCCCCCAGATAAGAATATTCTCCCTTTTGTCACAGCATATAAACCCATTTTCCCTTCCTCCTACCTTGGGTTTTAGTGTATGTAAGAGCTCAGTGATGCTGAATTGGCCTTAATTAAACTGATTAACTTAATATGTGTAAAAGGGAAATAACTATTTTCTCACTTGGTGTCCTGCAGCAGAACAACTCAACAGCAATAAAATGCTTTCACTCTTGCTTCACAGGCCTGTCCAATTGTCCCAGTGGTTCAGAGAGTAAAGAACAAAATAAATTCAATTTTGTTCTGGACTTTGTTGGGCACACACAATAAAAGAGAATCCTCAGACCCCACGTGAGAACTGGTGCAAAAAAGCAGTTTGAAGCTCTGACTCTGTGTTGATTTACACTGGATTCAGTTTTCTGTAAACATATAAAAAATGGTGGCTTTATTTCCAAAGGAGCAGGGAGTCTTCCTCTCACTGCAGTCAGTCACACTCATGTGGGCTCAGCAGTGAACAGGGTGGGAATGATGTTGGGATAAGGAGAAGAAAAAAGCCTTCTGGTGTCTTACAATCATTGTTTCTCCATTTTTTTTTTCCAAAAGCAAAAGTAGTTTAAATTCCCACATTCAAAAATCTCAGCCAGCTGAACTCCTTTCAGTTAAATAAAATCAATTTAACAATATCTTTGTGTTTGGAAAGACAAAAGGAAGAAAACAAAGTGCTGGTATTTTTCCTGTCCAAATATAAGTGAAACAAAACATCCTCCTATTTTATCATTAGAGCTAACATGAGATATTGAAGAAATTACCCTCCCCTCCTGCCCCCAGAGCTCTGTCCATAATGAACACAGGGAAACAAGGGCTAGCACAAGTAGACTTTGTGTTGTGTGAACAACTCCTCCTGTATTAGCAAAGCAGACTGCTAATATGATATGATGGGACATTACTAATGCAGCAGAGTGGAGCTAATGCAAACAAAATATGTTGGAGTGCCTGGTTGAACTGAATAGAGAATTTGTTTGTCTGGGACCCAGATTCTGAAAATCAAAGCATCAGAAATAAATCTTACAGATAATTCAATAAACACAGAGCCCAAGAGATGCACCAAGGTGTTTGTGGGGTACTGCAGGTACAGAGGGATCCATGAACCTCATTCCCACGCTGACTTTTGAAGGGAGCTGGGTGCCTGGGTGTCCTTGGCACTTTGGAAAATCTCTTCTGGTATAAATAATATATGATGCTGATTTACATGGACATAATAACTAAGTGTGTGTGATTATCAGTAAAGGCTGTAAAACTGCTGCCATTGAACCTGAGCTGTGTCTGCATCAGAAATTGCAGTGACAGGACAGGGGGGATGGCTTCAGGCTGAAAGGGAATAGGATAAAATTAAATTTGAGGAAGAAATCCTTCCCTGTGAGGGTGCTGAGGCCCTGGCACAGGGTGCCCAGAGCAGCTGTGGAAGGGTCCAAGGCCAGGTTGGACGGGACTTGGAGCAACCTGGGATAGTGGAAGGTGTCTCTGCCCATGGCAGGGGGTAGGACAGGATGGTCTTTAAGGCACCTCCCAACCCAAACTATCTTGCTATTCTAGAGCAAGTTCAACTCTGAGAAACAAATAGTTATAATGCACTTTAATATCTCAACAGTGATTTTTTTTTTGCCTCCTTGCCCTCCTCCCACTCTCAGCTGTTAATGAAGATATTGTCTGCTGTGAATGGATAGGTCTGAGCAAAGGAGAGAGCCCTGTCCCCAGTTTCAGCTGAGGGTAGTATCTCCCACAGCAAAGGGTCTGCTTAGGCTTTGATGCATTTCCCTCCAAAGGCCAGTTATTAAATGGAATCCTTGTGCTCTCTCACCACCTCCAGGGCCCTGTGCTGCACTGGGAGCTGCTTTGCAGCCAGGAGCAACCAGTCACAATTTGTTATTAAAACTGCAGCTCCCCACTGCTTGCTGCTGCTGACTACCACCAGGCTGGAGTCTGCTCAAGAAACGCAGAGAAAGCAGAAACTGAGAATATTCCCAAGCTCACCTTTTAATGAAGGCATATGGCAGTCAGGATATTGTTATTCATGGAGTCATTGGCAAGAGCATACACATATTTATGGTACTGCTCATCAGGCTCAGGAAATTTTGGAATTGCTCCATTTTAATGGGCCATAAACACTTACCTGAAGTTAAAGTATAGAGCAAATACAAAGAAACATGAATAATTCTTTATAATTACACTCATATATTTATGTACACACACACACACGTAGCCATCAGGCAAGGCAATTTATTCTTTTAATAATTATTACTGAAGTAGAGCAAACTGTGCCTAAACTGTTCTAAATCCAGATTTGCAAATTTAATCAAGTCAAGTGAAAAACAAATGCAAGGTCCTGAGACTTTTTCTAGGTATTTGGGGCCACAGAAAATGAGTGTAAGAAATAAGATAAATTGCCAGCAATTATCTGCAGAACTTGATTCCAACATTTGCAGTGAAACTGGGGCTTGACAAAAATCCTCACTTTATACAGGAAAAAAGCACCACTTTTTAATCTTCTTTCTACTGAAATATTAGAAAGAGGTGGGAGATTTGTTGATTTTTTTTTTTCATGTAATAAGTAGCTGGAATTTTCTCTGATCACTATGGAGAGATGTGAGTGTGTGGTTTATATCCTTACTAAGGAAAAATTATAATCTGTAATTGTAGAAATAACTCCTGCTATACCTGTGAGCTCTCCATATGGCTATTCCAGCTCCATCTTTATTTCAGAATTTTTAAAAAATAATTTGACTTATTTAAACCAGAAAAAAAAAAAAGAGTAAATACAAAAGTGAAAGATTCATAGGGAAAGGAACAAGAGTTATTTTAAACCCACAGATTCAGATTTCTGCTATGTCTCATCAGTTTGAGAGCAGACTGACTGAAAAGATAGGGCTTAGAGGAAGGCAAAAAAAGAAAATTGTATGTGACCGCAATGGAGTCTAAATGAACTAAAAGGATGCATATTTTAACACAAAATAAATAAAAATACTTTTTTAAAATTAAAAAAAGTTTATTTGTTTCCAATTCCCCAAAATTCACCCAACAGCCCAGACAGATATTTAAGATTTATTTTCAGGAGGGTGCTCAGATGAACACTGAGAGTGCCCATGTTCTGTGTACAGGAGTTAAGACTTCAGTGCTGGTTTGGATAATGATCTGCAGCCACAGACTTTTTGATTCCCACCCTTAGTGTTTAAAAGTGGCTGTCTGAGACTCTCCTTTCCTCCTCACCAAATCAGAAATTGAAGTACCTTATTCCCAGCTTCATATTTGAAAAATAATCCTTTCAGAGACCTTTCCAGCAAGGCTGGATTTTGTATTTCTCCATTAGAACCACAACTCCCCTCTCTTTCTGCTTCAACATCTGGTGCTGCAGGTAGGATGCTCTGGCTCACAGCATCTGGCCTGAGAAATGTTTTCTCTCCTCAGAGTCCCCGATTCTTCACAAAAACCCTCCAGAAACAATTTGTCAGGCTCAGCACTGAACTGCTCAGTCAAATTTACAGTGAACCACCTTCTTCCCCTGCCTGCACAGTTGCCCCAGACTCTCCCCAGCAGAGCAGTTGTGAACAATTTGGTTAATTGCTGGTGCTTTGCTGATGTTTGCTGTTCTGAACCAGGGATAGCCAACCCAATACCCATCTGGAAATTACCTTAACCTATTGTTCAAAAGTAAAATAGGATTTGTTTTGTAGCTTTAGAATCTCTCCAACAATTATTTCTTCTGGTAACTGGCTCTCAGCATCCATACTGATGCTTCTTCATTAGCAGAAAGAGGAAATTAGGAGTTTTATCAATAATGTGCTGGCTGGCATCTCAGAAGAGCTGCTGCAGTTCCTGGCTCTGTCACAAATCTCACTCATGATCTTAGACAAGTTCTGTCATCTCCCCATGGGACTGGAGTGATGTTACTTCATTTCCTGCCTTTTAAGATGTTTTCATCTAGATGGGAACCCCTTCTTGGGAGCTCTGGAGGATTGGATGGAACCTGCCACAGGGTACCCTAATTTACATCACAGAATTGGATGATGCAATAATATTCATGAAAGGAATTCATGGAGCAAACAAAGAGATAGCAAGCCAAGGGGTGATCTTGCAACCTCAGCCTGAAAGCACACATGTCAGAAATCTTGGGAAACAACTTGTGCCCCAGAGTTTACTACTTGAGCTTTTTCAAACAGCAGTATTTCAATTGTTTGGCTAGAGCTGGAGAAATACCCAAACTTTTGGGTGCTGACGGGAAACCTCCAAACTTTCTGAGGTTTCTCTGTCATTGACAGAAACCATGGTCTGTGGCTTTCAACAATAACATTTGTGCTGATTTTAGCAATTCAAATCCAGATGCAGCAACTGAGCTTGTCAAAACAGAGGAGCCACAGACCACTTCTCTCTATGTGAATGTGCTGTTGTTTTTGGTAACTGATTATCCACACAAGCATGGACAACCAAACACCCATCTGGTTTCTCTGATCTGCAGGAGCAACATCACTGCCATGACAGTCTACAGGGGACATAAATAATCTGCAAGCCTTTGCTCTGGAGTATTTTATTTGCATATCTAGCAAGACTGACTTCAGCATGTAGCTGAGTGGGCTTTTAGAGGTTTTATTGACACAAATTCTCTGCTGGAAAAGGACAACACTCCTAAAAATTACACCTGCCAGAGGGTCAATGAGCATCTTCCAAAAATGCCCATAGGATAGCAATTCATAGAGCAATGGCAAATGCAATATTTAAAGAATTGCAGCTTTCTAGGCTCACCTAGACTGAGCACTTGCTTTTGCAAGGCAAGACACTCACTAGTGCAGGGACTGTGTGTAGACCACCATCAGCACCTTCTGGCAGGTGCCAGAGTTGCCCAGCAAAGCAGCAAAGCCCTCATCCCTTTTGTCCAAGAGTCAGGAATCAGCAGCAGGTCTGTATGGAAGGGCTGAGCAGAGAGCACATCTCATCAGCACCTCTGAGATTGCCCCCAGTCCTTGGATGTGAGATGATATTGAGGCCTGCAAGGGAAAGTATAACAATAATTGACTTAACTGAAGCTTTGATTCAACTTTATGAGCATGAGAGAGGCAATTCACACTCCTTACCCAGAAGCTACACTCACACTGGGGAGATGGAAGGAGATATTCAATTAGAAGTATCACTTCACAGGGGAAAATTATACCTGGAGTGAGAGAAGAAATGGGAAATTTCAGTGGGAGCTGCGTTTTCTTTGGGGGAGTTCAAAGGAGAGTTTGTTTTGGTAGCCAAGCTCCTAATGGAAAGATAACTTCATCCTGAAATCTCAAGTGATTTCTGCCAATTCATAACAATTTACACCTACAGGGCATCAGCAAATTAAGTCCAACTACATCACTGGCATTGAAGAAGTATTGGGGACACTGGAGCATGGCAGGACTGACTTATGGAGTGATGTATGTTAAGGAAAAGAAATAAAATTCAGGAGTCCCAACTCCCAGTTGCCTGCTGTAATCACTGTACCTTGTTTTTTAATACTCTTCCACTGCTGGAAATAAATGAATTATTTACATTCTGCCTGACCATTTCTCTCTTTCTTTTTTAAGCATTTTATGCCTCAGCTTTAATTCATCCCCAGTATTTTTTCCATTTGAGTTTCTAGCAATAACATTATTAAATTTCATGTCTGCTTCCGTTTTTATTTCCATCTTTCACCAAAAAGATATAAAGTGAAATGAATCCAAATGAGAGAGCTTTTCTCTTCAAACTGCTCTGGGTATCATCGTTTCCTTAATTAAGTAATTGAAGCTCTCCCAACACACACAACGTCATTCAATCCACTGTGGTCTCCCATATGCACTGGCTCTTACACTGGTTCCTACAGGAGACTCTTTTTCCAGTCCATCAGTCTCTTCTGCATCTTTCTAATAACCTCCCAGGCCTGCTCCTCCTGGTACCCCCTGGTGCACAGGGACCATGGCTTTAAAGAAGGAAATCACATGAAAACATTATTTTTTGGCATTCCTATGGGTCTCTATTCCAGGTCTTGCATGGGGCCAATCTTGACAGGCCTGGCAACCTCGTATTTCTGTTGAACAGAGAAATTCCTTGCATTAGTTTCATGTTTGTGCCCTCATTTTCTTCCTTTGAAATCTGAATTCTTTCCTTTGGAAAAAAAATTACATTTTAATTAATAATTTTACATTATTAACTATTAATTTCCTCCTTTTCACACTTTAGGCTGTCCAAACCCCCTTTTGGCATCCCTTTGCTGAGCAGTTGCTGCCTTTGCTGGATTCTGGAATGCTGTTTTCTATGCTGGGAATCTGAGCCAGAATTGGTTCCAGAGCAGAAATACATTTTTAAAGGATGAGCAATACCCAGGCCATGCTGAAACTTGATAGATCCTCAATACATTCACTCTTGAATAGGTATGGCTGTAGATGTTGGGCATTGAAGGCTTCTTTCTTACTGTTGAATATTTCTGAATGAAAATTAAGCTTCTGTTTCACTATATTTTTCAGAAAAGGGCTCCCCTCAAGACCCTAGATTATATTTTTCCTGAAGGCTGAAATTCTAATCTAATGAGCATCTAATGCTCTGTGTTCCTTCTCTTCTGGGGATAATGGATCAATGTTTTCTCTCCTCACTCCCCTTGCATCCTTGCATTGCCAATGCTCCTTAGGGGTGAGGAGAAAATGCCCCTAACTGTTCTCTTCCCCTGAATTTAGGATGATAAAGCAGCTCCCATTGCAATGGTTTCAAGCTTGGGAAGAGGTGTAAGGGTGCCCAGGAGAGGGCAGGGAATGGGACTGAGCTAAGGATATGGTGTAACAAAGCTAAGCAATGGCTGGAACCAATTTAGAATTTCCTGCATAGGTGAGAGGGTAAGAAGGAAATGAGAGAACTCAGACTTGGGGTCTGGAGAGGAAGAGCTAGAGAGGTTGCACTTGTATGGAGGAGATATTAGATGCAAGAGCACTTAATAGGGGTCCAGGCATAAAGTCTCACACCAAAGAGCTCAACAGGATTGTTTAGGGTCCTTGGTCTCAGAGCCTTGAAACAAATATCCTGAAGTCTTACAACCAAACTCATTTTTCTGTGAACATCCACACTGCTTCTCCCTGAAGTCTTCATTCCCCCAAATAGGTCTAGTTCTGGCTGTACATTTGAATTACTTTTTTCCATAATTTTATCAGATTGCAGCTGTGACAACCTGAACATGGGGAGTAAGTCCAGATCCACTCAGAAGAAATAATTCCTGAATGTGGGGATTGTGACATTAGCAGGAATTAATTTCACTCTTATCTTGCTGTGAGTTTTGCAGGGTGGTTTTGTGTGATGTTTTGTAGGCTGAGCATCCCTAAGCCCAAGCTGTGACAGTTCAGCTCATGACACATCTGGTGAGTGAGTGACCTCCCAGCTTATGGCCACTAAAGCAGAGGAATTTCACCATCGATCTGGAGGAGCACTTGAGACAATGGTAGTAACAGGGCAATAAAGATTGCAATACATCACAGACTCAGCTGCTGCCTTCTATAGATCAGAGCTGCATTAGGACAATTACAGCCTGCCTGTGACTGATCTAAAGAGAGAAAGCTCTAGGAAGGCAAAGAGCAGCTGATATAGGAACAAAACCAAACTAAGGAAATTTTTTTTAAAAGTTCAACATGACAAAATTTCTTTTGCCAGCCCAGACAAATGCCTCTGAATTCCCATTCTGTCACTGTTCAGGGAGTCTGGGATTGATCCCCTGATGCACAGCCAGAAAAAGGAAATGGGTGCTGCCCTCTGAACTGCGAAAAAGTGCATAGAGGGGTAAATCCCACCAACCTGAATCTACCTACATTTACTGCTGTGGAAATACAGCTGAGGATTGGCTAAGCAGGTATTTAGTTTTCCAGGGCACATGTTTGTCCCCTGGGCATTTTCTTCTTTCCATGTCCCTGCAGATCACCTGCATTGTCTGGAGCTTTTCCTGTATAGCAGATCCACCGATAACCTGTAAAGGAGCCAAAGCAGGAGCAAAAGTGATTGCAAAAACCCAGTCACACATGGTGACTCCTTATCACTGCAGACAGTCCAAGAACAAATGCCCTTTTCTGGCCCCTGATCTTTCATTGCCTGTTAAGAAATTTGCTGACATTGTCCCCTTCCTATGGAAGTAAAAGATGAAATTTGACACTTTGTTGAGGAAAAAATTTCCGTGAATAGAGGAGAGAAAGGAAGAGGCACTTTCACCAGTGTGTCTCCACGCTCTCCCAAGTCACTTCCATTTGCTATGGGTTTGCCAGCACCCACTGGATCCTTTTAACAGGGATACACTGGAGCATCTCCCTGCAGTACCAGGTGTGCTGAGCCATTGAAAGGTGTTTCTATCAGCAGGTGAGGGCTGCGAGTCAGACTGGGGGAGCCTTCATTCCCCTAAGCAGGGCGAAACCTCCCTGCAGATAAAAGACTTGCCTGACTTGTTCCAGAGGGAGTTGGTGACATGGCTGCACCCTCGCCCCCTTCTCCCTTAGGAAAATATGGCCCTGAGGGCAGAGTGGAGAGGGATGATCAAAGGCAAGTGCAGTTTGGCTGCCTGCTGCCAGCAGCAGAAAGGCCAACCCGTCATTAGCGGGAGCAGCGCTGAGAGAGGTGAACGTCAATGGAAGGGAAGCACACACAGGAATTGGGGCTCTGCCACTGCGTAGGAGGGGTTTGGGCTTGGGAGGGGACTTGTTTCTTCCCACTCCTTTGGCAAGGCACAACCCAGGTGTGTCCCTGGGAATCCCTAGGTTTTTGACCCACTTAGGAGGAGTAATGAGTGGATGGTGGCTTTCACCTGCGCAACTCGTAGGCAACTCTTGGACTTCCCACTGCATTTCACCTCTACAAAACCCCTCACTCCTGCTTCTTATATCCCCTTCCCCAAAACACAAAAAACAAATGTCTTCTTCAAGAGTTCTGTCATATTCCTTTTCCCCTCTGGCTTTGGAGTATATGGAGGGAAGAGGGCAAAAGGGCAAATTTCCTCGAAGTTTTAAAGCAGAGCTAGGAAAGTGAAATGAGTCTCAAAAAAAAAAGAGGCTGGAGTGGGAGCAGACTGAGGAAGTTCTGCACTTTCTCCTCTGAGTAAGTGTGGCTGCCTTGGGACAGGGTCCAGCTAATTATCAACTTGCAGGAGTTTTGGAGGGTGAGCAAACAGCCTTAGTGAGACACTGGAGGGTGTTGGTAAAAGCTCATTTTTCATCTGGCTTTTTAAGGCAAGCTGAATGGAGATTTATCTGTTAAAGAGCTTGCCTGCACAAACATGAAACCTAAACTTCAACACATTTATATTACCTGTTCTCCTACTGTAGAGTTGGCAACTTACAAGTTTCCAGCACAGATTTGTGCTGTCAGTCCCAAGAATCAGACACAGGGAGCCCACAAGGAGCCAAAGGGAAGCTGTGGAGCAAACAAGGATTGTTTAGTGCTGCTGCAGCCCACTGGGATGGGGAAGGTTGGATGGAGGTGGAGAGGGTGCAGGGAGGAGGTTTACCTTCATCCTGGAGATGAATCTGCCCATGGGACAGAGCTGTTGGATTGGTGGTTGGATTTTGAAAATGCAATTGTTGGCTGAAGACCATGCTGGGTAGAAAACCCTGGGTAGAAAACCCCTACTGTTCCCTAGGAAAGGGACACAGTGCAGTGCCCTCTGCCAAGACCAATTGATCCAGAAGCAGATCCTGCTACCCTCCCTAACAGTCTGTGTCCAGGATGAAACCCAGGAGGAAATCCAGTTTCTCCAGGTGCAGCTGAGCAGGACACTGGGCCATGGTTTCTCAGCTGCTCTTTTGGGTAGCCCAGCATTCCTGCTGCTTCCAGCCTGGAACCAGTCTTGTATGTGAATACAAGGAGTGGAGTTGAGTAATGACCTTTTGGGAAGCCCTCTGGTGTCTCTAGAATCCAGACCACAGTCAGGAATAACCAGGCTTTTGCTTTGTAAAAATTCATCATCTGCCCATTTGCATTTTAGCCATCCCTTGGATTGTCTGACTTTTACCCACCTTCTACATAGGAAACTGTTTAATTTTGGAGTTTTGAACCCTCAGACTGGAAGCTACAAATAGGAATTTCCAAAGAAAAAAGTGGTTATTAATAATAAATAAAAACAACCTCTTACATGTACGGAGCACCTCTCAAAGAAAGAAATAGATCCCAAGGTGTCATACAGACATGTTTCTGCTTTTAGAAATCACTCTGATACAGATTTACAGCATAGGGACATTTAATGCTCTACCAAAGAAAAATCACGTTATCCATCACTGAAAGCAGCTGTCTCAGGGGCTGAATGAAACTGATATTTTCCAGAATTAGCAGCTAATAGTGATTATGACTACTTTTGCATATTTTTATGAATACGCTTCAATCTCATGTAATACTTTGAGTCTGGTTTTCTGTTTGTCGTGATGAGCTCTATGTCTGAAACTTGATTTGAGCCCAGATTCCACTTTTATTAAAGCACTCCAACAGGCACAACCTTTTAGCCTTCCCTGGTGAGAACAATATTTGCTTTCTGATAGGCTGGATTTCCATACTTTTCTTTCAGTGTGTGCACGCGTGTCACGATGAGAAGTCTTAAAACAAACGGAGTTATCCCCAGCTGCTAAGTTCTGACATGCACTTTAAACAAGTAAACCCAGGGATGTGGCAGGCTGTGAAGGAAGGGAGAGCAAAACTGGTGTACGTGTTGCTCTGATCACAGAATTATCATCTGCTATCACACAGCCTACCATTAGACCCAGCTGCTGCCAACCTGACCGGTGCATTTCTCCAAGCTAAGCTAACAAAGCACTTATTTGTTATCCAGGGAACTACCTCTAATAGACTTCCAGTGAAATAATATTTGCTTTCCAACCCTACTTTGAATCCCACTCACTTTGTTAAAAAGATTGCCTCTGGCTGTCTCCGCTGGTCTAATCTAATAGTTTCTAGTTTGTACAAGCAAAGCGCTTTCAGCCAACTATATAAATAACTTAAAGAGAAGAAGACACTTTTACAGCGCTCTGTGCCGGCTGCTATAGAACATGACAGATTAGTAAATGACGCCTCAGTGGAGCTCATCTGGGAACCTCTGTCAGTTGAATATGAGCAATTACAATATTGTATTTGGGCTGAAAGGGTTGTCTGTCTTCTTACAAAAAGGCTAACAAGAAAAATAATTCCTGTCTTGCTTCTCCTGTGCATGAAACTGATCTAAGTGGCTCTCGTCCCTTTTCCCTTCCCTCCCATTGCTGGAGCAGCAGCGGGAGGGGAGAGGGGGGGAGAGGCAAGTGAGGAGAAAAAAGAGAGTTATTTTCTTTCTGTTTTCACTTTTGGTTTGAATTGAGAATGAAGAAAGAATAATATTAGGAGACGGGGCTCCCTGAGGTTTGAGAGGGGACGTTATATCATTATATCAAAGCTCTTTCCCTGCCTCCCACCTCTGCCCCAGCAGCCCCAAGTGCTGCCTAAAGAGCGAGTGCCCCAAGCCCCTCGGAGCTGCTCCATTTATCCCAGCTCACCTGCTAAGATCACCAAGGGCCTAGAGTTTCAAAGAGTTGCCCAAGGTTTATCCGTGCTATTCCCACTGCTGAATGTTTTTAAAATAGAAATGCTGAGGCTGAGCCCCATGCAACAGAGAATTTACCATCCACGCTGTGATTTCCAAAGGAAAAATTTTTGCATCCCATTGAAGCTTCCTTGAGGCTCTTTTGAAATTGCCTGTAGGACTGGAGGGTCAATACCACACGGGCTCCCTAGGATCACTCAGGGTACACCAGTGATCATTTGATGAAGGATTTTGCAAACACCTACAGCCAAAGCTTTTGTCTTTTATTGTTCTTTTTTATTATTTTTTTTCCCTGAAGAACCACCCCAACACCATTAATTTCTTTTGTTTACATCTGTCTTTTTCCCACCACAGCCTGTTACTGTGGCTCTTTTCAGGCCCGTGAGTAACTGCATGCAACTGCAAGCCCATGAATGTGCACCAGCAGAAAACTGTGCTCTTATTAAATTATGTACTCATGCTAAAGAGAGGCAAACAGTGTCATTCCACCTCCATTCTGCTATTAAAGCACTGTTTGCCATGTGCTGGGCCAGCCTGAGGGTGACTTTGGGCACAGATCCACAAGCTGCATCTGCAGGTGCATGGGGAGGTTTGGAACAGGATGAAGCCACAGAGATCTGAGCATTAAGCCACTCACTGCTGTGTCAAACAGGCCCTGGCATTCCTGGCATGGAAATTGCTTTCTGAAGTCCAGTAGCTTCTCTGGAAGAAAACCGAGTCATGTTGGGAAGTGACCAAGACACTGCCACTCACTGAGAGCCAGTCATGGACCCTGGGAGGAGAAAATGGGGCCACAACACCATATTTCACTTGGGCTAAGGCCAGGAATAATATAATCTAAAACCTGGACACAAATCCATGTAGAACAAAGCTAACACAAGCCATTGAGGTCTAAAATCTGCCTTTGGTTATGGCCATGCTGCTGCACCTGATGGCAGCCCTGGGCAGAACGTGACCCACAGATTTCCCCACACTAGGCAACCATGCTGTACCAATGCTGAAAATATCTCTGAAAACAGGTTTATGAAACTGAGATCATTTCAAGCAAATCAGCCAGTTTTCATCCTGAAATGTGTATGAAGCCACAGGTCCATTCATGGCTCGTGGGCAGTTGCAGTGGCTTAGGGACTCCCTGCAACCCCTGTGAGATGAGAGCTGCAGCCATCCCCTCCTGCTGCTTAGGAGGTGTTTAACAGGATTTTAGTATCTGATTTCCTCTTCATTTTGCTTTGTTTGATCCCAGCTGATTTAATCACAGATTATCTTTTGCCAGATAGGAAGTACCTGCACATGAAACAACAGCAATGAGTGTAAAGTTACCTCCCTGAAAATACAGCCTCCATGGAAAATTAGAGAACATGACAGGAGAGGATGGAATGAATGGACCAGCAGCTCTGAATTATTAAAGGGCCTGGGCCACAGTCACAGGCTGGGCCACCAAGTTCATATTTGATCTTGGACATCATCTTTCATCTCTCTTTGGTCTCCTTAAACTGTGAACTCCATGGGACAGGGCTTGTCACTCTGGCTGTAGAGTATGCAGAGCACAGAAAGTATTTGTTTTTAGATTGCATCTGGCTTTGCATTTTAAAATAGGAGTGCAACCTCTTCCTTTTGCATGAAAAAGTACAAAATAATTTTCAGAACAGAGTCACGCACATCTCCAGTTCTAAAAACCAGATCTGGTAAGTCTTTGTTTTCAAAATGCTTATTTCCATATTGACTGCCTTTATTTCAGCCTTGGACATCATATTCTCAAATGTAGGTGAATTCAGTTTTTTAAAACTCTGAAAAGCACATTTTATAAAGGAAACTTTGTGGGAAGTCTGTTCCTGTGGGAAGTGAAAAAGGGAGAATTTGGCAGCCTTGGCAGACTTAGGACTGTGCTGAAGGGATTAATCTGTTTCAGATTGGATGCCTTACACATTTTGCAGTTGCTGGAGGGGAGCACTGGCAGCGGGATAGGGACTGCCAGGGCTAAACAAGGACAGTGCAATGTCCAGTGAGTTCATGAGTGTGGTGCCAGAAGTGCCACAAGAAAGGGCAGGGGCAGCATCTGAGTATCATCAGCATATTTTTCCCATCAAACCTTCTTAAATGAGTGGTTAGATCTTCCAGCTGGCAGCAGGCTGAGCAGAGCCAGGGCTCATACTCATAATTCAGGAATTCTCTTGTAGCTGTACCTGGTCAAGCTCAGCCCATGCACCTCTCCCTGCAGGACCAGCCAGGGAGCAACCCAGCCTCCAAGACCTGCATTTCTCAAACTCAGGGTGGGATGAAAATAGCATCTATATATCTTTCACATCCCTAATTGTAAAGTTGTTAACCTTGCATTTAGAGCTTGAGTACTCTTGTGATGGGCACTGGAGATAAACCTCTGAGAGCCAGACATTGAAAAAACATTCTGAACATTTTTTTTAACTCAGGGAGCTATTATTGACAGGGTGTCAGCTGCTGATGAAGGGCTCTGAAATATTTTATGGGATGTGACAGCTAATAAAACAGGTTGTTGTTTTTAATTGTTTGGCAGGTTGCAGTGAATTGTGAACAGATGTGAACTGGGTGCAGAGGAATCTGTAGGTTTCCCTGAATTTCTTCCACCTTTCACTGCCACCACCAACACTAAGCATTAAAAATATTTGTTTCCTTGTTTTCAACCTGTGCCTTGTTGCTTTGGTCATATTTGAAAATTGCACATTGCAACCAAAAGTGCTTTGCCAAAAGCCTGGGTCCCAATCAGCAAAGGCAGAGTTGCAGTACTGGGGGATATGAAACCACCAAAATTTTCCACATAAAGTTTTGCAAATGATGCTGTCACAGCTGATCTGCCACTTGCACAGATGGTGTGACTGCTGCACTGAGGAACACTCAAAAATGTCCTGAGACCTCCATCCTCCTGAGGCTGCCCGAGCTCAGAATTACCTGCATGGCACTGTGGATGTGCAGGCTCAGGGCTGGGCCAGAGGACACCTGGGGAGCTCCCATCCCTCTGTGCAAAGCTTCCAGAGCTGCTCTGGGGACAGAACGTATCCTTGGTTTCAGCTGGGTGCCCTGGCTCCTTCAGCTTGCTGCATAATCAGCTCCTGTCACTTCCCATAGCTCAAAGTGCTTTTGGGAGGCTCCAAGGAGCCTCTCTTTAAGAGACCCAGAGGGGCTGTGCAGGGCTTGCACCACCTGAAATGAAAGATGTCTGATCAGGTTACACCTTTTGGCTCCTATCTGTATAAGCATGCTGATAAGTGGTGCTTTTTCTTCCTCCATCTCCCCACTCCCTTTCTCTCTAACATAATCTTTGCCAGATCTAGTCAAAGCAGAATAGCTACAGGGGATTAATTAATCCAAGTTTGGAGGTAACCACCACCACCGAATCAAAAAAATAAAGATTTGAAGCACCCAAGTTTATTATTCATGGCCCTTAAGTCCAGCCTTCCTGCTCCCAGGGTACATTTCCCCTCTGTGTGTTGGGGCTGCTGCAGTCACTCCATCCTCTCCCCCTGATGCTGTGTTAAACAGTTATCAGTTCCTGAGGGAGACTCGGGATAAAACACCACTCCTCCCATGTGCTGAGAGCTGCCAGGGTTGTGTACCCTGGCACAAGTACAACAGAAACTGAGCCTTGGCCTGCAGCAATGTAACACCCAGATAAACAAGTCTGCCAGAAAGAGGCCGGGCTGAGGCTGCAGCGCTGGGGAGAGGCTGAACCAAACACCCCAGAGCTGCAGATAGCTGCAAGACAGGGTGTATCCAGGAAACCCGGGCTGCTCCGTGCTGCTCCATCCCTCCTGGCAGCAGCCCAGTGCATCCCCCACAGCCAGCCCTCCCCACACCACGCCTGCCAAGAATGCAGGGCAAAAGACACCACGCAGAGCTGGGCAGGGGAATCCTTCTGCTGTGTGGCTTCAGTGTATTTGGCCATGGGAACATGCCCAGTGGGGGAGAGGGGAGTCACTCACTTGCCAAAACCCTGGCTGAAGGTGAGCCCATGGCTGGTTGAACCCTGGGGGTGGTAGGGACAGACCCCAGCTGTGCTCAAAGTACAAGGGAGAAAGGAAAAAGATTTGCTCAAAGGAGAAAGATTGAACAGCAAAAACCTGTTCTCTCCTCCAGAACTGGGGATTATTTCTGCCTTTCTTACAGCTGCCTCCAGAAGCACCACCTGCCTCCTGCCACAAAGCCTCTCTTCCACTCCTGGGCACTGGAACCAGGAAGGAAAGCCCTTCCTGCAAGGGGAGACAGTGGAAGAGACCTGGGCTGGCAGAGCATCCTCCAGAGAAGGAATGGGCTCTTTGCACACAGGCCTGGCTCCTGAGTTACACACTATAAATCAGGTAATTTTTGAGAAGAATCATGATCTCTAGATGTCTGAGCACTGGACCCCTGCCCATTCTACCAATGAGAGCAGGTAGAGCCAGAAGATGCCCCCCATCTTCTCCTCCTTCTCTTTTGGGTTCAAATTGATCTCCTTCTGCTTTTCCACAGCCTTTGGAAAGACTTGCAAGGCTCCTGTGCCCAAGCAATGAAGATCAGAAGTCCCCAGCAGTGACAGGCACTCTCCACCCCCAGTGCTCCCCGGGCAGCAGCCGCCCCAGGGCTGGCTCAGCTCCTGCACCCTAATCCCACCTTGCCCTGCAGAGCAGCCCAGAGCAGCTGGCACCCTACACACAGCCCAGATGTGGCTGCTGCTGTCCACTGTGGCTTAGATCTCATTAGGGTTTGGATGGATTAGAGGCCAACAGGGACAGGCTGCTCTGGGCAGCCTCTCCTGCCTTTCACATGCTAAAGGGAGCTGCAGACAGCCAGGACATGCCAGGAGCTTCAGCAGTGCCATCACCCACCCCTGCCACCCAGCACACCAGCTGTGGAGGCCCTGGAGGGTGGTTCATTGATATCAAGGCACTTTTTGAAATTGGGGTTTTCTTCTCCTGCCATGGGAACTGACCTGCTCTGTGGAAAGCCACGAGCAGCAGGGAGCTTGCAAGGCTCAGTGTAGATAGCCTCTGCCTGAGGGGTGTTTGTTCACTAAAGTGGGCTGCCTTCAGTGAGGAGAGAAAGGACATCCAATTAAAAACATTCAATCAGGTTAGAGGCACATGCACAAAACCAGCAAAGACCAATCTTGTTTGCAGTGGAGACTGGCAGTGTTCTATGGAGAAATGTGGGCCATGGAGTGCCTGGTACATCACTTATGTTCAAGGAATCATCTGGCAGAAGTGTGAAGGAGCTCTGTTCACAGACCCCATCACAAAGGACTGCATTTTCCTCCTGAAGCCTGTTGCCAGTACCAGGTAATAAAAACACCAAGCCAGTTTTTCTATCAAGATTTTTCTTTTGTCTTCAAAATGGAGAGGGTGCCAAAGTTGAGGAGAGCACTTTAAATCAGAAAGAATGGTACACCACAGCTTGACTTCATTTGGGGGAATTTAAAACTGAAGAATGACTCAGGAAAAAAGTTTCTGCAAACCTTGACTCTGATTTCATCAGCTGAGGGACAAAACCCTGTCAGCTCTGCTACAGACTCTGGCTGGAGCAGTCACATGCTGCAGATATGAGAGGGAGGCAAGCTGCCGTGAAACTGAGGGATAATTGGTACCTAATAAGTTTAAGTGTTATCAGTGGTATTGTTAAATATAGTTAAATGCAGTTTATCCACCTCTAATTCAGTATTGATCCACTTCTACTGTACACCAAGGAGGCCAAGTGTGCTTGATTTTCAGTGCAACACTTCAGCATCACTGACTGCCCTGGAACCTGTGGGACCTTCTGGAAATGCTGGTTGACCTCAGCAATCCCCACTCAAGATTAGCTTAATGCAAGTCCAGTGATAACTGCAGTTTCATTAGTAAAGCTCCAGCTCCTTGAGTCATTAAACCCTGTGAAGAACTCTTTTTCTCCTTGTTTCTTTAAACATTTATAACCTCCAGCATGACACTGAAAAAGGCACAAAAGTCTGAGCTCTAAAATCTCAGGACCTAAAAATCCAATTTATAAAAGCTTTGAAAATTATTATTATTCTCTAAGCCCATGTGCCTGCAGTGAAACCCACTGCCTATTTGCAGCCTGACTCAGGCTGCCCCATTGCCTGGAGCTGGCAGTTCTCCTTCCTGCTCCCTTCCCAGTGCTCCTGTGCGCTCCTGGATGCAGAGGGGAGATGTGTGGAAGGGGAGATGGGTGCAGAGGCTGAGCTGCCCTGCTCCCAGCACTGCCTGCAGCCCTGGATCAGGAGCAGGCAGTGCAGGTGCTCACTGCAGATGGTTTGCATTCCCCACTGCCAGGACTGTCTTGGTGAGCCTCAGGAGCAGAGAAGAGCCAGCTTCCCATTAGCAGCAGGCTGAGATGTCCCCAGTGCACTTTGAAGCATCATCCCTGCTAACCCCCCCCTTGCAGAGTGCTGGGGGACGTGCCAGACTGCTCATGATGCAGAGAGCTCACAGGACATCACACCCTTGCACCTTCCTGGCTTCCCTTCAAAAGCCATGTAGCAAACCAGGGCAGAGGGAGAGCAGGAAATGTGCAAGGGATCCATCCTGCAGCATGCCAAGCCCCCTCCCCTCCCCTCTGGCTCCCACCCCCAGCCCCTTGCAGGATCAGGCCCTTCCTTATGAACTGTCAAGTCATTATCGTCTCTCCCTGCTTGGCATTTAATGCCTCTTGGCAAAAGATTAATGAATTGACTGGCTTTCAACAGGTTTTATGAAGCAAGACAAGAGCATGCCAGCACAGAGAGAATATTAAAGGGAATAGGCAGGGAAGCCTCTCCTGCCTGGTGTGTCTGTGTGCAGGCACGAAGGGCTCCCAGGGAACTGCTGGGCTCCAAGCAAGGGGGAAACTGCAATAAAACCAACATGTGGCCTTCAGCTTACTGCTTTACCTCAGATGAACCCTCATTAAAACTGCTCCCAGAGTTCTGATTTCACACTGAACCCCACACACACACCCCATGAAGATGATTGTTGTATATACTCACATGATGGGAACATGATTTGGGGATTGGGGGATTTAAAGCACTGTTTGTATCTCTGTGGTTGTTTCACTCCAATGTTGTGCCCTCCCAGGCACGCTGTCAGAGTTTGGGTGCACAGGATTGCTCTGTCACAGAGCTGTCTGCACAGGTGAGGGGAGAGAGGAGTGAGAGGTGCCTGCATGATTCATACAGGGGTAACTCAGCCAAAGGGTTCTGGTGACTTCAAAAAGCCTCTGGAGCAAAGACCTCCCTGAAATAGATTTCACGCCATGTAACATGTCCTTCAATATTTTTTATAGTTTTTAAAATATATGGATTGAGTGTTGATTTAGGTCTTTAAAACAAATGAACCATTTTATTCAAGTAATATCTGTGTTAGCAGTGACTGAAACTATTGCAGTGATTATTTGCACATGAGAGTAAAGTAATGGAATTTCAGGCCTGATGAGATCGAGCCAAAATGCTCCTAAGTGCTAGAGAAATTTCAGTTCTGGACCTACTTTGAACTCCATGACTCACATCCCAGACCTAGATTTTTAATCCTCAGTAGTAATTGAAAATATGTGGCACAGAATATCTGTTTCAGGGAAGTTTAAAGGCAGAAAGCCACAGCCCATTGTTCTGATGTTAGAAGGTCCTGACACTGCAAAGTGCTGAGAGGTGCAAGGAATTTCTGATTCCCATGGATGTGAATGCTGTATAAATTTGGTCAGCCTCTCACAGGTCTAGATTGATTAAGAATAGCAGAGCCATGTGATGGCTTATCAATTGTTGGCTCTCCCCATATAGCATTGCATGGTTATTGTTTGGATAGAAGTTAATAGTGCTGATCCCCAGCTGGAGTTTGATGAACTAGGTCCATGGGAAACTAAGGATGAGACTTTCTACAGTACCTCTAAAACCATGCAGCATTTGTAAACCTCTCTAGATCCTTGGCCTAGAAACACCTGCTCAAATAACCAAGAAAAGCAGTTCAGAGGCAGGAGCTGCTTTGGAAAGCACCTGGAGAGCCTGAGGATCAGCAAAGGTGACAGCCACTGCTCTAAGAGGGGTGCCAAAAGGTGTAGGAACTGTGATGGCACTTGGAATGGCCCAGGTGAGTGAGCTGTGGAATGCCAGGACAGTGTGGGGAGGGCTCCTGGGGTGGCACAGCCCTGCTGCTCTCACACCAGTTGCCCCAGGACTGGCTGCTGGTGGCCAAGCAATGCTGCCCTTCTCCTGCTGCAGCACAGGCAGAGCCTTTGCAGCCACACAGAGGATCTGTGAACTTAGAATTAACATCAGGGCTGCTCTCCAGAGCAGGCAGACAAGAGGGAAATGTCAGAGATCTCATGCCATGTGCTTCTTTAAGAGCCCCTGTGGAGATTCATGGCACAGGGCATGTTAAACAGGCAAACATTTCTGCTCACATTTACAGGGAAGTTATCCCACACTGCCACTCCTTCCAGCTTCACAGATGACTGGAAGAGTGGGGAAGGTCCTTTTCAGGTGGTAAAACCTAGAGGCATCCTACTTCTTTTGGTACTAACAAAAAGATGTGCCAGTCTGGGCTGGAGCCTGGCTGGCAGGAGTTGTTCCTCTCTGGCTGTGCTCCTGAGACAGCTGAGGGACACTGAGTGCAGGATAAACACAGGCAGCACTGGGGACCCTCCCTGGCCATTCCACAGGGGATAGTTTCACACCAGTGTAGAAGCTAAAAGACATTTTTCCCTCCACATGGGCTGGAATGAGGCAGTGTCATCCTGTGAGGGACCCTCCCTTTCAGCAGGCAGGTAGGGGGATGCAAGGTGCCACAGGGATATTCAGTGGATACAGGCACACACAGAGCATCATGCTCCCTTGCTCAGGGTTCATCTGACAGTCATTTTGCAAGCAGCTCTCTTTGATAGGACATTGTGAGCAGCATGTTCCAACTGGAATGGTGACATGGCTCCACACCTCGAACCACCCACGTGTATATCAAAACAGCCTCAGCAGATGTGAGGTCCCTGTAGAGGCAGGAGTTCCCAGGAGAAAAAGAATATCCAAAAAACCCCAACTCTGACTGAACCTTGCAACACTGTGCTTTCTATTGTGGCTTCGACCTCTTCTGCCATTGCTTCTGGAGACATTAAATGCCCACCCACTGCTGTGGACATATTTAATCCCTAGGCAGAGACTGTGACAAACTTCTACCTGCAAGAAGAGGAAAGGACATGAGTTACAGCTTCTGTAATGTCCCATTTTTCCAAGGACCAATTCTCCACACTCACTCTAAACCAGTATTTTTTACATAGATGCATTTGAGGCTGTATTAGTGCAGTCTTCATGCTGTTTTCATGCTGACAGCAGCACCAGGGTACACATAACACAGAGAGACTTTCAGGCTTTTGTCTTCTGGAGTTTTGAGTTCAGAGAGCTTTCCATGCTCAGAAATGGGAGACACTCACAATGCATACTTAATTGCAGCTTGGGTTCATTCATTTATTTATTTATTATTTAATTATTATTTATTTATTTTCCATCAGGATGCTTCCTTGAGGCTGGCACTCACAGCTTGCACACGCCAGCAGGTGCTGGAGACCACATTGCCCTGCAACATCAAAGCACAATTTCAATACCTAGGAAGGTTGGATTTTCTGCTCAGGGGGAAAATTTGCAGGTATTTATTTGTATGTAAAATCCTCTCCATGCATTTTGTGTGGGCAAATGATGGGGCAAACCAACTGCTCCCCATTGTCTGCCTTCAAAAATATTCACTTTGTGAGCCATCAATGAGTCTGCATGAGGTGGGTGTGAGCACAGGTGCTGCCACACCTGTCCAGGGGAAGCTGAGGTCCCCTCCAGCCCCCTGTGCTCCCTGCCACTGTCCCACCCTGTGCCTGACCTCTGGGGCTGCTGGGTGCTGAGAATGCACAGGAGGTGTCACTGCACAACAAGTGAAATGGGATTCACTTGCCAAGCAGAAGCAGAGGGGAAGAGATGTAATTCCCCAGTGTACACATATCAGTGCCAGTGTTCTAAAAGCACAATTTGAGGGCATGTGTGATCTCTGCTGCAAAATGCATGGCTGTTCTCAGCCAGGCAGGCTCAGATACCTGTGCAGGTGACAGATTTGTGTGCCATTGCTCTAACAGATAAACCCTGTGTAAATACAGCTCAGGGACTCTGTGCAGCAGCTCTGTGCCCTGGCTCACACCCATCCACACCAGGCTCACTGATGTCCCCACAGTGCTCACGTTCACAGCCTCATCTACAGCACATCAGCCTCATTTGTACTGAGGTGGGATGTGAAATTCCTTCTCCTGTAGTCTCCATCCCTGCCAAACCCCTACCTGACATGCCCTGAGCAGGACCCACCCCCAAAGTCCCCATCACTGTAGCATTAACACCTCTGAGATAACAACAACTGCCATCAGGTATTGCCCCAAAGGGCTCTTCTGTCCTAGGAAGGGTCGTGGTCACCAGCTGCCCCAGGAAAGATGCAGGAAGCCATCTCAGGCTAAGGGAATTTCATCCTCAGCCACACAGCTCCCTGCATCCCCCTCAAGGAGAAAGGCTTCCTGCTGCTCAATATGAAGCTTGAAAAGAAGGGATGCTGCTCATTGTGAAGTCTCCACGGGTTTGCATTAGGTCAACTCACTCAACTGCCTGCTGAAGCATGAATGACCATCCTGGAGGATGCTGTCAAACCTTTGTGCAAAGCAAGACCCGAGCCAACTTCTAAAGTTCCTGAGAAACCAAACTAACTCCAGGGTGGGGAGGGGATTGTAGCCAGAGGACTTGCTGGGCTATTTTCAAGAGCATTCTTTGAAAACACAAGACCAGGAGAGTGTGTGTGTGTGTGTGTGTGTGTGTTTACACATACATATACATCTCTTCCCTTCCCTTCCATCAGCTTTTCCTGCTCACCCTCTCCCTTAATTGAGATTTTTTAGCTCTGACAGTGGATCACAGCAGTAATTATTTTCTTGATCTCTTGCCACACACTCTCTTTCATCTCAACTATTTCACCCACTCACTTTTGTGCAACTAAATGAGACACAGCAAACATGTGAGTGGTGCATTCATGCCGCAGAGGGAAGAGGAAAATTCAAATTGGGGCAGCAGGGCTGTCTCCAGCCTTGCAGGACTCCATGGAAAGGGCTTTTGGGACTCTACATTGTTTCTTCTTCAACTGTAATATTTTTTTTTCCCTCTGTTCTAAAGCCTGTTTCTAACCCTCATCATTACAGAACTTGTCATGGCACTTAGAAATGAACCTGGATACTCTGTTAAAATTACTGTAAGGACATCAGAAGAACTCCTGACCTCTGGAGCTTGATATAGACCTTTCCTGGTATTTTTCATGTTTCTTTAGCCTGAATAATCTGTCCAAAATAACTGCCATTGATTCATTTCTGTTTTCAGCAAAACACAGGTTGGGTTCTCTCTGGTGGAAAAATATTTTGTCAGAAATATTTTGACTTTATTTCCAAACTGTGAAGTGCTTGCTAGTTCCTTTCTGTAATTATTATGCATTTTTTACATGTCAGAGAGAACACTGAAATGAAAGGGATGAGCTGCTCTTGGCAAACCTGATCTCCTTTCCTCATTGTTTCTTTTCCGTAGCTTAGGGAGGAATATATCATTTTGTGCAAGAAGGGAAAATTCCTGCTATTTTAGTGCTGGGAATGCTGGGAGCTCGATGACATGCAGTCACCGTGCTTGCCAATGCAACAGGACACCAGCTCAGCTGTACTTTTGGCTCAGTCCTGAGCTTTCTAGGAACCATTTCACAGCAGCACCACCACGGATTAGGAGCACGAGGGAAGGGGCAGAATCCTCCTGTTGCAACACCCCACGCTGGCTTTTTACACCTGCACCGAGCAGCCTTTTGACAAAGCAGCGAAACAACACTCGAGGGAGGGCACTGCCAGCTCCCAGCGAGGAAGCACAGCCCTCCTTCAAGGGGGGGTGTTGCAGAGATCCAACCTGGGCTGCCCTGCAGCTCCTGGCTCTGCTCCTGCCCGCTGGAGTTGGCACCGTGGGCTCCAGCTCCTGGCACCTGTGCGTGCCAACACTTGTGCTGCCTCTGGGAGCAGCTCAGCACCTGCAGCGTGCTCAGACATCACCACCCGCCCTCTCAAACCCCTCTGCAGGGCTGCTCCACTCGCTAAAGGCTTTTCTTCCTCCCTTCCACTTTGTGCCCCCCTCTGGGAGAGGCAATGGTAAAAGGCAGAATGGAGTTTGAGGCTTTGATGTTTTGCTTTTCAGCGTGGCTTTCTTGAATGTGGCTGGTGACAACCCAAACTCCAGCTCTGCTGTGTTTTTTTAAGTTTTTTAAAGTTATTTTTACCAGGCTTCCCAGGCAGCAACTCTGTGAAAATGTGGGAATTTTCACCAGCAGTAGTTCCTTCACTGGCAGTCACTGAACACTACCTGCAAGGAGAGAGCAACAGGTCTGAGAGCTGGGTTGGTGTCTGTCCTCTTTATCTGGAGGTTTTCATGTTATCTGGGAAAAAAATAAAACAACAAAACAACTCTCCCTGAATAACTGTACATTAAAAAAGAATGCCTGGCGATTTAGAGGATAAACATACACTCAGCTTCTTACAGACATCATTAAAAGTGTCACTCTGGACATTTTTCTGGATGATTTTTTAGTTTCATGTAGTTTATTCATTAATAGGCTAGTCCATATGGAGACCACAAGAAGATTAGACCTGGGACTTTAAGGATTCTCAGGAAATGCTCTGGGAGGGAATTTAAGGTAGGCTGTTCAAGCCACAATTGTTACTGAACCCAGAATGCTTCAAATTTTCCCTAATATCATAAATTGACTTTTATAGAACCATAAACATCAGGTCAGACAGTGCTGGCAGGTGTGCCAATGGAAGTGCTGACACCCTGCCAGGTGTGAGAGGTTCTAGAAACTGCATCCTGCAAAATGACTGACATTGGGATAGCAAAACCAGGTGAGGATCCAGACCCACAACCAGCATCACCTTTGCACTGGCATGCTGGCCTGGCTAAAGGAAATTAATTATCCTTCATTGCTGTTATACTGTTACTAAACAGGTTATTAAGGTAAAAGGGAAATTAGCTTTGCTATTAAAAAGTGGTTTTTTGAAGCTAGAACCATTCTTTACCTTGGAATACTTTCCCTTTCTGGGAAAGTAAACCACCTCCCTGAACAATACAAACCCAACAGAAGCATAAAAATAAAAGGTGAGAGGTGATGTTTAATTCATTCAGTGTGGTTGCCCCACTTCCAGGTCCAGAGTCATGATCCCAGACTGGGTGTCAAACTTCCCAGCAGACATGGAAGATAGAAAAAATAGAAACTAGAAATAGAAAAGTAAGAGACTATTTCTCAAGCTGCAGAAAAGGTATTTGTAGGGTTTCTTAAAAAAATTACTAAAACTCTAAATCTGGAGTTTCTTGTGGTGAATTAAAATGATTCAATGTCACAGTAGCCCAGGTGAACATTTGCAAAATTAGTCACTTCAAAAAATCAACATCTGCCCTACACACTGAGGTGCAAAAGCAGGAAGGAGGACTTACCCTGCTGCAAAAAAGTCATTTTCCCTGAGTGATGTGCTTAGCCCGGGCTGGAGCCATCTGTTCTGAGGAGTGTGCTGCCTACAGCAAGTGTGTGTACACAGGAGCGTGTGTTTGCTGCTCCCTGACCCAGAATCACGCTGTTATATAAACCCTGGGATTATCAATAACCTCACAGTACAAACCAGCTCCTGTTCAACTCGTTAAAGGATTGTGTCTCTGCCTGCTCTGACTCATTTAGCCTCTTTGGCATTCTTTCTGTTAATGAAGATAGCAACTCATTACTCTGCACAAGCTGAAACACCCATAGGTTAACTCACTTTTCCCTTTTGATACAAGTCTTTTACAAGGACATTGCTGCAGTTCCTCCTGCCCTGGCAAAGCAGGCACCAGGACAGCCAGCAGCTGGATATTCTGACCTCAAATCTTGATCTGAAATCATGGCTGGATGTATCTAAAGCACCCAGACCTGGGTAACCCAGGAAACTTTCACCACTCTTGTGTCAAGTTCAGGTCCTGGCTTTATCATGTACAGCATTACATTGCCTCCTTGCAATGGAACATAAAATCAAGAACACAAAAGCTGACTCTCTCTAGGGAGTTGGGAAGAACCAGTTTTCAGGGAGAAGCTGAGATGTGACCTTGTTTCTTTAAGCTTTTGCCATATTGAATTAACTAGTCTGTAAGTAGTTTCATAACACTGTCCTTTTTTCCTTCAACCAGCTCTACATTTGACCAGGACAATGGGAGCACTAAAAAACTCTTTCTTGGAAATCCTAGATTTTGCTTCCCTGGTTCTTCTGGGCCACAGCTCTTGTGCAATCTGCTGTCTTGTCTGGAGTCCTGCTCTTCTTCCCTCCAGCAACTCATCCCACACAATCCACTGCAAATGCTCAAGGTCTGATTTACACACTGAAAGGTTCCTTCATTTCTGGGGGTTTTTTTTCTGTCTCTAAATAGGCTTTGTGGGATTTGACTCTAAACCCAAAAAATCAGCCAAACTTGGAGGTGTAAAATTCTTCAGTGCTGGCCAGTGCAGTGAATTTAAATCCCAGGGCAGCCAGGATAGAGTTAAAGGTGCTCCCAGCCTGAAAGTGATGGCTCTGTATGGCCAGTGCCACCTGAAAACATACCAGAGAGACTTTTGAGGAAAAGCATTTTGTTGACTAAAAGAATGATTGCCCAGAAAAAAAAAAATATATATATATATATTAATTTCCAGGTTATTTTGTAAAAGAATAACCTGGACAAAACCAGAGTAAAGAAAAAAGAAACAACCCAAATCCTTCAGAAATCTCATAAATTCAGTGGGTAATGTGGTTGGAACTTCAGGAAGAGAAGAGAAAGAGAAGAAGAGAAGAGAAGAGAAGAGAAGAGAAGAGAAGAGAAGAGAAGAGAAGAGAAGAGAAGAGAAGAGAAGAGAAGAGAAGAGAAGAGAAGAGAAGAGAAGATAGAAGAGAAGAGAAGAGAAGAGAAGAGAAGAGAAGAGAAGAGAAGAGAAGAGAAGAGAAGAGAAGAGAAGAGAAATTTAAATTAGGAGGCAGCTAATTTTATTTTTAAGCAAAGCTACAGGACTACAGGCAAAACCAAGGAAAATTATGTTGCTCTTCCTGTGGAAAAGTTATGAAATTCCAATTGAGAGAGTGTTCTGATCCATCTGAGGCTGGCATTTTATTGGGGCTGCTTTCTCCAAGGCAGCCCATTAGAGCTCCATTCAACAGTTCTAACCATTGTGGAAAAATGCCATGTGCCAACAGCTATTTTCCACAATTTTCTTCAGAAAATCTGAAAGAAATGCAGAAAATTGATTTGAAGCCCTGGCAGAGAGATAGAGAAACAGTAGCACAAGGCTGCAGGCCAGTAATTTATGTTTCGAATGTCACTGAGTGCTCTGCCTATAATTTCAGGGGAGAATAATAATAATTAAAAGCACAAACTCTCCAGTCATTTCTTACAAGGGGAAAAGTTGAATGTAATAAGTGTAGGGATTTCTTTAAGTGCTTAACTTTTCCAGTGGCTTTTCAAAAATTAAATATAGTAATAATATCTGTCCTCCAAAGTTATCCCAATGAGCTTTCCAATGCAGACACTGCTGGGGTGAAATGTGGGGCTGTTTGGCAGCAGGCAGCTCCCCACCAGACCTCAGATGGCACCAGCAGCAAATGCTCCCCTGGGACCTGCAGAAACTTCCAGGGGTGTCACTGGGAGGGCAGGGAGGGCTCAGCCATTCCAGCACTCTGAAGGGTGGTGAAGAGACAGCAGAGTCTGAGGTCAGGAAATCATAGAATGGCTGAGTTGGGAGGGATTGTAAACATCACCTCATTCCACCCTCTGCCACGGGCAGGGACATCTTCCACTAGACCAGGTTGCTCCAAGCCCCATCCAGCCTGGCCTGGAACAGTTCCAGGGTTGGAGCAGCCACAGATCTCTGGGCACCCTGTGCCAGGGCCTCAGCACCCTCTAAGAGCTTCCAATGAAGGTCCAGCATGGGGATTATCTGTGTCAGGGTTTGCTCATTTGGATGTAGGCTGGGATCCCTCTTACAGTGCCCCACCAAATGAGCTGCTCCTGGGGAAGCACCTGAGGCAAATCTGAACTCAGAGCCAGCAATGCCAGGCAGGTTATCAGAGCAACCAGCTCTGCTTGTGGCTGAAAGCCCTTGAGGTGCCCAAGGTGACCTCTGGGCCCCAGCCTGGTGCCTGCAGTGGTTGCTGGAGTGTGTGGTCACTGTGCAGGGGCTCCAAAGGAGGTATTTCTTTGAGTCTACACCAAGACCAGGCCACCTCTGGGCTGGTTCTGCAGCACCTGGGATGTCATTGCCAGGTCCCAGCTGTGCAGGGGCTCCAAAGGAGGTATTTCTTTGAGTCTACACCAAGACCAGGCCACCTCTGGGCTGCTTCTGCAGCACCTGGGATGTCATTGCCAGGTCCCAGCTGACCTCAAGGTGCAGGGCACTCACTGCAGGTACACCCAGACCCCTAAAACTCCCCCTGGCTACAGGGACCAACAGACTGCCAAACTGCAAACCATCCTTTGCCACAGCCAGCTCCCCACAGGGGTATTCCATGGGAGTCCCTGAGGATGAGTGTTCACCCTGCAAACTCAATGTGCTTTCATACCAGTGGAGCAGAATCCCAAAGAGCTGTTGAATTTGCAAAGGACACACAGGAGCAGCAAGAGAATTTCCACTCCTTTGGTAAAGTCAGCAGGAATTACATATCAGCAGCAAAGAACAAACTTTCTGTGCTGCAAACAGGGATCATCTCCTCTACAAATTATTAAATTTGCCAATGGCTTTAATCTATGCAGAAAAAAAAAAAAGGCATTTTTAACATTTTACGTCTGTACTGACAACCACAGGGACATTTCTCAAGGCATTTATGATATTCATTGAGGAAAAATTAGACCTGGAAGTAGTACTCCACATACTTAAGAAAACTAAAAGAATGGTCATATTTCAGTAGATGTTGTTAAACATACAGCAAAACCTAAATACTTTATTTATGAAAACAATAAAGTCAATAAATAGAAGAGAGATCAAAGAAAACCTCAGGACTGAGGAGATATTTCTATTTTTTTCAAGAATGTGCCCACTATATCAATACTGTCTTTTGCCTAGATTTTTTTCAAACAAAGTAAATCATATAATCTTTCTGGATGCTGGCAGTGTCATTGAAGAGATAAATAGTTCTCAAGTATTAGTTTCTAACTGGGGAAACACTGACCCTTTGACCATTGACCATTTGTCCACAAATCATAATATTTACTGAAATACAAAGGAGATGTATGTACAGCTACATATAATCATCTTTATTTTCAGCAGAAAATCCTCCTGGCTGTACCTCATATTGATTATGAACAGGACTTGAATTAGGACAAATATAGTAAATTAGTTTATCAGTCCTGCCTCCAAATGCCTCTTTCATTCCCCAGAATATAAATATTCATAAAAAAATAAGGAACTAACCAAATTAATAAATAAACAAGTAAAAGGTTGAGTATCTTTTATAGGAAGAACATTTTGGAAAACTGTGTGACTGTGAGTGACATAATCTATGCCTGCCTGAGTTTGAAGACAGCCTGAAGAAAGGTGTAAATACCTAAATCTTGTATTCATCTCAGTCAGGTATTAACTCATTTTTCTTCTTAGCAACACACGTCAGAAGGTGAGCTCACAATTTGCTCTGCCAACTTGTTAGAAATTCCCACTGGAAACATTCAGAAGGAAAATTATCCCTCAGAGATATCACACTTTGAAGTTCCCAGCAGCTTCCCTGGATACATTTAGCCTTGTGGAGGGCTCCCAGCAGCAAAAAACCCCAGAGGAATGCAAATTCCATGGAACAGGATACCCAAACGTCCCTGCTAGAGTGGTGGTGTGCTTTGCTGGACACAGTAATCCCACCTCAAGCCATAAATTCATAAAGTAGCTGATCCTCCTGTGGCAAGGCTTTTGCCCACTGTTGGAATGGGAATGCTGAGAAGTCTTTAGCTCCAGTTTGAGACTGCACCAACAGAATCGACCACTTTGCTGATTTAACTGAGGGCAGAACTTGACCCCTGTCCTCATTAGCTCCACTCCATGTCAGAGACACTTCAACCACCAGATCTGTGTTCCAAACCTTCTTATGGTATGTTATCATATAATAAATATGTGATTAATGATAACTGAGCACCACTTAATGAAAGGTTTTCTTGCTTTTTCTATTTATATTACCGCACGTAATCTGAACCTCTGATAATTAAATGTTACATAAAACCTTCCAATACTAGCAATGCTGGGAGCATCTTTTTGAACACTTGGCAACCTTGCAATGGTTTGTCATTAACAAGCATGCCCTAATGTGACATTCCACTTCAGCAGCCTCTCTGAGAAGGTCTTTTTTTTTCTTTCTTTTTTTTTTTTTTTTCTTTTTTCCCATTGCAGCAAGGAGCTGAAGGCTGAGTTCTCCAGCAGAAGAAGCAGGTGTTGCAGAGCTGCTCCCCGTGGAGGTTATTTCAATACCCAGACGTCATTAGCACTGAGCTACAGGACGTGGCAGTGCAGTAAATGCGTCACGTTGCACTGGCTGCCGTGGTCCTCTGGTGCCTCCTGCCATGGATCATCCTGGGATCCTGTCAGCAAAGGTTGTTTGAAAGGGAGGGACTGGTTCTTGTGAGCAGGAGCTGCAGAGCAACGAGGAAGATTGCAATCTATCCCCCCCTTTTATAGACACTGTCTTCCTTGCACGAACTTGGCACTGAAATAAGGGAAAAATACTGTGAATTCAGGGATGGTATGGAGAATAAACTATAGAATAGTTTGGGTTGGAAGGGACCTTTAAAGGTCATCTCATCCAACCTCCCTCAATAAGCAGGGATAGTCAATGGGTCCAGTTTAGTAAAATTTTATAAACAATTGTATGTATACACATGAATGTTATGTGTATTTATTACGTGCATTTATTTATATGAATATTGCATGTATTTTTTTATATTAATTACATGAATATTACGTGAAATTATCAAGTATAAACATGACTATTAGCTGAAAAAAATGACATTATAAATAATACTGAGTTACTGCAATGTCCCTGATGTGCACCAGTGTTCCTGTGGTTTCACCAGGGAAGGGTTTTGCATTGCATTTGATTCATGATCCCATTTCTGAACTGGTAACACCTTGCCAGGGTGGAGATGGCTGGGACATGGATGCAGCTCTCTGTGCAAATTCTTGCTTGCCATGTTGGAGAGACTCTGCTCATTCTGGGGCCCTCCAAGTCCCTTCAGCTCCTTGTCCCAGGAAAACCCACCCCAGTTTTACAAGGCAGGTGCCTGCCTTAGAATGAGAGAATAATTCAGGTTTTAGAGGACCTCAGGAGGGCCTGTTCAATCAGACCAGGTTATTGAGGGCTTTATCCACTCTTGCCTTAGCCTGGATAAACAGGGAATTCTCTCCACTAAATGAAGCTTGGTTTTTGTAGTTTTGTATCAAGTCTGGACTGATTTAGCAGAATCTGATGTCAGCAACATGAGGAACTGGGTGGTCTTACTGTGCATGGTGGGGTAGGAAGAGATTGCTAGCACAGCAAGGACAAAAAACACAGACCTCAGGTAGAAACAGTACTGAATGAAACAGTTCAGAGCAAGATGCTGCTTGAGCTCCATAGCCATAAATCCCAAGTGAGAGAAGGGCCCTGCAGACACCCAGCCAGCTGATGGAGAGATCTGAAGTCACTCCAACCAACATCTGCTTCAGCAGGAGCAGGACTTGCCTCGGTGTTGTCAGCACAAGTCACAGTTTACACAGCAGGAAGTGTTTCCATCTCAGAGTGAGGTTTGCATGTGAATGCTGGTCTCTGGGAATTGAAGAGAATCATTTTATCCAAACCAATTTTCCCACTCCTAACAATTTTACCCAGCAGGTCTCAGGTGCCAAGTGGAGCCACTTCAGTGGCTCTGCCTGTGTGTTCACAGGAGACAGGTTTTTTAATTCTTTAGCAATTCCTTTGTTACTGGAGGATGGGAATTAAAGGCTGGCTGAATGAAGGGAGGCATGACCCCGGAGTCTTAATGAAATAAAACCCTCTGGGGTTGGCCCAGAGGTTATGCTTCCATTGCCACAGGAGAGACCTGGCTTAATTCCTGCCCTGGTCCCTTGCTCCCAGGCCCAGCAGCAGCAGGGCAGGGTGTTGCAGAGGTTCTGGCCAGCAATACTCAGCAATGACCTTTCTGACTGATTGCAGGGCAGTGTGGATGAGCCCCTGGGGCACCCAGCCCTGCTCAGCTGGGCAGGAACGCCGAGGGGAGTGAGACAGATGACAGCCCAGGTTAAGGAAGGGGGCTCAGGGCCCTTCTGGGGGCAAAGGACTTGTCCTTAGGTTTAAAAATTTAAATAAAAAAAGCAGAGAGGGACACACCCCACTGCCACAGCTAGGCAAGACGTGGGATATTCAACAACATATTATTTGCTGGAAAGAAAATGTAGGGGTTTTTTTATTTAAAATGTGGCTCTCAGTGAAAACCACATTTATAAAATTTCAAACAATGTATGTTTTGTGGTTGTTGGGACTGAGCACAGCACTCCTCACGGAGCTTTAAATCATTTCATATGAATGCAAAAGCACTCGCTGCTTTGCTGAATCGAGAGATCTCCAAAAGAGCCTGAATGTGAAAAAAAAAGTAACAGCTGAAAATTCCAACCAGCAGGCTCGAGTTTTCCAAGGCCTGTTTGCTTTGGCCTGCCTCTGCCATTCCTTTCTTTCTTTCTTTAGAAGTGTGAAACTGGTTGGTCGCTGGTATTTGTTCTGTGGTCTGCACTAACTGTTCCATCTGTGTAAACTCCAGCTTGCCAGCCTGGGAGTTTAACAACACTTTCCCTTCAGCTGGAAGGAAAATGAAAGTCCCGTTAAGTGGCACTTTGAAGCTTTGCAAAACACACTGCACTGGGTTTGAGCACGGAGTGGGAAGGTCAGCTCCTGCCTGGGCCATCAGCACAGGACCCATCACAGCCCAGAGCCAGGGGGCAACCCCCGAGCTCCTGGTGGCACACTCAGCAGGCAAAGGGAGCAAAGGGAGCAGCTGAAACCTGGTCAGCACAAGGAGAGAGAGACACACAGCAAGTCAGCTCTGTTTGTATTAGGGGTACCTCTTTGTCACTGGCTACCAAGATTCTGATCTAGGGAAGTATTCAGGCTCTAAAATCACCTCTTAGGCTGCCAAATAGGAGTTAAATGCCCAAATAGCTCACTAGGCCTGGTTTCCATCTCATGTCACACATCAGACTTGGAGATTTTCTTTTTTTGATGCCCAGCTTAATCCGAAAAGGAGCCCAGTTCCCCTTTTCTTTGATGCCCAACTCAATCCTAAAAGGAGCCCAATTCCCCTCTGAACAACCAGTTCAGCTGTGCCCAACATGACCAAATCTTTGATTGCCTCTGATTCGTAGGCCTGAAGATATTTCTATGGTGTTCTTGTCATTTCAGGTCACTACAATAAGTGATATTTTATCTGTGGGTTGTGATTCCAATTTGAGTCCAGCTTCCAGACGAGTTCTGTGTCATTGACCATGTCCTGGGCAGTGTAGGCTGAGGAGAAACCAGTTCCAGTCCCCTTTGATGGAGGAGGGACTGGCTCTGCCATGTACCAGACTGACCTTGATGAAGGGCTGATCCCACCCTGCCAGGACTCTGGGTCCAGCTCTGATGGCACCTCTCCCTTCCCAGGCCAGTTCCAATCTAGAGTTTAAACCTGGCTCAATTCTTCTCCAAATACAAAATATAAAGAAAAACCGATTAAATCCACTCTCAGCTTTTTATTTACACAGAAAAGATGACTGAAGTGCTGTTTTGCCTCCCCTTTCCATGCTGGTTCTCTTCTGCCCCATGATGTATATTTGTCCTTCCCAAGGTTCAGGTCTCCCTAGATTGTACTCCAGAGCCCTGGGCACAAGGCTGCCTTTTTCCCTTCCTCTTTTTTCATGCTGTTTTTTTTTTTTTTTTTTCTTTTTTTTTTTTTTTTGTTTTGTTTCCTGGCTGTGTGCTTAGCAAGGGTATATTTTTAAAGCTGTGTAGGGGTTTTAGCTGCCTGAATCCTGTGATGGCTAACAGAGAAGCTGTGCTGTTATTACACAAGTAATACTTTGAAAATGTGTAGTAAAATTCAGGATCAGTTACTATCAACATAGGAGAGGGATATATCAGCTCAGAAAAAATCATTGCTGCTGAGAAAGCAGAATTCATCAGATTCTTCTAAAATAATGTTTCTGAACATTCATATGAACTCCCAACAGCTGTTGAGTTCAATCGTGTTTCCTCCTAATCAAAATATATACTGTTGTTTTTTTCACAGAAAATTTAGAGGAGGAGAGAGAGGATTGAAAGTGTTTTACAGAAAACTACAAGTGACACTGGAAGTAAATGTGTTTTTGAAGTTGACTTTCAATAAATAACCAGCTTACCAAAAAAAGCCTTTTCCCAAAATTCAAACCAAAAACACATCAGTGAACATTTTTCAGATTTGTCTTTCCCCTGCTGCCTTTTTCTGTCTAAAACCTGATTCTTTTCAAATACATTTTCCTTCAGCTGCGACATCTTATTTTGGCTGAAAATAAACTTCTATTGAAAAATCCAAGCAGCTTTTCTCTGCAAGGATTTGGAGACTTTGCTTCAAGAAATGTTCACAAAATATTCCATCACATAGCTTTTGCTGTAGGTAACCAGAGATATTTGTTCTCTGAAGAAAACTCCACTGCATAATGCAGACACCTTCCCATTTTTGCTGCACTCCAGCTCCAACACCTGTACTTGCCAGCCTACTCCAACCAAAGAAAGGTCAGTTGGACATTTGCATAAAATAGAATACATTTGCATAAATCAAGCTGCAGCTTTATATATTGCATTGATCTGGAATGCACATTGTGGTTTTTGTGGTGACAGGTGATGAGAGGCAGCACCAGCCAGTTTTAAGAGTGTCTGTCTTGGGCTCTGCCCTCAATGGGTGAGTAGGGATCCATCCCCAAGCCCACCTGAATGCTCACAGATGTCAATAAGACCACAGCAGACAGTCAGTTCTTCTGCTCAGCCCACCAGAGCATCAGACACTATTTCCCCCCCATTTTTTATCTGTTGTGCTTTTCTCAAGTCATGGAATCAAACCTGTAGGTATCAGAGGTTCATGTAGGTTGAAAATTCAGATTAAACCATCCAAAATTAGGCTTTGCCAAGATTAGCAGTAATTGATGCACCCAAGGTTTTTATACAATAAGTTTTAGTTCATTTGAGTTTATTCAAGATCATGATATATTTGGGTCCAATTTTTTGTCTGATTTGAAGTGGCAGAGAAAATCTAGACTCTCCTGACTTTTAGGAACTGAAGACTTCACATTAATTTCAAATTCCAGGAAATATCTAATAAAACCACTGCAGCTGGCACTGTCCAAATTGCCAATATATTCAGAAGCAAGTCAGAAGTGCCAAAGGGATGACGTGACAGGAGAGCTTCTGCTCCTGCTCTGAGTCCACACTGGCACCAAGTCCTGTCCTGGAAAGTGAAGGGGCCAGGCCACCTGCTCTTTGTGCTGACCTCTAGCAAAGAAACCACCTGAGCAGCTCCAGACTGGCCTCTCAGATAAATTATGTCATTCCTTTCATCCTTAAATCCACCTGAGTAGGAGAGCTGCCAAAGGATGGGTCTCAAAACCAGACTTTTGCAAGGGAATTTTTTCTTTTTTTTTTTTGGTTTGGAGAGGAATAATTTCGTATCAGAATGAAAAATTGCTTTCAAACACCACACCAGGGCTGTGTAAATCAGGCAGGGAGGATCAGGCCTTTGCAGAAAACCTCTTTTTAAAACTACTCAGAGGACTGAGGTAGTGCCTGAGCCTGTCACCAGCATGGGGGTTGGCAGAGGGCATGGCCAGCAGTGTAAGGGTTTGATTTACCTGAATGCTGACCAGTCAGCTCTGCTGTTCTGAGTAGAAATCAGATTGTTTATCCAGCCCCTCTGCTCTGATCTGCACTTTTGGGTTCATGCTCAAAAGCAAAACATGCAGCAGCCAGGTCAACAGCTCAGACAGCAAAGGTCACCGAGCCTGGGCACTAAAACAGGACACAAAAAGGAGCCCAGCTGAGCCCCACACTAACCCCAGCACACCATTCATTACTGGAGTGGTTATACCTAATTAAGAGTACAAGGCAGGATCCCCAGGCAGCTGATCAGAATCAGGAGACAGCACACAATGATAAATGGAATTGCCTAAAAATCAGCAGTATTTTTACTGAGGAACAAGGCCTTGCATTCCTTTTATTTGCCTCTGCTTTCAAAGGCAGCAGCCAGACGTTTTTGGTGTCCCTCTCAACCTCAGGGGCAGTGGCAGGTAGGAAGCTATGCCTGGGTGCAGTGGGACAGGGACAAGCTGGGCTGCCCCTCCTTTGTGCCTCCCCTTGAGCACCCACTGCTCTCTGCTTCTCTGAGTGGAGCTGCTCAGAGCACACTTGATGGAGGGATTTCCACAGGTACAGGACTGTGGTGGTGCTGGTGGCACAAATGGAAGCAGAAGCATCTCTTGGCCTGGGCACAGAAGGCATTTCCTGCAGCTGGGATTACCTGCAGATGTGATGGGCTCCAGAGAACACTGTGGTGACCAGCTCAGCTTCCAGAGCTGTGGAGTGTGAGCTGCTCTACAGGAGCAGAGCAGGATTTGTGTGCCAGGATCTGAGGCTCCTCTCATCCTGGAGCGAGTCAGGAGAGCCTCTCTCAGGTCCATGGAGAACTTGGCTCCAGAAATGCTGCTCCTGCATGGAACAGTTCTTGAGATCTAACCCACCCACCACAAATAAAGCAATAATGCTGTTAGAAAGAGATGTCCTTGGTGCTATCACCCAGACTCATTTCTGCTCCAGTATTCAACAGGAGTTTTTGGAAAGGCAAGATAATGACTTGGGAATTGCAGCTGGCCTTAGCATAGTGCAGTGAAATAGTGCATAGTGCAATGAAATTTTTATCAAGACTAGCTGAGAATGTGACACATTTAAACCAATCAAGTGTATTTATTTTACAGTAATCTCAAAATAGCAACAATGACCTTAGTGAGGGGACCCTTCTGAGCACTAGAGATTAGCTGGGGTTAACAGTGCCCTGAATGCTGATCTCTCCCAGGCAGTGATGGGGACGTGGATCCTTTTAAAAGGATTCAATACTGGCTGCTGAAGCCTCCATGAAGCAGCCCCACAAGGCCTCAGCATGGTTTTTAATAAACCAGCTCTGGCCCCATCACCCCAGGCGTTGCCTCCCAGCCAGAGCTGCTTCCCTCTGGCATTTTTAGCAGCGTGGCTGTTCTCACTGCAGATTTGTTTCCTCTGTGGTTTTGTAGCCTGTTGCCTTCCATGCTGGTAGAGCCAACATAAGGGGAAGTAGGTGGGGAAATGCCCCTCCTGTTCCTGAGCCAAAAGCAGGGGAGAGCTGTGCCTTCTATCTTTGGCTGGGGGAAGCAGCATTCCCTGGTGCTTCCCTTTCCTGCCCCTGTGTGCAGCCAGGGCTCCCCGTGCTCCATCTGGATGATGGGAGGAGCTGGTGCTGCTGCTCAGCCTGGGCACACTCAGTGCCTCTCCTGCTGAGTGCCTGCCCTGCCCTGCTGTGCCCAAGGGCCTTGGCACCAAGGGCACACCAAAGAATCAGCCCAGGGGAAGTGCACGAGATTGAATTAGGGAAAAATCTGCCTTTGCACAATGATTGAAAACCAGAGGCCATTTAAAAAGCCTTGCCCGGGCTTTGAAAGTGTCGAGAACATTTGGGAAGCTCTGCTGCCCATGGTGTATTTCTCAAGTCACTGTGTGATATTTCAGCTCCTGGCTAGATAATAATCAGACAGATATCCCATAATGCAGAAACATCAAGTCATTATCAGACCCTGGAATAAAAAAGTAAAATCAAACTAAATACAAGATACAGCAATATCCTGTGAACAAGTGATTTGTCTGCTACAATTCTGCTCAAGTTCCTGTGACAGCAGATGAAAGGCAGGACACAGACAGGACTTCTTGGAGCTTGTGCAAAAGTTGCTTTAACTACAATTACAAAGTCAATTAGAAAGTCATTTCAGCACTAATGAAACAATGAATGATTGATGCTGAATAGTTCTGGCAGGAAATACAGCCTGGTAAATACAGCTGACCAGGAAAAGGCAATTCAAAGTTACATCAAAAGTTTAGGGGGTTTGTGTGTGTGTGTGTGTGTGTGTGTGTTTGTGTATATGAGACTGCAAATTTACAAATTCAAAGTGCTTCATTTTTGGGGTACAAATTAACACCTTTAACCAGATAGAGTTCATACTCCCAGTCATTCTGGTGTAACCTCTAGTATGCTTGAGATGCCAAATATGTTTCCAGATCCCAGGCTGGACTGGGAGAGCTTCAGTGCCTAGGTCAGGTGTCAGCTGGTCATTTCTCCTCATGTCCAGTGTGCCTTGGGCAGAAGCAGAGGTGAAGAAGGCATAAATCCAGTTATATATTAGATATAACACACAATGTATTATGTATTGTGTATTAAATACAGATATATTTCTCTATAAGTATAGACACATATAGATGTATATATATATATTTCCAGATGCTCCTGCCTTGAAAATGTGATAGATCAATGCATTATCCTGTTCTCTTTCCTGTGGCTCCTATTGCTCTCACTGGGTTTAAAATCAATATGGATGTTGTGATGCCTTGACCTACAAATTTAATCCCAGGTGGGATTAGAAATTCTCTCTGTAGCAGGCAGAGAATCCTAGGAGATGGTTCTGGCTAAATCCAACTGCTGAGATAGAGAGAGGTTTCTGAGCTTTGTCCAAACAGAGAATCTCAGATTTCAGTCCGTGGATAGACCAGCTTTTCCTTCCCCATGGCACAGAGCTGTGTGCCTGCAGGGCACTCCAGCAGGAGCAGGGGCAGTGCCCAAAGCTGATGCAAGAATCAAGGAAAATGCTGCAGAACAAACTAATTGAGCAAAACCTCTTTAATGTAGTTACACCACACCACATCCACACACAGGCCTGGTGTAAAACTTACTGCTAGAGCAGAGCTACTTGTGTGTTATGGTTGTGTCATAGAGGCTTGATTAAGCAGGACAAATTTCCTGACTGTTCCTGTAATCCTCCTGAATCCTAGTGGCAGTAAGGAAAATGGGCACTCTGGGAAGGGTCAGAGCATGGTGGCAGTTGTGGCTGTGTAGGTGCAGGGTCACTGGACATGGTAAAACTCCCTCCCCACACAGCCTGTGCCATGCTCCGTTGGCCATGGAGCCACTCCAGGGTTTTTCCCTGTGAGGATGGCATGGATGGCAGGATCAGTGGATCCTGACAAGGATCAAGAATCATTACCTTAGGTCACTCATATAGCCATTACCTGGCAGAGCTTGACTGCTCCTTTTAACCATATTTAATGCTTCCCATCTGAGTGTTTTAATGTGCCTTAAAGGTGTGTTCATGGTGCTTGATCCACTCTGAGGCAAACACCTGCTTGAGGTCTCAGCTCCACACATCTCACAGCTCTGTGACTGTGTGGGCACCATCTCTGCCCCCACCATGCTCTTCCCATCCCTCCTGTGCCAGGTGTCTCCTTGCCCTGAGCACTTAGAAAGCTGCAATTTCAGTGCAGAACAGCAGTGCACAGACTGAAACTGGCCAGACTGAAACATTCACCTAAGGCCATTTGTTTACAGCACCCTTGCACTCACCACGAGATCCTTTTCTTTTTTTAATCCAGGCACATGGGTGCTGCATCTTGTGGCTGTTCCAGGCTTAAGGTGCCCTGTGAGCAACACCTTCCTTCCTGTGGGAGCTGTGAGCTGGGTCTGCTCACAGTGTGTTTGGTCTGTCTCTAGAGAGGCTGCTGTAAAATGATTGCTGAACCCATCTCCAGTTCACTCCTGCTAATTAAACACCTCTGGTTCAGTGCTTGCTTGCTCCTTTGTTTTCCCCCTTCCCCCCTTTTTTTCTTTTTTTCTTTTTGGCTAGTTCCAAGAGGATATTATTTTTAGCTCAGGAGGGTTAAAGGGGAAGGGAATTGTGCCAGAATCAGGTTGTTAGGAGATGGGGAGAGAGGAAAAAAATGCTGGGGGTGGGGGGAGATCTGCAGTGATTAAAATTCCATCTAATAATAAGACAGAAAGCTGCAGTGCACAGGCCTAGCCTAAATTAAGCTCCTGAATTAGAAGCGCTTTCCAAAATTCCTCTGTGGACAATTTAATTAGGCGACAGGTATTTCCACAGTCACACAGTGCTTCCTCTTGGCAGTAAATAAAGACTCCAAGAATTCTCACCCTAGAAGCCAGTGAAGAAAGCAAAACAAAACCTCCAGCAGGACACAGAGCAGCGTGTGGTGAGACTGGCCCAGCTCCCCTCCTCCCCATCCCACCCTGGTAATGGATGGTGCAGGAGCCCAGTCCTGACGAGGGGCCAGGAGGTTAATCTGCAGCTGGCTCTCTGATAGAGTCCATGGCCAGCACTGTGCCCCACAGCCCATCCATAATCTGGGCTTTGCTCTGGCAGTGGCAGGGCAGGACTGACGTGTGCAGCCCCCAGCCCTGGCACCAACAATGCCTCCCATCCACATCAGCTCTGCACTCCCCTTCTGCTGCTCCCCGGATCCTCCCCAGACCTCTCTGGAGCTGTGATTAAGGATGCTGGATCCTCCCCAGCCCTCTCTGGAGCTGTGATTAAGGATGCTGGATCCTCCCCAGCTCTCTCTGGAGCTGTGATTAAGGATGCTGGATCCTCCCCAGCCCTCTCTGGAGCTGTGATTAAGGATGCTGGATCCTCCCCAGCTCTCTCTGGAGCTGTGATTAAGGATGCTGGATCCTCCCCAGCCCTCTCTGGAGCTGTGATTAAGGATGCTGGAACCTCCCCAGCCCTCTCTGGAGCTGTGATTAAGGATGCTGGATCCTCCCCAGACCTCTCTGGAGCTGTGATTAAGGATGCTGGATCCTCCCCAGCCCTCTCTGGAGCTGTGATTAAGGATGCTGGATCCTCCCCAGCTCTCTCTGGAGCTGTGATTAAGGATGCTGGATCCTCCCCAGCCCTCTCTGGAGCTGTGATTAAGGATGCTGGATCCTCACCAGCCCTCTCTGGAGCTGTGATTAAGGATGCTGGATCCTCCCCAGCCCTCTCTGGAGCTGTGATTAAGGATGCTGGATCCTCCCCAGCCCTCTCTGGAGCTGTGATTAAGGATGCTGGATTCCTAGCCCCTCCCTGACAGCACTGGGAGAGCACATGCTGTTGTCTCAGGCAGCTTGGAGCAGGGGAGAAATGGGAATTTGAGTGGTTTTCCTCCCCAAAACCAGCATCACCTGTGGCAGTGTTTGTGGGTCCCCAGGAAAAAGGAAGAGACGAGAATCTTGACTCCATGTTCCAGAAGGCTGATAAATTATATATTGTATTATATTATATTATATTATATTATATTATATTATATTATATTATATTATATTATATTATATGATATTATTATATGATATTATATATATTATATATATTATATTATATTATATTATATTATATTATATTATATTATATTATATTATATTATATTATATATTATATTATATCATCATATTGTATCATACTATATTATATTTATTTTATTTTATTATATTATATTACATTGCATTACATCATATCATGTTGTATCATACTATATTATATTTATTTTATTATATTAAAATTATATATTAAAACTAAACTAAAATAATAGAAAGAAAGGATTTCATCAGAAGGCTAGCAAGGGATGATCATAAAAAACCCATGACAGACTCTGAGAGCCTGACCCAGCTGGACCAGGATTGGCCATCAAGTAAAAACAGTCCACATGAGACCAATCAAAGCTGCACTTGTTGGTAAACCATCTCCAGACCACATTCCACAGCCATCAGATAGTTATTGTTTTCATTTCTTTTCTGAGGCTTCTCAGGAGAAAAATCCTAGCAAAGATATTTTTCAGAAAATATGTCAGTGACAATCACCCTATAGTCACCATTTTTAATTAATAAATCAAAATTATTTTAAAAATAATAAAGTCACTTATTTCTTTATATGGTATAAACACTCTTTGTAGCAAGAAAGAAAAGGATTATTTTCTTCCCTTCAAAAAAAGCAAGGAATTAGTGAATGGTTTGGGTTGAAAGGGACCCTAAAGGTCATGTCCAAACACCTGCCATGGGCAGGGACATCTTCCACCAAACCAGATTGCTCCAAGGCCTGTCCAACCTATCCTGGAGCACTTTCAGGGAGGATGTACTCCCAACTCCTCTGGGCAAGTCTACCCCTGCTGTGCTGAAAATTCAGAGTACCAAAACAAAGGACATGTATTACTTTTACCTGAAAAGTGCCTTTATATATCACACTGCCTTTATTTAACACACAAGTGTAACAATATAGGCCATGCACTGATAGCAGCAATGGGAATTTCCAGAATTCTCAGAAATATTCCTTCTTTCAGCACTGTTTTTCTCATGATTCTTTCTACTTGTCTTGAACAAACCTTCCTTAATTCCTCTCCCAAATATTTGATGCTGCCTTAGCATTTTCTTGGAAACACTCTATGTGTGAAAACATTCTTAGATTTCCTTGGGGTGAAAACCAGAGGAATTAAGAACAAGGCTTATCAACCAAGTGTCAGTGGTAGGCACCAATCTCCCATGGAATATCTCTTTGTGTGACATCCTTTAAGTGATCCAACAGTCCCTCTTGGGGGGTCAGGTCTTCCCCAGGGGGATCAAGGGCTGGATGGACAGACAGGCTGGATGGACAGACAGGCTGGACAACCCCAAATCAAAATAAGCAGTAGTGAAAATTTGGAAAATTCTTAAGGATTTTTAGCGTGTCAGAGTTCAGTCAGTGCTCATGGGAAGAGTGCTTTTTGCTCACATGGGTGTTCCCACCTTCAGCAAACACAGTCTCTGGTAACCAGCAGCTCCTGCCAGGAAGAATTGCCCAATTCCTCAGGAAATGGCATCAGTGTGCATTCCTTCAACCTCTGAGCAGTCCTCTGCCTCTGCTGAGTGGGTGCCTGAGTGCCCAGGTTAGGAGCATGTTGGGGATAAAACATCAATTTTTGCACCCTGTTGGAAAAGAGAATATTTCACTTCATCCTTGTTTATAGAAAACTTTGAAATTATTCAGAAGTATCTGTGTTCTCAATTAACCTGTAATAATGATTTCATGTAATCTGTAGGGATTCTTCTAACTGCAAGAGTTCTTACCCCATGTTAATTAAATATCCATTGATTTCTAAAACAAAGGAAAACACTTCTGGTCATTGAGATTTTACTGTGATATTCAATTTAACATGATTCTATTGTATGGTTTAGTCCTCTACAAACTTACCTTTAATAAAGAACAGCTAATATGTAGAGAGATTAATTAAGAAAATGTAATCAGATAGCAAAATAATCATTGTAAATGACAAAAAGGTGAATTGATGGTTACTTTGATTTTTTCCCTTTGCCCAATACATAGTTGGAAATACTAAAAAAAAAAAAAAAAATTTAATCATACTAAGTTTTGTTTAATCCACAAGGGAAACATTGAGCTCTGATGTACTTATACAGCTAAGACATTTTAAGGTACTATTTAAAAAATAGGTACTAATCTGAGAGTCAAGGCTGGAAAGCATTACCCCAGAAATTCTCCTTGATATGGACTTGATGATCTGTGCTCTAAAACCATTGCCTGAAAATAGACAAAAAAAAGAAAAAAAAAGAAAGAAATGAAAAAAAAAAAGAAAAAAAAAAGAGGAAGGAAAAAACCCTCTCATTTCTCACTTACCTGAATTACAGCTTCAAAATTTGTCCCCCACATTCACCATATGCACTGCTCTTTATCAAGTGTTGGGTTTCCCATGGTGCCAATCTGGAAAGTCAAATATTAAGGCATGTAAAAAACAATGAATCCTGCCCATTAATTGTTTATTTTGTTTTTTTTTTTTTCATTTGGTTGCTGCCTAGCACAGCATCTCCCATCTGAGAAAGCCATCAGCACTGGGAAGCAGGCACTGAGTAAGCATTGTGCTGGAAATGGGACATGCTTGCTTTCTTTGGAAGGGGAAAGTAGTGGAAGTGGAATGTGACATTAGGGTGAAACTGCAAAAAAAAAAAAAAAAAGAGGGTGGGAGGTGCATTTTTAAAAGAGAAACCACGTTTCTTACCATTCAGAATTCCACTTGGATTTCTGTGTGTGTGTACACACTCCCACAACTTAACAGCTGCTTCCAAATACCCTGTCCTGGTGAGAACACTATGGATTCAAAAGGCTCTGAGCTTTTAGCTGGTGACACTATGGATTCAAAAGGCTCTGAGCTTTTAGCTGGTGACACTATCTCAGGTTTGTGTAGCTGGGTTTGGCTCTAAGGTGGAGTTAGGGAAGAGCCCTGCAGTGAGCAGACAGCCCCAGAGGCTCCCTGTGCAGGCAGGGCTGAGCAGCCTGTCCCACCCAGCCCTGCAGGGCTCTCCGTGCTGCTCTGCTGCCACATTGCTCCTCACAGAGAAAAGCAAGGCACAATTCCACCAGAGAATATTTCTGGGTGTCACATTCTCTAAACCTCAGAGAATGAAAGCACAATTCTTATCACTTGTGCCTGTGTTTGTGCCAAAGTGGAATGATTGTTCACTCAAAGTGATGGTTTTTGTTTCCTTGGCCTGTCAGGGCCAGGTGTGTGTGTGGATTGTCAGGTGACAGTCCCAGGTTCTGGGCAGTGTGAGCAGGTGTGTGCAGAGTGAGTGCTTGGCAGATTCAGTTCAGATGAAATGTACATAGTACAGTATAATAAAGGAATTAATCAGCCTTCTGATATCCCTGGAGTCAGGTGCATCATTCTCTCCTCTTCGTCAGAGTCGCCTTTGGTTTGCAATACTGCTCGTCCACACTTTGCCCACATCTCAGCCTAATTCCAGTCCTGCATTCCAGAGAAGGCCAGACCAGCCTTGGTGATGCTGCAGGAGGAGAAATGACACTGCAGCCTTGGCTCAGGTATCAGTTTGATTTGCATGATCTGCACTCACACCTTTTCCTGGTGTCATGCCATGCAAATATTTGAGGGAATTGACTTCCACTTGTACAGAACCAGGTAAACAAAGGCAAACAAAGAACTACAAGTGCCTGCATTTAAAAGTCACTTGGGTTATCCTTTTCTTGGAAGAGTCTCAGGAGATGGAAGCCTGGATGAAATAAATTGGGTTTTGGCCAGGACCTGGGCAAGGAGGATTTGGGGATCTCTTATGTAGTGACCAGTCACAAAGGAAGGAAGCTTGGGAGATTGTCTGGGCCATGGGTTACCACCAAGTGGCATTAATTCAGTGGATGTCTTTCCTGCCAAGTGGTGATTTAACCCACCCACAGCAGCCTCTGGCACTGGGAATCAGCAGCTGCACCTTCCCATGCACTGCAGAGAAGGAGCTCTGTCCCTCCCATGAGCTCCACTGCTCCATGCTTTTTGAACTATGCACAAACTTCAAGGACCTGAGGGAAGGGTTTTGGTGTAAAATCCTTCAGCTCAGAACAAGCTCTTCAATGACACTTAGTCTCTCCTTTAGCTACAATTCTTGTGCGTGTTTTTTGTTTCCACCAGGCTGTAGAAATCTTGCTATTGGCTTGTAGCAACAGCAAAGCAGAATCCTTTCCACTGTGGCTGAGAACATGCTGGTTGGACAGCATGAAGGTAAATCCAAGATTTGGCTGGATTCTGTATGTTTCTTCTCTTGCCATCAGTTTCCATTCTGCAATTTTGAAAGGTTTGGAACTAGTTAGGATATACAAAGATTAAAGGGCATTTCTGTCTCCCTGCTGCAGACCACTGTCTGAGATAGGGAAGGAAAGAAAGTTAAATATAAACTCTACACACAGCCAGTAAATCTCAGGAAGGCTAATTTTTCCTCTAGGATGCTCCAAGTTTCTAACTCCCTTAACCTGTTTATTGGATCCTGTTCCCTTAGTGTCTGCACCACTGATGAATTCTGATTTTCTTCCTGACTTGCAAGATTTATAGCTGTCACTTGCAGAGGAGAAATGATGCTGTGTGATCCATGTGACCAAGTCATTAGCTAAATCAGACCATATTTTGCATACTGAACAGCATGTCCTCACAGAGAATTGTTTGTAATCAGTCAATATTATTTATTTTTAAAAGTGCAAAAGATACCATTGAGTAAATTTGAATGAGAAATAAATTTGGAGAAATTGTCATCAGCCTGTGAACATTTTGCAAGCAAGGAGAAAAAGAAACAGGCTAAATTAATTGATTAAATTACTTGCAGCAAGTTCCTCTCTCTGTGCTGATCCTCTTCTCAAAGCCTTCAGTATTTTGGGTGCATACCTCAAGCCTGACCTGAATCAAGCTCTGCTTTTCCAATCAGAGCTCTTTCTTCAGAGGGGATTGCCAGTCATACTCCATGAAGTGATGGGTTTGCATTGCCAGCAAACAACCATTAAAGAACCAGGCTGATAACATAAATCTCATTTTCGCCTATAAACCAAAGCTTGCCTTTAGGTGCAGTACAGACTGATCTATTTGCTCTTTGCCTTGCTTTTTTTTTTTGGCTTCTCACCCTTGAGACAGTGGTGCAGTTTTCAGGAAGGAGTTTTCCACACTCAGCCTCTTGTTTGCCACCTACTGAAGAAGAGCCAGTAACATCTGATCAGCTGTAGCTTCACATCCAAGGATGGCCCTGCTATGCAGGGAGATTCCTGAGGATAAAAACAGATGGGGGCTTCCATTTGAGCCAGAATAGCACTGAGGGTTGGAAGACTTGTTGGTGTCAGCATGGAACCTCCCACACTGCAAAGCACTCACCAGAATGCTCACCAGACTGAAGTGTACGTGCCAGAGGCCCCATCCACTCAAAAAGCTTCCTGATCTTTCTGTGTTTTTAAGCTCAGCTTAACTGCCAGGAATCCCCAGGAAGGAAGGAAGGAAGGAAGGAAGGAAGGAGGGAAAGTAGAATATCCTCTTGCTCTTCAATACCCCTCATATTACAGCTCAGCACTCTGCTTTGATTCTTTGCTCTAAGAAATCCTTGGCCTGGCACTAGAAGGTATCAGGAGACAGTCACAGCGCTCATTCTCCTTTACATCTCTGATGGATAAGGAGGCTCTGGAGCTTTCCAATTCCTGTCTTTTGCAACTGGAAGATGAAATTTCCAGAGTAAGAGGGCCTGGCCACAGCAGCAAGAAGCTGAACCCTGCAGAAGCCTGTGCTAGCACAGCAATCTCTGCTCATGACCCTCCCTTTGATCCATGGATGCTGAGGACTCAGCATGGGTTTGGGTAACTGCATACTGGGTGGGGGATATGGAGGGACTATATGGAGGGAAAATAAAATGTTGGAAGAAGTTTGATGCTGGCAATTCTGACCCCAACATCTGCACAGGGAGAGCAGCAGCAATTTTGCTATAAAGAAACCAAGCAAAATCCAGCACAGCTTCGACCCAGCCAAGGGAGATGCTGCTGGGCAAAGAGGGTGAATCTGGAGTTTCAAGCACAAAATGAAGAGTGAGGCCAGCTCACACAGACAGGGTGCACTGCAAGTTCTTCTCCCCTCCTGCTGCCCGTGCTGAGGGGGAGGAGAGGAGCAGCGAGCCTGCTGCAACCTGCAGGGATGGCTTGATTTGGTTCATTGAGCCAGTGAACCTCAGAAGGAGTGAATTATGGGCAGTTTTGTGTAAACCACTTCAGGTGAAGAAGGAGGCGGTTGTGATTGATGCCAAGAATTTACTGAGCTGAGGTGAAAAGTGTTTGTGTATTTCAATGTGGCGTGACATCTAAGCCCTTCCAGTTACAAGGTATTACCCAGCACAAGGGCTGCTTTTTCGTAATGCTAACCAGTGATGATGAAAGTTTCAGCCTCATGTGAAGTCTCTTACTCGAATTTTTCATCCTCTTTCCCAGTAGGGTTCTGTTCCTCATTCTTGGAATGCAAAAATGGCTGTAAAAAGCCATAGTCTGTCTTCATCTGGGTGTAGGCTTGGGATTTCCTGCAAAACACTGCCCAGCATGGCTTTTCCAAATCATGCAGCTCCCAAAACTATCTGCACTTACCCCTAAGCACTGCAGCAGTGCCACAGAGCTGTCCAGCTGTGCTTCCCACATCCTTTCCCAGCTCTGAGGCACAGGCAGAGGTAGGTCCCCTTCAGCCAGGGAGTTCCTGATTGTGTTCTTCCACTGAGAGGGAAACTAGCAGAGCTTGGTGGAAAAACGTGCCCAGAAAAGGAACCTGCCTTTTTTCTTGTTGTGGGTACAAGAAAGCTGTGGATTTGTTTTATCAGCATAACACAAAAACAGCTGACACTGAGGCTTTGAGTGCCCAGAGCAAGGGGCAGAGGGAATCAGTGCAAAGGAGGAAGAGCAGAGCTGTGAGCCACGTTAGCAGACTGTGCTACAGCACACACCTCCTTACAAACTGGCTGCAGCTTTCCAAACAGTAAGTTTTCCTTCTGGCATGTCATTTGTAGGTAAAGACTGCAAAATTGAAAGTTAAAATGCCATAAAGAGAAAAATATAGATATGTTTTGTCTATATATCCAGAAATTTATACCTTATGGATGGCCCTACAGAAGGCATTCTAGTGAACAGGGGCTCAGTAATGACTCCAGGGTGACATGCACCAAGTCCTCAAATTTATACACTTCTGTATATGTATATGGGAGAGACAAATGTTTCAACATGCTCTAGCAATGAGTCTGAAAGATGAAATTCAGCTCCAGCCAGGAGTGCAGAAGACAAATTCCCTTGGATGTCAAGCTTCCTCAGCAGATGCAGCTCCTAGCACCATTTTTAGATGTACCTTAAAAAAAACCCAAAAATTAGACAATTACATATTTCTACTCTCAGACAAAAAATTCTTTGCCTTTGATGCTAATAGAGATTTACTTCCTCAAACATGCTGTGTTTACACTCCTTTTGAAAATAATTCAACTTTCACAAGACACAGATTCACAAGTTTTGCTAGGTGGTCTCCTAAAGACATGCAAATTATTATTCACAGCTGAAAATTACAATTCTCCCATCAGCTTCCCAGCTTCAGCTAGAAAAATCTCAAGTTGTAAAATGAGTTCTTTTCTGACAGGTAACATCTATGAACACTGGTGGATTTTTTAGTTGTTCTTTGAACTACTATTAAAATATTAATATCTGATATCACACATTACTGCTCTGGAAACATATTGGAGTTTCAGAGACATGACAAACTATATTTGCCTCTGTAACACTGTTAGACAATATAAAGACTTATTTTTTAAGTACTTTTGTTCAAGCTCCTTCCACTTTCATTTTATCCATTCTTTTTGTTACTTTTGTAAATCTAAATGCAGTTGGCATTGGCCAAGCTCTGCTTGTGGTGCTGTAGAGAACAAAAAAATCATGTTGTTTCTTAAAGGAGTGATCCACTGGGCAGAGAGAAACTGCACCACTGGTTTGTTTGAGGATGTTGTCCCAGCGAAGGCAGCTCTAGTTTGCTGAGAAATGTGCTTCAGGGTGAGGAAATGGATAGACACAAATTGGGTTCCAGTGTATCTCCAGACCTTTTGGCCCTTCTGCCTCCCTCACTGGTGACTGAATATTAATTTTCACTGTGGTGATGCTGCTCTGAGCAGTCAGGAACACTTGTGTGCCTGCACAAGCCAGAATCTCACAATGAACAATGAATATTAAAACATGGATTTTCACTCCTCTGCAAAGGCATCTGTAGTAGTCATGCACAAAATTAAACATGTCATAAATTAAAGCACCTATTGGATATCAATGCCTCTCTTAAAAGTGTATCTGTCCCCAAAAGGGGAAAATCTACTTATTTGATCTCATATGATATTTCCATTGGACTCTGTGGAGCAGCACTGGTGGAACTCATGCATATGATTAAAATCAGCTCTCCTGGCAGAGTATTTCATATAAATAGTGTTTCTAAAACCACAATTATTCTTAAGGAAAGGAAAAAAAGAAGCATTCTACCATAGCAGTCAAGGTGAAAGAACTTTTTCTTCGTATTTGAGGAGGAGATTTTGAATACATGAATGTGTGAATGGAGGACAAGAGCCCCTCACAGACTCACCAGAGCCAGAGGTCATGCCAGAAGTTATTGGAAAGGTTATTTTTTCTAGAGATGTAATATGGTTTTGAATTTGACCTATGACTTCTTAGTTGCTACCCTGACCCCAAATAATCCAACTTCAGCTTCCTGAAGGCCATTAGGAGTAGAAGGTCACGCCATGTGCTTCTACATTTACAAGGTAAAGTGTTAGGCTGAATTACAGGCTGCTCAGAAAATCTGTAGAAAGTAAGCTGGTGAATAAAGCATTTCTTTATGTTTCCCACCTCGTAAGATGTGATTTCAGATTAACCTGTGGCTGAGCAAGCCTCTAGCAGATTCTGCTTCCTTATTTTTTGCTGAAGAGAAGAAAGAGATGCTAATTAGTTACTAACTGTTGTTATAATTTTAAACATTCAGGTATTTTTTGATAAGAAAAAAAAAATGCTCCTGTCCCTTGTGCTGATACAACTACCCAGACTTTTCTATTTATTGTGTTATTTAGGAAAAGTTGAGATTCGCTTTTTGCAAACTTTCACTGCAGATATACATAAAGTAGAAATGTCTAAACACCTCCATATGAGTCAGCTGTGTAAGCTCTCCCACAGACTATGGTGAACAGTTAACAGTTCTGGGGAACAATACATTTGTCTTGATGTGCCTGACAAAAATTGGTCATTAATCATGGTTTACAAATCCCTACAAATCTCCATTGACTCAGCCATAAGTGAATCATGGATGACTGGATCACACCATTGCCCACACTGGAGCTCTCTGGAGTCAGGTGAGATGAAACCCTCTCCAGGTTTCTGAAGAGAACCAGGGACCTTCCAAGGAAAGCCTGGGACAGATCTTTAAATTGTTAAATGCTCACCTTTTCTCTCCTCTGTTAATTGTCTCTGTTGTGAGAGACAATCCATCCCTTCAGCAATTTATTTGTAAAGACATAATAGGCTCTTTTCAGCTTTTGCTGCCTTTGTGATCTAATAATTTACATAATTATTTTCTTCTCAAGGAATGCTGAAGAATATCTGCCTTGAGCACTCATGGAACACCACAGCAGCAGACAAACATCAGTATTTGCTATTTGTCAAGTGAGTTTCAGCCAGGAGAGACTGAACCATATCGTTGGGAGTGACTGAAGCACAAAAAAATAACCCAGTCCTTCAGAACAGACTTAACAATTTGCTATTCTGTTAAATGAAAAGTTGGAAATCTAAAACCTCTTTTCTGAAAACAAAGTTCCCCTACAGGTCTCAGAAATGTGCACTGGAAACTGCTAAGATTTCAAAATCTTAAACACCATAGCCTTTGAATCCTTTGTTCTGTTCAGTGGGATTTATCAAACTTATTTTGTTTTCTCCACATTCTCCATTCTTTTAACTCCTCTTCTCCCACTTCCCAAAAGCCCACATACTTAGTTTAATAAAAGCAATGATTACTTCCATCTCTTTCTCCTCCAGGCAAGATGCTTCAAATGTACCACATTTTTGGAAAGTCTGCTGTCTGGGAAGCAGAAACACACATGAGAGCTGAAACAGGCCTGTCCCTCCATGTGACTTCTGAATAACTGAGGCAAGTGAACAGAGATGTGAAACTTTGAAAAAAAAGGGGGAAAAGGGGGGCAGTTAAACCCTGAATGAGTGGCTGATGTTGCCTCATTCTCACTCTCTGTTACCCTCTGATGACTCAGCATCACAAGGGGAATGGTGACTCTGCAGTTCTTGTAAGCCCTGTCTGGTAATTCTTTCCACGTATCAAGATGAGGTGGAGTTTTCTTCAAAAGCAGCTAAAACTGGTTTGACATCTGTCTTTGACTCCTGCCCACAGTTTGTGTTGCTCTCCTAGAATGTGGAGTGAAATGTAGGGTACACCAAAATGTGGATGACTTTTTTTCTGGGTGCTCTGGGGAGAAAATAATAAAGGAAAAAAAAAAACTCTGCAAAAATTAACTCTCTATCTCAATGACTCTGCAATGTAAATAAGTAAATACAATAATCATACCATTCTGAGGAATAGCTTTATACTGTATTGTTGGAAACTTTTTTTCTGTAGAGTAAAGACTGAACTCTCCTGGGGAAGTCAAGACAGTTCAAGTACATGGTGCAGCTCTCACATGACAACTGGTACAACTTCTCAAAACTCCTGGTAAAGCCAAGAGCAGAGTCAGCAGAAGTGGTGTACAACCAGAACACCCTCAGCCTCCAAGTTGAACAACCTCTGAAATGCACTGCTCAAGTGTGCCTTGGGAATTTTTTATTGTCCTGTTAGTTTTGACCTTTGCCAGCAGTATGGTGATGTGTCTGATACAGAGCTTGGAAATGTTGCAGGCTTCTCTTGAGAGGTGGCTTGGAGAATGTGCTTGTGCACATGCCTTGCAGGCAGTACTGCTGTCCAGCAAAACATCTCTGCAGGGAGGTTTTCTACTCATCTGGAGCCAAAAGGTTCAACGACAGGACATGCCCTAAAGCTGAGCCAATGTGCTGCAAGCTGCTCCATCAGCTCCTGATTATTCTTTTCTTTTGTTACAGCTTGACTTTCTCTGGGGGATGTGGCTTTTTCCTGTGCAAAAGCTCTTCTTTCACACCACCATGTGAACCCCTCCAGGAGGGTTCATCTGTTCTCCTGGAAGATGTGTTCTTCTCCTCTAGGCTGCTGACTCACCAAACCAGGAAAGTAAAGGTGGTTCCTCCCTAGAAGGAGAGTACAGCTAAGCTAATATGCTATATCTAAGAGGGAGAATAAATGGGAACTTTTATTTCTGATGAAAATGAGAAAAGAGCCCCCTCAAGCAGCATTGCACTAAAAGAGAAAGAGATGGTTCTTCTACCCTCATCCCTTAGGTGCTTTTGAGGGTAGTTTCCACTCACTACCAGATTTCCCTGCAAAAGGTATCCTGTCTTGCCATGATTGTAAGATAAAATAGGATGTCTGGTAACTGTTTCATGTTTCTGCAGTCAGGCCTTCACTATTAAACGCCTCATTTTTAATTTTAATCCAAATACCTGAGCGATAAGAACAAAGCTGGAAGCTCATAGGAAATTATTTTTTTTAACTACTCTTTTGCTTCTGCCATGAGTGGATGGACAGCAGTAAGAAAACAAGGAGCTTCAGCTGTCCCAGACTGCAGTGCTCCCAAAACTCCAGCTTCAACTGGAGCTAAACCAGTGGGACACAGCAGCATGGACCCAGCAAGGTGTCTCTGGCTGTGATAGTGCCACTTGGGGTGACAGAGCCACACACAGATCACCTCTGCTGTGCAGGGGGATCCAGCTGGTAAACCTTAACCAAGCACAGGAATCTGAGGGCTCTGTGGGGGGATAAAGAGAATAGTGGGAAAATGCCAAGAGATTATTAGCTCAGCCAAAGATTGTGCATTTGCACTAGTAATTAAAGTATTTTGCATTTGGTGCAGGCTTTGGCAAGTGCCACCAACAAAAGATTTCACACATGCATGCGTGAGTACAAGTCCACAAGAGCTTTCTGTCTGTCTCACACACAGGCAAACAGAGAGAATGAAATAAGCCATTAAGAAATATTTCCGCATAATGCAATTATTACAGCTGTATAATTGAATGGGGAAACCATTGATCTGTAGTAGAAAGGAAATTGCTCTTTTCATTGTGTTCCTATGAATATGTGAACATTAATCTCAATCTATAATCAACGTTCATTTCAAATCTGATTGCGTGCCACTAAACACCCGTAGCTATGCTAACATTATGTTAATACGGTTCAACATCATAGCTCCCAGCTTCACAGCACAAATATTTTTCTTTGGCAATCAATAGTAATTTCAGCTGAGTGGATGGAAGTCACGTTTTAATGGTAATCTTTCCTCCAAGCCTCCAAGTGGAAACTCGACTGGTACCTTAACACGGCCGCAGTGCATTGCATGTAATCAGATAAATTAACCTAAAAGAGAGAGAGAGAAAACACAGATCAGGAATAAAAAGCGGCGCCAAGAAGCTCTACATTTTCCTGATGGATTAAAGTGCTCATTATCATGAGAGAGAGAGTGGATTTCAAGAGGGGAGCTGAATTCCCTTGGCTCTGAGCCGTGGCTGGAGAGGCAGCAGGTCACGATGCGCTCGGCACAGCCGGGGATGCCTCCAAGGAGGGGGAAGCCAAGCAATTCAGCCAGGGCTGAGCTGGACCCTGCTGCTGGGAGCCCTGCTGGCCTCAGGGCACCAGTGTCTGTCCAGGAATAAGGAGTCTCAGTTTTAATGCTGCAGTGCACTGCCGGCTTCCTGTGGGACCTTGGGTAAATGGCTTATTCTGCTTGTGCTTTGCTCCCCTGGTTCTGAAAAAGGACATAACAGTGCTCTGCTGTCCCCTGGGGATGCTGTGGAGATTTGGGGGTGATCAGTTCCTGGGAATGGGAGCTACAGAGCTATGATGCATTGCTTAGATCTCTGTTGGCTTTGCTGTTTCATAGAGGTAAAGCTGCTACTGTGTTATATCAAACTACTTTATTTCCTTAATGGCATCTATTTTTAGGTATTTCCAAAGCCTTTTTTTTTTTCCCCTGCATTTGAGGGGCCAAGTTGCTGGGCTGAGTCCCTTAAAATCTTGTTTGTTTTTAAAGCAGAAAAAACCTGTGACTATTGCAAAGCCTAGAAATTACCAGGTACAGACAGTGCCACCTTCACAGTTACCAGGAGCTCTGTAATCCTTACCTCCATAAAGGTGTGCAGACATATGGAGATTAGGATAGGAAAACACCTGCACTGGTTAAGACCAAGGCTTGCTTAGCCCCATATCCTCTCCTTGAAAGTGGATGGATGGCAGGAGTTTAAGGGAGCATGGGAGATGTGACCAGACATATGGAGATACTTCCCCACAGAACTCTCTCAGGATCTGATGACTCAGGTGCTTCTTTAGATTTAAATGTTATCTTTATCTACAGTAAAGAGTTTCATTTCTTCATTATATTTTTTCTCTTTTTTTTTAGTTATTGAGCATGTATTTCTAAGAAACCCCAAGGGATTTTTTGTCCAAGAGGTTTTCTAACCCCTCTTTGAACACTTTCAAGCCCTCTGCACCTCCAGCTTCCTCTAGCAAGAACTTCCTCAGATCTTCTGTGTACAGAAGTGAACTGCTTTGGATTCTGTTGATCTTAAAAAAGATTTTTCAATAGCAGATGTAGACTGTAGGTTGCCTTGGTAGTACCCATTTTGAGTCATTTTATTTTTATTTCCTACCTTGAGGCAGCTTTTAAAGAACCTGATATGTAAATCTGTTATCCTTAAATCTGTTTCTTCTTGAAAGTCAGGTCCCTCTTATGTTCCTTAACAGATTGAGGTGTCTTGACTTGTGTACCCCAAAAGATTCTCCAAACAGTGAGTCACTTAAAAATCTTATCTCTGTTATTTTACTTTGTGCTGGATAAATTCCCAGTGTCCCATAAATCCAGGGCTGCTTGCAAAGATGTTCTCTATGGGAACCAGTCTTCTCTGCTCTCACTCCAGGGTCCATGGGCCAGGAGAGGTCCTTGGGACTCTGCTCCAATTCCAAATGCCTCCCTGTTTCAGTAAATTTGTTTTAGGGGAACAGGACATCCTGAATAGCTGTCATATCTAATTTTGCAAATCGTTTTATGAGCCTTTTCTCTTTTCTAGTTCCCTCAAAGGTATGGGCTTTCAGCAACCTGCTCAGATTCACCAGGGAGGAAACCCAAAGCAGAAGGACAAGCTCTGAAGTGTCTACAGGTTCCACATGAACTGGCTCCTTTTGTCAGAGTACACCAATTTTACATCCTTTGGGCCAAAGCAGGAATCCCCCAAACTATTATTTGCAGCTTAAACATGTTGAATTTTCACTCTGTGTAATACCAGAAATTCTGAGTGGTGTCATTTTTACCTGCTGGGGCTCTCCATGTGTAACCATTTGGTAAATTTGTGGTACTAAAAGTGTCCACCCGGGATGTTTTTGGTTCAACAATGGTTTTCCACTGCCTGGGTGGGAAGTGTGTTGGAATATGGGACTTAAATCCACCTTGGATAACTTGGATATATCTATGGTAGGCTCTTAAAAGCAATGTTATTTCAAAATTACCAGAATGTACTTTTGTGTGTGCAAGGAGTGAGGTTACAGCAAAAAGCAGTCCCTTCCCTCCTCTAAAGCTGAGCCAGTTTCAACTGGCCTCTGGCTTTCCCCAAGATCAGGAAGTTGAAAATGTGACTGAGAGCCAACCCTCTCCCTTCTCCTATTTGATTCCTGTGCCCAAGCCACTGTGGATCTGACCCCAGGACCTCTTGGCTCTAAAAATGGATTTTGTACTGCCCAAGTGGCTCCTGTAAAGCACAGAATTGGAAATGCAGTGTTTGTAGCTGTAATGATTTGCAGAAGAGGAGGGCCTTTGGAAACAGGGAAAATTGGCTGCCATCACCTCAGTGGCTTCTTAACGTGGTCCAAAGAAAAGGAGCACCATTATCTCCTATTTGCTGCAGATTATTCAAGCCTTCTTGCAAATGGGCTAAATCCCCACTGGTGTAAACTGGATTAGCTCCACTGGAGTCAATGGAGCTGAGCTGTTCCCCACCCTGTATCAGGATTTCTCCTGTTATCTCTGAGCATGGCAAGAATAAAAGTTGCAGCATTACCAATAAAGTCCCTGCTATGCTGTGGATGATAATCCATGCCTTTCCCTGTCCCCGTGGAGCTGAGTTGTGTTAAGATTATGAGCCTTAGATGTTTAGAGCAATTTGGACTGGATCAGAGGTTATAGGCTCTGCTTTTTAACATTCTGCTTTTATTTTCAGGCTATGAAGTGTAATAGTTCACCATTTTGGTTTAAGTATCACAATAAAAGTCAGTGAGATGGAACAGGCAATAAGGAGCCGTTTTACATCAGTGCTGCTGAGACAGAGTGCTTAAGTCTTCATTAACCTACAGAGGAAGGAGCTACAGAAAAGACACTTGAAATAAAACACCAGGGATGAGGCTCAGATCCTTCCTGGATCTGCACAGGCAGGCACTGTGGAAGGCTGGTCTCTGGTGGGAATATCTCCTCGTGTCTGTGCTCTCATGCAGTGAATAGCAGGGCAAGGAACCCCACACTGCTGTGTCAGGGGCTGGAGTGCCTGGGCTGTGGCCCTGCTGCTGGACAGCAGGAGCTGAAAGCCAGGCAGGCTGTACTGCAGGGACTTCATAACTCAGGGGTGGCATTTCTGCATTTACAGCATCTCTTTGTTCTTCATTAGGCCCTTTATTAGAGTTCTGAGACTGCTGGCTCTCTCCTGACACGTGGTGTTCTGTTAATGGTCCGTGTTTCTACATATAGTCCAAGAGAATGTGGGGAATACAGTGGTACTGGAAAGATTTTCAGATTTCCCTCAGCCCTTCCTCAGAGCAGAGAGGCTCCAGGCCTCAGAACATCTCCATGGTCTCTGGATTCACTCCAGCAGGTCCACATCTGCCTTGCACTTTACCTGCTCTCTGCTGGGGCAGAGTTGAAGATGCCCTATGTGAGATTTCAGACTCATTTGGTGAAGGAGAAATAACACTTCCCTGCAGCCCAGAAACAGCAGAGCTCAGATAAAGGCATTGCTGCTTTCCCTCTTGCTGAACCAAGCCTTCTCCCGGTCCCAACAGTGCAGACTCCCAGCCCTGCTTTACACAACACTTTGCTGCTGCTTCTGTAAAAGGTCTCCTTGAGATTGCCTCTATTTACTCTTCAGTAGAGTGAAGATTGTTTCCTCTTGCCTGGGGGAAGAAGCAGAAATGTTGAAAATTTACTGTTCTGGTTTATTGCTTAAAAGAGTTTTTGCTGTGCCATGAGTGTGCCTCTGCCTTGTCCTGGGTTTTGCCATGTCAGAGCACTTCCAACATCTTTTGCAATCTCTGCAGGGTGTCTGTTTCCTGGGCCTCTGTTTGAAACCCAGAACAACTGTGACAAACTTTCCAAGAAAACAGCCACTCCCTGTGTTTTTGATTCATATTTCCCCCATTTTCATCCTCAATTTGCTCCTTTTCCAGTTAAGTTAAATACCTCCCCCTGAATGCTGAATAAAGAATGATAAATTTGTTTTGGGTTTTTTTTTCCTAAGATAAAACCAGGAATTAAAAACACACAAGGAAAACAACTATACAGATATACCTGTCCATTGATGTGGAAAACACAATGAAATGAACGAGGTGCAAGGTGAAATACAAGGTTTAGAGTCTGTTCTTTTTTCACCTTTGTTAGAGGCTTCTTAACTTGTTTTCTTAGTGGAGAAATTCAGTGATATTTTTTTTACCTGTTATCTAAAGTCCTCATATGAAGGATGAAAATGAAAATGAAACATGGAAATGGCTGGTTACATGGAATTTTGCTTTCAATTGGAATTAGAGGTAGTAAAGTCCTGGAGTACACCAGCTTTGTCAGTCTGCCTTGCCAAGTGGAGGTTTGCAGCAAGGTGGAAATGAAATGAAGCCATATTTTCACATCACTGTAGGTAAACCTGGGCCACTCACCTACAGGTGGATATTCAAATCATGGCCTCAATCCATACTCTTTTCAAAGGCAGAAAAGTACTTTATTTGCATGAGAAAAGCAATGTATTAATGATAAGGAAGGGTCAAGACAAATACTTAAAAGACTATGAGGCATTTTGATGCTACTGGGCTGAATATAATGTAACTAACTGAGATAAATGGCTGGTTGGGAATAAGTACTAAAATTAATAAAAGTAGATAATTAAGTGCCTCATAAAGCTGTGTTGTTTCTTCAGGCAAAAATGAGCTTTCCTGATGTCCTAAGATTAGAAGGATGTGTGTGATCTTAGTGGCTACCAAAATTCATGTAAGAAAGGGAACAAATCACAGAAGTTTTACCTAATTTTTGTTTGTGTTTTTAAGTCTGCATTGCTGAGTGTCCTTGCCCTGAGAGACAAGGACATGCTAAAGCTGAGCTGAAGCTTACATGGTTTTGAGCACAGACTAAATGAAGCACTTCCAACAATCCAGCCAGTGACTCAGTGTAAATCTTATACACTGCTTGGAGATAACATCTGAAATAAAAGTGCTTTTTTCCTCTTTTTCTTCAGGGCCGCTGTTGTCCTGTGAGAAAGGGCTCTCTGTGTATTTAAACATTGATGAACTCTTAAGTAAAGAATCAAAACAAAGAGGAAAAAATAGTCCCCAGGAGTGTGTGAACAGCAAGGGCTTCTCTGCCTTTGCCCTGATTCTTTCCCCTTCAAACAGCTGTAAATCTCCATGATCTCTCTCCTTGTCCACTGACTCTGCTAGAGGCAGATGAGCTGGGACAGGCACAAATATTCAACCCTAGAGAGAATGATAAAATAATCCCTCTCTACTCCCACCCCCCTTTTACTCTCTCCCCTCCCTGAGCAGCCACACCAGTGCAGAGATGGGGCAGCATGTTTGTCTGATTGCAGGTTTGTCTGATTCCATTTTGGATCTCTGCTGTTTGCCTGCAGGGATTAAGTAAATTTTATAATGGGCTGATCAAAGATGAATGGAAATCTCCTCTTATTCCCACCTCAATTTCCTGAATAGCAGCATCTCTTTCTATCCATCAAGCTCTAGAAAAGGGACACTGCCTGTCCCAGAATCATTTCTCATAGCACAATTTTTTTTCTTCCAAAAATTAATTAAATAAATAAGGGATAAAATCTCTAAGAAGTGAATAGCAACACCATCCAGTTTGTGCCTGGGAGTCCTCCTGTGGAGGTGAGAGCACATCACATTCACAGCTGGGAGCTGGGAAGCATCACTGGGATGTTGCATTTATCCCACCCAGAGATATCCCTGAGGCCAGCACAGTGCAGCAATGGCACAGCTGCTGCAAACCACATTTGGAACTACAAGGATTTTAATGCAAACAGAAAAAAACAGCAACCGAATGAACTTTTTAAATCAAAACCGAGACTCCAGAGGACTCAGACTATGTGGCTTTGTTGTTTGCTTTTGTGACAAGGTTACTCTCTTTGTGCCAAAGAGAATTTTATCATTGCTTTTAAGGAAGTTTAAGTTCAAACAGTATTATGATGTCCTTCTCTTTAACCCTCTTTGTCTTTTCTATCCTAAGTACAAGAGGCAGTGTGTCATATAAAGAAAAAAGAGCTGAAGAACTGGTGTTTTTCCATCCTATCAGACATCTAGAGGCCATGAAGACATCACCTAGATGTGTATTTAGCAAGAAATTCAAAAGTTGATTCAATTCTTGGCATTGAGCACCTGGGGCCCCAGTGGTTTGGCCTCAGTGGTGGATTTGGACACAGAGCAGGGCAGACACAGGGGTGACTCCAGATGTCTTCTAATTCAGTGATATCAAAATGAAAAATCCCTTATGAGCTGCTGAGTGCATGGGGTGTATTTCAGTCCCCAGTTAGATGGTCTGTGCAGTGAGCACTGCCAGAATACCATTTTATTTCTCTGTGAGAGAGCTCCTGTGCCTTTAACCCAGTGTGACAGTTCCTTAACCACCCTGCCCCTCACCAGAGGTTCATTTTCTTCCCCTGGGACATCACTCAGAGTAATTGTCCCCAGTAATAATCAATAAATCCAAATTATCTTGAATAAAGCCAGATTTATTTAACACAGTGTAACAAATAGAAAACCAGAAAGAAAATCCATGTAAATACAATTTAAAGAGAGCAGGTTTGTCTGAGACTATGGACTATGTAGCAAGCACACCAGCTGGCCAAGATATTTTACAACACTGTGTAGAGACCAGCACATTAACCCTTTAGATTAAGGGAAGTGGATTTTTGCCTTTGGAAAACTTCAGGCTGCACAGGACCTTCTTTTCTAAAAAATTTCTCTTAAATAAAAATTTCTTAGCACTCCATCTTGTAAACCTGCTGAGTAAATAAGAAATACTAAAGATGAAGACTTTTTTTAAAATATGGAAAGTCTTTTTTTTTTGGATATTGCCACTCTGGAACTTTTTGTTGAAATGCCTGAAATATTTTTCATTTTCTTCCCTAAGATGGAAGGTCATCAGAATATTCTCTAGAATCATCTAGTGGCCCTACAGCCTTTGGATTCTAATGACACTGGGATCAAATTCATGCAAAACAAGCTTTTACATCAGATTTCTTTCCCGAAACTTAGAAATCAAATGCCATTCCTGGTCCTTTCATCAGCTGTTTTTTATCTCCCTTTTCCTAGAAGTCAAGTTTCTCAGAGGTTGTGATTTCAAAATGCCTTTTTCTTGGGACTGGGTTCCAGTGCCACTTCTCAATTTCTGTGGTGACAGAAGTTTCTCTTAGAGCAACACTGAGGCTCTTTCTCCAACTAATTAAAATTTACACCTCGAAATTATCTCTGCTGTTTGCCCTTTGCCTCAGTCCCTGAACACACACTCATGGAGGTGCAAGTGAGATTCCTCCTCCCCTGGACCACTCCTTCAGCTGCTCTTCCCTGAATGTCCTTCCTTGTTTCATTCACAGTGCAGTGAGAGCCTGCACCATTCAGAAACTATAGGGGATTTCAGCAGGAGATGCATTTGTAACTTTGTTCTTTCAAGGACTGGGTATTTGGAGGCTGATTTTCCAAGTCTCCCTTGTAAGATTATTGTGCTGTGATGCCATCCCTGAAGTAACCTCTCTTGGCATCCCAGAGATCAATTACTGTAAATCCATCTTTGAAATTTTGATGGTGACTTGGTTAGAAAAGAGGATTCCAGCTTCAGTGGTTTAATTGTGATTTTTTGTCGTTGTTGCTGTTGTTATAATTTACTTGGGTGTGTTCATGCAGGTAATTTCATGAACTTTGAGAAGCTGATTTTATTTTACATGTTCATGCCTCCATGCTGAGGTCCCAGGAGAATTCAGCACTGAGGTATCAGGGCACACTGCAGCCTTTCCCTTTCCTCTGAAAGCCTTTAGGACCTTCAGAACTTTGAGAAGCATTCCTCTGCCAAACACAGCTAAAATTAGCCAACTGTTTCAAAATTTTGGTGTGCTTATGTGCGTGCCCAAAGCATGAGTGTGCAAAGCTTATTCCCTCAGAGAGCAGAGATAAAAGGAAATTGGCCACTGTAATTGAAAGTGATAAAAGTATTCAATGTTTTTAACAGAGCAATTCCAGACTACTCTTATCACATTCCTCCTTTTTTGCAAAATATTGTAATGACCCACATCCTCATATTTGTTTTTGTCACTGAATGCAAGACTGTGATAAGTAAAAAGTATGCAGTGTACCCCAAAATAACTGTGGATGATTGTCCCTCTGAAAACCTTGTTTGACCAGCTTATTGTGCAGTTCTCAACGTGTGCATTTAGAATTGGTGGGCAGCTTTTAGCATGCACACAATTCTCTTCAGACACATTCCTTCTCACGCCTGACCTCCGTTTTACATGATTTTAAGCTGTTTTTCTCTTAACGTGAAGCTATTCCCAGTGCATTTCAACAGCATATTTAGCATGCCATTAATTTTTTTCCCCTTCAAATCTCATTCCATCTGATAGCCTGGCAGCTCTGACTATAACCAGTTTCCTTCTCATTACCAGTCCTTTAAAAGGGAGGAAGAAGACATCTTCAAGGGTTTTGTTACCTTTCTGCTTTCCCATTGTGAATTTCTTAATTTGTGAAAAAAAACCACAGAGATTGTTGTTCACAGTACACATCCCACTGACAGAGAGAGAAATAATAAACCCATAATGCTCAAATGGAATCAACTGCTGTCATTGTGTTGCAGATAATTGAGCATATTTTTAAATCCTCCTCTGTGGAGGTTTTGGGGTATTTTTCTGTTAAGTCATCCTCTGTGCAGGTGTTTTTATTTGGGGGAGATACTTTTTTCTTTGCTCTGTTTCTGGAGCATTAAGGGCACAAATGCTACCACAATTCCACCACAGCCTTTGCTGCTTTTCTTGGGGTTTAACAAGTTGCTACAAGGAAGGTCTGGTCCCATCTTTACCCAAGTGCTTGTATCAGCAGAGCCTTAATAATCTGTGTAACAATTGTTAAATAATTTTTCTTGGTTTCCTTCCCCAAGAAGAGGGGCAGTTTGGCTTCTTGGCCCCCTTCTTATCTTTTCACAGTGGCCCTTGGAATTGGAGTCAGGAATGAAGCCTCATCATACTCAGCACAGGAGAGGCTGATTCATTAAAATCAACCTTGTCTGAGTGAAAGGGTGAATATGAGTTTAATTTTTTCAATTTTAGGTGTTTCCCAAGGATTTGCCTCAATTGCCAGAACGATCATTCTGTCTGAATTTTTAAATGAAAATATTCTGAATATGGTTCCAAAGTGATTTTTTTCCATTTTCAGAATTGCCTTTCGTTTTTACTAGAAGATTTTACATGTTCATTGGCCAGATTCTGCATTAGGGCAGACTTCTGTTTGCAAAAGTACTTGAAGAGAGTTGTTTTTATATTGTCGTCCTAGTTTTGGATAGGAAAATATTTCAAAGTACAAAATCTGATGGCATGGAAAACCCTTTCCTTCCACTTCACTTTTTTGAATAACTGCCTCTGTTGAAATACTATTCTACTTCTTTTACTTTTTCCTAGTGCCCATCAATAATTCATTACATTATTAGGAAATGGATAAAGATGGAATAAATCATTTAATACAGTATTTTCCAAATTCATACTGATGTGAGTTTGAGTGTGTGGGATACAAGAAGGTGATTACCATTTCCAGCAAGTGAGAGAAGCAGATGAACTGTACAAAATACTCAGGAAATGCTGAATGCTTGGCAGTGAAACTTTCTGGCTCCCTGGATATGGCACAACCCAAATCACAAAAACCTGTGAACATGCAGACCCAAGCACTGGCTGATGTGGCTGTGCACAACCAGACTGTGAATTACTAAAGGATTTAAGGGCTGTCCAGGGCTGAGAGTTGCTTTTTCCCTGAAATTCTCAGTGCATCCTCTGATGTTGTACATTGTCACGTAAAGCAAGAGGGTTTCTGCCTCTCACACCTTTCAGCTCAAACACATGGAGCAGATTTTTTAATGGAGCTCCTGTCTGTATCACCACTTGGAGCTGCACCTTTGTAAGTCCCACAGGCAGCAATATCAATCAGATGAATAAAATTGTGCATGTGCTGAAATGCTTTGCTGAAGGGGAAATGCAGGCTGCAACAGCTTACAACCTGCACAGACCTAAACTGGCACCTGAACATGAAAACCACTCTAACATCCTCTCTCCCAGATAATTTCCTCACCTTTCAGTGCTCATGAAGAAAGGCTGCAAAGCCTCCCAAACCAGCAGACTCTGCCCAGAGAGCTGACCAGACCTCAGCCAGTGCTCACAGATTTCACAGGAGCAGGGAGCAGCACGTGGTACCTTCCTGGTCATTTAGGAATTGCACAAGGAGCTAAGCTGAGACTGGCTACTGAACCTGAGGTCAAGTTTAATTGCTCTAAAGTGGTGCTGAGGGAAGGAGGGGTTCAGTTAGTTTCTCCAGTGGAGCTTTCAGGAAAGCAGGCACTGACTCAGCTTATTTAAAACTGCCTCAGGAAGATGTGGTCCATAGGGCAGAGGTGCCCACTTTAAAACACTTTGGCCATGGGTGTCCTTTCCTGTTTGATTTATAGGAATGTGGAACAGGTTGTCTGACAAACCAGAATGCATTCATTCTGTGCTCCTTCCCCTGCTCAAAAGCCATGCTAATGGTATTAATCAGGATTAAAGGAGGCTTGAGAGAATTAGGAAAGCAAAGCATCCTGTATGTCAGGCCATCAGCAAAGCCACGTCTTGAGATTTATTACATTCACAAATGCTTCTCACAAAAAAAAAAAAAAAAAAAGGAACCCCAAAACCCCTCCTGCAAGCTCAGAGCTGGGACAGAAGGGACAGAAGAGTCTGAAAGGAGGTGGAGGACCCTGAAGCTGAGGAGAGGAGAGGAGAGGAGAGGAGAGGAGAGGAGAGGAGAGGAGAGGATGAGGAGAGGAGAGGAGAGGAGAGGAGAGGAGAGGAGAGGATGAGGAGGAGGAGAGGAGAGGAGAGGAGAGGAGAGGAGAGGAGAGAGAGGAAGGAGAGGAGAGGACGAGGAGGAGGAGAGGAGAGGATAGGAGAGGAGAGGATGAGGAGAGGACGAGGAGGAGACGGAGAGGAGAGGAGAGGAGAGGAGAGGAGGAGAGGAGAGGAGAGGAGAGGAGAGGAGAGGAGAGGAGAGGAGAGGAGAGGAGAGGAGAGGGAGAGGAGAGGAGAGGAGAGGAGAGGAGAGGGAGGAGAGGAGAGGAGAGGAGAGGAGAGGAGAGGAGAGGAGAGGAGAGGAGAGGAGAGGAGAGGAGAGGAGAGGAGAGGAGAGGAGAGGAGAGGAGAGGAGAGGAGAGGAGAGGAGAGGAGAGGAGAGGAGAGGAGAGGAGAGGAGAGGAGAGGAGAGGAGAGGAGAGGAGAGGAGAGGAGAGGAGGAGCTGGCAGGGCTGGCTCAGCCCCGGTGCCAGCGTCGTGCTCCGTGTGAGCCAGCTGGCAAAGGGGAGCTGCAGAAATGCTGCTCTCTTGCTCAGCAGATCTGCTCTTAATTACCTGCCTGTAAATCAGGATTCATTTAATAAGTCTGTGGAGCTGGACAAGTGTGTAGGCAACAGTATTTGCAAGCTGAATTTCTCTGCTCTGGTATGTGCAGGGTTCAGCAGCTACTGTGAAGATCATTTCTCAAAAATTTTATATTTTGCATCTCAATCCAGAACTGAAACTGTCTTAAAACATAAAGCAGAGTTTGGATAATGATTTGTTCCACAAACAAGAGTTTTTCAGCTGCAGCAGCAGGGCAAAGACACCAGCTCCCAGCTGCACTGCAGGGCCAAGTGCTGCCCTGAAGTCCCCTGTGCTGAGGTACCAAAATGAGCAGGAATGAAATAATGTAGCAGTCTGTGCATATGAGAAATATAAACGAGAAGAGCTTTTCTGAATGAAAGAAAAACAAACCCCAAACCTGATAAACAAATGTTTTAAAAGGCCCTTGACACAGGTCAGTTCTAGACATTAACAGTCCCTGGTAAAATTGGCTTAGATGAGACAAGTCAGTGGTGCTGAATCCAGCTGAAAACTCAGGTGCTGAGTGCTTTGGGTACCTTGTGTTGCTTTTACATCATTTTTCAGAGTTGTATAGTGGCATATTTTATTTCAGAAGAGCTGACCCTGTCAAGACCCTGTTTTGGTGACTTTAGAAATATGCTTATATCAGAAAAGTACTTCCTTCTCCATTATTTTCTGAATCCTCTTAAAAGTAACCAATTCAACTTTTGACTGCAGAGTTTATCCTGTTTTAGGCCACTGTATCCTTCCAGCAGCAGCCCTTTGGCTTCTGCAGAGGATGAGTGACTGGCTGTCTCTCACACATAAAATGAGCCTTTTCCATCACTGTCTTCATTTCTAATTTACATCCACTGGCACTTTCAGTTATATTCCTTATTTTTGTCTCCTGAGAAGGAAGCTTTTCATATATCCATTGTTAAGTAGAATCACCAGGAAATTCCAGAATAAGGAGAGAAAGAGAAGAAAGAAAAAAAAAAGCAACCTTCTTTTCCTTCTTTTTTTTTTTTAATGTCTTTTTTTTTTTTTTGTACTCCAGCCAGATGGAATTAGGGCAATTGTTCACTTGAAGTACTATAGAGATTAATGAGGTCCAGAGGCAGAGCCATGAGAAAATAGAAATGTAAAAAAGTGAAGTTTCCAAAAATACAGCCTCCACGATACCATAGGGATGGATCAGATTGAATGTTTCATCTCATAGCCTGACTGGGCAGGCTGCCTCATGTTCTTAGCTTATTAAAAACCTGAACCCTTTTTTCACCCTCTCAGGCCAGCCTTGGTGCAAACAGAGCTGATGCTCAGGACTTGCATGTCTGCAGCCAGAGAGTCACAGCCAAATGTTAACACATTTAAACCCCTCTAAAGGTTGTGACTGTTCTGTTTGCATTTCTTTGGTGACTTTGAATTAGAGAGTGTTGTTTAGAGTTCTGTGAGAGAGGGAGGGAGCACTGGGAGGCTGCTGTGATTAAACTGGGGGTCAGAGTTCCATCTGGGCTTCCTGGCTGGGAGCACTCCACTGAGGCACCCTGTGAGCCCAGCAGAACACTCAGGGACTCAGCTGCCCCTCCTGCAAACACAGGCTCTTTGAGGAGATGCTTACAATTGATGGGAGCCTGAAACCCCAAAGGGTCAAGTCTTTTTCATCTTCCTTACCAAGGCCAAACCAGCTGTAACCTGCAAATGCCAGGATTGCACCCTCAGTGGTTATTCCTGCCTGTGTTGGGAAGCTGCCCAAGGCAGGGGGTGAGGATAAAAAGCAGTCTTGCAAAGGGCTTGTGCCCCAGTCTTGCTTGCAAAGTGATTTCAAAGCTGCAGAGGTGATGTGCAAAGGAAACAGCAGAGACCCACCTGCCCATGATCTATCCAGAGAGGTGTGAGAGGTTTTAGCTGTGTGCTTGCACACACAGAGCAGCTCTGGTGTGAAAAGTTTGGAGACAATTGCTGCCCACTTGAAGTTCCTGAACACTCAAGAGTCTGTTACATCAGGCCATTGGCACAAGAACATCTGCAGAAGAATCACTCAGGTTGTGGGTCCAGCTTTCCTGCACACCCATGGGCATCTGAATCTAAAAGCTGTGTGTACACAAGGAACAGAGAGAGGGGCTTGCAAAATAGCACATTTATTTTCATGCCTTGTTCCTTTCAGGTGTTTTCTAAACAGTTCCTATTCTTCTAGTAAATCCAAGACAGTCTTTATTACAGCAAGAAATGCTGTTTAAAAGTGTTGCTTTCAACCATTGGATGTGGTCTGAAACTTGCTGTGTTAAGAAAGCATGGAGAGGAAATCTCAGGAGGCAGTTACTAAAAAATTTCAATACTCAATACACAGGACAGTTAAATTTGAAGCAGCTTAAATGACTCCTGTGTTTTACCTGCTCTTCCTGCCACACACAGATCTTGTCACTTTAAATCTTCATTTGGCAATTTTCTGTTCCATAACTGTAGGGTATATACTTGGATCCACAGAAGTATAATATTCTGACAGCTGTTTCCTTTGCTAGCAGTTTATTTAAGCACATTATTTGGTGCAATTTAGCCCTCATTCAGAACTACTTCAAAAACTTAAAAAGACTCATTTCTCCCCCTGCTTGTCTGTCTGTCTTGATACCACTCCAGTCATCAGAGCTTCCAGTTCACTGTATCATTTCAGCCATAGTTAATCAAACTCAAAGAGGAAAGGCATAAGCTTTCAGGCTAGATTTAACCTTTATATGGGTGCCAGAAAATCTTTGCATGTAGAAAGAAATAAGAAGAAAATGCTTCTGCTGAGAATATCAGAAAGGTATCACTTCCATTTATAAGGGCTGCTCCAGAATTTGAATTATATGAAGCAAATTAGCTGCTTTGAATGAAATATGATTTGGTTTAAGACTCTATAGGAAATTCTTGTTCTTTATGCACTAGCCCCTGGAGCTCAGACATACTCTCAGACCTGCAGATACCCTTGATACATAACTCCTGCTGAAATAGTGGGAATTCATTTCCTCAGCATGGGGAATAAGGAGGGTTTTTTGGAGTGAAGTGGTTGTACAGGAGCAGGAGGAAAGAGAAGAGTTATCTACAAGGCATGGCAGAGGTTTGTGTGACAGGAGAGGTGGCAGAGGTGTCCCTGGCCTTGCTGCCCAGGGGCTGGGAGGGAGCAGGGTGCCTGACCTGGCTCCTGACACAGCACCCAGAGGTGGGGAAGGCACAGCTGCTTTCAGGAGGGTGCAGTACATCCATGCAGGTGAACAAAGACCCAGCTCAGTCTGGACTCATGCCCAAGGTTTCCTGAGGCCTGAGTAAGCATCATGTCTTGTTGGTCTTTGAGCCTCTCTGGTGTGCTGGGAGCAACCAGGAGCTTTTGGAGCCATGGCAATGGAATCATTTTGCAAATCGTGCTACAGGGGAGCCACAGCACGCTCACAATCCACCCCACCCCAAAGCTTTGCATGAGACAGAAAAGTCCAGGTCTGTGCCTTGAAATCCAAGTTTCCTACCTGGTTCCTGCCCCCTGGCAGATGGCAGAAGCTGCACATTGTCATGCACCCCTCCTGCAGCCTCCAGCCCTGCTGGCTGCAGCCCTGCACCTCCTCCTGCCCCAACCTGCGTGTGCCGCAGGAGGGGCTGACATCAGGCTCACTGATGTGGCTCCACAGGCAGAGATATCATCTCCCAGAGGTAATTAAATTACCCTGATTTACGCAGGCTTTCACCACACACTTTGGGTTTTCCAGAGGGCTGCTGAGAAGTGGGGCTGAGCTGGGTGCTGGGAGATGCAGGGAAGCTGGAGGTGTCCTTTGTGAGCACAGCATGGAGGAGATGCCTTTGGCCACTGCCTCAAATGCCTGGATCTGCTGGTGGAAGCAGGTTTGCCTCCTCCTGGCACCTGGCAAAAGGCTGTGGAGTTCTGGGAGGAGCCCTGCCCCACTGCAAATCTCCAGGCAGCCTTTGACTGGGGAACAGGTCCTCCCAGGTTACGTCTGCTCCTACCTCCCCTGTGCTATCAGGCTGCATCTGATGTGGGAACTCTTCCTCAGTTATAAACTAATTTGTAGCGGGCAGCAGAGTGTTTGGTGGTTGGAGGAGGGAGGGGAGGCAGGAATCCCTTCTTCCACCAGCAGATCCAGGTGTTTCAGCTGGCCCCCACAGCTCAGCCCAGCAGTCTCAACCTGCCAATCTGTTGCTAATATCTGTATTAGCTCATTTTAAAGTTAGTTTAAGCAGATCTAATCTGCAGTTCAGTCACGGTGTACAGCCTGCACAGTCACTTATTCAGTGCCACATCTTTCTCCTCTCAGTAATTCCCCCAGACCTGCTCACCATGAGGACACTAATTGCCTGGGTGAGGTGTGTGAGATGCAGCCAATGCTTCAAGTATTTGGGCAAGTGGTGTTAAAAGCCCGATGAGTCAGTTTATCCAGCTGTGTAATGGGGCATTCCCTTTGTCTCAGGGCTGCTGAAAGCCATAATGAGATCTCACCGAGATGCTGGGCTGCAGGTATTCAGCGTCTCCCAGGGCTGGGTCATTAGCTCTTGATGAAGCCAACCTTGCTCATGAAAGGAGAGGCAGAGACTTCCAAGAGTCCAGCAGGACTGCTCGGAGGAGGAAGTGCTGGAGAAGTTGCTTTGTGAAGTTCTTTGAAGCTCTTTGGAGAGCAGCAACTAAAGCATGAAAATTCCTGCCCTTGCCAATTTTAATGAAATATGACCAAGTTCGTTTTAGTGGGGTTTACTTCAAAATGTCCTTTTGTGTCTTAAGAAAGCAAAGTGGCTTTGTCAGCTGGGCTTGTGAGGTAGCAAAAGTATTACACTTGAAATGGAGCTGTAAAGGGAGCAGTCTTTTAATTTAGTGGCATTTGGTATCATTCAATAAATGACAAGACCAACAGCAGCTAGTGTTTGTCTCAGAATTTCACAGGCAGATTTCTCCAATCTTGGGGGAAAAACGACAGTGAAGAATAAATTTCAGGAATATTGAAGACAAAAAAGCCATTACAAGTCCCTTCTGTCACAATAGTACAAATTCAGAGCACGTGAGCAGTGGGTTCTTGCCCTGCAGAGGTGAGTTATTGCTACCTGTTCTCCCAGGAACGGGGGCAACTCTGGTCTAACTCACTGTGTACGTGTTTTTCTTCTGTTTCTGCTTTGCCATTTTTATGACAAGTGCTACAGTGATGGTTTGCTTCTTTTTGTTCATTTTTCACAGCTTTCCAAAATTCCTGGCCCAGTTAACTCTGGCCTTCTTTGGACGTGCTACTCCTACTGCAGCTCTGATTTTCACCATGGAGTGGGAGAATGAGATGGTTCAAATGGCTGGACAGTGCTGTCAAACAGGTGGGGATCAGCTTGGTCCCTCAGTCAGAATGTTTGGGATCACTGAAGACCTTCCCTTTTAGTGTCCTTATGGGGACACTACTTATTACACTTATTTCTACCCTTAAAAATGCCAGGTATGGGACAAAGGCTGTTTAAGGAAACTGTCTAAGGAAACTGGCACAGCTGCTGACCAGCACAACTTCCTAAAGGACAAGGAAAACACATCTTCTGGCATCTTTGTTCATTCACCCAGTTCCCCACCTGGCAGTGGATGTGTTCACTTTGCAAATGTCACTTTGTCATAACACTTTGTCCTTTGCTGTCTACTAAATTTCGTGCAATGACAGTCATGGTGAACTAAAGTTTTAAAGTCCTGAGGGTTAGTTCCATTCTATTGAATGAATGGATTCTACCATTCTTTCTTTACCATGAGATTCTACCTAGTCTTTCCTGGATATTTTAATTCAACTCCACGACTTGAATAACTCAGCACTTCTTGGCTTGCAAAGTCTCAGGTTTTGTACTAGGAAGAGGAAGAAAACAAGTAGCACTTTACATTGCTCACACTCAGATAGTAGCTGTGATGGAAAAGTGTTTTCAGCATCCTGGCCCCACTTGTTGGATCATCCTATTGCATGTCCACATACTGTGACAACAAATAAGCATGCATGTCTGGCTCTCTGTCCCCATTAGCCTCTCCATTTCTTATGACCTTCCAATCTCTTCAGTGCAGGTGTACCAGCAGGTTACCAGCCAGTGACTTCATGACAAATGAGTCCCTTCTCCACCTGAGCTGCCTCCGTGTCCCCTGCGCTTCTGCGCTTGACGGAGCACAGCTCAGGATCTGTTGCAAATTGTTTATTTGATATTGCTCTACCAAGCACCATTTTGTATGGCCAGGATTAATCTGCTGCCCAGGCAGAGCACTGGAGAGGAAAACAAATATTCAGCTTCTGAATGGAAAGGTGACTGGGAGGGAGATTGTGCGAGTTCACTGAGCGTTCCTGTTACGAAACATCTGTGCTGTTTTGCAGGATTGTGCAGATAACCAGAATGAAATGACTCGCCCAGAATGATGGGAGAGAATATTCAAGATATTTCTATATCTCTCAGACTCAGGATGTTGTACCTCAACCACAAATATATCTTCAGGGATTTCCCTTTCTGACCATAGTATCAAAGCTAAAAACAGATCAGAAAAAATGCCTGGTTTAAAATGAGATCTATTTTGTGGGTTGAGAGAAAACCACTGCAAAATCCCAGCTCATTCTGCCAAGCCTATGAATTACAAATAGCAGACATGCTGGCTCAAGCAAATCCTCAGTTGCCAAATGCTCACCGTTATCTCCTTTGCAATGCTCCTTGCAGGTGTCAGGCTGCCGTGGGCTTAGCAGGCACCACAGATTTCCTTGGGCAGGCTAATGCCTTTCCTGAGAGACATCTGCAGTCAGGACACAGCTGGAAACAAACGTGTCCCCTGTCTTCTCTGTCATAACTCATCTTTCCAGGGAGGCTCATGGAAGGACTCTGTGCTATGACTGGTTTCATGTTTAAAGTAGGAGAAAGCACCATCCAGTGCTGAGGCCTTTCAGCTTCTCCAAGATCTAGCCTGTAGAATTTTCCTCCTCACCTGGAATGCTGAATTTCTCCTTCTCCCTTGCTGCCTGTTGGCTGTGCCCTGGTGCTGAAGGGAATTTGTTCTTTGGTTCAGAGGTTAGACCTCTGCACACTCTTCTGCAATATGTGGCTGCCACAAACATCAGGCTTTGATCCCTCGTGTTAGATTGGGAAGGATTGTTGTGGGAATTTGGTGTTCCGCAGGTGAAGAGCCACTTTCAGCATTGCTTCCTGTTACATTTGTACCTGAGGGTCTTTATGATCACATATTCCACAAGTGGCTGAACTGGCTGCTGGTTCCTGGGGCTCTTTCCTCCCCATCTGGGCTTCCTCTGCCAAAGCTCTCTGCTCTGGGATCTGGTGATGGATATTCACCCCCTCTGTTCTGCTGCACTGCAGAGTTCTCCTGCAGGGACTGCTGATGCAGCAACTTCTGAGTGGGACCCTCTACAAGAAGAAATCTTGCACTTAAAAATCCCTTGTTAACAACATTCAAAATATGATCCCTTAATCAAAAGCACATTGCTAAAAATACTCCCAGTGCTTCTCGTGCTAATTCCAATAAAGAATAAACTTTCACAGCAATCTGTAAGTCGAGTGAGTTTTCAGTAAAAGTATACACAAAGAAAAGAAAATCTATAACTTTCAAGTAATTTAATCGAGAGGATACATTCACAACTTGCCAAGTATATTTTGGGAATGTTGTTAAACTAATGAATTCTGAGGAATGACACCACTTAGATTCAACATGATAATAAGCACAGAGATATCCCTTGTTGATCTCAACTTCTTCCCACTGGGAGCCTTATTAAGCCTGGCAGTGAGTCTCAGAAAGTTTTTGCTAGGAATGGGCTGTTAAGACCAAAGGAATCCTGTGCCATTAGAGGTGGAAGCAGGCAAAATATGGGGGATAGGCAATAATATTTTGAGCAAGTTGGGAAATGTTGAAAAGAAAAAAGTTCCTTTTGAAGGACAAATCAGAGGAACTCTTAGCATTAAAATTGCCTTTGTTCCATGTTTTGTTCAGTCAGCCTAATAAATAGAGAAATCATATAACTTTAGTGACCAGTCACAGTTTCAGTGGAGTTCTGCTGTGATCATGTCATGACCAACTGTGCATAATTTGTTTGCACCATTTCCTTGCTGAAGAAATCCTCTAGAAAGAGCAAATCATAACACACACACACAAAAAATCATGATATGATCATGTAAAATCTTTGAGTAGAAAAACTAAGAAGTTACATTCCTCCATAAGAAAAAGTTCATAATGAATAATTCAACTTGCTATACTAGTTACTGCAAGTCCTGCCCTAGTTAGCCAGGCTGCAGAGTGCTGAGTTAATGAAGGCTACTGCTCTGGCAAGGAAGAGAAAGAGCATTGTTTCAGCAGAATTACAAATATATCTCTCTATCTATATTTTAAACTTCATTAAGTGGAGTTAATAAAACTATAAAAGCATATCCTTAGTGTGCAGTACATGAGTGCTCCCATTAATTCAAGTGTTGTTCCTTATGTTTAGAGTTAAGCAAATGCTTTTAACGTTTTGCTAAATCCAGGCTCTGCTCCATGGAAGTTACCTTTGCATTTGTACTGCCCAAAAAGTCAAGAAATGATAAAGGAACAACTCCTGAAATTATTAAGAGCTTGACCTGTCTGCATAATACTCCTAATAATAACAATTCTTTTGTCATCAAAGAGATTCTCACTGAAGCCTGGGAGGGTGTAATTTTCTCGGGGGCCATTGTGTGTGTGATCCACAAGGCTGTCTCATCAAATAATCAAGTGCTGTGCTGCCACTGGGATGTGTCAAGTTACACAAAGAAAATTATGCTTTTTGTGTGTCCATAAAACAAGAGTTCAGGGAGGCTTTTTAGGGTGGGAAGTATTAAAAAAAATAATAATCCATCTCCAAATGCACAGCAAAAGAAGAAAAAAATCCTTTTCCTTTCTCCTTAAATCTTTCTCCTTAAATAACAATGATCACAAGCAGCAGATTGTTGTGACAAAAGAGCAGAAAAAAGCACTTAAATGCACAGCCCCAAAACAGACAGAGGATAATTACAGGGTAGACATGACATAGGTGAAGTGGCTTCTGCTTTTAAGGAAAACAAGATTAAGGGAAGCAGTATGGTTCTCTTTTTTTACCCACCCAATCTAATCCCAACTGCAAGCAAGGAGTGGCACAGAGGCATCACAGTTTGGCACTGTGACCCCAGCTGAGGAAATTGCCAGAACAAGAGTTTGTGTGCCATTAGTGTGTTGTGCTAAATGTTCAGCACGAGCTTCGAGGGCTTTGCTGAATTTGGGGATTTGGAGCATTTTAAGCAGTGCTTGTTTAGAGCTGGATGGTTTTAATACTGGTAGTTATTTGCAGTTAGAAAGAGGTTTGCCCCACAAAACATTCTCTTAACTGTATGCATTCTAGTCTGTTCCTTAACACTGTCACTCTCACCTTATTCTGCTTTTCTTTATAATATGGACAATATTTCAATTGTTGCTTTTGTCTTCTGTTAGAATTTGAGCTCTTGGCTTTGGGAATGTGCAGGTCCTATCTGCAGTTATTTTCCAGATACAGTTATTGAGGTGGAATTCAAGAAGCCTCCAGCTCCAGCCCAGCTCTGCTGTGCTGAGTCAATGGGAGTTTTCTCATTGGTAGGGTGGGCGAATTAAGTAGGGTAGGTCTTGGTGTTCAGGAAATTTCCTCCACCAATGCAAGTAGCTCAGCAAGTCAATATGGCAATGGTCAAACCTGTTTTCTAGGGTTTTTTGTCCATGTTAAGTTACTGAAAGTCTTGCTTTGACGGAATCCAGGATTAGAAGTTTGCATTTTTAGAGCTCTCAGATTTAGCTCTTGTTCCCAGTGGACAGGCAGAGAGTCTTTACTGTAAAATCTGTAACTTTGGTGTGTGCCAGATCATCTGACTCTGCTGAGAGGCAGAGTTTGCTGCAGTGGGTGGCTTGAGAACCTGCCTCTTCAGGTCACATCAGAGGTCACTTTTCCAACCACAAGCTGAAAAATCACTACAGCTGGGCAAATATTGCAAAAAGCATTTATCTAGGAGAGGCCACGTGTTTGCCTCAGTGACACTTGCTTTCTGCAAACATTCATGTAAGCAACCTTTTGTTTGCACAGTAAAACAAAATATTGCAGAGATCATACTCTAACTGTGCTCACTTTTCTGTTTGGAGAGCTCTTCCAAAAGCCTGGACTATAAAATTATATATGGAATAATGGAATGAAAACATTTGATTATCATGAATCTTCCTTGACCATCAGAAATGAAAAAGAAAATCTCAAAGTATTGCCGGATTTGTGATAGAATTATGACAGCTGGTAACTAAATTTAATATCTTTATGCTTTTTGATCTTTGTAAAATGAAGATAATACTTTCTTAATGCCAAAGGGCTGAATAGGAGGATGATATAATTTAAAACTTTAGAGTTCTCAGCTTTTGAACTGGCAAGGGCTGTGTAATAGGTGGACAGATTGAAATGTTGATCAGTTAATGGACACACCAGTTAATGGATAAGTTGTTCATAGAATAAAAGAAAAAATTTTAATTGGGTTTGCCCTATGGGATTGCAGTGCTAGTATCCAGCACTCTCAGTCACAGCTTCATTCTACCCCTGAAGGATGTATCTCCTTTACCTGTGGAGATTTTTCTGTTATCACCTCACACCCTATTCTCATCACCATTTTGCAGAAAAACAATCCAAAGTGTCCTTTCCCCAGCTCTTTACACTCTGAGCTGTTCTTGCAATTTCTCCAGTTTGTGTTGTGTTATCCTTCCTGTCTTCAGCTCTGTCTCCTCGCATGTGGTCTCCCTCTACTTCCCTCACAGCTCTGTGTGTTCTGAGGACGTGCACACTTCGCTTTCCATCCCCCTCTTGGGTGGGTCACTGATGCATGAACGAGCCCCCACCTCTGCTCCCAGAGGCACTCCACTTCTCACCTCTCACCGTTACCCCATCTGTATCCATTTATCACCACTTTCCAACTTGTCTAACCTCGGTTACTGAGCCATTCTTTTTTGGAGCCAATTGAGAATTTCACTATCAATGCCAGACTTATTAACCCTAAGTCTTTTATATTGTATTGTATGGAGGAAAAAAAAAAAAAAAAAGAAGCCTTGTGGAAGTCCAAGTCAATTATGTCTGCTGCTTCAGCCCTGTCAGCTCTCATTGTCACCTCCACTCCAAGGAGTTAATCATATTTGCTGAGGATGACCTGCTCTTCATAAATGGATTCTGCTGGCTGCCCTTGCTTAGCTTCCCATTGCAAGAGCCAGTGTGGCATCTATAATCTCTCCCAATACTGGGGGTTATGGTGTAATGACTCTCTAATTTTGTCATTCCCCCAGCCAACTGCCCCATGTACCATTCCTTTTGTCACCAACAGGAGCTGGAAAGGGATTGCTCCCTTAAAGGACTGTACCAAAATGACAGGCACAAGCACACAGCACAAGGTGACAGCTGATGAGCTGCTGGACTTGCAGAGAGAAAGAGAGAATTTGCAGGCACCCGGAGGGAGAGAGAAGATGCTGGGCCATGTCCCCGCCAGGAGTCAGGAGCAGAGCTGGGAACAGGACTGGCTTTTCTGATGTCCTTGGGCCTTGCTGTGGCTCTGACTATTTTTATCTGGGAGCCTCTTGGCACTGGTGTCCTCCAGCACACGAGGAAAAGGTACACAGCTCCCTGAGCATCACTGGGGGGCTGCTGCTAACAAAGGCTGATCAAGCAGAGATTGGAAAGCAGAGCTGACACGGGTGATGAATGCATGGTGGGGCAGGGGGTGATCCTGTGTAATGAAAGATGTCAATTCAAGTCATAATAAAAACAAGGAGAGGAAGAGCTGACAGGGAGGGTGGGATCCATCCCAGTGAGGGTGAGCTGTCTGTGCCAGTGCCCCCAGGCTGGGCTGCCCCTGGCAGAGGGGAAGGAGACTCGTGTCCACAGAGGATGGCCTGCCACCCGTCACAGGCACCGAGCTTGAGGTCACCTGTCCTCCAAAGGGCCGTGGCCTCATCTTCTGTGGTGGCTGATTTTTTGCATTCTAATTCTAGGAGAAGGCAGAAAGGCTTTTTTAAGTGTGTGGCTTGATGGAGTTAAACACTCTTTCAGATTTCTCAGAGCTAATGCATTCCTTTTCCTTCCTACCCCACTGCAGCAGGCAGGACAAAATGTGATCCCAAGGCTCCTCAGGCAGAGAAGAGAGCAGTGTTGCCTGAGGATTATGATAATTGCATCAGGGGAGGTGCTAGACTGAGCTTTGTGTTTTTCCTCCCATGCTACCCAGAGCCCCAGACAGTGCACTAAGGCTGTGCCCTTGAGGAACAGGGAATCCTCACTCAGCCACAGCATCCAGCAAACAAGAAAATCAACCTGGAACTCTTACAATGAGATTCTCTTCAGTAATAACATGCCTGGAGTTTCATGTTGAAAACAGATGAGGCTACTTGCCATAGAAATAGACACCAGGTAGAGGTTGTATTTTCCACACTGCAGTCTAAAAGGTGGGAGATTTATACTTATTATCTATAATTATTTTCCAGAATTGCAGTCAAACCCACATTGTAGTACAGCAACAATAACTGCAACATATTAAGGGAAACTGAGCTTAAACTCCTCTCAAAAAAGGAAATTAAAAAAGAATTCTAATGATAATCCTTGCACATCTCTGTCTTCAGTAAGAAAATTTTTATATCAAAACAATCATTCTGACAAAAATACTGTTAAATGTCACTCCTTGCTAGTTAGTCATGAAGTTGTCCTTAATACAAGCAGGTATTTCAAGTACTACATAAATGTCACTCCATCAACCACTTCTCTTGTATATTTGGACCTGAATCTAATTGCTGCATTATACCAGTAGCAGCATAATAATTAGAGTCTCACTGTAAAATGAGGAAAATTCGTTGTAATTCATGGGATCAGGTCTAAATAAAATACTCTAATTTTATTGAAAATAGCATGGATCCAGTTGCTCATTGTTAAGTAAGATCCTGAGATCTCAAAAGATCTTCATAGAGCAGGTGAAATCTGGGCTTCACAATTCCTCTATTCCAACAACACAAATTAGGAGGCTTGTGTTAAAACTTTTGTGTTGGCTTCAGTTTATACATCTCCTCTTCCCCACTCCTAGTAACTGAATTCTAAGTAAAACTCTTTTTTTCCTTTTCTATCCCTCCCTCCTCAGTTCTCCATCTGCCTGCAGTTAAATGTAGAAGCCATATGAATTCTTGTGTTCTCACAGCAGACTGTTACTGCAAGGGAATCTTCCATGAGGAGCCAGAGACCATGCACTGCATTAGCATCTGAGCAGGCAGTGCAAAAAATCACATCTGATTCTGCCTGTGGAAGATAAATGAGCCAGAGTCCCCAGTGCCCAAGATTTGGTCATCTCTTTATGAGTTCTGAAGTACCTATTAGCAGCTTTGATGAGTGCTAGGGGAGATGAAGTCTACCTTGAACAATGTTAGAAAGCTGAATCAAATAACTTGAAATCTCCCAGAGGGAGAAACAGCCTGAACTGGTTATAGGTTTATATGAACACTCTGATGGTGGGGGGAAAAAAGAACATTTTTTGCTTGAAGAAAAACCTCCCAAGGATTTACTCTTATAGATAAGAGCCCTTCTCCAGCCATTTTATAGATGTAGTTAGGCAGATTTGCTGAAGATTTTATCCCTGTTCTGTGTCTTTTCCACTGAGAGATACAACCTGCTAAGTTGAAGCAGGTGAAAATGAACTTTTCACATGCTCTGCCAAGGGCTGTTCAGGGTGGCCCTGAGGAATATTTCAGGACAGAATGTCATTCCAAAGCCCTACACAGTCAAGGAATGTGGATCCTGTGCTCATGTGTGGGTTGCTGGACACTAAAGTGTATGAGCACACAGTTAAAACTGAGTTTCTCTGACTTAGAAGTCACTGTGTGTCAGTGCAGCCACAGGAGCTGCTTTTGGATTTGTTTTTAGCAAAGCAGGATTGCTGAAAGTGCTTTCAAGCTTCCAGCTGGGGTTCTGCTCATTCCTCATTAGAAATGAGCTCCTCTTCACTGATAACAGACCCTACAATCCATTTGCATACCTGTGCCACAAATCTCTCTGTGCCAGGCACTTCAGAATTGGAGTTCAGCACTCCTAAAGTCTGTTGGGCTATTTTATCTGTGTTTCTGATAAAGTGACCTCAGAGCTCCCAGGTGCTTTTTTACCAGTTTTTGGCAGAGGTGGCTGTGGCAGAGAAGTGACAGCACAGAGGCAGGGACAGTCACTCTGTGCCTTAGGCTGCGTAGGTGGGGGCACACATCTCTCCAGCATTTTCCTGCTCACCTCTCCATTGTGGACTGGGAAAAGCAGGGTGCTCTGAGCTCAGGCCCACAGACTGGGTGGGAGAGAGGAAGAACTGCTACATCCTTGTTTTGGGGGAGAAGTGGAGCCATGGGGCTCCTACCACCTGACCACTGTCACTGCAGAAGCTTGTGGTGCAGCCAGTTAGTGTTTACCAGTCCCAGAAAAGAGGGATTCCTTCTTTCTGCAAGCAGATGTTTCCATGGCTGTCCCTGTCCTTAGTGGGACAGAAAGGCCAAAACCAATGAGCTGGGAGGAGCTGATGTTTTTAGAGTAGTTGAAGATAGGGAGCACACTGCTGTCAATGCCCTAACTCTGTTTGCATCAGGGATGCTCCAAACCCAGCCAATTTGCTGGCAGATAACAACTCTCTCATCCCCCTCTATTGCAGCTTGCACAGTCACTGGAGGCCTTTCCTTAAAATCTTGGTCTGGGAGGATGGACTGAGATCCAGCTGAACACAGTTCATTCTCTTTTTTATGCATTCAGTGGATGCTCTGGAGCAGATTTTGATGCCAGACATCTGTGCTGCTTGCAGGCACACAGGAAAGGCTTGTTCTGTCATGACAGAGCTTAGAGCAGGATTATTTGTGTCTGATAGTGATGCTTGGGAGCAACTCCTGAAGCCTTGAACATTGCAGAGCATCAGAGGCTGTCACTGCCAGTGCTTTCTTCACTGCAGGGAGCTATGTAAGTAATGTTCAGCCTAATTTAGAAGAAAAATGAGCTGGATTTGCAGCAAAAGAGTGATTTTTCTACAGTAGCCAGTGAAGTGGAACCCCAGGCAGTGATGAGGAGATCCCATGTGGGGCTGTGTGTGGTGACTGAGGGGCTTAGGAGGAAAAGTGTTGTACCTGAAGGGCACCCAAAGTGTGGGTGATGGCAGCACCCTGCAACAGATCCCTTGCCAGCAGCTCAGCCCCTGCTCTGTGCCTCTGGAGTCAGGACTGTGCATATGGGGAAATGGTTTGTTTATTTGTTTATGTGTTTATTTGCAGGTGCAGGATAGCCCATCTAAAAGCTGTCACATTAAATCCCTCAAAGGGTCTTTGGGCTCCTCCTTTGCTCAGTGTTTTCATACCAGGTGTTTGCCTGTGCTTTCCCTCCGAGTTGGGGTGGGTGGGACATGTGAGAAGTTGAGTTCTGACACCGAAATACAGTGAGTCTATTTTGACTTGAGGAAATATAATCAGACAATCAAAAGAGATTTCAGCTTCAGAAGATACCAGCTTTGCCTTCTGTTCCTTTCCCCTCATTGCATGGAGCAAATGGTCAGTGATGAGTCGAACTTTAAGCCCAGTCCAAGAATTTCAGGTTTATAAAATGATCTGAATGGAAAGCTTGGGATCCTTACTTCCCCCGGGAACAAAAGAACTTTGGAAGCACAAGGGGAAGCCAGAAAAGCTTAGTAAAGCCCTAATGATTGCTGAAGGAAACCAGTAAAACTAAAAGAGGAAACAAGTCCCAGTGTAAACTTACCCACCCGCTCTGGCCTGAGGAGGTTACTCTGTGGGCTGTGGTTTTGAATGCCTACAGCTCACAAAGACTCCTTCCTCCCCCCCTGCCCCATGGTGCAGGGTTGGTGGGGCAGAGGGACTGCTCAGCAGGAAAGGAATTTTCCCACCAGGCATTAACCTGGGAGGAAAACTGATCACAGGGTTTCCCACAAGTGAGGCAATGCAAAACAAGTAACACAAACATCCCAAACCATCCAAAATCATGGTCCTTCCATGGCACCTGCTGCCTGCACAGGATGTCCTTCAGAACTGAGACCTCAGCTCTTTATCCCCATGAGAATTTTGAGGCAGTGTCACATAGCCACTGGCAAAACCCAGACCAGGGTGCAGTGATGGAGAACAGCAGGCACTGTGATGCTGTGAAAGGAGATACAGACTGCTGGGAGTCAGCTACACAGCAAAAGGTTGTAGGTCCTACCCAGCTGGAGCAGTGTCTATCCAGCTGAAGTGTGAGCCCTTTCCTGGACTGTATCACTGCTGAGCACCCAGAGCAACCAAGGGTTTGGTGCTTGCCCCAGGAGCTGAAAGCTCTCTCGTGGTGCAAAGCCATCTGGGGCTGGTGGGTTGTGCCCCGTGTTACCCACCCTGATGTCCATGCCCTGCCCAGCACTCACCACAGGCTGCAATCTCACTTGTCCTGAAGGGCTGATAGATGGATTCTCTTCCTTTTCTTCTTTGTCTGCATTTGACTGAAGAGTGGTGAAGGCAAGAAAATCCTGCAGAGGCTTCTCTAAACAGGAGAGTGCAAGAGGGAGAGGTTTATGGCTGCAGTGGTAGATCTCTAATCCTCCACAGCATTTTTACATGGAAAAGCCACCTGGGGTCCCTAAACTTTTGAGCTGCCTCAAGCAGCTTTTATCAGCCCTCCTTTGCCTGCTTGGCTCACATGTATTCCAGATGTTGGTTTGAAGGGTGAAGAGAGGCTGCTGATTCTGGAGCCTGCTGGTGTGGGGTCTCTCCATCCACCCCTTCTGCATATTTAACTGTTACCTCAACTGCTGCTGGGATTAAACTGCCACTAAACTGTGTGCTCTACAAATCCCTTCCCAGAGTATTCTTCTTTTCCAAAGAGAAACTTGGTCAGAAGACATCTTATCTACCTTCTTCACAAAAACCCTCTTTTTCCATACTGTGGTTATCCCAGCATTCAGAATTCCCCCAGGACAGAAGGTTGATGAGCAGCTCCACATCAACATCCAGCAGCCTCACCAAGCCTTCCCAAAATCAGAGCACATTAACAAGTTCAGGTAGATGCCACTCATCTTTGTGTTACTGTAACCCTTCACAGTGTTATCCCAGCTTTGCTATCATTAAGATAAAGCTGCAGGTTTTGCAGGTAGACGATGCCTTAGGCATGGTGCCAGCAGCCAGAGGATTTTAGCAAAGTAAAGAAGTACAGATCAAACTCTGTTATCAGCTGCTCTAAATAAGAGTTATGATCCTTGGGGATCCTCAGACACAAGTAGCTGAATGCTCCATTAGGTTTTTACACCTGGGTCTCCCTAAGAAAAGAGAATTCTTGGAATAAATGCAGCTTGTCTGACATACAGAGAGAGAGCTTTAGGAAAATTATTTCTCTGCTACATTAAGGGTACAAGGCTCATACTTGAAGCTTACTAGTATTATCAAAACCCCTGAACAACAGAGGTTTGTTTTTGCATTAAAAATCTTGCTTTCCTTTTTCCCCTCCTCCTTCCATTTCTCATTCTTTCTGCCCTCTCCTTTGCTTCTTAGGTTTTTATTTTTGGTCCTCTCACTCTCGTTTTAGTTGATAAACAGTAAAAGCAACAGTCAGTGCATTGTCAGGGGGGCTGCCTTAATCCCCTGAGGAATAGGAGGGCTGTGTTAAGTGGGCTTCAAAGGCAGAAGGTGGAATGAGGTGTGATAGGAAACCAGCTCTTACTAACTGGTTCACTTCAGGCTAGCTTTAAATAAATTGCAGCTCTGAGCTGCCTGGACGTTGACAAGAGGGCTGTGATATTTGTGGCTGCACTACAGAGAATTTCAGCCTTTTAAAGCAGGAATGGGAATAACCTGAAAGGACTTAAGGCTGTGAAATTGTAAAGCAAAAAAACAAAACAAGCCTCACAGTGTGGAGGCTCCCTGGGTTTGTTCCTGGATTGCTTCTCTCATAGACAAACTTTACCTGTCTCTTAGGAAAACACGTCCTGCATTCCTTGTTATTTCCTCTGGGTTTGGGCAGTGGCTGAGCCCTTTGGCAGCAGCTTTGAGAAGTGCCACAGATGCATTTTCCGGAAGAACTCGGGATAACGGGAACTGAGTTTTGGAAAAAAATGCTGTTTAGCACCAATTCAGGAGTTACCAGAATATGACACTCTGAAAAATATCCCAACTGAGCCCTACATTGGGTGCTGGGAAGTGAAACTCTCAGTCCTGGAGGGCAAATTGAGCACTGCCAAAGGAGGATGTGGACCCTCAGTCTCCAGCAGCATTTGTTTAGGCTGAAGTAATAAAATCCCCATAGGAGGGGTAGGAATAATCACTTTAAATGATGGTGGAAACAACTTAAATTGCTACTAGAGTTTGGAAGGGTGGAATATGGTTGTAGCTGTAAGACAGCTCTTCATTGCTCTGATAGGATAAAGGGGCCTTAAGGTAAATAGAGTTGTAACTTTTGTCTCCTCAAGGGCTGATTTGCATTGAAAATGGTGCAAATAAGCTGGTTTGTGTGATGGACAAGCCAGTTTCTAGCCAGTGAAGAGCACCATGTAATTTGTGTACACTCCTCTCTCCAACCACAGCCATCCTCCAGTTTGGCAGCGTCCCTTTAGGGGCCACTCTGAGCCAGCCCTGGTCAGACACAAACCCAGCAAACAGAGCCTGGGCACGAGGGGAAGGACAAGGAGGAGAACAGTGAGCTGAGTAAACACCAGGGGAAAGGATGCAAACCTCACAGCTGGACTCCTGCTGGATTTCCACAAGATGTGGTGCTGTGTCCCGCACATCCGCTGCACTTCCCAGCACGGCTCTGCTCCCTCACACACGGGGCTTTGTTGGCAGGGCTGTGACTCAAAGGGAGGTGAAGCCACACCAGGGTTCAACCAGAGACCAGAGGGAATCAGTGAAAACAGGGGGAACTGGCAAAGCCAGCCCTGGCAGGAAAGCCAAGCTCACCTTCTGCAGGGTCAGGCTCCATGGAAAGATTGGAATTCCCGGCTAGTTCTCCTTTCTACTGCAGGATTGGTCTCTTTCCACAGCTCTTCACACATCCCATTTTCCCACCTGGCTGTGCTGTGGGAAGGCTGCTGGGAGTGCAGCCTGTTCAGCAGCAGCCACTCATACCATTCCCAAGAAGATGGGGCAGGAGGCTCCCAGATGGCAGAGCTGGCTGCAAGGACAAAGCCAAGTTCAGTCACGTGCCACCTGCAGTTCCTCACAGGCTCCAAGACTGGAGGACACCCTCCAAAATACCCTTATTTGAAAGTAACTTTAAATGGCAAGGAAAAGTTTTGGCTTTTATGGGTTTTTTTAAGAGAGAAAAGGGGAATATCTATCTATCTATCTATCTATCTATCTATCTATCTATCTATCTATCTATCTATCTATCTATCTATCTATCTATTTATCTATCCGTATATCTATCTATCTATCTCTCAATCATCTATCTATCTATCTATCTATCTATCTATCTATCTATCTATCTATCTATCTATTATCTATCTACCTTTCCATCCATCCATCCATCCATCCATCCATCCATCCATCCATCCATCCATCCATCCATCCATCCATCCATCCATCCATCTCCATGGATGTACATGTAGATACTTAGCTATATAGATGAATATGCAGGTTTATTTTGTGAACACATCAAAGACTCAACTAGCCAGCTGTTGCTGAAGCTGCAGCTCCAAGGAGAAAGCTGGGCTGTGGGAGAGGTGGCCAGCTCAGACCCATGGGGAAGAGCAAACCAAAGGAGTAGAAAGTCAGAGCTGCAGGGAAATGCTGCCAGGGGAGGGGGCAGATAAGGATGGGCCATGATCCTGCCTGTTCTAGTCCATGACCTGCTCTGTCCCTGGGGAAATGCAGATGGATGTCATCCCATTCAGGTCAAATTGCAAGGTACAGCCAATCCCAAAGACAGCCCATAGCTCAGGGCTGTACCTGCCTTTCACACACTGAGTCAGCCCTGCTGCTGGAGCAGTCTGGGTGTTAATGACAAAGAGAAGCAGAGTCACAGAGCTGTTAGAGCCCTCTGTGTTATCAGTGTGGATGTATCCTTCCTGCCTGGATGCTGCCAGCTGGCAGAGCTCCATCCCCCGGGGATGGCCTTGCAATTATGCAATAGTTTGGCCTTGCAAATACTCCTGCTGGCCCTGCTGAAAGCTGCTAGGGCAGCCACTGACCAAGGCAAGAACAGCAGAACTGTGTCTCTCAGGTAGAGCCCTTGGTGATAATTCCCACTAATTTTGGGCTAACTGTTCCAAGTTTTCAGTATTTTATTAAAAAAAATGAAACAAGAAAGGACTCACAGGATAAATGGATGGATAGAAATCCAATATGCCAAATGCCCCACTGACATTTCAAATACTGCCTAATCTAAACCAAATACTCATACTTAGGGTGAAAAATGTGTGCATGATGACAGCTCTGATGAAAGGAGACAGTTACCAACAATGTCCCCATGACATTGGAGGCCTAAATTGTATCAGGAGCAATTCCAGTTCAGGCCAGTTTCAGGCAGATAAAAGAGTTTTCTCCTTTCAGCCTTTCCCAAAACTTCATGTCTCCTGAAATCAAGTCATTGAAAGATACACTTCAGAAAGCCACAGAAGCATTGATTCCCTTGAGATTGCAATTGGAAATTTAACTTTGTACACAGGCTGACCCAGTTCACTCCAGTCCTGCCAGGAGGGGTGTTTGGCTCCCATTGCCTTGGCCAACTAGAGCACAGGAGGGGCTTCTGCCTTTTGGTCCTTCCAGCTTACACTGGCAGAGCAGGATGGATGTGCATTGATGACCAAGCCTCTCTGCCTGCAGACAAATGCTTGGTGCTGGATCTTGAGCAAATTGTTGATGTTTCCACAGCTCAGATTGGGAAAGCTCCTCCATTAATTGGGAGCATGAGCAGTTTCCAAACCAAGAATTTCTTGGAGGTTAATGACACCACATGCTATGGTCAGGAAGGTCCTTCTATCGTTTGCCTTTGGAGCAATTACTGTATTTGATTTTCCAAGCTTTTAATCTTTTTAATCTTGCACTGAGAGGTTGATCCTTCTGCTCTTGAAGTCAGTGGCAGTTTTGTGATTGACTTGAATGAAGTCTGAGTCAGGACCAGAATTACCTTTAGGTCAAGGGTCAGACAATAAGTGATAAAGATGGGAAAGAGAAAGGTTGGTGAGTTGGCTGAACATTACCTAAACAGGTTTGTTTCCTGTTTTTGAAATTGCAGAGATTTTACTTTGTACAAACCACAACTCATTCATTTTCCATTTGGATGTGTAAAATATATTAGTCCTTAAAAACAGATTCAAAACTGATCATAGAGCTCTCCCTTCATTCATAATAAATCCATTTTTCCTAAAATTGAAGTGATGGGGAGGGCAATCACCCTGTGTCCATTTTCAGTTGTTTAGTTCATAGACTAATCAGCAGCAACTCGATAGTTTAAGGTTTATGACATAACAAAAATTAAACATATCCTTTTCTCAGACAATTGTTCTGGAGAGGGTAATTACACAAATACAGTCTAAGCTTATTATCTTTCTCTTTTTTTTTTTTCCTTGTGCTATCTTCCCTCCTCCTCTTCCTTTTTACAGTACTATGTTTCCTACATGTGTTCAGTGAAGCTGAAAATGATATTTTGATAATGGGCACACAATGAACGTGTAAGAGGACTAGCTGACAATGTGAGACTTTGTTAAGGAAAAGAGGATACAATGAATAGCTATAATTGGAGTCATTAATGGACTGACTGCTTTTTTTTTTTTTTTTCCTGAGGAAGGCTGCATCTTAGTGCTTCTCAGTTTCCTTCTCTATTTATACAACACTGTGGAGGTCAAACCTAAAGTTAGGTCCTTCCTGGTGATGTGTAATGAAACTTAGGTCACTAAAGAATTTGTTGAGCACCTTTCAGCCCACATGTACTCTGTCTGAAAGAGATTCTATCTTACTTTTTGTGAGTGTTCTCCTCCATTCTAAAATTTGCAGATGAAAAAGTAAATCAAAGTATCAAAAATGCTTACATATCCCTGGCTAAAATAATTTGTATTCCAGTAATATCTGGGGGTTTGGTCTGGGACAGTGCTGGACAAGGAGCTCTATAAACACTTAAATACAGATAATTCCCATCTGCAGAAGTTTACTATCTATTTCTTGCAAAACTTTATTTTAACCTTTAAAGTGGCACTAAGGCCATTTATCCTCAGGACTTCAAGAGAGCTATTCTCATGAAAATTTGCCTGACAAATTAGAGGCACTTTTCAGTTCAGCAAAAGCCCAGTGGCTTTCATTCCAGTAGCTTGCCAGAGCTGGCTGCTCCCAGGGGTGACACATCTGTTGCAATCCCCTTGAGTTATCACAGGTTTTCCCAAGGCCAACAGGAGCAGCAAACCCAGATTTTCACTGCTCCCTGTCCCCATCTCAGCCCCTCCTAGACAGGGACATCCTGGCACCAGCTTGGCTTGGGGACCATTGCTTTTGGGCTGGCAAAATCCAGCTCCAGCCACATTTCTGAGAAAGCTTGAAGCTGCTGGGAAGGTTGGTGCCTGGATTTGAGGTACTCTCCCATGTTCAGTAGCTGTTTTAAGCTCCTGCCCAAACACCTCTAAAGTGGCCACAGAGTGTTTCTGTGTCTGAGAGGAGGGAGCACACCATGGAGCAAGCAGATTTTAATGTCTGACTGTGGGCCTGAGGAGCAGGTGCAGGGCAAGGAGAGGAAGAGAGGGAAAGTTTTCTCCTTAGGCAGCAGCAAAGTAGTAGCATTTAACCTTATTGCTGAATTGCTTTTCACTAGAATAGCCTGCAAAGGAAACTCACACTTCAATACCTCCATTTCCTTAATGACAGAGAAATCCTGAGATGAGTTATCCAGTGTCCACATCCTTCCTGTTGTATGCATCCTGTCCACAGCAAAGGAGGATTCTTAATGAAATCAGTATTTTATTTTCTTTTTTTCTTGTCCCCTCTGTCCCTCTGCACTGCATGTTGTAATTCACCTCTTGTGTGTGCCCAGAGGAGAACAAGAGGAGGCACGCCTGGTTCCACAGTCCAGCAAGCTCAGAAATGCCATTCTGGAGGGCCAGCACCTTGTGCCTTAAAGATTTTCCATCTGGACTGCCAATGTGGGACTTTGAGATGAAGCTGATATGCTCTTCAGGCCAGGGGCACTGAAGTTGAGATTATTTCTGTACTGCCATTGCTGTAGAAGAAAGTGAACCAAATTCCAGGCTCAGATTCCCCTGGATAAGAAAATACACCTACTCTCTCCAGAGGAAGAGGTTTGCTGCTGTAAGAAAGGGCTGTGCTGCTGCTCCTTTAACCACCTTTTCCCCAGTTTCTTTCCCCATATTTATTTCATATAACCCATATTGTGATAGAAACTCAATGTTGACACAATAAGGCCAGAGTACACACTACAGAGAGGGAAAAGCAATTTATATTTTTATTTTTATTATAAATATGTTGGATATGAGATGGTTTCCATGCTCAAACATAAGGCCATGTCATCTAAAGAGCAGAGCAGTCAAGGCCTTTTAATAAATGCAGCCATTACATCTAATTAAATATCTTCAGAAGATGAGAACACTTAAAAAAACCAATAACCACATGAACATGGAAGGGATGTTGAAAAACCCCAACTTGCTGATCTTCAACAAGCAGGCTTTTCTTATTTTTAATGTAATGCTATATTACCACATATGGTTCCACATGCAGTGTTGGGAAGCTATCTCTGAACACAGCTCTTTTACAAGCTTGCAATAACACCAGATGTCTGTGTGGTGAGAGGGAGGAAGGGACTGCAATCGAACTGGGAATTGGACCCTGTGGACTACTTGGGCCCCAAAGCTCTAAAGAATTTCCTCCTTTCCTACAGCACCACCTGGATTATTAACTGGCATCCAGAGATGGAAGATGCTCCAGGTTTTTAGATATCATAATTCCCCAGCCATCTGTTTGGTGGAGGCTAACTTCACAATACTGCTGCTTCTGCCACCCTGAGTGTTGAGCCATTACACAAATATTGCAACAAAACCACTCTGATTTCTGTTACTGTTGGTCTTTTTCTCTAAAATACACAAGTATTTTGTTGTTCCAGCTCAGCAAAAGACACCAGATGGGCCTGAGAGACGAAGTGCACATTTATTCTCATGATCTCACCAAAGTGGAGGCAGAAATCATGCCCACTTGTAGGGACACTGTCACACAAGTCAGTGGTGGGATAGAGAAAATTTCTGTGCTTCAGAAATTTCACCCATACATCATCATAATAATACATATTATATATGTATATATATATATATATGTCTGTATATATATATATATATATATATGTCATAATTCTGATAATTTGACTCCAAAGTGAAGTTATATGTTAAATAGCCCTGACTTCCTACGTGCTGTTTTCCACAGAAAATTTAGTTATCTTGCAGATTTACCAGCTTTCACTGTGGGGCTTTTAAAACCATCTTTGAGAGTTATTCCTTTTACTTTGGAAGGTTGTTGAAAGGAACTGGGGGCAAAAATCTTTTTAGATGTATTCTAAAATCTCATTCTCTGTATTCAACAAAAGAGTTAAACATTAATTAGTTCACTCACTGATGTGGCTTTTGTGTGATAGAAACAAAACTCTGGACAAACTCTAGCAGGGTGTTCTGGCCAGGAAAATGCAATGATATTTAAGAATTTTTAGCTACATCCTAGAAGATCACAGAGTCAGAATCAGAACTGATCAGAAGCCAAATCATTTGAGGTGAGGAGGGATCCCTACAACGACCCTGAAGCAGCTGAGATGGGATCCTGGTGATGGGAAATGAGTGTGAATCAAAGCATCTGCCCCTTGAATCAGCCCAGTCAGAACCAGTCTCCCTCCATCCATCCTGCTGGGAGCCCACAACGCTCTCAACTGCAGCCTTGGTGAGATGTACAGAGCAAACCTCCAGTCTCCCAGCACCTACTCCTGTCTCCAGTGGCTCCTGGCTGGTGGCAAGTGCTGGATAGGCAGAAATGTCTTCCAGGATGGGAGGGGTGCAGTGCAGCTCAGCTGTCAGGGCCATTCTCTATCCAGAAAGATGCTTGTACTGATCAGTGCATGGATTTTAGTACCAAAACACTGTGAAGAGTGGTTGAATGCTCTTTATGCCTTCCTTTGCTCTCTGCTGAAGGCTGAATAACTGACCACCTGATGGCCCTGAGAGGAGAAAATGTGAGTGGACACAGCTGTGACCAGAATGGTGGGACAGGGTGTGGCAGAACCATGTGGTGCACCACAGCAAAGGGACTCCACTCACCTCTCCTGGTAAACCCAACCCACGGAAGGAAGGATGTTTTCTGTGCACCTCACACTCCTGTTTCTCGTTCTTTGGAGGAGGATGTGGCCTGGAAACCTGTGGTACAGCCTGTGTGTGACAGGGTGTGCACCAGGGCCCCTGTGTGAGTCACAGGGTGAAATGCTGTCAGCAGAGGGGCACAACAGATGCTGCACTGTTCAGCTGTGGTCCATTGGGAGGTGAAAGGTGGAAAAGTACCATAAACCCTCATGTGTGCTCACTCCCCTCGAGCTGGTTTGTGTTTGCCTTCCAGTGGGCTGCCACAGCCTGCCAGGCCATCTATTTATCACACACTACCAGCTCCAGGGTCACCCCCTGACCCGTTAGCAGCTTGGGTTTGCCTAATCAGAGAGTTTTTGAGGCCCATAAAATAAAGAATCACTGACAAACTGGAAACTGATTTCTCCAAGTTTTTAAAGTCATCCTTTCCAATTCAGACAAATATTTTTTGTTTCTGCTTGGGAAGTTAGTGCTGACAGTGTCAGGGACGTTTTGGGTGAAGGACAAAGCTCAGTGTCAGAGCTGCTCCAGGATGTGGATGGGAATTGGCTGGTGCAAGCCATGTGTAAAGTACAAGCACAAAGCTCTCCTATGGGGACAGGCAGGGCTGAGTTAGACCTGAAATGTATGGCAGCACTAATGGATACCTGCTGCCTCCTTCACTTCTTCATGAGTAGCTTCCCACTGCCAGGACCAGACTGGTCTTTCCTCCTCCCTGAACATAGCTTGCAAGGAGAATAAATGAATGCAGAGCAATAAAAGCACATGGGGGCAGAGCAGGGACATCCTCAACCTTCTCAGAGATCCAGAATGTGCCCTTTGGAGCCAATGCACACTTTGGTCCACTGGAGTTTTTAATTTTTGCTCTTGTGCTCTACCTTGTTGTTTAGGTCCAACAGGCAGACACCTGTGGGAACCACTGCTTTTGGGGAGAAAAAAAAAAAAGAGGGATGATGAGGAAACCTCTTCAGCTTTTCAGATTGTGCACTTTTTATCCTCCTGCACAGTTTGTAAACAGGCTGTAAAATACAGAACAGCAGTCCCCAGACATAATAAATAGAACATGGATTCGATCCAGCATTTTAAGAAAAGATAGTCCTACTTACTGCAATGGAGAACAACAATGCCAAGATGAGAAACAAATAGCTGTAATAATTTCTGTGTTTTTAAAGTTTTAGCAGAGAATAATCATAAATCAGGCCTTGAAAATCTCAGTGTTTTTAGCCACAGCAAACTATTCTGCAGCAGCAAGTAGGGCTGAAGGCAGATGACACAGCCAGGCTTTTGTTTAGGAAGTGACTGTCAGGTTGGTTGGAGTCTACATCCTCTCACACAAACCATCTGCAATCACACCTTGTCCAGTCTGTCTCTGTGCTCTGTGTTGAAGGAAGCCCCTGCACAGAAACATTGTCACCTATCCCTGTTGTGTGGAGAGGCTCCACCTGCCACTTCATCTGCTTCACTCTGCTCCTCTCTGCTTATCCCCTGCTGGGACGAGGGCTCATCCTCAGCTGTGTGTTCCTGGGAGCTGATGCTCAGGTTGACACCTAAGGGAGGAGACAGAGCCTTGACTGTCCATCACCCTGCAGCTGGTTTGGTCTTTTCCACCAGTGCAGAATGGGCTGGAGCCCCACTCAGGCAGAGCAGTGAATGCTTACACAAGGTGCACTGGCAATGGGCAACAAGACTCTGGCAGTATTGATTTAGCAGACCATGAGTGATTTTTTTTGTTGTTGTTTCTTTTAGAAATGTTCACAAAGTTTGGTGCCAAGAGCAAAGATAAACAAATTTATCATCCAACAGTGGAAGGGGGAAAAAAGTCACCACTGTGGAAATTCAGTCCTACAAATTTTGCAATGCTAAACTTAAAGGGATAAAGGAAACAATATTCATTTTATTCCTTGCTATGGTAGTGGACATATATTAGCTACTGGAAGCCTCAAAGCACTTCTTAAGGGATTACAAACTCTGTACATGCAGCTCAGCAGCCACTGAACTATTGCCACCTCTAGGCTGCAGCAAGGCAGTCATTAACATGGCCCTGAATACTGATTGGGGTTTTCTGGTAATTATTTTAAATTAAAAAATGACAGTTGATGGAAGTCACATCTAAATGTTTTACTTTGGAGGAGGAAGTGAATTAAAAAGGAACGTTTTGCTCTCAATGCTACTGTGATTTATATTTAGTGAGTAAACATTCTGAAAAATGAAAAAGTTTTATATCCACACACAAACATATATATATATATATATATATATATATATATATACATTTATAAGGAAAGTTTGGACCAATTATTTCACTCATATTTTCTGAACAGTTTAAAATTTCAGATTTCTACTTTTCACCTGGTATTAGGATGGGAAAAAACTCTGAACTGAGAAGTGCTTGTGGATAGGAAAAACTCTTTCCTGCCCACCTCTCTTGGCAAACCACTATGTTTCTGTTTGCTGCTGAAACTTGAAAAAACAACAGGCAATGGCTGGATCAAAGTAGTTCTTCCAGTGAGTGAGAAATCCTCCCAGGATACAGATTTGTTCAGCAGCATGTTCATGGCCATGGGAATGTTTTGAAAGGTGAGGTTTCTCTAATAACTCCTGTGGCTTCTTCCCCGTGGGAAGGTAAGGGAGTGATAAACATGCCCTCCAAGTCCCTTTCCACATTTGTGTTTGCTCCTCTGCTGGAAGAAAACATTTGTCTGATTTTCAAGTGGGAAATGGCTGTGCCATTACAGCCCCTCAGTGTGGCTGTGGAGGCTTGCAGGGAGGTTTGGGTGCTCTCCACTTTCCATGATGTCTTTACTTTCTTTCCTCTCTGAGGAAGAATTCCTAAAATAAATGCAAATCAAAAACCATTCCAAATCACCTGTTCTGCCTAATTCTGGAGGACCCATGGAAAAGTGTGTTCAGAGGAGGTGACCTCAAACCAGAACTCTGTCTCATCTCTGCAGGAGAAAGCAGAATTCAGGTGTCTGGATTGGTGCTGTTTAGATCCCAACAAAGTGAATATTTCTAACTCCAGAGCTACTTTGGAACCAAGCTCCAATGTCTCTGTTTCTCACCCTGTAATGACTGAATCAGGGTGACCTTTGCACTTAGCCACTCCTCACTAACACAGCATCCATACATTTCACAGTTCCCATCAGGGAAAGGAGAGCAGAACCTCTCACATGCCTGGAGGTTTGATGCAGCATCTGCCACCACAGTGAGTAAAGGCAATGGCCACAGTCATCGTGGGAAAGGAACAATATCCAAATATAACAAAAGCAATAAAATATTTTCAGAGAGGAGGAAACAATATTGGCACAGAGCAGGAAAGGAAAGACCAACACAGTCCTTTGAGCTCTCCAGCATCCCTAAAGAAATTGAAGACACAAGATTCTCCCCTCTGATCCAGGATGATCTCCTCTTCTTGAGAAGGTATTTGACCTCATGTTAAAGCCCTCCAGAACTCAGTGCTCAGATATCCAGAATTCTGAATCAGGGCTTGATCCTCAGACTTTAAGTCATTTGCAGACACCATTCTGATCTGTTGATTTGCAGACCAGGGCTGGAAACACACATCTCCTCTTACGGGGGTGTTCTGAGCCAGTTCATGTTCTCAGGACACTTGGGAGAGGTGGATCTGGGCAGCACACAGAATCCTGGGAGAGGAAGGGCTTCCTTCATCAAATGGAGCATGACACTGACCTGGCTGGCTGGGAAATCAGGGCCAGCTCCCATCTGACAGCTGATCTTATCAGCAGAGCCCTGCCAGGAGATGAAAGAGCTCAAGGCTTTAGCGGGAGGTTTAATTCCTCATTCCCCAGGACCAGCTCATGCACACACCTTTGTTCTCCTCTGCCCCCACAAGTGCAGGGAGGATGAATCCCAGAAATATTTAGAATTAAGAGGGGACTTATTTTTTTTCTCTCTTGCCATCCCAGGCTTTCAGACCTGGGGGAAAAGGAAGGAGGGATGCAGGGTGTCAACAACAATAAGCAGGAGGGGAAAAGATGCCTGGCACTGGGAGAGTTCAGTCTGGGACAGTTTGATCTCTCCCAGAGCACTCTCAGTGCTTGAAGATCAGTGCTTTTGACACGTTTCTCCAGCTGCTGAATGAGAGGATTTACTTGGGTGAAATTTAGGCCCGAGGGGAACATGAAAATCATATTCATAATTTGAAGTGACATGTGATTCAGGATTAAAAAGCTGGCTGGCAGAGAAAAGAGCTGAGGTTATCCTTTTGAGCTGTGCTAATGCAGAGAACTGTGTTTTTAATCCTGTTTTAAAAAGGCCTAGAAGGTTTCCAGCTGGGGCAGTTAGAATATAAAGGAGCAGAAAAGATGAGGAATCCCTTTTACAAAAGGAGGGGAGAAAAAAAACCAAAACAACAACAAAAGATCAAGTTCTGCTTTTGTTTTTCTCGATAGCAAGTGGCTGAAAGCCAATACAGGAGATTTTTTAACTACCCTTCCTTTGTCTGACTCTTTAAAACACCACAAGCAGCCAGAATGATCAGTGGGACAAGGCAGAGGTGACTGCTAAAGGTGACACTGGTGCTAAAGGGAAGGCTCCTAGGGGCTGGGATTGCAGTTTCCCTCAATTTGTGCATTTCTCTGGGGAAATGAGGATCCAGGAGTAGCTTCTCCCTTTCTGTCACTGCCCAGAAGTCCCTTGTCCCTTGAACTGAGGACAGAGCAGAAAGGTGCCCCCAGCTCCACCAGGTTTAGGGTTGTGTAATTAATCTCTTCTCCTTTTCTTGCCACTTTTCAAGAGCCCCTTGATTGTAGCACAAGGGTGAGGTGACATCACTGCTTATTGCTCTTATTTTACTAATTTCAAGGTTTTAGTTCATCTTCCTCTAGATCCTTATTTGTATTTTTCTCTACCATTATTGGCTGTCCTTCCTTTTATTCTGATAATATTATTTGACTTTGTTTATCAGAGTAACTTTCAGCATTTTGAGGCAAGAACTCACTTTTCAGTATAGATGTTTCACACGTAGAAGATGGAAGTTCATATTCCAATCACTATCTTAAAACATCACATTTACAAAGTTAGCAAAAAGCCTCTTGAAGCAATGTGCAGGATGAACAGCAAATTGCATGCTCATCAATTAGCATGCTAGAAATGTGGTTTTTCTGTATTTACCTCAATAATTTCCTGAAAAATATAGGTAACTTCTGCTGTAGTTTTTAAAATTGCATTTCACAAGGGAAACTTCAGGCTTATTTGAAATATTTTGCTATGATACACTTGAGTTGATTTGCTTGTGATTTTTGGGGGTTTTTTTTATCTTGTACTATTTCACCTAAAATTCATTTCAAAACATAAATTTGAATGAAATTAAATGAAAAAGCAAAATCACTGTGCTCCAGAAAATGTCACATTATTTTCCTGGTTTTCATAGTCAACTTTCATTCTCTCTTCTCCTCCAAAAAGCCCTTTTTAATTTAAATATAATTTTGTAATAAAAATCAACACTGACAAAACTTTTGTCCTGCTCTGTTCAAAGCCTGTCTCTGGTGCACTGGAACAAATCACATTCAACTTCCCTGTTCCTCAAGGTCCAAGGTATTTCCCACACTTCTTTTCCCCCTCTGGAAAACTTCTCAGCTCAGAAAAAAGAAATGATCCAAAGCTGGAGGAAGTCAATGAGAGCTCTTCTCTGTATTGACTTTGGGTTTGGGGAAAGCTCTGGATCAATAGGGTGCTGTTATTAATCTAATAACCTATATATAGAATTTAAGTGTGCCATCATATTAGGTGTTTTAATCATCATGTGGAATTCAGTGGAAGGTTATTCCATTACATTTTCATGGCTGAAAAGGGATACTTACTGTTGTTATCCCTCCCTCACTCTGTTGAGGCAGTCTGGCTAAGGCACACACAGCCTCTCTCTCCAGCATCACCACTGGATGCTGCAGTCCCATCATGTAGGCTTCTTCAAATTCTTCTGATAAACAAGAAACTGGAGGAGAAAAAAAATATAAAGGACTGCAGGAACCTATCCTTAGGACATGACCTGGCCTACAAAAACCCTTCCCAGGAGAGGAAGCTTTGTGGGATGCTTCCATTGCTGCATCCACACTCAGGGCAGGGGGAAGCTCCACCAACCCCCAAACCTCTGTCCCAGCACTGTTTTCACTGTAAGCTGAACATATCTGATACCATTAGGAGGCCATAAACACGAAATGCAGTGATGCTATTTTTTACTGAGACACTTTTCAGAGTAGAAGAGCACTTTGAGTGTGACAGATCTGGCTGCAGGCCAGCGCATGGCACGGTCCTCCAGGGAGCTTCGCTGCCGTTCCTGGGCACACGGAGAGTGCATTGTGCATATTGTATGTAATCAGGGAAGCAATGTCTCCCTAGGGTTCTTAATGGATTTTCCTGCCTTTACAGCTTCATGGGTAATTTTTGTTTGTTTTCTTGCTCCAAGTGTTGGCACATCACAAACTGGATGTTTTTGCCAATTGCTATCTGTGTCGCTGTCTCCAAAAGGCACCATTTTGGGGGACTGAAAGGAAATGCCTGATTAGGTTGTACAGTCTGTTTCCCTGCCAGACAATGACAGAGTGGTACTGCTCAGGGCTGTATTGACTAAGGAGATCTTGCTGTGGGTGCTCAGCCAGCAAGGTGTAGCTGGAAATGCAGTTTGGAGCTCCCTGGAGGAAGTGCCATCTCCCAGCCTGGATGTGTAATTGATTGTTTGCCTGTGCCATTACCACAACTGTGGTCACAATTACAGTAATTACATGGGCAAATAAACGTGCAATTGCATGTTGCCAGTCCTGGAAATCTGGGCACAGGTAATTGCCAAAGACCACAGGGAGACTGCTCAGAGGAGGAGATGCAGCATCAGCCCCGGGCTGGGCTGGAGGACGAGCTCATCTCCCTCCTGGTGCCTCGAGTTTCACATCCCCTCATCGACTGTCTCAGAGGAAACTGAGCTGGATCCTGTCCTGAGCACCTCCTCTTGGACTTGCACAGCCAGCCTGGGTTTCTGAATTGGCTTGTGAAATCCCAACCAAGGAGGAGGCCAGCCTCCTTTGGATATCATTGGATCTGCATGGGGAAGATGCTATAAATAGCACCATCACACATTATCAACTGCATTCCTTGAGAAACCCAAAGCCAGATGAGATCATCTTTTTGCAGGAAAAACTCCTAGGCATATTTGCAGAGCATTTCTCTAGGTTACTCTGTCCAGTATTATTTAACAGCTGCCATTGCTCTTTGGGTACAAGAGCTGGCTTTTTGTCCGTCAGATTCCAAAATGAGGTTAGAAATCTAATTCTAAAATATGGGACGCATCCAAAATTATCTCAAAGTAGGAAAAAAAAAAAACCCAAACAAAAAAAAACAAATCTTAAGCTTAATAAAAGTCAAATATAAGATTTTTAAGGATGATATTTTCTGAGATATACTCACAATTCCATTGTTAAAAATAAAATTAACATTTTTCTTTTATTCTATCATTAACACACAAGTGTATAAAAATTGCATGAAATGTAATTTAAAAATCTGTCCTATATTTTGTTACTTTTTCATTTCAGAGTGTAATCATACAATCATTACAAAAATACCCAGATAGACATGCACATTCAGAATTACTGGTTTATTTGAAAACAGCCATAAGTCTGTGTTTCTGTAGATTATTTTAAGTGTTCATGGTGATCAGAGTGCAATAAAGCATAATAAAAGACCAGTGAAAAATGATGAAATAAAAAAACACTCTGCTTTTATAAGTAGACTGTTATAAGAAAGACAGATCATTTTCTCTGAATATGTAATTTTTATTCTGTCTCTTTAATTTACATGAATAATTAAAATAAATTCAATAAATCCTATGCTCCTATGGTTTTTCAGGATTAGAAGAAAATGTACTATAAGAAAGGACTAATTAATGAATTGCAGCAAATCATAACAGGGAGTCTGATTTGGGTTAAATGACTGGTCTGAGTTTCAAAAAAATATTGAATGGGAATGCCTTCATGTCTATTGATTTTTCATCCCAAATTTCAAATTATACAAATATCTAATTTAGATCTACAGTCAGGAGAAAGAGAAGGAGGGACAAATGTCCAAGAAATTCAGGTTTAAATCCTAAAATTTGAACTCAGCTTTCAAAGCCAGTCATAGTTTCAAAATAAATGTTTTTAAACAAGATTAGATATTTGCTGTGCGTCATGAAATATCTTGCAAAGGCAGCTGAAATTGTAGTAATATGTGTTACATGCACATTGACAGGATTTAATTAGACAATAAATTGGTTTCACATGGCCTTGAGCCACCAGTTATTGTAGTCTAATGGAGATTTTCAGTATTTTTCTCTATCTACCTGTGTCTGTCTGTCCAGCAGCACGAGGGAATCTTTTACATCCCCTTCTGGGCTGGAGGAATAACCTACAGGCAGCTTTTGCAGAGGAACATAATGGGAACTAGCTGGGAAGCAGCTCTTTTGTAGGAGATGTTCCTGGGGTGCTCAGACATGCCCAGGAATCCCACCTGGGCTGCCCAAGGTTGGAGAGCTTGGGCTCTGCCTCTCCAGAATTTGGGGGGTGCCAGCCTGGCTGTCTCCATCTCACCTCATTCACAAGCTCCAGGAACTCTGCCCATTCTCTGCAGAAGTGTTGGCTTCCCTGCCTATTCCAGGACAGGAGGAGCTGTGTTCTGGAACTGTCCACCTCTCCTCTTTCATGCCTGCATAGGGAATAGCAATAATGAAATTCAAATAACCCTCAGGCTGTGAAATCTGGGTGGGTGGGTCCCAGCCTGGAGCTGGTCCTGTTCCTCTCTGGAGGTGCTGCAGCAGCAGCCAGGCTCCCCAGCAGACACCAAATCCATGCCAGAACCTGGCCTGGCTTCCTGGGATACCCCTCCTCTGTCCAGTTGGAGCTGTGAATCCCAAGCTGAGCCCTGAAGGCACCAGCACAGCCCCACTCACCATCAAGGTTCACATTTTGCAGCACATTATCCTTCCTGGCCTTGGCAAAGTGAAGTATGTCCATTGCAGGCAGAGCAGGAATTATGATCAGCTTTTCCCAGCTGGACTTCTTGTAATCTTTGTAGGGATAAATAGTTTCTCAAGGCTCCAGATCTTTTGCTGTCAGGCTCTAAGCCTGTCTCCAGCTCTTTTGAGCTTGTCAGGGATTTTATTTACAAGATTCAGCTAAAAATCTGTCCTGCTAGACTAAGCCAGGCTGTTTCTACTTGTTCCCTAATCTCCAGGCTTCCTCCCTCTGCATGTTAAGGAACACTTAGTTTGTTTAAGGCCTGAGGCAGGCATAATTACAAAATTTAGGCAGAATCCTGAACTGACCCCAAAGGTCTTCCTACTCAGACAGAAATCATTTGTCATAATGAGCCTACTCGTAACCTGCTGACCCCTGGAGCTCAATTAATTTCACGCAGGAGAAGTGCTCCCAGCCTCTGGACCCTGCTGCAGGAGGGATTTGCACAGTGGTGTCTCCCACTCACACAAGCCAGTGTGGACAAATGGGCTTAGAAATGTCTCCAGAGGAAACAGGGAACAGTGACAGGCATTGTGTTTAAAGCAGGATAGTAAAATCAGGCATTTCTGTGTTTGGTTGCAGAGTAAATGTGTACTCCATGGAATAATTAATTTTAAAAGGTATATTTATGCTTATAGGTTAATTTTACATCACTTAAACTCCTTAAAAGACACTCACCTCTGTCTAGGAGAGAAGTGGGCATTAAATGAGCCTGATTTGCCAGCTGCTGCAACAGCTCTATTCCAGAGAGTGCTGCCCTGCCAGCTCTGCCAGGCACAACTCTGGGACAGGGGCTGGAGACAGCATCAATGATCTACAGTGGAAATAATGAGCTTGGGCAAAATATTGCAGCAAAATGTCCATCCTGCTTCCCACAGGCACAGCTGGGGGTTCTCTGCATCACACTGCACTGAGTCAGGCCAACCCAGAACACATTTTGGGGTCAGAGCTTTACTAGCTGAAGATGAACTGCCTGGACTTGAACTCTTGGTCTTTCTCAGCTACTGGCATAACCTCTGGATTTTTGTATTGTTTTGCCTAAATAACACACAAATTGCAGCAAAAAATAGAGCTTTAATCTGAATATTTTTATGTATGTTTTCTGGTCTTTGTCATCTCAAATACTTCAAAGGAATGTCTGTGCAGTTCAGCAAATGAAATTAAGAACTGCCTAAACCACCTAAAATTAGCTGTCTCATGCAAACTGGGTGTGGAGATGACAGGGAACAGAGGAGAAAGGGGTTGAGATCACTTGGATCAGTGAATATACAGTCAGATCCTGTAGCCAGCTGGTTTTTGGTTATAGGAGAGGTTGCACTGGACCCACTTGTGTTGGAATAGATGTTCCCAGCCATAATAATAAAAATCTGGCCTGTTCTATTGCTTGGCATGGTCCAGCCAGCCTATTTAATTAAGATGAAAAGCACAGTCAAGAAGATAATTCAAGAGACATCAGTCATCTTAGACAATATGAGGCAGTGATTTTTTGCAGCAAATCATTGAACCTGATTATGCATTTGCGGGAATGCATGAGGCTGGACTGGATAACCCTGGAGCATCTTTCCAACAACCATAACTATTTGCACTTACAAGGCACCTTCTGGCCATGGATCCCAGGCTCTATAAATCTGTAGGCTCATAGGTGAGAGCTCAGCAGTGAATTTGAGAGCTGTGTGATAAATTGTGTTTATTATGCACTTTCCCTCTGCAATGCTCATAGGAGATTTTCACTAGAAGCCACTCCTGGACTGTGTAAACTCTGTGTGAGCTCAGCTGCTCCCTCTGAAGCAGCCAGAAATCTGTCTGAAGGAAATCCCCAGATGGCACAAAATTGGCATTCCCTGTTCTTTGCCACACAGAGGCAGTGGGGGGGTGAAGCCCAGTGCACAGTGATTCAGCCGTGGCAGTCAGTAGCTGCAAGCCCTTCCTTTGGGTAACCCAGTCACACTTCTCTGTCATGCAGGAATGGACTTTGGATGCTACTGGGTCAGACTTTCTGAGGGCAGGAAGGTGGCAGGGAATTGCCTCTCCCTCCTGTTCATCCCATTTGGTCTAAAGAATAGGCTCACCATTTAGGAGAGACCCCCCCTCCTTGAATTGTACACACCATATTAAATAGTGCAAGTATGCAACAAGTCCAACACAGCCCCCTCTCCCTGGCTGAATAATGCCTGTTGTTTACATGGTTTAACTCATGATACAATATTCCCCTGCTTTTTGTCACAGCCTGACAACATTCAGAAACTGCTTTTCCCCTAAACTGTTGTCTCAAGTGTTTTCCCTCCTGAGGATCAGAGAAGATAAAAATAATGCATGTTGAGTGTGTGGAAGTGTGTATATATATATGATACACGATTGCTGAGCATTTATGACATTAATCTTCACTCACAAAGACAGAAGAGATAACTCATAAGTTATCCCTCTGCTCAACCATGAATATAAATGTCAGACTCCTAATGGAGATGTTGTCTAATGAAATATCGTGAATTATTGAATCTCCTGAGCCATGTGCAAATTTCATTTCTTCTTCCCTTTTGGGTTCAGATTGGGTATTTTTGAGGTGATGCTATCAGCACTGGGAAGAGCAGATGAAAAGATTCTCCATGTAGCATTAAAGATATAATCTCCATAGTGTGGGATGCCTGGGGGGATGCTGGCTGCCCACTCCCATGGCAGCCATAATTAAATGCATTTCAAATTTACATTAAAAACTAATATTTTGGAAACCTCTTCCTTTAAGGATCCAATTGAAAGGTGAAGCTAAAGAACGCTGTAACAAACAACAGCACATTCTATAAATAGCAGTGGTGTAATTAAATCAGTGCAAAGCAGATCAAGTTACTTTGGTGCCAACTCAACACACTTAAAATGGTTTAAGCGTTGTTTAAATAGGTTTAGCTTCATTTAGTAAATTGGTATAGGCAAGCCAAAAATCCTTTGCAATTTGCCATTGCTTCTGGTCTGTCACACTGGTTTATATCATCTTCAGGACACACTTACCAAGGTGCAACTTATTCTCCCTGTCCTAATTCTCCCTTTTTTGCTTTGGCCTACAAGAGGTGTGGGATTTGTGAGTTGTACATTTGGCTTGTTCCAGAGAGAAAGCTTGTTCAGAAGTGGTGCTGTGTCTAAAGGAGCATCTTGGAAACCTTTGTGAAGGTTCTTGGGAAAACTTTCACCTTTTTCCTAGAAGGTCCCAGCTCAGACCAGCAGTTGTCACCAGCAATAGTCCTGCCTGCTCACTGGTCTGCTCCTGGTTTATTCCCAGGCCCATTTCAGTCTAAATTGCACTTGTTCATGCCACTGAGATCAGAGATTTCTGCCACTTTGGCCCATTTGAGCTGAAAGGATTCCAAATGCCTCCCCACAGCCATCTCTGCTCACAGATCTGAGGTGGCAGAAACCTCACCCGAAGCAGAGGGTGCTGTCACACAAAGTTCCTTTGCTCAGTTTAACCTCCTCCTTTTATTTATCTGCTGGAGAAACACATCATTTCATTTTGCTGAATGCCATCATCTCCTGCAGGGCTGAGCTCTTACTGTGAGTGGAGAATTGGAACTTGCAGCAACCCAGTCACTGTGCAGGACGTCTCAGTAGATGTAAAACCTGTGGCAGATAACCTGAAGTTTCAGTTTCATCTTTGCAAAGTATAAATAACCGAGAGATGATGGTTCAGAGGGCTGGGCAGTTCCCAGGGAGTGTTTGGGGACAGTAATCCCTCCAGCCCACCAACACATTATGCAATAGTTGTGCTGATACCATCAGGCTTACCCTCACATTTGCCCCGTGATGTAGAGATCTGTTATTATCCCTGCTTACAGCTGCAGCACAAAGGATGAGGGGAGAATAAATGACTTGCCAGAAGGCAGATGGGGAGTCTATGGCACAGAAGATTATAGGAGCCAGGTGACCTGTGTCTTGGTTTGGCTCTATGCCCAGAAAATCTCCTTTTCTTCTTGGAGCTATTGTGCCTTCCTTCTGCAAAATGGAAATCTTAAGCCTTTTAAGGCTGCAAAAAAATATCATATAATTCCCAGGTTTGAAAAAAATACAAAGGAGCCCTTTCTTACCCTGTAGGCCTAGGCATGCTGCATGGCTATACTGTATATAAGAAATGACCCAGCTTGAGCAATGCCTGCATTGTATGTGGCACAGCTTTGGCCAGAACATTCCCACTGGCCTCTTTCTTCCACGGCCATGAGTCATCTCAGTGTTGTACACCCACAGCACCGATGGTGTCAGTGGGTGCTGATCCCAATTACCTGGAGAAACCTGATGGATGAGGCACAGCATTTGTGCATGGGGTTGCCCACGTGGCACTGCCACTCCCTGCTGCAGGAGCCTTCAGTGGCAGAGCCAACGTGAGCCCCAGCACATCCTCATCACCATCCCCTGACACAGGGGCTGCACCGGGTTGTTAAATTCCTTAAGTATTTATTGGAATCAGCAGTGCCTGAGGCTCCATCCCCCCCTTCCACATACCTAGCTGAAAATTACTGCCAGCCTTTGCCAGTGACCCTTGCAGGGAGCATTGAACCGATCCCCCCTGACAGGCTGGGAGCAGCGCTCTGCCTCGCCGGGTGACCCGCGCTGAGCTCGGCCTGACACTGCAGGCAAGGATTGATTGCAGGTAGCAGGTGAGACCCTTCCTCGGGTCTGACACTGCAGGCAAGGATTGATTGCAGGTAGCAGGTGAGACCCTTTCACTTGGCTGCCCCTGGGACGTGGCTGAGCGCTCCGTGCTCCAGGCAAGGCACACCGAGCGGGGGGATGGCAGCCCCAGATACTTTTATTAGGGCTGCCTGGCCAATCATTATCTTTTTAGGCTTATAATTGCTGGGTGTGTCACTGCTTTTCCTTGAGCACAGCTACTAGGGAGCAGCAGAAGCGTTTCATGCTTCCCTGGGCAAAAATGGAAATGAGTAGGATCTCTCCCATCTCTTGCCTTTTCATCCTCCTCGTCCCTGACTGCCTCTGCTGTGGCTCCATTGATCTGTGGTGAAGATGCTCCACATTTACACCCCTGTCCAGAAGGAGAGAATTTGATTTGAGGTAATTGTTGTCCAATGCAGTTGATCAGGCCTCTATCCAGGCTTTATGGGAGCAATGTTACAGTGGGAGTGATTTTGCTGTTGCAGAGGATTTCATCAATATATGCTGGACCTGATGTGTTAGGATCAGGAAAGTGACATTTACTGTAGTAAAGGGAGTATGTATTTGGCCCCAAATTTAGCTGGGAGTTGAGAGACATAACTCTACCTTCATCTGGAACCATTTATCCCAGCCCTGGGTCTTGCCAAGACAAATAAGTGCTTCTTCATGCTCACATGTTAATGCTGTTGTGATGAGCAAAGGGTTCCTTTACCTTTTAACTGTTCAAATTAAACTGTTAAAATCAGGGAGAAGCCCAAATTTGAGGGACCTGGTATATACATGATACAGTTCTTTACCTGCTCTCTGTAGCCTAATATGAGTGGGGTACATTTGTACCCTATTTATATTAAAATTAGATGGAAGACAAAGAAAAAGAAAGAAAGAAAATGCCTGGTCTAAATCTGGTCAGGGTTCTGAATCCCGAATCAAAGGAACAAGGCATCCTTCATGATGAATGTTTTATGAAGAGCACACACAGCATGGTAATGCCCACAGAAATCTGACAGTTTTCTCTGCTTTCCCTCTCTCTGCTCTACTTTCCAATCCGTGCCTCAGGTCACACAGTTGAGCCTTGTGGCTCCTGTCCTTGCCTGTGGTCCCTGATTCATCACTTTTCAGACATCACTGTGTCTGGAAGAAGCAAGCAGGAGACAGAACTTTCCCTGAATTTCCTCATCTCTGTTTGCCCTTCTGCTCCCATTTTACTTGCCAATCTTTCTCACTTCTTTTGCTCTGTCTCTCACGTGGTGTTTCTTTTCTCACTCCTGGTTCAATGTTTAGTGTCACTTGGGTGGAAAATGATCTCACAGAGCATTGGGAAGGAGTCCAGGTCCTGCTGGCCTTGACTTTCCTGGGCAACTTGTGTGTGTATCTGCAAACCTGTGCTTTTGTGATGGTCCATGTATTTCTCTGGGGAGTTGGAAATTGTAGGTTTAAGGTGCCTTGTAATATCCCCAAGAATCCAATAACTGGGGAGAAGGATCTCCCCATCCTTTGAGCTCTGTGAACCACTGCCTTTCCTATTACAAATGGGCTCCTGTTTTCCAGCTGGAGCAGGCCTAGCCATAGTTGCTATTTTTAATTTTAATGCACCTTTATAGGAATTCTTTAATCACAACTAATTTAAAAATTTGAGGACTCATCCAATTTTTTCCTCCTAGCCACTTACCACACACCATACCATAGAGAGAGAGGAGTCCCCATGCCAGTTCTGCCCTTTCCTGAGCTTTGCTTTAACCCCTTTTTCCATTTCTGCATCAGAAAAGGGTACAGATTGAATGGCCTAAGTTGTACATAAACCCCCTTGGGCTTTCTTCTACCAGCAGACCAGGAGAGGAATCTCCAGTTTCTGACACACCTTCATCACAGGGGAGTCCTGTGTCACAGCCTGGCCCCAGCTCCCTGCCCAGGTGAGATGAAATTGTCACCCAGCCCCAGCCAGATTCAAGCTGGGGCAGCAGCAGCCAGTGCAGCCTTCTGGACATACTTTTGTAAAGAGATAAAAATTGGAATTCAGTATATTTACTGCAAATGACAAACGAGAGCATAAAGCTGAATAGAGAAATTGCCCAGGAAAAAAAAGGATCCCCTCAGGAATCAGATCATATTTGAAACTGTAACTGGATCAGACAAGCCACAGCCAGTGGAAGTACAGAAATTTATTGTGCACTGAAGAGCTGCAAACACAGACCTGTGGTGGTTCTGCCCAGCCTCTCCTGCCTGCTCTCTCCTTGGCATCAAAAATGCACATTGTGCTCTCCTTGGATTTGGAGTTGGACCAGTTTTAAAGAGAAGGCACCGTGAGTAGGCTTGTCCTGAGGGCTGCTGTGCTGGAAATGGAATATTCTTCCCAAAGTGTGTTTTTAAGGCATGGGCAAGGCCTGGGCAGCCTGACCAAATGATTTATTGGCAGGCCAGCATCTCCACAGCCAGCACTGCAGAGCAGAGTAATCTCAGGGTATTAAATATTTCATATCTACTTGATGAACTAGTTTTTGCATGAATTGTACCCAAAGGATCAACCCAAACCACTCTGTGCTAGGTTCTCAGCTCTGCCTTGAGATGTGCTCTGTGAGACATTTCATCTCTCAGCTTCTCAGCCCCATCTGCCAAGGCAAGACATTGAGTTTTCCTTTCCTCTGTACTTTGTCTTACCTGCTCAGATTCTTGTGGACTTTTACACCATCACATATGAATATCAGCAAAGTGTTGTTCCAAGTTTAGTTTCAACCTCAAAAAAAAATAAGCCAAACAAAATCCCAATAATAACAACCAGGAATAACTTTTGCCATCTTGGGGAGTTGGGGGTTTTTGTTTTTTGCTGGTGTTCCTCATAATTTTTCATATGAAATCTGTGCCTTATCTAACATGGAAGCTACAAAGATTTTACATTTGCTATAAATAATAAAAACTGTGCTATTTATATGAGCAGGGCTCTTCAGTGATCTGGTCATGGGATTACAAGATGGGATCCTGGAGCCTATGAGCTGGGCTATGGAGAAATCTGTAAAGAAAAAAGTGGAAATAAGGCAGTGATGCTGGGACAGGGGAAGAAAAACTTTTCTTCATCCTTTGCACCAGGAAACCTGGCAACCCTGAGTATTTATTTGCCAGCCAGGTGGGGTTAGCAGTGTGCAGGCAAGAAATTGGGGAGCTCCTTCCATCCATGGTGGACAGCAAATCCCCAAAAGAGGGGGTGAACCAGGAGGTCACACCCATGAGGATTCCCTGGGAAGAGAGGTGTTTAGAGTCAGTGAGAGAGAAAAGTGAACAGAATGGAAGGTGAGGTGAGTGAGTGAGACATCAGCTGTTCAGGAGGTGGGAATGGAGGAGACACAGTCACTCAGGGACTGCAGACATGAGGAGCAAAACTTTGCTTGGTACAAAACACCAAAAGGAAACAGATGAAAAGACTCACAGAGAATGTGGGCACAGTTAAAAAAAAAAACAAAACAAAAAAACAAAACTAGTGTTAAAAGGCTTGAGGCCATTGTGACCTAAATGGAAAAAGATAAGTGAGAAGTCTGAAGACAAACACGAACCATCCAAATTCTTCTCCCTGCTTTTGGACTTGTACAATAGGCTGACTACAGATGGGTTCCTACAACGTGTGGGTATTGGTTTTATCTGGAATTTATGAGCTTTTCGACTTACTGTCAGAGAACAACTTCCCTGTGCTTTTTATATTTATTTATTTTTTTATTTTTTACTTTTTTCCCAGAGCTGAATGGGTGCATGAAGGGCACATAAAGGTTTATTGAGTAAAAGCCCTAAATGCTTGCAAACTTTTACTATTCTTCCAGGGCCTATAAATATTTTTCTCAATCTTTCTCTTCAAGGCAATAAAAAATTAGTTTAGAGGTTAGCTGTGGGACACTTGACATGAGCCTGGGTCTAATCTCATTTTGAGTTTAGAGAAAGTAGAACTGACACACTCCAGAGTGCCAAAATATTGCAACAGATAATGGCATGCTCCTGTCTATGAGCCCATACCTGTCTGTGGCACCACAAGGTGCATGGATGGTGAAAAGACCAAGAACTTGGGCATTGGAGAGGTGCTGCCTCTCTCAGGGGCATTGCTGAGGTTTGCAATTGCAGCAGAGTAGTTTCCCTTTCAGAGGGCATGGTTTGCACCCCAAAATGTGGCCAGATTCAGAATAAACATCATAGATTTTCATCTCAACAGTGTGTGGTGCTGGGCATCAGGGACACAGATGGGGAATCAGAGGTTCAGACACACAGCTTTGGAGGCAGGGACGTTTTTTCCAAATGCAAAATTATATCCAAAAAAAAGTTTTAATTAAAAATAAACAAAAAATCCCACCAACACATAGGGGAAAAAAAATCTGTACTTAAAACATATCTTGCTACTCCAAAAACTGAGATTGTGAGGAGGTACCTTTACTTCAAGATTAGCTTAATCACATTGCTCACAGTAACCAGACTCCCAGATTCCCACCCCTGGCCCCTGGATATCTCTGCAGTTTGCTGTGAGCCTTCAGCTGGGGGTTTGCTTAGCTGTGCATCCTCAGGAGAGGAGGAGATGTTAAGAAAGCAAGTGAGAAAAGCCAGTGTGTGGCCCCAAGGTTCAGATCCGTTGCACAAGGCCCTTCCCTTCCATGTGAGGGGTTATGTGACAGATATCGATGTGGCACCTCCAAACCATTCCACATGGAGCTGGGCTAGCTCCCTGCCAGGAGAGAGCAAAGGAATTAATGCAAGTTGACTTTGGACTATGTAAAAGATGTTCCTGGTGAAACAGCAGACGTCTTCACCTTCTCTCATTTTCCCCTCCCTTCTAGGTCTCTCCCTTCTTGGTTTGGTGCCCTAAGCTGGGAGATTCATGGAATCATAGCACAACTTGGGTTGTAAGAGACCTTAAAGATCAAATCTGCCATGGGCAGGTACACCTCCCACTAAACCAGGTTGCTCAAAGTTCCATCCAGCCTGGCCTTGGACACTTCCAGAGATGGGCCAGCCATGGTTCTTCTGGGCAACCAGTTCCAATCCCTGACCACCCTCGCAGGGGCTCTCCCTTCTGGGGGGTGGGGGATCAGCAGTGTCAGGGATCTGGCAGGTGTCACAGTGTCTGTCACCTCCTGCAGGGCCAGGAGGCTTCATTCAGGTGCCTCCAAGGTTTTTGGCTGCTTTTGGAGTGGGGATCCACAGGCTGGGAGTGAGCTCAGTGCTCCCTGGTGTGTAAGTCAGCAAGCCCAACGCCCACGCAGGAAGCCGAGCTCCTCAGCAGAGCAGCCCTGTGAAACTCAGCACTTTTGGTTTGCAAGGGGACCTATGAAAATATTTTTGGTGTCAGTTTTCCTGGACTATCCCAGCTCGTGAAAATTGAAGGCAAGCACTAACTTTCCTGTTCCGGAGCAGTTTCTTCAAAAACAAAATACCCTGAAACCAGGAGAATGTCATGGGAACGCTCCCGAGGCCCCCAGCTCAGAGGTGGTAGGAGGCTTGCAATAACACATTCACTCATTTAAAAGATTGTTTTGGAGGTAAACCCACTTCCTATGTAGATGCCTACACCGAGGCAAAAGGAGTAGATCAGTGTCTATTTCACAGGGGTTTTTTCATGTAAGAAAACATATTTTTAGTGAGAAAAACTTCATCTATCTATGAGGCATTCCTTTAGGAAAGCTGATGTAAACATACTTAGCTGTTAAACATTTAATGAGATCCCACCAGTATGTGTTGTGCATTTACCTAATGAGATCACACAGGTTCTCCTCTCAGCACCTCCTCCTCTGTGAAATCAGGCACCTTCTCTGCTCCAGCTAGGCCCCCAGATTAATATTGCCTTGACATAATTGTTCATTCAACACGACTGCTAATTTGTCAGTGGAGCTATCCCAGGGTCTTGCTCCAAGAGATATGAAAACAATAACCTTGTGACCGAGAGGCAGGCCTAATGTTTTCACTGCTAAACTGTTGAAAGGGTGTTTTATGTGAAGGAGAAGGGAATGAGTCATCAAGCTAGGGGTACAGGGGTAGTACTTCTGAAAAGAAAGAAAAGAAGCAGAAAAACACCCAAGTTATCCTTCCTTAATACAAATCAGAGGATTGCTAGACAAGCAAAAAAAGCAAATATATCCAAAGAGAACCAGAGGAATGCATCAATCTGCAAATCAAAATAATTCTGGGCATAGTTATTAAAAGTTTGTCTGTTCACAACCACACACGTGCCTGCTTTGTCTTGCACACACAGATGCACCACTAAAGCACTGATGTGCAGCTCCCAAAAAATTACCTTCTAATAGCAAAAATGTGCCCCATTCCAGTAATGACAACTGCAGCACAATGAAAACCAACTGCCAGTAAAAAACAAAAATCATATTTCAAAGCAGCACTGTAGATTAGCCTGTGGCTTTCACTAAACTGTGTCTCTCTGATTCCTGCTGGGTGACACAACAGGCTGGCTTAACACAGCCTGGCCTCTGAACTCAGCCTTGGATCCCTGAAACAGCATCTTCACTGTCTCTCTGATTTTCAAAGCTACACCTATTCTGCACAATATTCCCTTCTTTCTCTGCCCTGTTTGTCTGTGGCACATCTGCATGCCCCATCTCCCTGTTTTTTATAAAAGTCCTCACAGTCTTTTGTGTGTGTATTCCTTTCAACATCTGCAAAAGAAATCATTTCTCTCAGAAACAGTGTAAGGGTCGGGGAATATACACAATAGCTGGAAATACTGTTTAAGGCCCAGAGGGGAGAACTTTTTTTCTCCCATGAAAATGTTCTTTTGCAAAGCAAGGCAGCGTTCAAACTCAACCTCCTTCTCTCCTATCCGTCCCCCCCAATAAAAAAAAAAAAGAAAAAATCACAAGGTGGAACAGGCTCATCTGAAGCAAAATATACTTGAGAGAACAGATGTGGCAAAACAAAACCCATAGCTTTCCATGAAGAGCTGCCAAAAATAACATTGGCTCGGCAGGCATGTGATCTTCAGAGGAGTTTGCTACTCGAATGAGTCAGAATGGTGATTCCATTTTTACCTCTTCAGTGAACAGGAAACACATTCTTCTTGAGCACCAAATTCTCCTGCAGTGGCCCACTTACACTGGATTATGTCAGTCAGCTTTGCAGGTGCTGAGACAAAGTGGAAAGAGTTTGGTAATGGTTTCCTCTAGTTTGGGAAGCTGAGCTGAACGGAGGTGAAGTCCAAAAGGTCATCTAGAAGCGTTTGTAAAAAGAGATACCTGTGCATATGTGTCTGAAATGAGGAGCTAAAAGAGCAAGGGGGAAGTAATTTAAAATATCCATTTCCATAAAGAACAATCTGGGCTCTGCACAGGCAATATACATAATTCCAAGTTACAAAGGTTGCAAACTTTAAGTAAAAAGTCTGTGAGATGACTAATGCCACCAATCCAGCCTGTGTCCTTCAGTTCACTGTAATTGAATGAAAATGCTTTAGTTTAATTTTTTTTACAGAGAAATGGAGCAGCAAAGGCCTCAAAAAGCTTCAGGCTTTGGTATCCAACTCAGAGGCTGGGACTCTCAGAATCAGCATGTGTATTCTAATTGCTCAAGTTTTATAGTGAGGAAGCAAATTGAATTTTGATTTCTATGTCACAGGAGGATTTTGCAGAACTTCTATTTGAGTATGCCATCCATTGTCCAGTAAAAGAAGAAAATGTCGAGGTGGAGTTGATAGGAAGGATAAATAGAAGTTTTTGCGGTTTCTTTTTCTTTAAGAACTACATTTAAATGGGAAAAAAAAAAAGAAGAAGACGATTCCATGAAAAACTGTTGCTCTCTCAAATGCCTTCAAATTCTGGGAAGAATAATTTTAATTTTGCAATAAATGAACATATGGTACCCCAGTTCCTTGAGGGAAACACAATGATTTGATTTGCCTTTTCTGCAAGAATCACAATGATCCTTTTTGTGTCCTCCCATTTAAGTCTTTTCAGGTTTCCTGTGAAATATCTGGGAGATGGTTTCTGTATTCTTGACAAATCTTGCCCACATTGTCCAGTACAATACCAAAAGACAAAAGAGTAGAGAAAAGTCCAGTTGCAGAGCTGGTTATAGGCCTGGTGGACATTTCACCAACAAAGAATAAGTAGGAGTTGGGAAATATTGGTCAATTGGGTCCTGGGAAATTTACCTTTCATTAAAAAAAAATAAATTAGTACTGAAATATCTTGGATGGAAGTATTGAAAATAGCAAAAGTAATGGATCATAGACCAACTCCAGACAGATGCAGTCTCTCATCAGACATCTGAAGTCATGTTGTTTCTGTTGGAGATTTCAACAACTTGAGCTGATGTCCATTGCCAAGACTTTCAAAAACAACTGATGGGGAAAGGAGTTCAGAGGTTTGAGCAGAGCCTGATTTTCACTGAGTTTGGGGACTCAGCAGTTTCTAAAAATCAAGCCAAGAGCTTTCCAAATTGAGAAAACACATCTGACAATTAATGGCTGGAAAATGTGGTCAGCACAGAGCTGTAGGTGCTCACGTCTTCAGAAAATCAGTCCAAGGCTCCCTCAAGTTAGAAACCTGACGTTTCCACAATGAGAAGTCTCTTTGGAAAATGTTAGCCTCCAACTCTGTTTTAGCTTTTCTAGGTATTCACATGGGAAGAAAAATATTGCCTAATGTCTAAATATGATTATTCTGTAGTGGCTCATTGAGCTGAGAAAGTGCAATACCATGTGGGAAACAACAGTGCCACGCTAGAGGTGAGGTGCAGTTCAGTGGTGAAAAGGCAGTGACAAACCTGTCTGCCACTGGCTCTCTGTTCTAAAGGAGCCTCTTGATACAAGAAATAGTAGCTGTCCTGTGACATTGTCACTTTCCATCTCCTCATTGCAAGATTTCTGGGTTTGTGTTATTCTTTAGTTATTTAAATACAAATGCGATCCTTCCACACTCAGGGGAAATAAAGAAATCTGAAAGCACCAAGGATTTCCAAACTGGTTAGTCCTTCTTGTCCACAGAATTCTGTGGGACTTGTTTTCTTCTTATTTTCCAGGGTTTTTAGATTTAAGAACTGACTTCAGGAAAAAAAAAAAAAAAAAAAAAAAAAAAGGACATTTGTGTTGATATCTAAGTGATAGGTGTCTTCACTGAAAGATTTAATATCTAAACAACATTAAAAAAACTTCCTTTCACTTTGATAAAGCATTTGGCAGTGAGGTCTGTGCTTGCTGACCAATTCACTTGTCAGAAACACCAATTCTTTCATACTTTTCCATGGCCTTGTTTATAAGTTTTGGTGCACCTCCCTGTTCCATCCAGCCTTGCTCAGACTGCTTCACCGTGTCAAAGCAAAACAATTCTGGACATTTTGGAAGACCTTAATTTCCAAGAAAACAGAAGGAGCCAAGAGCAAAGGCCAACCTGCACAGGGAAAATAGACCATTTTTTGGGCTTCTTTCTTGGAAAATTCATGGCCCAACACCTTCCTCTTCATCAGGATCAGTGGGAGCAGCTTACAGGAGAAAACATGATCACAACACCTGTATATACACAGTTTGATAACAGGAACATTCATCATCTCTCCAGTTTCCTCCTCTTTGGTTTAAATTTAAAACAGACCAGAAAGTTGCTCTGTCACCTAGTTTTTTCAAACACAAAGGGTGTTGTAATTAATTCCTGCACATTACAAGACCACAGAGATATTTTTGTACAGCATCAAAATTATTACATAATGTTCTGACACATAATGACTGATTCTTTACTGCTGCCTAAGTACATTGCTGTGCACTTGGGTGGCATCAGCTGATTGCTGATACAGTCCATCTCTTCATTACTCTTATTTTTTTAATTATTATTAATTTTAAGGTGGATCTTTTTGGTTAATGCCAGGGCTTGGGTTCTTCTCTCAATTTTAGAGGCAATGCAGCTTTTGTAGATTGATTCTTCTTTCTTCTTCCTTGTAAAAGAGAAATCTACTAAAAAATCATATTTTTATTAAAATTTATAGCCCACAATGTTGGCAACTTTAAGGCCATTTTTTACCACAAAAAAAAAAAGGAATCAAAAGAAAACTGAGATATGAGCCAGAAGAAGACTCCCAAAAGGCTGCAATCGTGACAGAGGGTTAGTAAGACCTATTTTCCCTGCTCTGGTGAGGGACTCTGCCTCCAGTCAAAGATTTGACTGAGTTTTATTAAGTAGTAATTGTTGGTCTCTGCAGATCTTTGAAAGCTCTGATTTCCCTGTCCTGTATTACACAGAAAATCCTGTTGGTGCTCTTTTCAGAATGTTTCACCATGAGGTCAGTCTGCCTGAAGACATCTATATCACGTATCCAAATACACAGTTTTGGCCTTCTCAGTGTGTTGAAGGGCTGTGTTTTTCCCTCTTCTCCTGACTGCACGCTCAGTTGCAGCCCACACGGCAGCTGGATGGTAGATGAAGCTCTGGGAAGCCAGAAGGAACTGCATTCCTGGAAAATGATGAAACCAAGGATTCATTTTTCATTCCCACTGCTCTCATTAGCAGATAGCAGCCACTTTTATCACTCTGAATACATTACTCAGGAGGCTCTTACCACATCAGGGCTTCACAGGGCTGGATGCTGTACAAACACTCAGTGTCTGCGTTCCTCCCATGCAAAGGACAAGAAAATCATTACAGCCTTACCACAAGCACCTCCCCTTTCCTAAGGCACCCTCTCCACTCCCTGTGTGTATCTCTTCTTAAATCATGCCATAGATCTCAGTGACTGGTGGAAATTCAATAAACACAGGTCTGATGCAGGTTGATAAGAGAGACTCACAATCCAAAACAAGTACAGAGAAGAAAAACTCTATTCCTCTCTAAACCCCCTCAGCAGCACTCAAAGGAAGTCTCACACACTTGATGATGCAATTGCTTTTCAAGCCCCAACAAACAATTTTTCTGCCCCACTGTGAAATGAAAAGACCCCAGCACCTGTTGCCCCACAAATTCAACCAGCATGAGTCAGAAAATCAAGAGATGTGGTATTGCTAATAAAAATAAGAACAACGTGAAATGTTTTATTCTTTTCTTTCAAAGCTTTGAGGTCAAAGTGACATTAGGAATTCAATGGTAGGGCTGGGAAATTGAGGGGAGGATTTTCTTTTCACAGGAAAGATGAAGCTCTTTTGTAATTAATTAATTGTATCTCTGGGAGCCAGGGTTAAACCCAATCTGCAGGTAAATGCAAGGCATGTCCTCAAGCTGAGAGGACCATGATATGGAGCTTTCTATGTAAAGAAACCCCCTTTCTTCTCAGTAAATTTGCCTTTTCTAACCCCAGAAAATCTGACTCACACAATGTGTCCTGATTAAAACCATCCACTTACTGCAGCTGCCCTTTTCTATCCCTTGTCAAGGAGACAGACCCAGACATGTTCTGGGAGGAACAGGCTGTCTGTCTCTGACACCTCCCTGAAACGTGGCGCTCCGAGAAGCTCCTGCGCTGCAGGGCATGGCTGCTTTCCCCAGAGCAGCAGCACGTTCTAGGAACACCCCACCCACGGGCTCAGCCTCTTCCAGCACCCACTGGTGCCACCCAGGTAATTGCCAGCCCAGAGAGAGGCTGGGCCTGATCCACCACTCAGGCTCCCTGCGTGGTCTGCGTGGCAGGGTGATGCCTGTCCAATGGTTTATCCATGCTGGAGAAGGAGATCCTTGTGTGATTTGTCAGTGTGTTTCAAAAACGTGTGTTTTTGTGTGTTTCCAGAGGGGAAGGACAATGGTGTAGGAGCTGAGGAAGCCAAGGTTTGGCTTGTCATTCTGAGAAAGCCTTCTTGGGTGACCTTGATGTGACACAGCATCTCTGTACCCCAGTTTCATACCTCTGAAATGAGAATAGGAGCTGCCTTGACTCAGAGGTGTGCTGGAAGGACACCAAGGAACAGTTATGAAGTGTTTGAATACCACAGCTGGGAAGGAAGGGGAGCACAGAGCCACACTTGATGAGAGATTTACGTTTCCTTTACAGTCATAAGTACGAGGCATCCTTTGTGCCATTCTTCATCTCCCAATCCCCAGATTAAAAATTCAGTGGGTGCACAAAAGGAACCAGATTCTTTCCTAAAATCACTGAGCTGGCATATAAATCCCTTAATAGTCTGGCTCAGGGCAGGATTGTGTCTCCTGATGAACAGAGCAAAAAAGCAAGTGGAACAAGTTTGGGTGACACCAAGCTATGACGCGAGTGATAGTGGCGTGTGTGATGGTGTCATCAAACACAATTCTGCTGCCAGAAGCTCCACCTGGGTCAACTCTGCTATGAGAGGCAAAGAGAAGAAATTCACTCAAGGCACCTATAGCCCAGGAGATGCAGTTTCTGCCCCTGCTGGGTTATAGACTGATCAGAATTGTGTCTTTTTTTTTCCAGAGATATGTTGAAAAGGTCTCAGTTTCATTCTGCCAAGAAACAACAGCAAAAATAGTCATGAAATGTAAGGCTTGGAGTTTTGCCAATCTAGATTTTAGAGGTTTGGGGAAGAATTTGAGTTCTCACAGGGAGGCCAGAAGGCAAAGATCAGCTGTAAGTGATAGAATCAGATGTTACACATATAAACCAGAATGCCTTGAAAAACAGAAGCATCCCATTCTCCGCACAGCTTTGCTATGATGCATCCTGACAGAGCCCAGGAGCATCCTCAGCACAAGGCAAGGCAGCATTCAGCAGAAGCACACTTGGGCAGGAGGACAGAATCATTTTTCCTTGATTTCAGTTGGAGCTGCATGTACTTACAGCCTGATAAATCTGTCCCTGAGTAAGGCAGCACACAGGGCCCTGTGTGCCTCTCTGGTTCCCTCACACACACCTACACAAACACAGACATGGGCCTGTGACTCACTGCCTTCCCAGCAATCAGGGCTCCTTGGCTAGTTAAAACACGCTGAGATACTCTCTGAGCCCTGTGGATTAACCCCTGTCTCCTCTCCACACCATCACCTATGGCTCAGCAGCACACAGCAGCCTGATTCGGGCCTGATGGGCACTCTTGGTGGTGATGTGTGGAGACAGACAGATTTTTTTCATGAGCTCACTTGACCCTTCAGGGTAAGAAGTGGAAACACTTGTTGTGTAGTAAATTGAGCAAACATGACATGGATGGTAAAAGAGAGAGACAAGGGGGAAAGACACAAATAACTGTGAGGGTTCAACTTATTCACATGTAAAAGGAGGCTGGGATGGCTTCACCAAAGGGAAAGGGTCTCTCTTGAAGCACTCAGAGCAGAGCTTATGCCTGCAAAGTCAACCCAGATAGTTGAACACTGACAGCTGATAGCCTAAATAAAATGCCCTCCAATCCATTTGGTTTGATAACATTCTGCTGTTCAAAAAAGAAGGATTTTACCTGTCTGGATAGCACTTGAGAATGCTCTCATGACTTTGGTTCTTTTTCTTTGGGTCTTCAAGGTTCAGAGAAGGGTGAACCTGCCTTTGTTGTTTTTTCCAGGTGAATCTGGAGGTCAAAACCCTATTTTCCTAGTCCAAGAGAGCCCTTCAAATATGTTTGCAATGCTTGCCAGGACACAAAAATGGCACAGGGCTGCTATTATTGCACAAAAACAATAGCATAGCACTGGAATGAGTGACAGATATTAGAACTTTCAAAATCCTTTGAGATGTAATATAACCAAACTCAATATCCTATTTTACAAATATGATGGCAGGTTATGCTATCAATTCTACTCTGATCCTTGCAGTTGCATCTCAGGCAGAGGTCTCTACTCATGAATTCACATTTCAATGCAGAGCCCTTCAGCTTGCAGAAAGGGGGTCTGGACACATTTGGGATAAAACCTTCCCTTTTTCCTTAGGCCTACAGAGCCTGTAGAACGTTGTCCTGATACATGAAGTTTCCAGAACGGGTGTTATTTCATCCCAGTGCCTCACCAAGGAGCAGCAGGTGGGCAGGTTGGAAGCTGCTGTATTCAAATCTGCCTTTACCACCCAGCTGCTCCATCTCGAGCTGGTCCTGTTTAATAACTGGTTTGGCACAAAGGTGTGATGGTGCCACCTCAGTCTATCAGCCTGCCACTGGTCTGTGGCACCTGAGACATCAGGACATGAGCAGCCCAAGGTTTTATTGTTAACTCTGGTGGTTTGACAGGGGAGAGAAGCTGCTGCCTTGGAGATGTCTCAGTGAAAACCGGTTCCAGAGTTCAATGTTTCTGTGACCATCTTGCTTCAGCACAGAGAGGAGACCTGCAATTTCCCAGGGTTCAAGGGTGAGAATGGGAAAGCTCCATTTCAGTGCTGAGCTTTCCTTCTCCACGTCCCACTGGTGCTGGCATTCTCCACTGAGCAGCAGAGCCTCTGTCTCCTGCAGAGCACTGGGTGTTTCCCCTGTGGGAGATGCACCCAGCAGATAGAGGCTGCAATCCCACGTTGTGCAAGGAGGCAGAGCTTGGCCCAACAAGCAGGGAGAGGGCTGGCTGCTGCAGACGGCTCCATCAAAGCATTTCTGTCCTCTCCTGAAACTTCCTCCACCGCCATCCCTGCAGCCACAGAGCATCCCTGCCCATGGCTCCACAGCTTCAGCTGAGGCTGCCCCTTCATCTCAACCACGACTGATGCAAGATAATCCCTTCCACCTGGAACCTCAAGTCCATTTCAAGACTGTTCAGACCTGTAGGTGTAGATTCTGTAACGATTCATTTCCACTCTGCTTTATGACAGTTTCCCTGAAGAAATAGATTTTGTTAGGAAAGGCACTTTGGGGGAGGTTCTGATGGTATACTTGCATTTACCTTGGGCTGTTGGGGTGTAAAAACACCACTGAAGAATTTCACTTCTAACCACTCTGGCTGCATTATCAATAGAATGTAGACAAAATCTGGCCCAAAGGGAAAGTACCAGGCTTGCCAAGGTTTGAACATATTTGTGAACCCGAGTCTGAAAAAAGGAGAGAAATTAGTGATTTAATCCACCAGTACCACATCAGTCAGACAGATGAAAGGCTTGCAAAGAGCAGCACAAAGTTATCTGGCTATTTCAATCCCACTGAGCACCAATTTCCAACAGCCAGAGACAAAAGACATGAAAAAATATCCTAATGTAAACTGGCACGGGGGCCAGAGCACAAGCAGTTAACGTTAATTATGTATTACCCAAGCACTATAGATAGCACCAAACAGGAAGGGGAAAAACTCATAAAGCTATTAATAATGAACATAAAATTTGTAAATGCACTATGAGGAATAATTTGCATAGCAATATAAACACGATCTCTAATGCTGAAGAGCTGGAAACAGCACTCTGGTTTAAAAAAAATCATTATTTTATATGTTTAAAGCTATAGTTCTATTTATTTATTTATAAGCATGTACTATGGTCTCTTATTTTCAGATTCCTGACTGTGTGGAACGCAACCAGTTGGCTGCTGCAGACATTCCTGTTTGCTGGACACACACAAAAACAAACTTGGAGCATTTGCTTTGCAATGGCCTGGGATGGACAGTGGTTACTGGGGATACCTGTGTGTGCTTGGAGACAAAGGTCAAGCATGCCAGGGGTAATTTACTCCATCCTTGTGTTTTAATGAGCCTTACAAGAAGTCACTGCGTTGGATTTGGTCATATCAAAGCGGGCAGACCTCTGTCAGAGTCAGCCCTGGGTTCTCTACTGAAAGAAGGAAATGGCAGCAGTGGCTTTCACCCACCCCATCCTTGAAGAGCTCACGTGTTTGACTCCAATGGCATATCATCCTGCAACTTGCTGGAATTTCTCTAATCATCAACATTTTGGTGGGAATAAAAATTCATTCGCTGTATGTGGAGCCCAGCTGGTGTAAAGTTTCAGGAGCCCCAGGATGTTGGCAGTGTCCTGACCTGGCTGGGATGGAAGTCTGGACCATGAGCAAGGCACTGCTTCCCTCATCACCCTCATGATTAACCTCAGGCTCCTACTTTTCATCATGGGGAAAAAGGTGCCAATTTGTCTCTATTTTAACCACAACTGTTCCAAAACGTTCAGAATTAGTTAAAACGTGTGGAAACCAATGCCATTTGTTGTATAACCCTCAGGGTTTGCCAGGCTTCTCTGGACTGCTTAGGCTAACCCAAGGGACTGCAGGAGCAGTGCACACCTAGGAGCTGGTCAGGCCTAGGAAAGCTCAGAGTTAATTCACATCTGGAGATTTCAGTGAGAATCCTCTTCCTTGGCAACCTGCACCTCTGGCTGTGACAGAGATTTCCCTGTGACACAGGAGGACAAAGCAGGGAATGGGTCAGCATCTAGTTCTGGGGTGGGACCATCTCTCTCCCTGCCTGGCACTGGTGCAGAGCAGCCCTGCTCTGCCCCTGCCCCTGGCCAGGAGCACAGCTCTGCCCACTCCCCTTGGCTGGGGAACTTTTCTGAGCTCTTCACAGCTGGAGGCTGCTTTTGCATATATCACAGACACCTCTTGGTGGGTTGTGATTTGATTTTCCACAGAGGCCTCCTGGGAATGTGTCTCAGGAACAGGGTGTGGGGGAGGATGGGGAAGGATGTGGTCGCATGCTTGATCAGAAAAGCAATAATGAAAAGTGGATGGAGAAGGGGAGAGAGCAGTGGGAGTTTTCTCATCAATCCTGGGCCCTGTTGGGCCAGCAGCCCCTCTGGTATGTTTAGGGATGCTGTGTGCCTTAACAGCTCCATTTACTAATGCAGTAATGACCTGCTGGAGGAGGATTTGGCTGCTGTGCTAATTGCATTCCTCTGCTGCACAATAACTTAACACGTTATTAAGATTCCACAGAAGAGGGTCAGGGAATTCATCTCTTTCCAGTGCTCCCCTGACCCCAGCACCATCTCACACACACACACACACTCCTCTCCTCTCTTCCCCAAACCCAAATGGATGCTTGCAAAAGCTGAAAAGGGAATACTCCATCATTTGCAATGCTGGTATAGTCACTTTCTTTTTTTTTTTTCTTTTTTTGCTTTCATATTCAACATTTTACACCCAATTCTGAATGGCAATCTCTAGCTCTCCTGCTTTACACTGTTCTTGCAGAGCACAAAAGCTCAGAGACAGAATCCATGGAGTAAGATGTCACAGCTTCAGGAGTGAAGGTCCAAGATATGATGAAGATAAGAGCACCCCTACCAGAGCTCAGATTTTCCCAAGCTCACCCATCTCTGGGGGAAGGACAAAGCACAGTAGAGAGAGCACAGCAGAGAAATGGTTTTTCCTTGGCAGCTTTGCTTTGCTTTAGTTTATGGGTGGCAAAATGCACAATCTGACCCAATAATTTTCTTCTACTGGATCAAGGGCTGGGGCATTGCCCTGACTCACCAGTGAGGCAGAGACCAGCCCTTCTCCTCCCAGTGCCTGCTCTCAGCCCTGCCCACCCCAGCCTTGCACTCCAGGCTGCACATCCTCACCCTGCTCAGACACCAGCAGCAGCTCCCCTGCTAATCTACCCCAGCATTCTCTGGTTTATTTCTTCAGAAATCTTCTTGGGAGCCTCCCCTGTGCCACCCCATGGCCAGGATGTCAGGGTGGTATCAGGTTGTGCTAGATCTAGTTCTTATCCTGCCACTTTTGGACCACTGGATTCCAAGGGGGAAGAGACTGTTTATTTTGTTGGCCCTTAACAGAATAATAGGTACATTCAGCTCACTAAATAAATTAATCAGTAATCATCTTAAATAATAATTATAAATGAAGGTGTGTGCAAGGTTAAAACTCGCTCAGTAGAAGCTTTCCTCTGACTCTGTCTGGTTTGTACAACTATTTGGTTTATAATCTATTATGTTCTGCTTTTTCTTTATTTATATATCTCCTCACCTATCTATGTAAAAGAGCAAATAAAAGGCAGCAGTTCCAGAATATTTCTACTGCTGACATACCACAAAGCTTCAGCATTCATCCCTCACCTGGAATGAGCCAGAGAATCAGAAAATCACAGAATGGTTTGGGTCAGAAGGGACCTTAAAGATCATTTTATTCCACACCTTCCATTATCCCAGGTTGTTCCAAGCCCCATCCAACCTGGCCTTGGACATTTCCAGGGACAGGGCATCCACAGCTTCTCTGGGTAACCTGTGCCACAGCCTCATCACCCTCAAAGAAAAGAATTTCTTCCCAATCTATAATCAAAAACTACTCCCTTTTCATTTAAAGCCATTCCCCTTGTCCTGAAAGACCATTCCCATGTCCTTGAAAAAGTTTCTCTCCATCTTTCTTGTAGGCCCCCATCAGGCACAGGAATTCTGGAATCAGGTCAGGTAGCTCAGGATCAAGCACAGTGAGCTGAAAGCCAGGAGCATCCACATGACCATGCTCCAGTTCCTTCCCCTCACAGCTGGCTGCAGGGAGGTTGGGAGCCTGCACCTGTGCAGGTGCACTGATCCCAGCTCATCCCCACTCACTGCCACCCTTCCCTCCCAGCAAGGTCACAGCAGAGACAGTGCCTGAGTCATCCCAGGGGCTGGATCCAGCCTGGCTCACTCCCAGGAACTCCCAGGCAAGGTGACTTCTGCAGAATAAAAGAGGCTGTAGGGTCATCAAAGTGAAGTTAACTTATTTTGTTGTAATTAAAAGTTCTCCATGAGTGTTGGGGTTGTATTTGTTCTCTGATGCAAGGAATGGTCTGGTTTGAATGTGTCAGTCCTCTGCTCTACTGGGATCACAGGATCATAAATTTGTTTAGGTTGGAAAAACCTTCCAAGATCATTGAGTCCAACCCTCAACTCAGCACTGCCAAGGCCTCCACTGAGCCGTGTCCCCAAGTGCCACATCCACACACCTGGGAGATCCTTCCAGGGATGGTGACACCACCTCTGTCCTGGGGCAGCCTGTGCCAAGGCTGGACAGCCCTTCAGTGGAGAAATGTTTTCCTGATTTTAAACCTAAACCTCCCCTGGTGCAACTTCAGGCTGTTTCCTCTTCTTCTGTCCCTTGATGCTTGGAGAAGGGGCTGACCCCCTGCTTGCAGCTCCTTCCAGGTGGGTTCATAGAGGATGAGGCTCCCCTCAGCCTCCTTTCCTCCAGCTGAGCTCCCCCAGCTCCCTCAGGCTCCCCTCACCAGAGTTGTTCTCCAGACCCTCCCCAAGTCTCATTCCCTTCCCTGGGCAGGTGCCCTTCACGCTCAGGTGCTGAAAGGTGGTTTTGGATTTTCCCCAAATAAGCTCATTAATGTATTAGTCACAAACATGCTCCAAGGACACCTGACCTCAGTGTCTCCACTTTCCTCTGTGATCATCTTCCAACTTCTGCTTCAGCAACAGAAAACTACAAAGAAATGAGATGGCAGAGTCAACAAAAGAAGGAAAAGCCAAAGATTAGGGCTGTGGTTGGCTCAGTAAAGCCCAGCCTTTGTGCCATGATCCCTGTAACTGTTTCCAGGTTACTCCCATGATGTAAATCCAGGTAGTTAAATAAGGAAGGATTTTGTCTCTTCCTTTGGATAACTTTTCACGTCTCTCCTTGTGCTGAGTTTTAAAAAGTTGTGCTCAAAAGGAAAGCACAGTCATCTTAAATGATTAGTGCTTTATTGAATGATAATTAATACAACTGGGAGAAGTCTGACAAGCAGATTGGGTAAACAGCAAAGGAGGCCATGCAGCAAGAAAGGGGAAAAAAGAGCAGCAGACAATCTAGGAGAAAACAGAGTGACTTCTGAGCTGAAATTTTTTAACAAAGAGCTTTTCTTCCCAGCTCTGCCATTCCCCAATTGCATTAAAGTGGTTGGCAAGATGAATAATATTTTTAGATTAAATATACTGGCAGAACAACAGGAACTGCAGCCCCTTTACTGTTCTGCTGGAAATTTCTGCTGCTGTTTCTGGTAAATATGGCTGGTGGCAGGACCTGGCTTGTAGCTTTAACCACATGTGGGAAGTTCATGGGGCAAGGATGCCAAGTCTAAAATTAACCCCCTTAGAAAGAAAAAAAAAAAAAAAAGAATTAAAAAAAGTGCCTGGAGCAGGGTGAGAGTGTTTAGGTTGTTATTTTTAGGTTTTAATTATATTAAAACATGTAAAGATTTAGATTAATTAAGGATAATAAAAAAAATAAATCTCAACATTTTCTGGATTGAAATGAATAAAACATTTCCACAGAATATTTTAGTTTAAATCCTTAGACAAGAACCAAGTAAAAGACAGAGCACTAAGGGTGAGGACTCTCTGAAGCTCCCAGTGTTGCTGTGGAGGATGAATCCAAGGTGTTGCCAGGTTTTGCCATGAGCTGCACATTTCTCAGGGCTCCACTGCTGGCACCCCAGAAACACCCAGAAAAAAACTGAGTGTGATGTCCTCGGGCTTGGGACAATTCAAGAATGTAACAGGAAAGGATCAAAATCTCTAAAGCAAGGAAGAAGCACAGCATCAAAGCATTGGTGTTTCCTCATTTTTATTTTTGTTTCTTTCTCAACTTGTGGAAAATGAGTTCTGATTCCCAGGGCAGTTTAACCCCTGAGCTTTGAACTGGTAACGCACACACCAGTAAAATAACTTTATTAATATCACCAAGGTTAGTCTAAGATAACCACTGCAACACCTTTCACTCCATGCAAAACATTCTCCTCAATGTTTTGTGCTTCTTCTAGTCTGTCCTTTGAAACAAAACTCTTATGGGATCAGCTGTTGTAAAGCAGAGGTCTGTGCTAATAAGGGATAGATTGGAGCTATTTAAGTACATTGGATTCCAAAGAAATATTAACATGGAACTGCTGAGAAACCAGTATTTATCAGTTCCTTCATTAATCCCCACTTTTAAAAACAATCTAAAATAGACATTTAATTATGCCTCTCTGCATATATTCTATCAATTTCTTCATGTCAAATCCCTCCATGTTACTCACTCTGTGGTTTTAAAGCTTCAGTCAAAATACCAATGTCAATTTTCAATTTAATTTTTTTCAATTAATATGTCCCTGTTGAATGTATTATTCTGCCAGCAGACATGGACACTGCTGTACAAAATGCTACATATAAAACTTATAGGAAACAGTCCCTGCTCAAAAGAAATAATTCTATGAACCATATTAATAACAAAAGAACGTCAATATTTTTGCTGATTTCCAGAGATGTCATTTTCAGCACAAATATTTCCCAGAAGCTGCAAAAGAAACTCAAACAGCTCAGAGTCTGAGTGCAAATCTCTGAAACCCTTGCTCAGACCTCAGCCCCCTCAGTATTTGGACGAGGAAGGATGGAACAAAATCCCAAAAATTCCATCTGATCTCAGACAGAAAATATGGGCATCACATGGAGAGGGTGTGATGACTGAGCAGATCCTGGCAGTAGAAACATGAGAGAAAGAATCACTTTCCTGGGGCTTCCTGTTGTCATTCAATAATAAAAATCATCTCAGTGGAGAATTCCTGGCATAAGACAATGGTGATCAATAACCAGGTCCCAGCTGTTGCTGGAAAAGGTTTCTGAGCTATTGCAGACGGGACAAGAGTGTTCTCAGTGTCATTACTGAAAGCAAAGTTTTCAGTCAGAGAGCTAAAATGAAACAAAGCAAGCTTTCAATTAACTTCTCAAAGTGCTCCCAGTTCCCAGGTCGGGGCAGATGAAAAGATAAATATTGAACCAAGAGGGTTGATCTGTATCTGAACCATCTTAATGAGCACACAAACTCATACAGCATATCCTAGGAGTGCTTTTGCCTCACATCAACTGCTCCTTCCTCCACGCCAGGGATGAGGTCATGGCGCCTCACAGGTGATCAGCTCTTAACAGTGGGATGGGATGATTTACTTCATGCCTAAAGTCAAGCTGGAGCTTCCCCCTGAACTCTGGAAAATCAGATTTGTCACTGACAGGAGAGGGGAAATTTCTGATTAGAAAAAACTCAGTTTTCTGAGAAAAGGGGGGAATATAGCCATTATTAGATGTTCTCATGACTCTTGTTTCTGAGTTATGTGGCATGGGCAAATGACACAGCTGCTGCCTGTCTGTTGTCAGTATTATCACCAGACATTGTCCCATCTTGACTACTCAGGGAAAAAAACCCAAACCTGACCTCTGAGAAAGATGCTATTGCTAAACAGAAAAACCAAGATTTTTCAGAGCCTGAATAAGACATCTGCAGCTTCCCAAAGATTATTCACTTTCTCACTTTATCTAGTAGCACAGCAAACTCGAGAAGAATACATTGGAGGGTCAGGGACATTAAGTGTGTATAAATAACATTTGAGGTTGTATTGCTAAGGCCAGAAAGGGATTTCTCTAAGAACTCCAGTAAGTGCAGTCCCTGGGGGGTTTTGCTTTAATAAATTATCTAGGGAGAAAATGGATTAATCCTTGTCTATGCTATGGAATAAATAAGCATGTTTGCAATTTATCTATGGTGTATTCTGATCTAGTGTTACAAACACTGATATATCACATAGTGCAATCATATCAATTCAAATAAGAGAAAGAGATTTTTGTGGGTCAAAAATTCATTGACATCAAGAGGGAGGCTTTCTGCAGATTTCTGTGAGATTAGGACTCCATAAATATGGGCAGGTTATTTCATGGCTGGTCCTGCAAAACCAATGAAACTCGGGAGAACTCTGGTTTGTGTCTCAGGCATCAAGAGTGCACTCATGAACTAAATTGTGACCATCAGAAAGAGCATGGCTCTGCTTCTAAATCCTCCACTGTTTGCAGGGGAGTCCCGAGAACTTTTAAGAACAGATTTGGGATTAGGATCTGCAGGGACAGCAGAAATACCAAACCCTGTAATTCTGAGTATAACTTGTAAAACTTGCAGCCATTGTTATTCCTTCTTAATGTTCAAACAGACAAACCCAATATTTTATTCTCAATGCAACTCAAGATTCAAAAGACACCCAGAGTAAGATAATTCCTGGCACTAAGTTGCCATGAACTGAAACCTTGAAGCTGCAGGAGTTTTGCTGCTGACTTCATTGGGTTAGAATTTCACCCAAAGAAATTACCACAACTTTCAATCTCCATAAATGTTGTGTAATGTTGGATTGTCTAAGCCAGCTCTTACAAATGAATTAAGTAGAATTAAAATTAGAGAAACTGAAGTTGTGGCAGAGAATACAACAGTAATATTTTGACAGTTATAGTTTGGGGCAACCCTCTATGACCTGACACCACAGTCTTGCATGAAGTGACAGTGGAGTTTCACCAATACCACTCAAACAAATAATATTTGCTTAATTTTCTTTCCCTAGCAAAGTATCCTAAGCACAACTACAACCAAGGTATTCCACGTGGACCACAAGAAGAGAAAGAATGACTCTGCACTTTCCTCTCATGTCCAGCCATTCCTTTTTTGTCTCAATGTAGCCATTTCATTTTGTAGGAGGTGGAAATGAAATCTCACATTGCATTAACACTGAGACCCTTTCATGTGTACATGCCAAATAATTCTCTGTGGGTGGGTGCATGGAGAGGAAGATCAGGAACTGTCAACTCCTGTTCCTTTTACTTGTTGTCTTTTACTGGTTTTATTTTCTTCTGGTTTAATGCTTTGCATGTGGGTCTTTCGTGTTTTGCTCCAATGAGTGAGAGTGAAAAAGAGAAAAAGGGAAGGACATCAGCTTCACTTTTGAAATATCTCAAGAAGAGCAACAGATAAAATCCTCAAGAATAAAATAAACAAAAAACAACCAACCAACCCAAAAAAAAAAAAAAAAAAAGGAAAAAGAAGATAACATAAACCATCTCAGAGTCTCATGCACTGCAGTGTCTACTGCTGGATCCACTTTTCCATCTCATGACAGAACAATTTTTTTATTTACAATGACCAAACCAAAGTTGGCTTTAAAGCCAAACCAGCACTGTTGGGCTTTATCCAAAGAAACCTTCTCACCACCTTTTCCAGCCTGTGCCTTTGCTGAAACAGGCTTGTTGTACTAATTCCCTTTTCATCCAGTCTCATCTAGATCTGGGTTGCATGTTAGAGTTGTCTGCATGGGGAACCCAGGTTCTCCTTTTTTTCTGTAATAGGAGCCAGCTGTTGCAGATCCCCTGCTCTTTAATCTTCCTGTTTTAGAGAGAAACAAATAAATGTTATTTCCACATGTTGCTTCGTCCAGTGTGATGCCGTGGCCAAAGAGGCTGCCCATGTAATCACAGCTGGATATGACAAAAACTAAATAACAATGAATTGTGGCATGATGAGGAGTCCAAGATCCAGCCCCTTGACTCTCTGTTCAAGGGCTGTACCAACACAGAGCAAAAGGCAATCCCAGGGAAATAGTGAGCAACAGTCCCTGCCTGCATTTTAGGGCAGCAGGATTGTCTGCTCTGGGCCACTCCAAACAGTTCCATGTGAGATGAACAGTGATCACCCAGAAAAGAACAGGGCTGAAGTTCTGTCACAGACCACAGGCAAGGAGAGCATCCCAAAGCACATCCCACAGGAGATCTCTCTCTTTCAGATCATGGCACAAGTCAGTATGCAGAATATAGGGGTTGACAACAATAATTGATCAGAAATGACACAATCAGTTGACTCAAGTGGCTACGTGATTAATTGCCAGGGTCCAAAAATGCCATTAAAAGCTGCAAATGATGTGAAAATTTGAAGTGAATTTTAAACAAGTGTACATTTCCTGACTCAAAGGCACTTTAGCCCTATAGCCTGCAGCTTAGAGACATCCATCTGGCCTTCTTCCGTCAGTCGATACCATTAAAGCCCTAAAAACCCCTTCTCCACACAGTTATAAAATATCAATTACATACATTTTCATTAGCTGAATGCAGTGATCAGGACTGATACATTGGCTGTTTGTTTCTCAGTGAGGCACTGCTGGCATTCCTCCAGCCCCAGCCTTGTCCAGTGGGAGCATCCTGCAATCACAGGGATGGGGACCCACCCCCTCTGCCCGTGCCCCGTGGCACCAGCTCTCAGTCACTGAGCACAAAGTGGGGGTGCCAGGCTGGGGATCCCCCTGACCATCACCCCAGCAGTGCATTAACCTCTGCTCTCTGCAGAGGATTTTCTGCTGCAGGATTTAAAAGCTGGGAGCAGACACTAATGAGTTATGCTAAACTCACTGACACTCCTGTGGAAAGTGCTTTCACCTCTGTTTCACTGATGTAGACGTTTAGATAGAGGAAAGATAAGTCCCTTGCCTGAGGCCATGCACTGATTGAGTATCAGAGACCAAATTAAACTGACATTTCTTGGCCCTTAACTCTGCATTGTGGAAGTTCTGTCTTCAGGAGAAACTGTTGCAACAGAAACTAAAACACATCATGCCCACATTAAATATTCCAGCTTCTCTGTGCTCTCCCGTTCCTTTGTTTTAAATCCCACCCTGGCAGCAGCAGTGTGCAGATTCCTCTACGTCCATGAGAACCTATCTCCTTTTCAGCTTGGCTCTTTCCCACATCCACCAGTGTGCATTGGCATCCAGATCACCTTCAAATGGGCCAGCACTCAACTGGAGACCTTTTCTGGAAAAGGCAGGAGCTGAACGTGTCCAGAAGTGTAGAGATATTTTTAAACCAAGCGCAAACGTGCACTGCCACCACCAAGTGTGGTTTTGGAAAATGCAATTTTGTTTTCATCCAGCACTTCTCAGAAACAGCACAAGAAAGGGAAGGCAGTGGAAGAAGGTTTGTTCTTCAGAAGGAACATGTTAAACAGCAGCATTAATTATTACTGGGTTTTATCCTCAGGGGAAAAAACACATAAACAAATAAACAAACAAAAAAGACGACACACCTCTCTCCCAACCTGGTGGAATTTATGGTTCTGCAAGACTCATTTCCACTGATAACCCTCTTGCTGGCAGCCTACTTTGGAATAAAAGGTCTCCCTAGTCCCCAGATCCATCCTGTGCAAGTTCAGAATTATAAATTGCAACTGGAGTCCTAATGGGAAGGGACAAGGGCATAACCAAAACACTGCAGAGGGGAAAAAAATTCTGCATTTTACTGCTGTAACGATGGACACAGAAGGGGGCAGGAAATTATTCACCCACTGCAAAATTGTCGAGTTTGCACAGACTAAAAATATTTTTATTGCAAGAAGAAAAATCCATTGATTTTTTTCCCCCTGTTTTCAGCAACCAAAGAAGATATCCAGCTAAACCTTGCAGGAAATATCTGCATGACAGACTGGAGACTTCCACTTTTTGGTTGTTAGAGAAATGGTTTGGCTACTGCAAACTGAACGCTTTCAATTACATGGGGTTTATTTCTTTGGAGGTAATTAAAAACCTGACATTTTTCCTTGAGGTTTCTTTCCATTTTAATGATAGAAAAATATACCTAATGTCAACTAGCTCTTCTTCAGAGCAATTTGCAGCTTCCCATGATCACCAGACCTAGAGGCAAAACATGTCTTAAATAGACCCAAGAGCTGCTTCCCCATGTGGTTATACAGGAGGTTAATCAAGGTTACATGGGCATGTGTGCTGGAGATTTGGAAATTTGAATTTGGGTGGACCAGAGTGCAAAATAGAACAGACCATGTCCGTGCAGCCCTGTGCTAACCTGGTGCCCAGAGCTGAGCAGTGCTGGGAAACCTGCACAGAGGCTCCTCCACGCTGCCCACACACTCAGCTGAGCCCTCTCCCCAGCAAATCCACCACTTCCAGCAGCCCATGGCTGTGTGCCTGCCAAAACCAGAGCTGCCCTCACTCTGCTCAGGCACTGCTGCAGACTGAGCTTCAGCCCCTTTGACTGTTCCAGGAGAGAGTGTGGTTTGATCTGCTCTGCCTCTTGGCTTCTGCTCCGCATCTGCCAGGAACTGAACCTGCTGGGGTTACATCCACACAGGGAGATGTATTTATAGGTAAGCCCACTGCCTACAGCCATAAAAGGAACTGAGTCAGTGCTCTGGATCTGGCCCTCCAAGGCTTGCAAGTTCTTCCAAGCCCATGTCTCACTGGGGAGGTTTTGGACAGATGGAAAGAAGTGAGATGTTTAGTGGTAAAAATGACACCACTGTTGATTAGGAGAAATGGTGAAGTTTCTCTTGAGGGCAAAAAATTGTAAATTGCCATGAAAATATATCTTCCTCAGAAACTCCTGAGTACAAGAAAGCAGAATTTTATAGGGCTTTTTTTTTTCTGCCAAGGAGCTGTGCAGATGTGACTCACTTGCTCTCCCCAGGCCAAATGTTGGTTGATGCCTAGAAAGAGGTTTAAGCCTCCCTCCAGATTCACTGAGACTCTCCATCAGAAACAGCATCCCAGGCCAGGTTCCTGCTGAGAGAAACCTCTCCACAGCTTTCTGGGGCTGTCCACAACACCAGCAGAGGATTCTGTGACGTTCATTGCACATCCAACAGACCTATGACTGTCCTGAACACCTTCCTCTGTTCTGGTCTGTGCCTCATGAAAAACAAGATTCTGTGTTTCTGGAAACAAGCCTTCTGTGGATGTTGCAAGAGATTGAGTGCTTGGCATCAGGAATTTCACTTTGTTCTCTCTGCCTTTGAGCCAGTCAAATCTGATAGGCAGGAAGGGGCCTTGAGAACATCACATTTCTCCAAGGTCTGCACAAAGATTCCACCACACTCTTGCTCCATCTGCTTTTGCACAGGGGAAAGTTTACAATGTGGGGAATTTCTTCCTTCCTCTGTCCCCCTGGGGTGGGGGGAATCAGGGACCTTGTGCTCCCTGCTCAAGCTGTGCCCAGGTGAGGGCTGTGAGATATGAGGAGCAAAGGGTTCCCCACAGACCCACATGATTTGAAACCAGAGGATCTTGGTCATTTTTACAAGCAAAACAACTTTGGGCAAGATCTAGGGTTTTTTAACACCTGGCTTTCAAATGATTTATATTATTTTATAATCAGGAACAAAAGTTTCACCAGCCTGCACTCTGTCATAGGACAAGAAAAACAGATCTTTCACCACATGTATTTTTGAGCTTATTCTTTGTCTATATAGTACCATTGCACATTATTTATATCATTATGCTTATCATTGTTAACATGAAGCTTTCATACTTTTATCAGGTGCCTGGGTTTTTTTATTTCCTTAGATTTTTCTCTGCTTTGCCATGTGCTTTCTTCAGAATACTTCCAGACAGCTTTAGCTGACAGAATCCACGTTCTTCTCTAGCAGGACTCAAAGTCTGTTAGAAAACAACACTTTTTTCTCCAGAGAAAAAACTGCATCTCTGTGTACCTAGGCCACTAGCACATAAATTTAATTGCTATTAGAGGTGGTAGCAACAAAATTCCTGTTGAAAATGTATTATGCAATGCAACATATATGACATTTCCTGTTCCCTGTACAAGAATAGGGGTTATCCCAAAACAGTGATGGGGGCCATACTGGGAAAGGAATTCAACCTTGCTCTACAACAAGTCTGACACATTTCTTGCTGCTACTTATGAAGATTTCATTTCTCTAGAGCTTTATTGCTGTTGGAGCACTGAATGTTTTGGATGTGAAAGAAGATGTGATCAGACATTAGATTCTGAGGGTTCAGCTTTCCAGGCAGTTCAGGTGTCTGTCAGGGTTGTGTGGTCCCAGCTGAGCAGGCTGAGCTGTCTGAGCTCCTGCTCCCACTCAGACTGGCCACTATCAATCAGAACACCTCAAATCCACAGCTTGCTGTGCTCCTTCCAGTCAGGATGAAAGGAGACTCAGGCAATGCATTATGTACTTGGCTCCAGCACCAAGGTGGGTTCAGCAAACTCTGGGACAAAAGCACCACTGGAGCAGCTGTCAGAGCAGCATAAAAACTGTGTTTGATCTCCCCTTTGCTTCCAAGGAGGGTTTTGCAGCCTGGATGTCTTGATGAGGATTTCTGCCAACTGTGACTCAGGAAAAGAATTTAAATGTGATGGCCTCAGCCTAGTCCTTGGTGGAATATTTGTCCACATCGTAAAACCACTGGACACAATATGGAAATGCAATTGACATTAAACCAAATGATATAATCCCATCTAATGATATTATAATGAATCCCAAGTAGACTCAACATGATTGGGCAAGTATTTCAAAGTGTTACTGAAACAGCTTTTATAGTGTAAAGGTCTGCATTTGCCAGCCAGTGGCCAGACACACAGCACAGACTCTCAGAAGTTAGCCAATTCCCACCCTGTAAACCTGTGGCTACTTCTTAGAAAAACATGTTTTTATAATTAGTGCTTTTACTTTTTGAAGGATTCGAAGGCATTTTCTGAAGTGTGTTTCATTGTTTTTAAATGCATTGCTTCTATTCCCAATTAGCTATTTCTGGTCTCTAGTGAAATCCCCCGATGAGTAGAAGGAGATTAAATTTCTGTAAATCTACCATTTATGAACTTGTGAGTTGCTAAATGATGTTGGCCTTTCACCTAATGGCTGGTTGTGCCTGACGTGTCTGCATGGTTTGCTGTGTTATTCCTCTGCTCTGGTGTTATTGTTTTTACTAATTTTGCATAAGGTACATTCTGGCATGGATCTAAAAACCTGATCCAAATGTATGTGAGCACAGCTGACTGTCTGCTTGATTGAATGCCTTCCAAGTGCAATTTTCAAATCTTTGCTCTGGAGAAATGGGGAAGGAAGAGAGAGAGAGCTTTCCCTCCAATCTGGGATTGCATCTTTATTTTTGGCCAGCTTGAGAAATTCATCCCTACAAAAAAAATAGAAAGATCATTTCTTAGCTCAATGCTGCTCAAGGACCTGGATGTTCTTGAAAGCTGCCCTTGGTGTCCCTGTAGATCACTTGAAATGCTGAATACATTCACAAAATTTGGAGATTGTGTCTGATGTCTTCTAATGTGTTTCACACACAAGCCTGAAATAGATGAAGAAGGTTTTTTTTTGATTCAGCAACATTTGCAAAAAGCATGTGTTTTACATTCTCTGTTTATTGATCTAAAGAGCTGCAGAATATTCAAGCTGATAGAAAAAGAAACTCTGTATAGGTGGCCTTACTGCAGCTTGAATTCTATTTTCTGATAATTGTTAAATTATTTTCCAGTGAAGTTTGCCTGGAGACAACGATTGTCCAGAATTACAGTGTTACAGAGAGCACAGGCATTCCTCCAGTTGCATGGGATTGTCCAAATTTCCACCAGTGACCATCTCAGCTGCAGGTGAGCTAAGAGCCAAAGAACCATTGAATGGAGTCTGGGCTCTTTCCTCCCTCCAGCCTCTAGGGCAGACAATTATTCCTCAGAGTTTTGAGAACATATTTTGGTCTCTGTCCAACCCAGACTGCAGCTCCCAGAGGCTTTAATCTTTACCCCTGTTCAAGCTGAAGCAAAAGCATCCCTCATCTTCAGACCTTTTGGTCTGAGCTTGCTCACCCTATTAGACCTCTACAAGGTTCAGCTAATGCTCACCTAACACCCAGTCACCCTTCTGTAATCCTGCCTGAATTCCACTGGGCTCCCTCAGGAGCTGCTTACAGCTCTTGCACCTCCACTGTGGAACAAGACAGGTCTTCTGCTGCCTCCACCCATGTTTGGTTCTGGGACAGAGCAAAAACAACCACCCAAAACACAAAAGGCTCTGAACTGTACAAAGCTGTCTTATACACTGGGGCAAACACAAGGGCAGGACACTTTTAAAGCACCTTTGCTGTTGATTAAGAAGTTCAAGTTCAAGACTGGCTCTCCAAATATACTGGAGACTCTGAGCTGATCAAGCTGAGGCTACCTGATGCCAGGGAAATGTTTGTGCACACACTCTCAACCACAGAGGAGAGCTTGTCCACTGCTCTCAGCAGCTTAGCCTACCTGAACCCTGGGATTAAGAAGATTAAAATGTAAGAATCCATAATCAGTGATCAAAATGATCCCTCTTGGCCTTGAGACACAATAATTCTTTGACAAGCTCAAACACCCTTGGAGATAGCAGTGGATGAGAAGTGCCTCTAGCAGGCAGTTTGAAATTATCCCCACAGAACTTGCTTAACCAGTTAGGTTTCTACACCACAGCAATACCTTCACTAAGACTACTGGAAGTCATTAAAGTGCTTTTGAGTTATTTATATCCAGTGAGGATTTCCCCAGGAAAGAGAACATGAAAGATGATCTTGTCCCAAAATGCCTGGAAAACGAGCAGTGAGCTCTTTCTTGAGAAAACAAAGGATTTGCCATCTTTGCAAACAGTTGGGGTCCCTTCATGATGTATTCAGCAGAACATTTCTGGTCAGATGTGTCAGAATGCTTTTGACTACTCTCATAATGTTAGTGCCTGAAGACAAAAACAGAATGATAAATGTATTAGGCTCAAAAGTAAAATTCACCCTGTTTGCAGATCTCGAGAACAAATTTAGACTTGTTGATATTTCCAAGGACACAGCATAATGCAACACCAAGAAAAAAATTTGGGAACTCAGTCCTCAATCTCTGCTTGGGAAAGGTCAAATTCAAAGAACCTTACTTGGTTTTTTCCTGATTTCAGTGATTCATTGGACTTCTGTGTTGTCCCTTAGAGTACAAATCCTGTATGTTTTAGGGGGAGAGTAAGCAATTTTCAAGGGCACTTTTCCACCCTAAGTGAGGAGAAAAAGGTGTGATCACTCACAGATATATATCATGTTACCAAAGTGTCTGCCATTGCCATAAGGTATTGACTGCTCCATGATTTTCACCTGCTCCTTTTGGGTTAGTGAGTCTGTGTAAGAGCAGCTCACCATCACACAGCAGCAGTCTGTCAAACAAACAACAATTAAACCAAGAAAGAAATGGAAAGAAAGAAGGAAAGAAGGAAAGGGCATTTTGCCAGAGAGAAAAATAATAAACCAAGAGCAGGTAACAGTCAGACAGTTTTAATTTTTTCTTGAGTAAAGTGTGGTAAGTACAGATCAACTTTGTTCAATACTTACTCTATTTTCCTTTAACCTGCTCTGAAACGAGGACTGGAAGCACTTTGCTAAATGGATTGAAATTATCCTGGCTTCACAGCATGCCTTGTAAGTGCCCTGGTACTGTCTGTGGTCCTGCTGTTTGGAGACTGCCTGCAGTGATGCCCTTTCAGGGGTGTCCATAGATCCCCTCCCCTGCTATGGCAACAGCTCACTCAGCTCTGCTCCTCCACAGCTCCAGAGCTGTTTGCACCAGCCAGGGGCTGCTCCTTGGGGAACCAGGCCTTCCCCTGGCTCTGGAAGCTCAGACCTGCCCAAGAGCAGAGTCCCCTCAGAGTTTGTGGGACCCCAGCACACCCAGTACCTGCTGCCAGGTGTTGGAGGCACCTGAGATTTGGCATTTCATTCCTGAGGCCAGGCTTGTCCTGAGAGGAGGGAACAGGGATTCAGGAGCACTGAATCTCTCTATGGGACTTTCACCATCTGAGCCACTTTTCCTACACATCCTGGCCTTCAGATAGGGGTTTCCTTGCAGAAAAGGCAGTCTTGGCACCAGGGAAGCTGAGAGATGCTGCAGCCTCTCCATGGCACAAACTCTGCTGTTTTCAGAGAGGCAGAAGGACTCAATGACATCATGTAAATTAGATGCACCTCTGTCAGCTTATTGCCTCACCTCATTGATTTTAGATCTGGTAGAAAGAATTCTGAACTCCATCCATAGATGTTTTGCCCACAGTCTCATATTTCTAACAAATTTTCAGATGTTTTGCTGTATTTAAAACTTTTAATTGTGGGCTAATTGTACATCTCCTGTGGGCTATTACCTCCTCCATCCCCTTAGCCTGATAGATAATCTTGTGGCAACCTCTTTATGTGAATTATTTGTCCGGCATTACTGATCTTTTCTTAAATTTTTGAAAATTATAGATATCTAAGGGAGCAATCTACACACAGGCACAATACTCACCTCCCCAGACAAATGAAGAAAAGTTCCCACCTATTCCAGGGTGCCAGGAACAGATGGTGGGAGACTTCATTGCTGCTGTATCAGTGCCTTTTCCTCCTAAAACTTCTGTACAGTTCCTGGCCCAGTGATGGAATGGTTTTTTTGCACTCACTGAATTCTCAGTCGATGTGTGTATCTGTTGATTTAGTGTTTCTCTTCCCCATTATGTGGAGGGAAGTTGCCTGAGGCAAATACAGTACTTAGAGGTGTAGTGTTCCAGGAAAGCCCCAGCTGGGAAGTCTGGCCTAGACCCATGGCAGTGTCCTCCCTACCAAACATCTCTCATTTCTTTTCCCCTCCTGCCAGGAGTTTGATGTGAGCTGCCCCTGTTTGTGGTATCAGAATCACTGAAGAAGATAAATATCGGAAAGAGATGCAAATGTAGCACTTGGCCAGTCCTCAGAGAGCCTACACCTTCCCTCCAACCTTCACACAATATTGATGGTTTCATAATGGACATGCAGGAATATGGGATCAAAGGGAATATCTGAGTGTTATTGGTTCTAACTACCCAAGCTTAGCCACACTTTTATCTTTAAAAGCCTTGGAGAAACAGCTTCTGGTTTGTTTTCTATTCCATCTGATACAGCTTGCCTTAGTAACCAATTAGCATTTTGTGATTACATGTAATAATTCCACACGCTCAGGCTGTGCACTTGGTGTTTCTGAATGCTGTGCTTCAGGCTGAGGTGATGATGGGGGACTGTGACCCTGGCCCTGGCAGCTTCAAAACACGTTAGGTCATCATGGTTAAGAAAATCTTTTGGTGTTCAGTCCAGTTTAAATTGCCCCTTTATTTTGTTTTTAATTTTTTTATATTACTATATTGAAAAAAAAAAAAATAAGATCTTTATGCTGTAGAGGAGATCTAATAAAGGGGACACTGTGAGGTACAGTTCTTTACAGAACAGAAGTTATGATGCTTTTATGGTCATGCATGGGGAAAAAAAAAGGGGGACAAGGAAAGCAGTTATAGCTTTTTTACTAATCTATATCTTGTGAGAGCCCATTTTGTGTGCCTATAGCAATACAATTTGAGGACGTGCTTTATTTTACTGTCATTTCTCAGTATTATAGATACTGATCATTAAACTCCCAAAACTATTACAGTTTGTGAACCACTTGAAACGTGCAAGCCATAAATCAGCAAAAACCTGCACCAAAATCAGAATTCACCTCTGCTCCTTTACTTAATTCCTTCTCCCTGTTTCCTCCAAAGAAAATGCCGGTTGTGACAGACTCCACCAGGGGAAAGGAGCAAGTCCCCAGATCCCAGGCTGCAAAGTTTACATGCCAGAAGTGCCTCCGTCCCCTGGCGTTGGGTGGAGCTGATTTGTGGCTGCCGGGCAGCCCGCAGGAGCCCTGGTACCCCCCGAGCCGGGAGCGTGTTCGCTTTCCGGTGGCTGCCTGCCCTGCAGCATCCCTGGCGCTCGGGGCCAGCCCGCATCCCAGCCGGGCCATCCCCGCTCCTCCGGGGAAAGCCGCGGAATCCAGAGCCCAGAAACGCGGGCTGGGCTGTAACTGCTGGCCCCGGCTGGGAGGAATGGAAGGGAAGCTGTTGTTTGGAGTGGGGAATGAAGGAGCAGGGCTGAAGTGGCTGTGAAGTGGCTGGTGATAACTGGAAATCAGGGGTGATGCTGGCTGCAGGCAGTGGCACCCTTGCAGGCTCCAAAAAGCCAACTATTTCCATCATTTGCTGCCTGTCCTTCAGGATGCAGAATAGCTCTGTGTATAGTATCCTTTTCTTTTTTTTTCCCCTTTCTTTCCCCACAATTTTTTTAATCTCCAGATTTAAACCTGTTTCAGTTTGCTTCTGACCCTCTCCCTGACTGAGGGAGCAGCTCTGAAGGACTGAAAACCTGGACTAAAAACCTGGTACTTGAGTTTCCAGCTGAGGAAACAACAGAAGTGAGTAGGGGTGCAAACTTCCACAGCTGCAAGATAACAGCTGGAGGTTTGAGGGGCCTTCCTGGAGCATGAACCTGACCCCTGAGCTGACACAACAGCACAGAAATCCCCAGGGGCCTTTGTAGGACCAGATGTCAGGCTGTGGAAATCAGTTTTATAGTGATTTTCAAATATCTGCATTGTGTCTTGTTAATTGCTAACCAATATATTTTATGTTTTTCAGGCTTTACAGTGTTTTATTTGCCTAGATCAATATGGAATGGCTACAAAACAAATACAGACCTCCTCATGGACAACCTGCCTTCAGGTGGAAAGGTTACTTCAGTGAAAACCTTGGCTTGAAATGAATAATTGAGCCATCCATAGCTACATCCATGTTTAAACACTCTCACCACTGCCTTCTGCCAGCATCCAGCTATTAAAAGTAGCAACAACATAGAGTAGCTTGAGCCAGCTTTGTATTTACTTGTGTGTGGTTTACAAGAGATATTTATTGAATGGTTTCTGATGGTCAACAACCACTGTGAATAAATATCAAGGTCTGTGTCACTCATGAACCATGATTAAAAATCATTGCTGGACTTGGCCTGAGTGGTGAATGAAAGATATTTGCAGTCTGATCTCCTTGGTGCCGTGGTGTGACACAGGGCACTGGCCCTATCAGGACCTCATCTGTGACAAATCTGTGCACAGAATGTGTCACCTGCACAGCTGGGATGGTGCACAGGGGACTGTCCACATTAAAATGGGATGTTTGCCAACACCACTGACACCCAGGCCAAAGCCTGCTGCAAAATCTGCTGCTGTGCAGAACATGGACAATTTACCAGCAGTGCTGTGCTCTTACAGAAAGGGCTTTAGGAAAAGTGCTTTTGGTCATTATTTACAGAAAACCTGTGAAAGAGCAGGACTGTCTGTTCAGAATGCATGGATCCCACAGCTCCAGTTATCAAAATGCTGGTGAGTCTTATCTGGGGCTGTTTGGAGGGTAGTAACAGTGATATTCCCAGGATAAAACCTGGAAAGCCACTGGACAGATGGGATAAGAACTTCTCACAAGATAAGAGGAATTGTACAGATAAAGCAGGATGTCATTCCTCTTAAGCTTCTCCTTTTGGTGCTCCCCAGGAGCTGAGGTGAGATCTGTATTTTACTTGGCTTCCAGCTCACCTTGCTCCTTGACCAAATCATTTATCTCCCTCATATTTCAGCCCAGCAATCCAAAGAAATGCAAATTTACCAGAAATGGGCATGAGCTATGTGCACAGACAATTGAAGTGGTGAGGAGTATAAGATATAATTCCACATCTTGTGCACATCCAGCCTGAAACTAACTGCAAACCTTTTTTATTTTAATAGTGCATGGGAACCTTGGTTCCAGAAACCACTTTAGGTCACTGTCAAGTACATAATTTCCTCACATTTCTAGAGCACTGCATCAGGGAAGTTGCTAGTTTGTGAAATACAGGATTACAGAAATGAGTCACAAATGCTTACTGATAATAGAAAATAATTGTAGAAATGTCATTACTATTTCTATATTTACTACTAATCAAATTAAAGAAATCAACAAGATGAAAGTTTTAAAGTCTGCATAGAAACAGAGAATCTTTCCTCTAAAAGTTTAATTTCCTGTGAGGAAGACTAGACTCATTTCTGCATCTCTGCTCTGCTCTGAACTGCACAGCTCTGTCACCAAGCTGGGAGTGGAGTCCCTGTGCCTCCTACAAAAAGACTGGGAGAGCATCCTTGTCACCTTCTTTGTGTATTTTACAACACCTGAAACATAAAATAACCACTTTTTTCATCTTAATCAAAGGCCAGTTTCTCCATTTATACTTTTCCACATCACTGAATGAAGTGGAAGAGTTTTGCAGGTCCCTGAGGTGTACAGCTGGAACCAGTGCAGGACTGCAGAAGGTGCCTTGCTCTCTGCAATATTGATCGTGCAGCCTTTCAGAGGGAACATTTCCAATTTTTTTTTTTCCAAATAATTAAAGTATAATATTTTACAGCCTGATAAAATTTACAGGGACCCTTGGCAAGTAATTATAGAGCTTCTTTAAAAGAGACCCCATAAAAGATGCATGATTAGAAAGTTAAGGATCTGGATAGAATTACAACGATGTGACAAATAATTTACAAGCGATAAACCATCCCAAGGAGAGGGGGAGGGTGATTAAAAGAAAAAGGGGGAAAAAGACATTAAACTAACCAGTGGTGAAATATCACAATTAAAATAATAAATTTGCCCCCTGTGTTTAGTGTTAAGTTTTTGTAACTACAAGTTTCTGTGCTTTGGCTAGAGAAAAGATTCTCTCTGGCTAGAAAAGCTCCAGCTTGATGTTGATGTGAGGCATTTCTTTTCATCATAGGTTGTTCTGAATTTGGCACTGTAGCTTTCATTTTATTACATACTTAAGATAAATATTCTGTATAGATGTTCTGCAGTACTAATGATCCCTAAGACTGTGGAACAGTAGCTTGGAAGATTTTTATCTGCCTCCAGATGTTGGCCAAACTCATTTTTTATAGAGCACATTTATTAGGTTTCAGCTGGGAAAAAAAAATGGATTCCAGCTTAAAACACTTTGAGATTCGGGGAAAATGCAGGTTTGGATCTGGATTGGAATTTTGATGGCAGGACCCACATTGCAGGAGATGAAGGGCAGCTGTGACAAAATGAATAAGGGAAAAAATTCTTTCTCATTTTTTCCTCATATTAATTGCTCCCCCTGATACAAATACTGAGGTCAAAGTAACAATCAGCACCAGATCAGGCCTACAACGAGTGGCTGCTGCCCCTGGGACTGGTGACCATCAGCTGTCCTGAGCTGGGGAGGGGATCCCAGCTCCCACCCACTGGAGGAAGTGGAAGGCAGGGGTACAACATGGGCTTCACTCAAAAAGTGATGCAGAACGTGACACCCAACAACCCCTGTGTGAAAGCTTTTCACAGCACAGGGCAGTGCAAAAGGCACCTTACACCAGCAGAGGATCCATGTGGATCTTCCCACTCACCTTTCCCCTCACATGGACAACAAAATCAGTCATAATCCAGTCTGTAGAGAAAACTTCCTTAGTTTTAATTCCTGTGTTGGCTCTGTCTCCTATAGCAGAAAGACCTTCAAAGAAAACATGTGCTGAGACTTCCAGCTGATTTACAGAGCAGGGAGACTGATTCTCCACCAGATAATCCATTGCATCCCTCAGCACTTTCAGAAAGATGTATCTTCCTTGAGTCAGTCTATATTTTATATTATATATATACATGTATATATATTTTATTTATATTTATATTAATATATATTTCTATTTTGCCTTGACAACTTCAAGTACTATCTAAGAAGCTGCAGCAACTAAATGAGAAAGGGATATTTCTGCCCTGTTAGCACGTAAGATAACTTGCAGCTATTTTAAAGGCACTGATTTTTTCACTGAAGCCCCATTATTGATAACTCCAGATGTCAGATCATCTGAAATGCTCCATGTCCTGACACTGAGGATTTTATTCCAGCTCTTTTGTACCTAAAGAAGTTTCACAGAGCAAATACCTAAGTCAAGACAGGCTGGGTGCTGAAGGTGTAGGAGAATGAATTTGACACCAGGTTGATTTTAGTGCGCTGCTGATTTATCCTGCAGTAATTGCAGAATCAAGCACATTAATCAGATTGATTTGTGCACATCTGTTTTTCAAAAAACCAGATGTTGGATCAGAGGAAAAAGAAGTGCAATTTGCCTTAAACCAACTGTAAATCAGGAGTCAAATAATTGAAGGTACCTGCAATAGATGCCCTTGGCAATGAGAGAATAACAGTGCCTGAGATCTCATGGTCCTTAAGAAGCCCATTTTGGGGCTCACTTTATTTTATTAAATCACGCACATGAGTCTGCCCAGCGTCTGTAGTTTAGTGATAGAAGAAAAGGCTTTCAGTGGTTTTGTGAGACTCTTGGTGGGATATAACCATCTCTTCTCATATTCTATTATGGCAAAATAATATTATAAAATATTTCTATTCTTAGCATATGTGATAATTCCTCCCTAAACTCCTTTATTGGGGCAGACTCTAATTTATTCACAAGTAACAGTGAATTAACAGGAACTGGAATAAAGTGCATTTTTGCAAATAAAAGGTAAAATACTTCTCTAGAACTAGCAAAACGCTCTGGGCTTATCACCTCCCAAAGATGATCTGAAGAAAGGATTTCAAGGCCTCAGTTGTCACTTGCAATATCAATCAGACCTTACCTTCCCCATGGCCTGAGTGCAGAACAGTCAGTGAATAAAGTCAGAAAGAGAGAAACTAGAGGAGAAACTACAGAGATTTCCCAAAGAAACACCTCTCCTGCTTCTCTCATTCTAGCCCTAGGATCCAAACGTTGTAACCCCGCTGCCTTATTCTTGCGGTTTGCTGAGTGGAAAATGCACATGTGTTCAAACAGCTGTATCGTCAGGGGCTCCATCCCAAACGCAGCACAACATCTGTAGGACAAGGGAGAGGTGTCAAGTGAAGTGTGTAAACCTGGAGCTAACGGCACGGAGCCTTCTGTGAGGGCTGAGATTCCCCTCCTGCAGCGTGGCAGGCGGCTCGACGTTTCCCAGACATTCTCAGGGACGCCTTCTGTGGCATTGCTCGTGCTTCCCTGCCCGCGCGGAGATCCCCGGCGCCTCCCGGCAGCTCCGCGGCAGCAGATTGTGGGATCTCGCCTTCTGGGGGCTGTTTGTTCTCACCGTGTCTTCCGAGCAGCTTGAGAGTGGAATTTTGTTACTCTCCAGCCCTTTCCTTTCCTCAAAGGATTCCTGTCAAGGGTAGCAGGCGCCCAAGGAGCTCTCGCTGCGCTCACTGTGCCGCATTCGTAACTCCTGCGCCAAAGGCACTGGTGGTGCTGGTGGGATTGATGGCTGGGGAAAGAGAATTCTGTCCCAAATTATTTTAGTGAGGCACTACTCTCTTGTCTATCCAACAGGCAAATTGAAAGCAAGATGGTTTTGCAGTTGAAATAAACACAAACGCATGTTTTCTTTTTCTTCTTTATTCTCATCGTAAGAACTGAAATGTAACAATTGCAGGCCTAAAAATGCACCAGCTGAGGAAGAAAGCAAGGAGCATCTTAAGAAGAGGGCAGTATTTCATCCTTGTGATGATCCCAGCATCAAAGACGGGCTGTGAGCTTCCCCATAGTCTGGGAACGTTCTGATCCAGGGTTTGGCTCCAATCTTTGAGTAAGTTACAGCCATGTGCTAAGCTTGGATCCAGACTGGAGTCTTCCCAAAATCTGAGGAAGTTCAGACCCAGGATTTTGGCTTCAGCCCACTGCTAATTCAAACCAAACTGTCATCTAGATTCTAAGTGGGAATGAGTCAGAAGGCCTCAGCAGCTGACGAGGTGTCCACACTGTGTAATCACCACGCACGGTTTGGCAGCCGGCACGGGCCCTGACTCAGGAGTGGAGATCACGGTGGCACCTGTGACTTGCAGAGCTTTCGTGGCTTCCAGGGCCCCTCTGTGTGCCCAGCACCCACACCACAAGCAGTGCATCTTGGAGGAGGTGATGGTTTAGCCCTCTGAAGCACCTGGACTTCATCCAGGTTTCAACCAAGAACCAAATGAGATCTCTTCATGCAATATGACTGCCTCTGTTATTACACAGCTGGAACCCTCTGCTCCTGCACAGGGAGAAGCTACTGTGTGTTCCCATCTCTTTACTGGCTCTACTTGCTTGCTGCTGGGAGTCTCCTGTCTGAACCAGTTGTCACTCAGAGAACATCTTTATTCCAGAACACTGGGGAGACCTAATTAACTGAGCAGAGCTGCCCTGCACGGCAGTGGGGAGGTTCATTGTGCTGCTGGCAGTGTCAGATCTGAGCCTGCCTTGCCCTGTGGCACCCACTCACTGCCTCCCTGCTGCCTGGGGATTCCTGTAAACCTGCAATGGGACTGGGTCTCATCATGTGAGAGAGGTTTTACATCAAATCAGCTACAAACACATGAAGGATTGCTCCCCTACGTCCTCATTTGGATTTCAGAAGCAATCTTTTTCAGAACACCACCCTGCACACGCAGTTCCTTGTCCCAGTCTCCACACATTTGGAAGCAGCCATAGCCAACTTTGCCTTCCTCATGCAGCACCCAGTAAACAGTTTCTTCCTGCTTTCATTATTAACAAAGTTTATTATCAGCACTGTAGTAATACAATCAGACCCTGAAGTGCTTTGCAAACATGCAGGAAGACAGTTTTACAAGATATTCCCCCCTCTGACCAGAGCCTGGGGTGCAGGCACACTTTAGTTGGTCTGCTTTTTCCCACTAGCAAAGAGTGCTCAGCGAGGGAGAAGACAACTTCTTCTCTAACTGCCCATTGCCCAAACATCTCTATTCAAAGAAAGCAGGAGGGGAAAAGCAGTGCTGTAAGTACATACTCGATAGAGAAATTTAAAAGAACTGGATTTCTCCATGTTCTGCCCTCCCAGGATTTCAGCTTTTCTAGAGAAAGAAAAAATCTGTTTCATTCCAGACTCTGTTTCTTCCTTCCTGCACCCATACGACAGGACCCAGATGCCCATCCTCCAATTTTAGGAGAGCCAGAGTGCTCTGGGCTGGCACACAGGCACCACGAGGTCAGTGCTGGGCTCTGCCTGTTCACAGAACCTTATCTGGAGTCGAGGTATCTTTAGTGTATCAAACAAAAAGCAGCAAAGCTCCTTCACACAGCTCCAGCCATGGCACAGCCATGCACTGCTCTCCAAGAGTGCTGCCCTCCTGGGGCAAAACGCCCCCACACCAGAGGGCACTGCCAGAAATTGCCCAGCATGGGTTCCACAGATAGAGGGGCACATATCAGAGTTTATCCAGTGCTTTTCCTCTGAGAGGAAAGAGTAAAGAAAAAAAAAAAAAACAGGCATGGAGTGGTGTCTCTTATGGAATCACGTGTGGGGGAATAATGCAAGCAAACCTCTTTCGCAACGATGCTGAGGTCACTCAACCACAAGCCTCCAGCTCCATTATGTGTGAGGGAGATAATGGGGCAGCACTGTGGGCAAAAGTTCTGTTCCTGGGAATCCTGTCAAACCTCCACAGGCCTTGGAGACACCTGGAAGGAGATAAGCACGATAATTATTTTCTAAAATAAGAGGCTCTTCTATTCTTTCCCTCCACCCACCCCCACCCCACAGCAAGTCAGCAGCCTGTTGTGGTTTTGTTCCACGTGATTCCTTGAAGAGAGACAAAGAAATGCAACATCCCATCAGAGTGAATCACATAACTTGGAAATGACCTGATTCACATGTTTTTTCCATTCCCTGTCGCTGATGTGAGTCCTGACACAAAAGGAGGAATGATATGTCCTGGTGTTTAGTCTGTGAGCTGAGTCTGTGCTCCATTCTGCAGCTCAAGACACAGGAAAACACTTTGTTCTCCTGCAGAGTCTTCTTTTCAGACATGGCTGAATGCCTGCACAGGGCAGATGCTCAAAGACCTTTTGGGGGGGTCAGAAAAGCAAAAAAGTGACATTTGTGTCAGTGTGACCCCAAGACATGGAGTGCTCAAGATGTGGGCCCTGGTTCCCCATGAAACACCTGATGACAGGGTGCAGCCAGAGGCATTCACACAGGTTCTGCTCCTCTGCATGATGGTACCAACCTGCCTCAGCCTCAGCACTTCTGGCCCAGATGGGGCCTTTCTCCCTGAAGGATTCTCACCACAACACAACTGGCTCAGAGAGACTTTCTTCTCCTCAGCCCTTATTGCTGCTTTCTAACATTAGTCACAAGCATCTCACTGGGCATTTCTTTAGGTCAGAAACTGTAATTTTTTCCCTTTTTATGAAGCATCAAGTGTCATCCCACTAAGGAGATGCCCCCACAGAATAAAACACAGACACAAATAAGAAAATGGCATATTTCTGTATCTAATTGCATAGAAAAATCTTATTGATTTCTTATTGCACAGAGAAATCTTCATGGTAGGGGCACTGAAAGCCAAATGATGCAGCTTCTTTTGCCTGACAAATCTATGACAAAAAACTGGTCCCCATAGTCAGCTGAAAATTTCCTGCTGACTGGAAGAGGGAGTCAGGCTCCCTGTGACTGGAATAAAGTTGCATAAGAAGCTCATTCCAGGAGTTAGCCTGGCACAGGAGGGGACACAGGATCTGGAGAACATGCAGAGTGCATGCTAAGTGCTGCCTTGGTTTCAGTGGCTCACTCAGCCATTCAGACTGACACATATGTACTGAATATATTCCAAAAAAACCTGTTTCCAAACCAGTGTGAGCCCCATGGCTGGCATCTCCCAGTCCTAAGTGCCAACTGCTGGCAAGTTGCTCTTTTCATGGTTTTTATTGGAGTCATTTACACAGGGTAGGCCAGCAAAAGAGGAGGGAACAGTGAAAGGGAAAACAGCATTTCCCCCTACTCTTGTTTTCTTCAGTTTGTTTGATATTTGCCATTATTTTGTAACTCTGTTTGGGGCCTCCAAAGTTGGTACCAAGTTTGGTGGCAGTCCTGCCTTGCTTCTGTGGAAAAGCCAGAGGGTTGGTTCTGCTTGGGGTTTTTTATAATTATTTCATTTTGAATTACTTTCTTCTAGGACATGTACCACGTTTGGAGCAGTAATTGTTCCAGATGTGCTTGAGCTTAAAATCTGGGCCTAAATTATTTGGAAACTCAGTGAATTTGAGATGTGGCTTTACAGCCTTTCTCCAAAACATTTTTCCTCCCCAAAGATACATGCTGTCTTTCAGACTCACTTCTGTGTCTGATCAACCCTTTCATTTTAAAGATCACCTGGGTCAGTGTGGATGATAAAATCACTGCAGCCAAGCTGTGCCCAGGCCAGCTGGACAGCCAAGAGCTGGATGGAGAGACAAGGAGGTTAAAGGGTTTTTAAGGGCAAATGGGCACAACCATAATGACAGTAGTATCTTGGGTATTATGACCTACAGCCCAGTGGTCCAGGCATGCTCTTTCCTACCCAAACTGTTCTTTTGCATCACTGGCAGCCAAAAAGTCCCAGTAGATCTCATCTCTCCCAGGGCACCACTGTAAATAACTCCTGGTTTGTCCTGAAGCATTGACGCTGCATGGGTAAAACCAAGGTCAGGCTTTTCAGTATCATCCTGAACTGGGCACTCCCTGGCTGAAATCTGCTGTGCCACAGAATGCAGGCTTTCAATTCTATAACATTTAAATACCCCTTATAACATTTAGATACCCCTTTAGAACCAAGAGCTCTTGTGTAAGTAGATTCTGGATGTGTGTTCCACATGCTCATGTCTTAAAAAAAGGGAAAATAAGTAAAGATTCATTATTTTAAGAGAATAAAACCTAAAAATAAGGTAATGAATGAAGGGGGCATAACATCCCTTGCAGGTGACTAAGAGTTTATAGTTAATATGTGGTGGTTTACACAGCCACAGAAAATAATACCTGTGGCCTCCCACACAGAGCAACAAAAGTCATGTTGGTCTCACCATAGTCAGCTGTGATGGACTCCCACGGTGCCTGCTGGAAGCCCCCCTCCTTTGCAAGGGGAAAGATACACAGTGGTTGTATCTTCCCTGAGGTTGGAACACGAGTTTTTTACAAAATAATTTTCCTGCACTGTCATATCCCTGGTGGGGGCAGAGGAGACAACCTCTGGAGATGGTTGGGATGGCATCAGCAGTGGCAGGCAGCTCTGTTGGGAGCAGCTGGGCTGAGTGTAGGTGTAGGTGGTCCCAGTGGTGAGCCCAGTGTTTAGAAGGGAAAGCACTGCTCACTCAGGGCAGCACACAGTGAAATTCCTGTCATCCTTCAGCCTGCAGGCATGGAGGACTGAGAGGGAAAATGCTGCATCCAGCTCTCACTGATTTGGAAGGCTGAGTCTAGTTCTGTTCTCTGCTGAGGTCTCAGAGAAGAGGAGCCATAGGCAGCTGAGTACAGCTGGTGAAAAGGAACAATAGAACTCCTTCCACTTCCCCTTGAGCATGGTGTTAAACATGGACAAATCACCCAGAGAACCTTTCAGAGACATTGGACACCACCAAGAGGGTCTGGGCTGTCAGTCCTTCCTGCTCTGACCAACTGCACTGTGTGTGTGGCTCTGGGGAATTATATTTTCATTCCAGGTATTTGTGTTTACTTTTTTTTTTTCCTTTTTGCAAGCACTTTGGATCACTCAGGGAGCTACTTGTGGGGCTGAAATAACATCAGACCAGACCTTCTCACGGTTCTTCAGTTCCCTGGGAGCCAAAACATGGGGGACAGAACAGATCTCACAGTGATTTTTGCCACACAAATTGTACCCATGGGAAGGCAGGGTAGAAGTCCATTGAAATATATAATCATAAACAATAAGATATTTAGGTTTAGGGGGGAGTTTCTGTAGAGTCTAAATACCCAGGATAAGGATCAGAGGATGATGGGGATTCCTTTCCTGGTTCCATACATCTTACCTGCTGTTCCCCAAGATTTGTACAGCATCCTGTGCTTCATCATTGTATTTACACCCCAAAAGCACACTGGAAGGTGCTAGCTATGGAATGGATTCCGCATTTGTAGGGAAGATGTGATGGATCTGGACCTTCTGGAACTGCTTGAGAGCTGCCTCAGTGTGGGTTTTTGGAGGATCCAGTGTTTGCTCATCTTAGCTTAAAAGGGATGTTGCAAGATGATTTTAACCCCTTTTAAAAGCAAAGAGCTTCAACTTGCTTTGTTCCCATTCCTTTCCAAGGCTTTGTTACAGAATAAAGCAGAAGACCTGGAGGTCTCCTAGATTTCAAGTGGATTTCCCTCAGCTGTAGGGTGAGGGAGGGGTTTTAAGGAACAGGCAGTGCAATGGTTCCTCTGTGACAGCAGCTTTTAAAGCCCTTGTGCACAGATTCATCACACCAGAGAGGAAGGTAAGAAAATGAAGACCTGAAAAGACCCACATTGAGCAGTAATCCCCTAAAACCCCTCCTGCTCTGGAACAGCTAGACCAGGGCTAGCAGCACCCAGCACAGCTCTGTAGAGCTGGACAGGAGCACCCTGTGGAAATTTGGCATCATTTTGTGGCACTGGAACACCACAGAGCAGTTTCACATGTATGGAGCCACAGAAAAGCTAAGCTTGCCAATGTAAAACAACTCCAACATTTTTAATATTGTACTTTTGCAAAGTAGATAGGAAATGTAAAGACAGTAGACTAAACAATAGCAGGAGTGCTGGAATTAGATGGGAGAAGATGCAAATAGGGAAAAATTGAAAAATGTAAAGGAGAGGTGTTGTGATATTGAAAAAATGCAAGCATGAAGCTATTGGAATTAAAAATGTTTGTCATTTAGGTCCTTTTATATAAAATGACTAGAAAAAGTATGAAAGCATAAATGAGGAAGCATTACTGAGAGGCTTGTGAGACAGGCTGAGAGGAAAATGAAAGGAAGGTAGGGGTTGTATCAGACTGAAGAAAATCTAAAGAATCAAAGGCAATTTATGGCAGAAAACATTTTGCTTTCAAATTGTCCCATTTCAGGAAGATGCCACTAAATTCTGTAACAACCAGCCAAGCCCCAGCCTTTGGACTCAGCATATTGAGCTTTTTACCAGAACCACCAGAAAACATTTGCATGTTTTTGCAGTCCTGTCTTCACTGAATGTGTTAGCTCAGGATTGCCCCCATTTTTAAGGTCTCACCTTGACCTCACCCAGGCACAAAGGTTCTTCAGCTCTTATGGAGCTCTCATTTAGTTTTTCCCCAAGGTTTTACAAGCAGGGTGGCAATTAGGCTCTCCTCTCTTTAAGGCAGAACCTTTCAGGGCAGGATCTGAAGCCATAGCTTGCTTCACAGCAGCTCAATGAGGCACCATCCAGGAGTGGATTTTGACACATGGCACAGCCATGCCAAGGGCTCAGGAGGTGGGACAGCTGTTAGATTTTGCTGTGGAACCATCAAATCCTCCCTTCTTCTCAGTGGTGTGAAATTTCAGGCCAATTTCAAGAGATTTTACATCACTGATACGCGAAACAAAAAGCAAAAAAGCACGGCTCTATTTTTAAACATCAGAGAGAGAAAAAAATTGAACTGAGTTTTCTTAAAATGTGGAAAATGAGTTTGTGATATCTTGAGCTCTTAAGAAACTTGTGGAGGGCAATACCTCACCCTGTGCTCATGCTCTGATCTCCACAGAGAGCTGCTATGGGCACAAACTCAGGCCATGCTGGAGGAGCAGGGTGATGGGGGTGAGTCTGTGGGTTAAACTGCTGGTGATGGCAATCTGACCTCCCTATCCCATGTATCTGGGGGATATCCTGCAGTAGATCAATCCAGTGCACTGGACTGAGAGCTCATTAGCAGTTGAAGTCCTTTGAATTCACCAATTTTGGTCGAAATTTCCCCCAAAATAATGGAATTTGTACATTTCCAGGCTGTTGTGCATTTCAAATTTAAGCATAGTAAATGAAGAGATTTGGGAGATTTCCTTCAAAAGGGGATTGTGAAAAGGCTGGTGTTCAGGTATCTATTTTATTAGCAGCTGGTTAAAAAAACAGCCCAAATAACACAGTTTAGAGAAGGAAGGTGTCCTTGTCAAGAGGTGCACTGAAATCTGACCTGGCCTCCTAAGCTACAGAAAAGTGACCTCTTAAATACCAAAGGTGTGATGGTGAGAACACAGCCCCATTTATCAGCATCAGGTTGTGAATGTAAGGATGAATAATCACCAGTCATGCCACAAATACCTTGATTATATTCCCTACATGCAGAAATTATTGTTTCAGGCTTCATTCACATTGTGAATATACTCATGATGAATAACTGCTAACTTAATTGTTTACCTAGCAAAAATAGAAGACAGCTCAGTCTCTTCCTTGTTTAATGGAAGAAGCATTTCCATGAGCAACACAAGTAATGAATTTAGGTTTCTTTGTGATATGTGGCTTTCTAGCTTACTTGAAATCTAGGAGAGCTGCATCAATGTTTCTTCTCTCAAAAAGCAAGTCTGTGAGAAGGAAAATCTTTAAAGATAGCAGGAAATATTTCAGATACCTGTAAGAGAGAAAAAATTTCACTGAGGAGTGGAGTATCTGCTGTCTAGGACCAGAAAACTGAGCCCCTTGGACTCTGTAAGGGCGCTAGCTGGGTTCTCTCCCCTTCCCCTATCCTCTCCCCATTTTTACAAAACCTAAAATCTTTGGCACCTCTGCTGTTTTATTGAATTTGGTTGCAACTGGCCAACAAGTTCAGATGTTATTGAAGGTGGCTGACAGCTGGACACTGGCACACAGCAAAGTTTGCAGAAGCCTTGTATTGTTTGGGACGTGCCCAGCAAATAAGCCTGGATTTTTCAAGTACGTGGGGGGGGTGCTATATTCCCTGTTTCTGGGGAAATGAGCACTTTTGGACTGCTTCAGAGATTCCAGTCTGAACAAAGTAACTGTCCTTTTGCACTGAGGCTGCACAGATGCTCCTCCATCTGCCCATTGTCATGGCACCAGGAATGGAAATGCTTTGCCCCAGCCCTGGCGTGTTTGCTCAGCCCGTGCAGCAGCGGGGCCTGAGCAGATCTTTTCAGATCTGTGGATCAAAGCAGGAGGTCACTGCGGTCAGCCAGCAGCCTTGGTTACCACCACACCCAGCCCAAGCATTCTTCCTTCTCCTCTGCTGACAGTCAAGGCTGACTCCCTGCATGTGACTCCCCCAGCATCCCCTCCCCACCACAGGTTTCTGGTCTTGCACAACTGACACTACAGATTGCGTGGGCAAATTTGTCACACTGCAGGGCAAGAGTCCCAGAAAACATTTCCCCTTTTCCCTGTCCTCTCCCCCCAGCACACGAGTGCACCCACCCACCAGAGGTGCTGGAAGCTTTCCTCTGCCCTGCTTCCCCAGGGAGCCACTCAGGAAACATGCAAGGAGATATTTTGCAAAATCAAAAGGCTAAAGGTTGTCCCCTCAGATTTGTCATAGGCAAAGAAACATGAGTTAATCTTTCCAGGAGTTCTTGAAAGCTAAGATGAGAATATGTATATATAATTTAAAGAGAGAGAAAATTGGTGGGAAGCAAATAGCTCTTTGGAAAATCCTCAAAATGCAATGGATATCAACAGAATGTTTCCACCACTCTCGGGAAGTACTGCCAGCCCACATCTTTCTGCTAACTCCTAATGGGTCCATTAACTACTCCTAAATAATGATGGAAACCATATGGGTGCACAGGTGGTCTCTCAATAAATACCAAATGAATTCAGTATGATCACCATTAACACAATTAATACCCAGCCAATCTACAATGATGGAACTATTAAAATTAAGCGCTACTATATTTCCTCAGTCCCACAGCAATTTTACAATGGAAACAAACAAAAGACTAGAATTAACTTTTTTTTTATTACAGTTATTTGGTTTTATTTACTTACAGGAGGATTGTAGGCTTCTGTGCAACCTGCTGTGTCTGTGCTCGGTGCATTTTGAGGCGAGTTTTGACTCTGAGAAGAAATAATTTGGGGAGAAATAATTTTAAAAATATATGCATGTTTATTTGGGGGGGAAAATTACATGTATTTGGGTGTTGAAGCACAGTGCTTCCTACTTTCTGCAGAAGGCTGTAAACACAAGTAATGAATATAAGATTGCTACAGCTGCTCTTTTTATCATCTACACTGTGAGTTCATCGCTGTTCCCTGGTGGGACTATTAGTGTGGTCGGGATTTTAATTTTAATTTTTTTATATTAGTACTGTTCCAGCATATATGGTGGTCCACCCAGTTGTCAAAGGAAGGGGAACATGTTCACAGGTGACCTTCTGTAATGAAACACCTGCTGTAGGCCCACTGCTGCAGTGACATTTTGGCTTTCCAAAAAAAGGAAGAGTTTGGGTTTTATTTTTTAGGATAAGACTAGTAAGCTGGTTTAGGTCAGATTGAACCTCCATTCTCATGTTCCCCTTGAAATCACCAGCTAAGCTCCCTAAAGCTGAGCAAGGCTGTACTGGTTCCAAATCCTGTGTGGTCGAGCACAGGTCACATTGAACACCCTGGGGTTTATCCATTTTGACAACCAAGGAAAAAAGAGTGCTTTACATTTTGAAAATTTATGCCTGTTTGTCCCCAGAGCCTGTTCTATATGAACCACTTCAGCCTGGTTTGTGGAGGAAGATTCAGAGAGGAACATTTTGGATCTTCTTAACCATAATGAAGTTGGTTCTGTTGTGCAGGGCAGTGGGGTCAGGGAAATGTTGATGACAGCAAAAACTGAGTATAGCAAAAGTGTGATTTGAAATCAGTGCATTTCACCACTGGGGCTTGTGAGAGAAAAGCAGTGTCTCATCAGTTTCATGGGGCAGCTCAGTGGCAGTTTCGGGCTTGCTGCAGCTCCTGCCAGGTTAAAGGAGAGATTTCTCAATTCATGGGTGCAAGTCCTGTTCTGAAAAACACAAAAGACTCCTTTTTTGGTGCTGCAGTGAATGAGATGGATCCTTTGTTTTGTGGCTGGAGAGATCCTAGGAAATCTTGAGTTTCAGCATGAACTTTTGGACCTGCTCTGCTCAGCGAGGCTGGGATTTCAACCTTACACTCTCCCTGGGGTGTTCCATTTCTGCAACTTCTCTGTGCTCAGTTTGAATCTATCTGGCAAAATCAAAAGGACCCATGCAACCCCAAACTGCCTGTGATTACACTTGTGCTTGCTATTCTTTGTGTCCTTCGACAACAAACCCTTATTTCTCTTTATTGCACCAGATTTACACTTTTCCTCAGAACAATCTCTGTGAGGTTTGGGAGAGCTTGGAACTTCCCTAAAGTTCTATGAAATATGCTACATGTGGAGCACAAAGCTCATTTCCCAATTCCTTCCTAACTTTTCTAATAAACTGTCTCACATCTATTGCTCTTGAGTGTTTCTGATTAACTCCAAGTATCAATGCTCTTGTTCTTGAAGAGACAAGTCTGTGTTTCTAATTTGAATAACATAATTTCCAAATGTATTAAGGTAAATAAGGACAATGCACTCTTGTTCCAGAACTCAGATGCCCGTGAAGTTATTCATCAATCTCTTTTTCATTTAAATTCACTCTTTAATTTGTGTTTCAAATGCAGATGAGGCCTTAATTAAATAAAAATTCAGCAGATGGTTTCAAATTCTCTGTTCAATTTACATTTCTTGTACCTCTCTAAGTGCTGGACTTTATCTTTGGAGACAGAAGCATTGCTATTAGACCTCTTCCTTTAAACAAATGTGTAGGAATTGGTAGCTGGAGCTGTCTAAAGGAATAAATTTAATATGGATTACCCAATCTGAAAAGCCTCAAGTTTATGTTTTGATAAATTTCCCAAACCTTTCTGAACCTTAAGAGATTATCAAAACTCAAGAATGTATCAGAGGTCTTGGTTTTCTTCAGTTAAAAAAAAAGAAATTGGAAGAGTAGCCTCTACCCTTAGGTTTTATGATATATTTGATTATTGACAGGTCCAAGAAGTTAATTAGGCAGAAGTGCCAAATGACCTGGGGAAAAACTCACTAAATATTTTTGGTCTCTAGAAAAAGTTTCTGTGTTATTCAAGCTCAGCACAGGAACTGAGTGACTCTGAGTGTGTTTTGTTCTATCTGAAGCCGCTCATTATTAAGAACTGTGAAAAAGTAAAGGAGAGTAATAAGCAAAATTACAGGATAAAACCCTTCTATTATCTCTGAATCAGGACTCTGCCTATTGAATAAGTAAATATGTCCCATCCTTCTCTGACTGGCTCCTAGGAGAAAATCATTTTCTTCTGCAGCAGTTGCCTCCTTCAGAGGAAATTATGAAGGAAAGGAAAACACTGCTTGTCCATTTATGTGACTTTTGAGGTGGAGGTATAAAATACAAAAAACCCCTTTTCTTCCCCTAGTTCCTTTATTTTATGCACCTAGTGTTGCCCATGACCTTGCCACACACTCCCTGGTACCACTGGGCAGCATTTCTTCTTCTCACTTCAGTTTCCCATTCAGCCCTGATTTACAAGCCCACGTACATTCACTCTGGCACACAGGCTCTCCTACCTCTGCATTGCTAACCATATCACTGGATTACTCAGAGCTAACTCATAAATTGCTTCCTTCCAACTTCCTTCCTTTGCATGTTGTGCAAGGGGAGCAGCCCTGCGGCGGGGCCGTGGATGGGGATTCCAATTTTACACCCTGCAGCTGTAAACCTCCATCCCTGCCCAGCCCACAGGCTTCATTCATTCATTTTGAAATAGCCCCAGCAAATGTGACAATATTTGTGTATTTCGGCAGCCTGGGGGGAAAGAAATCCACCCCACCTCTCCCTTAGAAGAGAGAGCCCCTTGTGAGTGATAAAAACTTTAATAAAAACTTAGTTGATGTGTTGCAGATGTCTCCAAGAGCTGAACACTGGGTGGGCATAGTGGAACTACCAGGTACAGGGAGACAAAATTTGGGTCAGAGAAGCAATTTTATGGCTGCTAGAATTGAATGTGAGTGAGAAGGGTGCCTGCAGGATCCAGCTGGGGTTTGTGCTCAGGCACAGATGCAGCATTTCAGCTGTGTGGCTGAAGCAGGGCTCTGGTTTATGTTTGCAGCTACTAAAATGTCCTTATTTGTTCTGACTGGGCAAGTATCCCTTCAGAACAGGGGAAATGTTATCAGCCTGGCTGTCCTCGTGAGATTTCTAGTATCTGTGGGTATATGCAAGAAAGCATTTCACAAAGCAAGTTCCTCTTTTGGGATCATGGGATTTGAATCTCCTTCTGCGGCCCTTGATGCTCACAACATCTGTTGGCTGTATGTTTGAAGTTCCAGTTTGGACCTGCTCTGGGCTCAGATAAAAGAGGAAGAGCATGGTGTTGCTCTAAAGGAGGGTGCCTGACATGAAATCCTGAGCAGTCCCTTGTAGCAGGGGGCCATGCTTTGTCCCTGGTGTAGAGGAAGAACACACATTTGTGGAGCTCCAGGCTGCTCAGAGGTCCAGATTTCTACCAGAGCCAGAAGACTCTGAAACATTTGTCTCCTCCACAAGCCAGGATGCAGATAAAAGTGTCATATTTGGGGTGGAGGAGATCAGGGGATTTGTCAGGTCTTGGTAGTAAATTGCTTAAATGCAATAAACTGCACAGCAAAGTGAGTGCTTGCCTTAATTCCAGCACTCCTCATTTCCCAGTTAGCTCAGAGCAGGCACACTTAAAAAAAAATAATCAATGTTTTCTTCTTCCAGTGAGTGTTTTAAGAGTACAGACATGCAGGGCTGGGGGAAGCTCTCAGGCAGTGGCTGTCAGCTGTGCTCTGTGTGCTTAAATGAGAATCAGGACCTGCTTGAAGACTTCTGCTGCTCCTTGTCCTGTTGGGAGAACATCACTGCTCTGCATGGCTAGAAATGTTCCTTTCTCCAGCACATTTCTTCATGTTGTGGCTGGTTTTGTTTCTTTCTCAGTAAGGGCTGTAAAACCTTTATTCATGGACTACTACTCTATTCCCTGGCTGCAGTCACAGACCATGTTACTGCTGGGGTAGCACACACAATTTTCACTGCCATTTTTTCTATGTCCGATTTTTTATTTGACAGCATGTTATACCTTTACAATAGAATCAACTGTTTTGGCTTCTTGATGACATTAAAAAAGAGCATGGATACCTTAATATTTCCAGAAAGAAATGAGGTCAGTTACTGATACCTTCACCAATATTCATGCAGCCCTTGCCAGCTAAAATTCTAAGCAATTAAATTTGTATGAAAGTGGAATGGAAAAAAAAGCTGAGTGTAAAGTGACTGATTTTGCTCAGTTCAGGACAGCTTAATTTTGGAAACAGAGGCATGAGAGCAGTTGAGATGCCAAGAGAGACTTTCTGAGGTAAAAGTCCTTTTTTTTTTTTCCACTGAACTTTTCCCATGATCTCTTGATAAAAATGTCCTCATTGAGAAAAATGAGATCAAATAATTTATTTAATCCTTGAAGAAGCCATCAGTGAAGATAGGGTTAAATTTGGAGTGAGTTCTGTTGCAGAAAGAGATTTTGGGAGAGCCATCGATCTATGGAAAAGAGGGAAGTGAAGATATTCACTGCTGGATAAAAATAAGCCACTTGAGCAAGAGATGGCACAGTCTGTTGTGGTTTTCTTTCACGTGATACCTTGAAGAGGAATTAGAGATGACTTGGAAAAGGCAAGGTAGGGCAAAGCCCTCAGAATGATTCATACAATTTCAAGGCAACCTTTTTACTGGTGTGCAAATCTTGTGTCGTTTGACGTGAGCCAAGAGGAGGAAAGGGACAGTCTGTCTTGTGCCATTCCCCTGCACACAGAGCCCATCAATCACAAAAATGGGCTCTGCTCTGACTTCAGCCACGCTGAAGTATATTAGCCTAGGCTGGGTCAAGTGTTTTTAACCCAGATTGCCTACAATATATATGTACACAAAATCCTTAACCACCTGCCTTCCCCTGGTTCTTCCAGAGGGGAGGAAATCTGTGGTTTAGACATCTGAGGGAAAAGTTTCCCTAAAGCCATGAAGAACCACACCAAATTATCATCAAATATGTGCCCTTCCTACCTGTCACAGGTGGAGAGGGGAGTGTGGACTTCATGCAGTGGGAAGGTGAAGCTCTCACCATTAATGGAAACAAGGAGTAAAAGGGAATTGGGAGGTAAGAAGATAAAAGTAGAGCTCATAGAGGCTCCACACCTGGGAGCCACCCCAGGCAGACACTGATCTGGACTCAGAGCATCTTGGAGGGGCTGAAGGACTCCTGGTATTCTACCTGGGCTCTGCAGCCTTATTTCAGAGTTCTGGTTTCTCTCTGGTTTCAGCCAAGAGAGAGGGGCTCTTTCCCTTTGAAAATAGCACCCAAACATTTTATCCAGCAGGTTGTTCACCACATGCCTTGGGTTTGTGTGCACCACACACAAGTGTTCTCACACACCAAGCACAGGAGGGCAGGGAAGAAAAGAGGGATGGAGGCAAAGTGGATCCAAGGTGTGAGCTGTATCCTTGTGAAAGACAAAGCAGAGACTGTGTAACTCCCAGAGCAGCACATAAAGGGTTCATCCCCCTCAGAAGCAACAAGACCCAAACCCTCATGTGGATCCCACAAACCTGGAAGCTCATAATGGTTCACAGAGAATTTTTTGCCTTTAGAAGAGAAAGGTTTGGACATCCAAGGGCTTGGCCTGGCTGGGGCAGCCCCTTGCTCTGCTGCATTGTCAGCTGTGAGACAGCCTTCCCCAGGGCTTCTGGTCTGGCTTTCATTAGGAGGTCTGCAATGACACTGCTTAAAAATCAGAAAGAAATCCAAGATGGCAGCAGCTGGGGTGGCTTTGCTGGGTACTGGACCAAGAATTAAGCATTTTCCTGCTGTTTTCAATATCCCATTTCTCTCTCAGAGAGGAGTCTGCTTGTACTCTTGGCTACACCCACGCCTGGCCCACTGGAGAAATGAGAACAAGGTCTAATGTTCTAGGGCTGATCTGTGCATCCTTTACTTACCCCAGTGAAAACACTTTTAGCCCCAGAATTTCAAATATCAAAAGATACTGAGACTGGTTTTAAAAAGTTATATTTTTCCCCAGTTAAAATAAATAAATAAATGAATAGGCTTCCACGTATTTGCTTATTGTTTTTGGAATCCACACCATGACTATTTTGAAGCCCCTCTCTGTAGCAAAAGCACCCTACAATCTCAATTACTGAAATAAATGAAGGCAGGGATTTCTGGGTAGATGGAGGAGCTGGGGACCCTCTGAAAGGGCCCTGAACCCCACAGCCATTGTCAGGATCACTCCTCTGTGCTCCTGGCTATGACATGGAGCCAGTGTAATTCCTCCTGCTGCTCTGCATGGCCCTGCAGAACCCGTCCTGCAGCCTAAGGACAAGGAAAGGGAGAGCCCTGGGAGCACAACCCTGCACTCAGGGCCAGGAATGGGGCACTCACCCTGTCACTTACAGCCTGCACCATCAGCAGCACAGTCCTCAGGCAGTGCACCAGCCAGGGCTCCCTCCTCTGCCCTCTCTCCATCTGAAGAAAAGACAAAAGTCTTCACCATTTCTCCTTCTTCTTCTTCTTCTTTTCTCCCCCACAAAGAAGAACTTGCCAGGTCTGCATCTTTTTTCCTGAACTGTTTCCTCTTTCTGATGTTAAAAGCATCTGCCAGACAGCTCAGTTCCATGCTGAGATGCCAACTCTTTTTCAGCACTGCTGTCCCTGTGGCTGCTCCGAGGGGTGGCAACAGCCCCCAGGGCACTACAGGACGTTGTGTGTGGAAACTGAGGCTGGGAGGGACAGGACAGCTCTGCTCTGGCCAGGTGAAACCAGGGGCTGCTTTGCCCACCTGCAACACAAACTCACCCACAGGAAAAGCAAATCTTCCTCTGGGTTTTGTGTGTCTGTCACAGGGTTTGTTGGCCCTGAGCTGGAGCTTTGCTGCCCTGCTTGCTTGGCTCCCAAAGGGAGCTGGGGTGAGTCCTTTTGGCTCAGAGCACGAGCAGAGCACGCTCAGGTTTGTACCCAGCACCTCCCATGGTGTTTGGCCAGTTCCTTTGTCCCACAGCTCAGCTGGATGCACAAACCAGTGCTGGGGCTGGGCACCAAGCAGCTCCAGGGGAGTGGAAAACAGCAGCAGCAGGATTCCCTCAGCCCAGCTGAAGTCACCTCAGCCCTTTTACTCAGAGTGATTCAGCTGCAGATGAAGCATTAAAGCTGTATTGGAAATAGCTTTTGTTTCCTGAATAGATGTTTGAAGTTTTGACTGGATTTTTTTTTTTTTTTTCCTCATCTAAATCAGGATAAAAGGGGGAAAAAATTGAAATTTCTTTGCAGATCTGTAATTTAAATATAAGGGGAAAGGCTGGGCCAGTGGAATTCCTTTTTTTATGCTGACCCTTTTTTATAAATGACTATACATTATGTGAATTTCAAACACAAGACTTGTTTCAAACAGAAAAATGGAAATTTTGCTTTTTGAAAATATAGAAACCACACCTATTGTTTTCTTCTAAATATCTTTCAAAGACAGGAATCAGAAAACAGCCCTTTCCCACAAAAAGGTCTGGTTTTCACTGAATTTGCATTTTTGACTGAAAGCCTTGTTTCAAAGTCTTGAAATTAGATCATGAAGCAGCATTTATATCTAATTGGCCTGGAGGAAGAAGAAAGCTCTGTGGGTGGGATCCATCTCACTACTTACAGGTGTTTAGTCTAAATTATACCTCAGTAATCAGGGGCACCTCCAGAAGACTTTTCTCTCTATACTGGTGGTAAAAAGTGCCTGGGGAGGTGGTTTGCACTTGATACCCACTTTTTCAGTGGTTAAAACTACAGGGGAGAAATCCTGTCCTTGCTGTTCACACTCTGGCTGAGGAGGAAAGCTCAGCATCACAGCTCTGATGTTTTCAAGCTGGAGCATGTTGGGAGAAGAAAAAGGTGCCAGGTCCTTCATCAGTTCTTCAAAGAGGAGCCAGATATTTTTAGGTGACAGGAAATAGAACAGTTTTGTGGAATGAATCAGCTGAAGGAACACTGGTTATTTCCATGATCAGGTAAAACTTTTAAACTCAATTTTTTTTCTGAATGTTCCTTGGTATATTTTTTTGCAATTCTCTGTAATGTATTTCTGATTGTAGATGGATTTTTTTTTTCCAGAGTGATGTTTATTTTTCTTCCCTGCTGAGTTCCTTCCCTTTTTTTTTTTTTTTTTTTTGTCTTTCCATCAAAGGGCTTTGAATCCATTTGTAATGCTGCATCCAGGACAGGTAACATCACCTGCAAAACTCCCATCTGGGACTGAGGCAACCTGGTATGGAAATCAAAAGTGAGTACAACAGTGCATGCATTTTGCTTTATTTAATAGTTTCTAAAAGGAATATTTTTTTTTTTTATTGTGGTTGTTTGTCCCTTTTTGCAGGGGTGTGTGGCTCCTGTAATGTTTGTGCTCACAGACTGGTTTGTAAGGGGCAGAGCTGTAAAGCCATTTGCCCTTTAATTTGAGATGCAAGGCCAATTCATAAAGAGAATTCTTCTGATTTCATTTTCAGACACCTGTGCTGGATGGAGCTTGGTCTGTGCCTGGAACATTTTGGAAAGCAGATGTAGGAAGTGACCACAGCAGACTGTGTGAGCAGCAGACATTTATAGGACAACCTTTCATAATCACCAGGAATATTCACAATAATAAACAGCCCATTGGCCAAACCCTGATGACTTTGATGGCCAACTCCTTTGAAATGTATGGTGATAAATACACAGAGAAATTGAGCAGGGACATCTCAGTGAGAGCCTTAGCATACACTTGACCAAAGAATCATGGAAACATGGGGTAGTTTATGCTGGAAGGGACCTTTAAGGTTCCAACTCCTGCTTGGGGTGTTTGATGCAAAATAACCTGGGGTTTCCTTGGGTATGTGTGGAGTTTTACAGGGGATATATTTAGTTAAGGGTTCCCACAGGATAAAAAAGAAAGCAAATTTGTAATCTACAGAAGTTGGAGAAGTTTCTGGTTTTGTTTTTTGTTTGTTTCAAAGAAAAGAAACAGAAAGGGAAAGGCTATTCCTCTATGTGTTACAAAACAGCACAAGTGTCTGTGTGTGACAACACAGCACTCTCTGCACTCTCACCTTTGCTCTGTGCCCAGGGCACAGCCCTTAGCTCTGCCCTCTCACCTGCCTCTGGGGAGGGTTTCAAAAGCACCTGGATCCACTGCAGAAATCTTTCTCTTTCACATCCTAGTGTGCAAGATTCCTCCCAGTGGTGCCTGCAGGGCCCTTCCAGCTGTGCCATGGCCAGTGGGGAGGCAGCTGGGCAGCCCCTCTCACACACTGAGCTGAGGGGCACAAAAGGGATGGAAATTCAAGTTTCCCTTCACAAGCAAAGGGCCCACAGCTCTGAGGTGTCAGGGCCCAGCAGCTCTTTCTGGAGACCTGCCCTGCTGAATTTGGTCTCTGCTGAAGGGTGACAATTGCCAGGGCTTTGTAGAGTTTGAAAAAACAGACTGGTTTTGTCAGCTGGGAGTCTCATATAAGTACAGCTTTTTATTTAGAACTGACCACAAGCCTGGAGATAAAGGCCTAGAGAAGAGTGTGAGGCCTCAGAGTTAAACTGAAGGACTACTTTTATTAATATATAGATTTTTGACAGACTATTTTTAAATGTGTCTCCCTGCAGCAGGCAAGGAAAGACATTATTTCTCTGGCAGCAGAAGGACCAGGCCTAAGGTCCATTCTATTTTCAGGGCAGACACATAACTCCCATTCACGTTAATGGGGAAGCTTCTCCTGCTTCCAGGAAAGACCAGAGCCATTTGAGATCTAGGATATTATTTTAGATCCCCCCATCCCCTGCAGCAGTGGGAGCTGGTGCACAAGTAGGGTGAGGGTCAGAGCTGTTCCCTGCTGGTTTGTTCCTCATAATTCTGTCCCACACCACAAATCTTGCTGCAGTACAGGACCATGGTGGTTTTTGTCATTGCATTGTATCAACCTGGCTTGGTTTTGTTTTGTTTCCCCTTCATGACGTCTCAGTGAGACAAAAAATGAAAGGTCAAACCTGCCAAAGCCAGGATTGCCTCCTAGAGGAGAGCCCATTGGAGATAAGGCAAAGTTCCATGGGTTTGGGACCTGGCATGACCCAGCTGAGGCAGAGTTGTGAGAAGCCCTGCTAGGACAGTTTGTTTTTCAGCCTGGTTTCTCATGGGAACAAGGCTTATGCAATCCTTCTGTCTGTGTGTCTGTGTCTACATCCTCCTCCCCTCCCCAATAACTTTTGGACTCATTGCTCAATTTCTACAGGGGGGGAGAGGTTCCAGGACTGCTTCTGGTCCTGCAGGCATTTTAAAATCAGTAGAGGAGGGTGAGGCTACAGGTGGTGTGGCTCAGCCAGGGGAGCAGGGCAGAGCTGAGGCAATGGCACAGCCACGGTGCAGCACATTCTGCTGCTCCTTCTGGCACTGACACCCTCACTGCTGAGCCTCTCAAACCTCATCTCCTACTTTGTGATTTTTTCTGTAAGACAAGGGGAAATTCAGAGGTTCTGTTCACTAAAAGCCTTTTAAAACACACTGAGGGATGGCAGGGGAGCATCCCTGCTGCAACCTGAGGTGGTTAAAGCAAGGTTAGAGGGGGATGAGGAGCTCCTCTGGGCTCAGGAGCTTCTGACCTGAGCAAAAGTTCCCTCTGCCTTGGCTACAGGGGATGTGATGCTGCTGAGTTTGTCACTGTAACCCTCACCCACCCAGGAATCAGGAATCAGCTGGAGTCAGGGTCTCACCCAGACCTAGAGCAGCTCCTTGTAACCTCCCTGCCTTCCCAAAGATTCCTTGCCAGTGCTGCCACGTGAGCTCAGTTAATTACAGGGGTGGAAATTACAGCCCCACAGACTTCACAGAGAATGCTCAGCGCAGGTACAGCACTTAATGACAGGCAATTAAAGCCCTCTGTATCTAATTCCTGAGAAGTGGTGGCTTTGGAGAGGGACCACTTCCAGTGAGCAGGTGATAATGAACTCCCCAGATCACAGAGGCATCATTTCAAAATGATAGTGTGAATTTATTAAACATGCTATGCAAGACAAATGTTATTATATCGATATACAGGGAAAGACAATAGATCAGGAGAACTCCTTGGGTTTCTGCTAGCATATTACATGCATGACAGCTTCTTTTGGCTCATAAATAACAATGGAGGAACACACATGAATACTTTTAATGATTTGTAGGGGATTTTAGGGATCTTCTCATAAATTCTCTTTTTTTGGGCAAACTGGGTTACATGGTGGATAAACAGATGAGGATGTTTCCTTTTATTTCATTTAAGTCTCCTGAAAGAGCTTGGGAAATGTTATTTTAAACATTGCAGTGTTTAATAAAAAAGGTATAATTGATTAATGAGTTCTTTGGAGTTAGTGCAGGAGGACAAGGACCCTCCCAGGACATAATCCAAAATTGTGATACCTCTCGAGTTGAGTTCAGGACAATCTCAGACTGCTAATTTTTTCTACAGCAGATATTGGAGACTGAAGAGTTTTTCAGAAAAGTCTGTTTGTCACCCTCAGGCTTATTTGTTGTACCTGTCTGTGTCCCCCTAACTCTAGAAATTAGAGCTGAAGTTCCAGCCTACTTCTGCTTTGTCCTGAGAAGAGCCTCAGTCAGAGCTGGATCACATTTAGGTGCTTTTCCTCTTCGCACAAAACTCTTTATAACAGAAACATTGCCCACTCTCCTGAGTGGTGATTGGCTCTGCTAGGGGCTCTCTTCTCCTCCTGAGTTGTGTAGACCTGGTACAGCTCTCTCTGGATTGTTTCCCCTCCTTCCCACCCCGTGCATCTCCTTTGAAGTCTGAGGAGCTACTGTGATTTTTTGCCCCATTGAGATGCTCACTATGGAAGAAGGATATAAAAGACTACTGCTCACAGGGTGGGAGCTGCTGGTTTCCAGTTTCTCATTAATTTTTCACTTGTCTTTCATTTCAGTGGGTCAACACTATGCTCCACCTTTGGCACAGACACAAATGCGATTTTTTTTTATGTGGTTCAGTGGGAGGAATGGTTTTGATCATTAAAAGCAAAGCAAAAATTATTTCAAGCAAAATTCCAGAGCCTCTCTGCATCCATTTATCTTTCCATGGCTGCCTTAAAGCATTGCCTACTTGCTCTCTGGGGAATATGTGCTCCAACTGTGTTTCACCACATTTACAGGAGCAGCCACATATGACCAAGAGTAAAATTTAACCTTAATTGCCCACAGGCTGCTGCCATTGAACCCTGTTGGCATGTAGGGGTTTTAAAGTGTTGAGATGGACCAAGCAGAAACAATAAGAAAGCCAATACCATATTGAGTTGTGAACCATCCTTAAAAATATTAATATGCTAAAACCTGAGCAAAGAAGGCTCACATCCCTTGAAAGAATGTGGGATTTCCTGTAATCATCTCCTTAAAATATTCCTGATTGGGACTTTGAAGCAGTCAGAGAAGAGAGGGGTCTCTGGAGAGCCCACCACTGCTCCTTGCTGAGGCAGGCCTTTGGAAAGTGAATCACTGCTGGGTGACTGCATCCCTGCCACCCACCAAGGATCAATAAAGTTTTATGCACCTTCCTGCCAGCCTCAGGTTTTGGATTCCAGGTGTTCCCATTAATCTGGGACACAATGGAAGGAAGAAGTTGCTATGGTTGCATGGAGATGGCAGCACAATCTGGGCTGATTTTAGTCAGCAAGTGCAAGAAGTTTAATTATCTCAAATAATTGCACTTCTTGGAGCCTTTATGCTGTTTGCTTAAGTCCACTGAGCACTGATGTCATGGGTGCCCCAGATACCAGAGTGCCTGAGGTCTCCAGTGCTCAGTAACACCGTGCCCCACGAGGAAATCTTTGTGCCTGGCCATCCCACCCCTGGCAGAGGTCAATACAATGAACATCCTGGTGCTGAGGTATGAAGGGAAGTCATGGCAGAACAGGACATAAGTTCATTTTAGATTTGAATTTTCCATCTGTGTGATCTCTGCGTGTAAAATCAGCCCTTAGCTCTTAAGAGTAAATCCTTCCTAGGGATTGGAGAGTTTGCATGCTTTTGTAGATTTAGGGCATCATTTTAACCCCTGGGCTTGTGAAAATTCTGTTTAATGACACCTGCAACTGTTAGAAATTATTGCAGCCCTCAGACTGTAGTAATTGGGGACCACAATTTGTGCTGCAAGCTTTTCTCTCTGGAGCTGCCCTTCCCAACTAGAACTCCTCACTGGATGGCTCCTGAGAGCCACCTCTCATCTCCATAACCTCCCTCTCCATAATGTGCCTTTTTTGGTTTCATCTGACATTTCTATCACCTTTAAGAAGCCTCACAGAGAAGGGACCATGAAGTTTGGATGCAATTGGCATATGGATGGTGCTTAGATTTTTTTAATACATCATTTTTATAAGACTGCTTTTATGGTTGCCTTCGCTCTTTGATCTCCACTTGAAAAATGTTTTTCATGGAGTTTGCTTGAAAGCACAAATAATCACTTACCACAACTGAGGGCTAGCAAATAGTTCTAGCAAAGAAAGAAAACCAAAGAGAATCATGAGCTGATGGAGATGATGTCTTGGAAGATGTTTTAGAAACAGCTTGTAGCGGCACATTTCACAGGACTGTTCATCAAGTTAATTCTCCTGCCACACTGGCATTCTTGGATATGCTAATAACAACAAGGAAGGTTGTAATGGATTTCTAAAATGGGAGGGTTTTAATAGATTTGAGTCAATTACTTGTATTCAATACTGTAGTGTTGTGATATGACACACTACAATGAAAGATAAAGTCACTTGCAGATATAATCTGTGGCTCAAAAATAAATATGATGATTCCTACATCAGATGATATTTAACTAAATATGTCCTTGGAAAGGGAGAAGCCCTGAAAACCATAAAACATCACTGCTCTGGTCTGATAGAAGCAGGAGCAGTCACAGTGGATGGGGAGAGCTATTCCAGCCTTTTGCAGAGCCTTTGTAACAGAAGCCCCTTTTGTCATGTCATGTGAGCTGTAAATTGAGATACTCTAACGAAGGAAAGTCCTCTCAGGGTGACTCAGCAGGACTAAAAGTCCCCAAAGCCTTGAAGCACTCCTTATGCAGGGCAAAAACCATCTGCCTCACCCTGCTGATCTTGTGGGTCTTCATAATAATCACATGGGGTGCAGGTGTGTGTAAGAAAGCCCATGCTGAGATAGGATTTATTCCCTTCAAAATCTCTCAGCTCTGGAAGAAATCCCCCTGGCAAAGACCAATCAAAAGGAAGAATATTTCAAAAATGTTAAAAGTCAATTCTTTCTGTCACTAACATTAAACTACTGTAATGCAGACCAGTTAATGATGAGGCTCCATGAAATAAGACATTAATCTCCACTTGTAATGCAAGAGCCATACAACTTGCTTCAGCCTTAATCTTTCATGAGCTATGGACTCTTCTGCGATTCATAAAACAAATAAATCACACCTCTAAGCTACCATCTATTTATTACCACTTTTTAAATGTTCAGCACAGTATAAAAAGGGTATGTTTTGCTTGCCAGGGGTTGTCAGCTACTGAGCAGCATTTGGGAACCAGAGGGCTGGTTGTGCATGCAGTTGGACACAGGTTTTGTCTTTGTTCCTGAAGACAGCCAGCTCTGTGGAAGTGCACTCATGGGGCTGAATGTGCAAATTTTATCCCATTCTTTGAGGCTGTGCTTATAGTGAGGAAGCCAGCTGACCTAAAAGATGACAGAAAGTCCCTGGCCTTCCTTTTTAGAAGGAGACAAAGGCTGGTCAGTAAATAGGACTTGCCAAGTTATGAAACCATGGGGAGAATAAGGGAAAAGAGTAATTTGGAACGGCAACAATCAGACTAGGACAAATATTCTAATTATTGGGAGACTTATTCAAGCCAGAAATCACAGTTCCTCTGGTACTTGAACATGTCCTGTGCCCATTTCAGTGTTATTCTCTTTGCAGTAGAACCAAAACCTCAGAGTTCATAGGCACAGGCTGTCAGTCCAGCAGACCTGGGAGGGGTTTATTGCTGGCAGCAAACTTTGCACCCAATGTTTACAGTGACAGCAAAAAAAAAAAAAAAAAAAAAAAAGGGGTAAAAGCATCTGCTTTTAGGAACCTTCTGTGCCTCCATTTTTGAGGAGAGTCCTCCTGGTTGGTGCCCAACCTACATCCCAGGTTGGCAGTCTGGTTGGCTTGGCTGTTCCCAGATCCTGCTGGTGTCAGCAGGGAATTCAATTCACTCCTTCCACCTCCTGCCTACAAAGACCACAACAACTCCCATTGTAGCTGCTGACCTTGGCCTTAGATTTCAAAACCTCAGGGACTCAGAGGAGTTACTGAAGTAAATAAATAAAATGGAACACATGCCTCTAAAGTGCACAAGGCATGAAGCACACTGCCCTGAAACATGCCCATGTCTGCCCCTGCCCAGGTGGAATTTATGGACACAGGACTGTGCTTTGGAGCTCTTCTCCATATTTGTCTTGTCTGTGATTTGTTTGAAGGAACTGCAAAAATATGGATCTCCCAGGGCACTTCTTGTAAGTTATAGTGAAACCTTGGCTGTGTTAGGATTTCAGCATTGACTGCACTGCTGCAAAAAAAACTGGTCTGTGGACTGAAGGAAAAGCACAGCAATTGCATGTCCTTTCCAGGAGTGTTAAAACCATATAAATACTAACCAAGGGCAATCTTTCCTCTTGTTATATACTGCATATTCCATTAAACAGCATTCAAATCCTATGTCATATCGGGCTAGTTTCTTTCTGTGAAATGCAGGTGGAATTGGAAAACTGGAGCTCAGTTACCCAGATGATGCAGACAATATTTTCTGCTTCCTTTGGCAAACAAATAAAAATATTTTTCTACATAAAGGACTACTATAATAAAGGAAATTCAAGAAACACACTAGTCAAACACAGCCTCTCAAGAAAATAACTGCTTTCCCAAAAAAGAGGGAAAAAAGCAGAATTCAGAGAAAGAAGAGGAAAAAAAGCAGAATTCAGAGAAAGAAGAAGAGGAAAAGAAGCAAAATCAGAAGCAGAATTTAGGAGAAACTCTCCTAAATCTCAACATGAGTAAATGCCTGCTGCTGATCTACTCCTCCTTTTGTTTTTAAAGAACTGAAGTTCTTGGGGTGTAATGGTGTAGTGGTGGTTGCAACTTGAATTTCAGTTAGCTTTTCCCTCAGAGATATTTCCTCACTCCAAGTCCGTGGTGGAGCTGTCTGGGGGAAACTCACACTCTAGATGCTGCTTAGATATATTTACAGAAAGAATCATGGATGTTCATTTTAAACCACCTATGCTATTTCATGTTCTCTAGTATTAGAAAACAAATTCTGGAGCAGCTTCTTGTTTTCAGGGGAGCAAAATGAACAAGTGGAAAAAATGTGGTCATTAATGACAGCAGAGCTGCCTATGAGTGATCACTGCAGCATACCTCAGGTTCCTGAAGCAGCTGTTGATAAATGACACCAGAAGGTGTCTTTTGGCTCAGAAAGCTGTCCAATTTCATAAAGATTTTGTTCTGAAACCCCTGCCATTATATTATACTGCTCTTGCACCACTCTGTGGAATTTTGCTTTTGATTTCTTACAGCTTCACGCAGACTCAAGCAGTTTGGCCTCTTTATTAAACTTAAGCATCAATCTGCAAAAAGCTTCTTGATTGTCTAGACAACTACTTGTGAAAATCAGCTTTGTTTCGTTGGCTCTGCATCCCTGGGGGTACCACACTGCTCCTTCTGTTCCTGTCTGTCAACACTCTTTTGGCCAAAATTTCTCTTTTTTTCCCTGTATCTGCTGATTTCTTTTTTTTGTTTTGGAAACCAAGTGAAAAAATATTTTAGTGCTGTTTCTTGATACTTTTTCATTTTTAATAAATAAATGCCAACAGCCTGGAGCTTATGAGCAGCCCTACAGTAATAAAAGGATGTACACAGCAGGCAGTACTCAATTTGCAAAAGAAAAACAGATTAACATTTCAGGTTTCTGAGGGCTTTTTGTCAACAACAGAACATTTAAAACCATCAATCTAGCAGTAATTGCATTTATCAGTGCATTCTCGGCTGATTCCTTGGCTGATTCCCTTAATATCATGGAATGGAGTAGCTATTGGAAGTCTTTTTTATAGACATAGATATAGATAGATATAGATATAGATATAGATACAGATATAGATATGGATATAGATATAGATATAGATATGGATATAGATATGTAGATATATAGAGATAGATAGATAGATAGATAGATAGATAGATAGATAGATAGATAGATAGATAGACAGATAGATATAAAGTACTTCCTATATATATTATATTTATATTTATATTTATATTTATATTTATATTTATATTTATATTTATATTTATATTTATATTTATATTTATATTTATATTTATATTTTATATATAGGAAGTCCTTTTAATATATATGTATGTATGTATATGTGTGTATATGAATATATGTATATATAGAGGAGGTCCTTTTAATATATATCTATATGTATGAGTGTATATATATATATTTTGGTTTTTTTTAAAAAGTGAAAACTTGGTAGCAATGAAGTAGATTTGACTGCATGTAATTCTCATTTCTGGGATGAGAATTACACACACTAGAATGATGTCAATATATGGGTAATGGTGGGAGAGTGAGCACCCACAGCCAGACTCTAAATAGCTACAAAAACTGGCACCAAGTCCTATTCCTGGGCACTTTTAAAGAAGGAAAGTTCATTGTGAGCAACAATGAAAAAAAGCACTTAAAAAAAAAAAAAAAAAGGAAAAAAATCCTCAGCAGAGACTTGAAGAAAACACCCCGGGAGTATCATTTCCCGTTCCTTTAGCAGATGCTCACCAGCCACTTTTCAGGTATAATACCACTGATTGCATCCAGGCAAGGAACAACATGGAACGAGACGCTGCTCTGCTGCTCCGAATTCCCTATGAGCCTGGAGAGCCGCCAGGAGCGCCCTGAATGCGGCGGGCAATCAGCTCCGGGGCACCTGCTGCTCCTCAGAGCCAGCTCCGAGCGCCTTCCCCAGCGGGCTGCTGCTCCTGCCCCTCTGACAGCAGAGCTGGCATTCCGGGCTAGCATCTCCTGGCAGTGCCACGGGAATACAGACAGCCTGCTCTGGGCACAGAAGATTTTCTTATTCCTTCCTCACACAGCTGCCCCAGCTGTTGTGGGTTTTGTCCCCTCTGGTGTTTCTCCCCTGGTGGAGAACAGAAATTTCTTTTTAAAATTTTGTAGAATAGAAAAGTAATGTGAAGCCTGATCTTACAATAACTCACTTAGGTAGTTCTGATAATTTTGTCTTATGTATATTTATTAGGGTGTTTTTTTCCTTCTAACATCATTAGATTTGTTTTGAACTCAAAGGTCAGTTCCTACACCAGTATAAATCAATGTAACTACATTGATTTCAAGGATTGTGCATCTTTCATTAATTCCCATTGCTGGAGAGAGTGTAGTTGTCTCTGAGGAAGAAGGTAGATATACATATATATATATATATATATATATATTTATATATATGCATTTGATTTAAATCACAAAGAAAAAAGAAAATTCTGGGAAGGCTGACATTCTGTAGCATGTCATTAACCATGCAATTAAGGCAGAGTTGTGCTAAATGATCAATGCAACAGAATCTCAGCCAGCCACCTCCAAAGATTTCTCCATGCCCTCTGCTGTTCCCATTCTATCTTCACAAAAAAGAGCCCTGACCCTCCCATCTTTTTTTTTTTCCTACTAAGAAATATCTGGTTTCTTTATTTGGTTGTACTCCATTAGCAGCCTAAAAGATACAGTCCCCCGTAAAATAACCTAAGTGTTGGTCTTACTCATTTTAATTCAATCATTCCAAAATGAATTCCAATTGCTCATCTAATTACATTCCACTACTTTTATTGGCCTGTTTGTGAGAGGGGTAGTTGCCTGTGTTCTTTGGACTATACATTAAATATATAAGGAGAGAGAGAAAGAGAATTAAAATTATGAAAAAGGTTTCAGTGTTAAAGGGAAAAGTTATGTCTTTAAAAATCAATTCTGTAGTAAAGGTATCTCTGTGGTTACACAGAGAGCTTTCCCCACTTTACAGGGAGTTCCCAGTCTGTGCAGCTCTGCAGCTTCTCTTCCATGCAGGCAAAAAAGCAGCTTCCCATGAAACTGATAACCCTCTCCAGGGAAAGAGCAGCACTGCCTATAGCCAAAATGTGTTTTATTAAAAACAGAATCTGCCTTGTCAGGTCACATCACTCCTGCTGAAGCTGAGGGACGCCAAGCAGCGGTGCCAGGTTTGCCACCCGCTGATAATGCCATCCATGCCTGGTGCACAGATAAAGCAGCCAGAGCACCCAGCCACGTCTTCCTCTGCAAACCAACATTTTCCCTTGGGTTTGTGTGATAACAGGCATCTGAGCTGGTGGTTGAAAATCACTTCAGAGAATGAGGTGCTGCACTTGATAAGAGCAACCCTTCACGGCTCTGTGGGCTGCTGTGCGGTGGAGAAGGGGAAGTTCAGAACCTTAGGAAATGTTTTAGATACTTTTAAAAGTGTTAAATGGAGCATATACCCACTTCCTCTTTCCGCACTGATCTGCCAGTGCAGGTCCCAGCTGAGGTTGGACATCTCCCAGCACATCCCTGCCTGAGCCTCCAGACATCTGGGTGAGGCAGGCACAGACCAAAGGGCTTTCTGAGCCTCTTGTTTCCATGGAGGAAGCAAGGAAAAGAAAAGGAAGCCATAAGCTGGCCCTGAATTAATTAGTTCACAACACATGGCATTAAAAAATCTATTCCAGTGAGTAGATGGCTTTGAGCTACATCTTGGGAAGGTTTGGTCTTTGGTCCCTCTCTCCATTTTCCCTCCCCACAGCCCCTCTGTGTCTTGGCATCGCGACAGTCCCGTGTCACCCACAGGGCTCCCAGTGTGGCACTGGAACGTGGCCTCTGCCATGACTGGGACAGTGACTCCACAGCCTGAGGCTGACAAATCTCTGAATTAACTTTTCCCTGCCTGATGCAGTTTTCTGCCCGCTGCAAACAACAGTGGAATCATGAGATCTCACAAAAGACCAAGATGAGGGTACTCAGGCCTCTACAGGGCCTTGGGCTCTCTACTTCACAATTTATTTTTCCCATCTCTCTTTTTACCCATGTCTAGGTGTACATATAATTGATTTCACATCAGCTGGCAGAGTGACAGTCCAGTGTAAAAAGGCTTTACTGTCACTTGAATTCAAAGAATTAACTTTGCATAGGAGTTTGGGGTTTTCTTTATTCTGGTTTGCTCTGTTCAGGTCCACATTTTCAGCCCCTGAAGCTGAAAGAGGTGATGTCAATACATGGGTATTGATGACTCTGTCATCACAACTCATTGAGTTGGAGAATTGGGCCCATCAGAAAGTTTTCTGCCTCCAGGTCGTTCCCTAGGAAAACTGGGCTGTCCCTCTGGGAGTTCTGGGGAGAAAAAACCCTATTGGATTAAAGTTGCACAAAGAATAGTCAGCACCAAGAGCCTAAGCTGCTGTTCATTTTTCCTTTAGTGCCTTTAACCTGAGGGCAATTAGAACCATAATGTGGACATTAACTATCACAACAGACATAAAGATCTCAGATTAGATGGATTTTACAGCAGGCCTCACACCAGTTCCTTAGAAAGGGCAATTCTCCTGTGGTTCTGTCCCTGTGATCTAAGCCATGTTTCCCAGATCCCTGTGCTGGATGTTAAGCCCAATGTTATAGGAAGTCTTCTGGCAACTTTTAAATCTTTACAGGTGCTATTATTGCAGTGTCAGTTGTCATGGAGAACAGGATAATATTTCATGACATCAAAATACTCTGTAATCATTTCAGAAGGTTGGTGATATTGCTGCTAGGCATAGTCGAACTCTTCTTCACATCACTGCAGACTGAGGCTTTCCCTCTGCTCCACACAGCCCAGATATAATCCCTTCTGATTAGAGCCTTTTCTCTTTGATGCTTTCCTTTGTCATCCACACACTGGGAAAATTGCTCTCTGTTGAATTACATGCTCCATGCCGTTTGCACAGTTGTCTTTTTCAACCTGGAAGCAAAGCTGTCTGTGCCTGAGCAGCAGTAAGATTCTGACTTCTAGTAAATCTTTGATTAATGAAGCTCAGGTAAACAGATTAGTCATTAACCTTTGCTTCTCATGATCAGATTACTTATTGATGTAGAGTGGTTGTGCTGCTCCCATGCTGCCAGGGATGGGAGTCTTGCTTTCCCTTCAGACCTCAGGAATCTTCCCACCATCTCAAAACACCCCTTTAAGGATGGTGATATTAGAGAGCTGCTGCCTCTGCAGGAACTCATCTATTTTGTACGGGATCTCACTGCAACCAGGGCACTTACATGCAAATATCAATTGGTGCTGCCCATTAGAAGAGTGTGCTGCTCATATCCCTGGTTCTGTATTTCAGCTGGACAGCTGTCAGTGAGGGGAACTCAGCTGAGGCACACAGCAAATACACACTAAGTGAGAAAAGTTTTTTTAAATTGTCTGCTCTGAGTCCATGGTTGTGCAGGACAGTTGCTTAAACCCTTGAGAAAGGCCAAATTCTTGGTCAGGAAATCATTGTATAATGTCCATGTCTGTAGACAAACAGAAGGCTGCTTTAAATCTATTCAAAGCTGACTTAATTCTGGCTTCTTTTTCTGCTCTTCAGGTCTCCCAGGATGGGCAAAGGCAACCTATGAGCTGAGGGCAACAAGAGAACCAGAAACAAGAAATCTTTTATCCCTGCCAGCTCCATCAGGTCTTTGTAAATGCCATTCTAATTTCTGTGAAAGAAAGGAACGATGTTCCATCGTCAGTTAAGGAGAGTTTCAGATTCAGACACTGGACAGGAAGCTGGGCACTCCTCTGTGACCATCACTCAGTGCTGCCCATCTAGAAAGGCTTTGCACCCTCCTTAATTTCCAGACTATCTCTACCAGTCTCCACGGGTGCAGAGGTTCATTTACCAAAGGAACTGAGAGAAATCCAGACAAGGGTCTTATTTTCATGACCTGCAAGTTTAGATGTGGGAAGGTTACACAGGACAAATGAGCAGAAGTGACCTGTGCCTGCCTGCAGCCTACAAAAAGCAGAGAGGGAATTCCAATTACGCACCAATCTAATTCATTGATCTCTAATACACTGGATTATATTTAAACCTGCAGACATTTACACTGCAGTCCTGAATGCAGAGAGATACAATGAGAATAGAGAGATAAATCTTCATATTTTCTAGCTCATCAACAGACTGAACTTCATATTTGCACTTTCAGTTTTGCATCCTGCAAACCCCAGCCTTCACTCCCATTTCCAGTCCTGGGATCCCCCGTGCACACAGCTATTAGCAGATGGAAATCTAGCAACCTGATCTGTGGGCCCAGTTGGGTAATCAAACATTTAATTACTAACAATTATCCATTAATACTTATAAATTAGGTTGCCAAACTACTTCTACAGACTACAAATATTTGCATCTAGACTTGTCTGCAAAAATGGAAGATGCCTGTGAAAAGCTACACCACAACATCCAATGCTGGCATTTTCTGGGCTCTTCAGACTGACATAGAAAATGCAAATATTTGCTGCATCAGAAAGGTATGAAAAACTAGAAAATTAGAAGCTGAAACTGAGGGAATCATGAAAATCAGGTCCTAAGTCAAATTCCAGGCTTGCTTGATTTCTCTCACATAAGATTCTTCTTCCTTTTCACCCTTCTCTCTTGCTTCTTCCTCTGGAGTTGATTAAACATTTGCCTCCACCCTACAAATATATATTGGTCCAGAGGGCTCATTTTATTCTGAATTACTTCCTGATAATAATAATGGGTTTTTATTACTCATCATGCATCTAGGAATGTTGTTTATTAAAATAAAGTCTAACAACATGATTTCAGGAAACACTTCAGAGGTGAACATGTGCTTTTCACTACCACTCCTAGCTAGCAAAGACTGCAACCCCTCCAGTCAGAAGACACTGCATTGCTATGCAGAAAATGTAAACCAATTCTGTAAAAGGGTTCCAGTTCCCATCCTGTTAAGTAAGTTTTGCTTTCTATAATTGCCTGCTTTCTACTGTCTGTTTTATTAAAGTGATGTGGTTATGATCTGGTCCACGTGACCTCTCCCTGTGCTCACAAGGGAAATGTTGGAGTGGTATTGCAAGCATTGGGACTTCAAGGCTACATTTAAATTAGTAAATTCAAATGTGTCTGGAAACATTCCCAGGACTAGAACAAAACTGTTTATACAGTCAACTGCTAAGCTGTTCTCTGGCACGAATTTGGCCCATTCCAGCTCCTTTTTTCCCTGAAAGGACTGTGATCACAGCATGGCCAAGGAGCAGTGCACATGAAACTCTCACTTTTTGAGAGGATAAATGAGTTTACTTGCATGTATGCTGTTCACCTGCTGGCCTTGGTGCTTACTCCTGGGTGCATTTCATTTACCTGCTGAGGTAGAACCAAAGCACCTTGAACTTTGCATCCAGGCAAACAATTTTCTTTGGAGAATCACATTGATTGGAGGCAAATGCTGCACGTGGCAGGGACCAAAATTAGCCACTATCACACACAGTAAAAGTTGATGCATATGCAAAATTAGGCTCCCAGAGTCACAATCTGGAAAAGTATCAGTGGGATCTGAATGGTGCAAGAGCTGAGCATAACAAAGACAGGGTCCTCAGCAGAAAACTAATGTCTCTTGTTGCAGTATCAGGCTCAAATGCTCTGCCAAAGGAATAGTGCCAGAGGAACTGCAGAAAGAAGGGGGTGTGACGGTTTAATGGGATTTTAGTAAAATATGATGTATTTTTTTTAATTTGCCTGAGTGTTTTATTCTTTTTAAGTAACTCTGAAGGGATCATCTAATTCTATAGATAAGCCATGTATAGTCACCAGCCCAACATAAATTAATTGAAATGGCTGCTGAACACAACACTTGCTTTCACTGAGAATGAAAGAAGTTCTTCAAGGACTACAAACTCTCAATCTCTTTTTCTGCCTCCCCTGGGGTCTCTCTCCCTGCTTTTTCCTTTTTTTCTCTTCCTGGATGCCCAAGATGGTTCCATTAGTCTTGCAAATATTAATTCCCAATGCAAACAGAATGTGTCAGGTGCAGGGGGATGTAAATGGAAAATTAATTGAAAAGCAACGTGTAGGCTTGTGCTATCCAGTGTCCTCAGCAAGAATACTCAAACAGAAACCTCCCACTGACTTGCTGCCCCTCAAAAGCCCTTCCACACACAGAACACAAAGCTGGGCTGCTGGCACAGGGGGTGCACAGGAGTTTTCTGAGCAGTGCCTGATCTCTGGTTCCTCTCTGGGGGTTTGCTGTTCCAGGGTCACTGGTGCACTGCAGGGTTGGCTGCACAGCCAGGACAGAGCTGCTGCCCTTCCCTTGCTCAAGGCCTGACCCAAACACGGCCCCAGGAGAGCCATGGTGCAAGGTTTTGTCATGCTCCTCTTTCCAAGGCAATCAGTCCCTCAGGAAAGGTCAGGCTGCCATCAGCAGCAAAGTTCCTGTTAACCCTCTCCAGTCAGGAGTGGTGAAAAACCATTGTTGACCCCTGATCAGAGCTGTGAGCAGAAGCTTTTGGAGCTTCTTTCCAACCTCTGACAATGCAAAGTACAGAAAGTGATCAATGAATTTTACTGCTTTATCTGTTTCATGAATTGTCCTCAGATTATGACCCCCTTCAAAATACTTGCTGCATGCAGATGCTTTGTGAAAAAAGAAATTTCTTCAACACTTCATAACAATTATTTGTAATCTGTTATTTTGATGATATCATGATTTTTTTTCCCTCCATTGATTAGAAGAGTTTTACATTTCTGAATTATTAGATTTGAAGGTGAGAATTCAGAATTTGGTTTCAGTTCATCCAGAAGAAATAATAGTTCACTCATTCCATGTCCTTGAGCAGCACAAGCCAGAGGTTTCAGGCAGTTCTTTCCCTCCATACTTTGATGTATGAGTACATTTGACAAAGCTTTATCTCCTAGAAAATTATTCAGTCTTTCTTTCAAGCCATATAGAATTCTCCTGCTTTCAATAAAAACCCCAGATGTTCCCATGACTTCCCCCTCATTAAAATAATTTGCTACAGTATTCCTGGGAAACTAATAGAAGTAGTTGAGAACACAAGCAGAATTTGTAATGAATTTTCACACACTTTTAAAATATTTTCCTAGCAAAAAGTTCCAGGTTTTGGGCTGTTGCTGCTCATTTTTATCCAGACTCACATACCTGGCTTAGTGACATCACCAGTCTGGATCCTTTCTCTGGTCAGTGAAGAAATATAAACTTTCCCAGGTGGATTGCATTTTCCAGGGCTGGTCTCTCTACTGACTAAAATAGGAGGCTGGAAAAACCAGCAGACCTTAAACACCTCAACAAGACATTTAAATTTGGGTGGGAAATGCCCTGGCTCTGCTTGCTCATCCTTAGGGCTGCTTCTTGGAGGGAAAGAATGGGGAACAATTCTGAAAAAACCCAAGGAAATCTATCACCCATCTCCAGCAATCTTTACTGGTCTTTTCTGATACCACTGAGATTTATTTTAAAGAATCCACCAGGGTCAAAATTGTTTCCACTCTCACTGAAATTATAACTCTATTTCTCAGCCTCATCATCAGCTTCCTGAGGCTTTTTTTGCTCACCAGGGGAAAAGCAATAGGTCAGATCTTTAACATGCACAATATTAACTTTCTAAATCCTGCTTTCTCTCAGGATTTACTCGACTAGATAATTTCTATTTATTTTGGACACATTCTGATATCATATCCACAGAGATTTGTGGGGAAAGTACAGATGATACAAAGGACTTTGCTTTTTTACTCTGAACCACCCCCTGACCACCCCCACCAAGAGTCTTTCTGTCTCCTTTCACATTTCCATTTTCTCTCTTCCCCTGTTTCTCTCCACTCAGCATCCTGCAAGCAGTGCTGCACAGTCTTCCAGTAAATATCTCATTTAAAGAGTGAGGAAGCCTGAATTAAACAGGGCAGGGACTCTTGCTGGCCTGAGTTAATGGAGATGTCTTTTAGTGAGTGTCAGCTCCAGACAGTTCAGCTCCGCCAGCCTCGTGACAAACCTTCCTCCCACATTTAACAGTGTGTGAACAATGAGCCACTAGGAAGGTGTCTGGTAGCATTTGGATGGGGCCATGCCTCATTTTTAGGTATTTTCTTGTCATTCAGGGCCACAGCTCATAGCTTCATACAAGGGAATGAGAACAGAGAGAAAACCAAGTCCTGGAACCAGGAGCAGCTGTCATTGGCTCAAAGGCAGACAAGAACCCACATCATCTTGGCCCAGTCTTGATAAATTCATCAGGGTCTGTCCTGCAACCAGTGGAAAATGTGGATGTGTCTACATGATAGCTACAGAAGACAAGCCACCAAGCCTGGGAGGTGAAATTGTTCTAATTGGTGTCAATGAAGGCAGAATTTGGGACAATGTTACCCAGCAGCTGGAAAATTTGTGATCATAATGGTGATCCTCTCCAATCTTCAGAGAAAAAGCATCTAAAGAAAAAGAAAAAGCATCATGTACTCCTAGTGATGCATTGCAATTAAAATAGTGGAGTTCAGAAAAAGTAGCCCTGCTCTTGACACTCCCAAAATTGTGCCACCTTGTACTCTGGAGCAATCATTAGGGAAATGAACAATTTCTCCTGGGTGGTATCTCCCACCACATGGCAGTTTCATAAATGTGATCATTTCAGAAGTGACAAAACTTCCGTCCTTGCTGGGGGAAAAATTAAAAAAAAAAAAGGTTAATTAGCTCCAAGCATTCTTTTCTGAAGCACACCCTCCCAGAGCAGCAGCACACACAGAAAGTTGTGCTACTGATGCTTTTTTTGGTGCAGAAAACCATCTTGTGTTTTCACATATGCTTCCAACACGAGAAGTTTCCTCATTTTGACAAAATGTGTTCCCTATATTTTTAGAGCTGGGTTAAAACTCTGCTGCTGAGGAGAGGACACAGGGCAGTCACACAGCTGCTCCCAGAGCAAATGTCAGAAGTGCTGGCACTAATGGGGAAGTGACAATGTCCTTTGCTTCCCTGCCCCTGCCCTCCACTTCTCCCTTCCTCCCTGGGCCTGACACCCTGCACAGGGAAACCTGCCCCTGGTTTGCAGATTGATCTGCTGTTATCCTGCCCCAAAACAAACAAACAAACAAACAGAGACTCATCTGTGCAGAGAAGATACCATTAATATAACCATGAGGCCCAGAAAAGCAGTGAGAGTGCAAACCCAGGCAAGAACATGTTTGCAGTGTGTTCAGGATGGATTGCCCAACACTGAGGGAAGCAAAACACAAAAGTTACACTTCCGCCAGACAACAGGAGTGTCATTTTTTGTCACCAAAAAAACAGGTTTAAAGGCCACATTTGCCTTCCCTCATGCACTCCTCCCTCTTCTCCTTATTGCATTCCTCTTGTCCACTGAATAGGTTGTGATTAACTCTTCCTAAATAGGAAAGTAACACTACATCTATGAGTTTCTTTACAAAAGTAAGGATATGTCAGATGAAAAAAGAGGGTGGCTTTGCAGAGGGATAAGGAAGAGTTTCCCAAGGCACACAGAGGTGATCCCAGCTCACAGGACACCACCTGAGGTGGGATGCATCACTCTGGAAGTGCTGGCTCACACTGCACTGAGCCCTGAGCGAGGTATTGCCCAGCACCTTCCTCATCAGGTCTCATCAGGACCAACCCACAGCAGCATCTGTTACAGAATTCCTGAAAAGAGTGGGTTAATGGTTCACAAAAATCAGTAAAAGACTGCTGTGGTGGGAGAGCCATCCTAGAATGACAGAGTGGTTTTTCCCTGCCAGCAATACTCTCACATTTACTGAGAGAGCCAAAGCTGTGATATCTAATTCTGGCTTAAAGTCTCTCAAAGCCTGGTGTTCTCCACCTCCCCTGCTAGTGACCAAGCAGGACTTTTTCTGTCGAGTTGATGGCAATGTTAAAGCAAACAGCCAGGACTGTCCCTGTGCCCCAGGCACACAAAACAGTGAGTACAGCAGGGTTCAGCTCCCTGGCTGAATTTGCTCAGTGTTACCACCCAGCAGCTGCCCATGCAGCAGTGTTTGGGGTGTTGAAACACTCCCAGCCTCTTAGGGCTTCCCCTTTGCATGGTCTGTCTTTTCAGGCCTCATCTTTTCCTGCCTGTTTATTTATTTATAATTGTATTTATTTATAATTTTATTTATTTGTTTGTTTGTTTGTTTGTTTTCAGCAATCTCACTAGACTATACACTGACCAGTGCTCTTTAGATCTATTAAAAAGGCTGCAGGCAAAATGGTTTATGTCCCCATTTCCCATTTCAGACTATTTCAGGAGCCAATTTTTTTAAGACTGTCAGGGCAGTGTCCCCCTGGTGAGCCCTTGAACTCCCAGGGTTCAAAGCCCCCTGAGATGGTCACTCAGTTGTTCAGGAGGGGCAGGAGATCTCACAGCCAGGGAAAAGAACATTATGGATAAGAAAGCAGGATCAAGCCTGGACATTTCTGCTTGAAGCTTGACCAAGCAAAGCTTGGACCACACTGACAGAATCTCTTGGTGCCCCTCCACAGGACCAGCCCTGGGCTCCAGTGCACACACGAGGGCTTCACTGGGACAGCAACAGTGGAAACAGCTTCAAGTGCTCTAACAATAATTAACAACATTAACAATGCAAATGCACACTTGGGCAGTATTGTTTTGTTGGGCTGCTTTTACCATGGATCTAATCTCTTCACCTTTGGCACTGAGAATGTGTTTTAATTAACCTACTAGTGAAACACTAGGCTGGGATGGTCTGATCATTTTTAACTTTATTTTCCTGAATGAAAACAGTGCTGGCCAAATTTACTGTACACTGTCACCTTAATTACCTGTCTTAAACAATCCCTTTCACACCCACTTGCAGTTTATCTCAGTGTAACACAAAAACTCTTTCTCTAAAAAAAAAAAAAACCTTTAAATGCTTCTGAGATTCAAACTGTAGATTGCTTGTGCAGCTATAATCTTAAAGAACATCTGCTACATTTGTGTGGTAAAGGAAGTCTCTTTAGAATACAGCCTTTGATTTCTATAAAAGACAAATCAGGCCACATGTTTTTGTTTTGAATGCTTCTCATCACAAGAGGAAATTTTCTGCAGCTTGGAATTTTGAAGGCATGAAAAATGTATTTATTTTTTTAAACAAAGAGCGCACATAAGAACATCAACAAAACTCCTCAGAAGTGTTAAAAACCATTCCTCTATCATCTTTAAAGGAGCACTAACGACTCCCTGACCCATATTTTGATCCACCTTTCTGTCTTAAGTTTATCTGGGTCATATCATGTCTTTGATCCAAACATTTAACTCCCATTGACATCTCAGACCTTAGGAGGTTCACCCATCATTAGCTCTGGAGCTGCTAATAGCCCAGACAAGCAGAAGATTGGGAGGTTTCACTGGGCATTTTTTATTTGTCTCTCAAAGTGAGTGAGTCAATAGTGGTGGATTGACAAACTGGCTTTGACACCAGTGTGCATTGAAGGCAGGAATCAATGGTACCTTGTGGCTGAGTGATCCAGAACAGATTTTCCTTTTCTGCCTGATTCCTAACTGTCTATTTTTTAAGAAACTATGAAAAAATAAAAGCTTCTGGCTTTTCATAGGGAACACTTTGTTTAAGACTTTAAAACTGGTTTGTTGCTGCCCATTTCTTCCACCTCCATCTCCTCTCTCTTCTTCATGGGGATCCTCGAGATGCCTACACTGAGCTTTTTCAAAACAGACCCCACTTGTAGAGAATCATCTTCTACACCTCTCAGCCACCCAAAAGCTTCATACTATCTCTCTCTTCTCTGCTTCTTTCCCCCTGGCGAGAAGCTTTGAGCTAAAACTGCTCCAACCACTGCAAACAAAAGGTGGGATCCTGCCTGAGGTGGGCTCTTAACCCTGGCTGTGGAATGCCATGGTCCCATCCTCCCTTTTCCAGGGCTGGAGGAGCCCAAGGTCCCTGCTGCCAGCCCAGGGCAGAGGGGAAGCAGCAGGGATGTGGTGCAGGAGCACAGCTCAGCCAGGCACATCAGCAGATGGTACATTTCCAGCAGTGCAGCTCTAACACAATGCCTATTGTCTGGGCACATGAATCAAATGCACAGTCAGTATCTGCCTTCTGATGAGCTTCTGATTACCAAGATTATTTTCATTTTTGCATGCTAGGAATAAACTTTTGCCGTGATTTGAAATGCTAAAGCTACATTTCTGCATAACTAAGACACTGATACAGAAAAACAATTATGATTACAGTTTAAAAACTCAGATCACCAATCCTATAGTAAATCCCTTACAGTTTTGGAGGTCTCTCAAGCAGGTATGGCTAAAAAGTCCTTCAGGTCCTGCTGATAACAGCTGTGACCTGAAGCACATCCTTTTTAGTGATAACTGCTGTCAAACTGGGGACACAAGTAATGAAAGCAGTAAGGCATTTCAGTTGTAGCAGCTTGGATAGCTCTCCTATAATTTGTATTTTCATTCACTGAAAATACTTCATTAGCTGTCAATTATTTCTGGTTTCTAGAGTTTTATTTCAGTTCATTCATTTCTCTTGTAGCCAGTCACTCATCCCATGTCTTAATGCCAAAGAGGTATCAAAATTCATATATTTATACCTTAGGTGCTGCCCAGAGCTCTCTGAAGTCAATACAAAGACACCAGTTAGTTTGAGGTCCACTTGTTTGTGCCTCTGCTTTTCCTGCTAAGTTTCTAATCAAATTCAGCTGTACTGTTCTGTGAAATACAGGATCCTTCTTAATGGACACTAGACTCTGTTTTATGTGAAGATTTACTGTGAAAGTGAATAATCTTTCTTTTGCATGTGGAATGGAGAAAGTCCATGGGGATGGACTTGGCTCTGGCAGAGGCATCAGGCCCTAGGCAGAGTGGACAATGGATCAGAGCTCTCCCTGAGCTCCCACCACCCAATCTATCCTGTAGAAATCCCTCTCCCACTCAACAGAGCTCCTCCACTCCATGTCCCCATGCACTTGAGAGAGAAAGCACAGTGCAAAGGCACACTGGGGTCTGCTCTGAATGGTGGCAGATGTTCTTCATCACTGCAAAGGAGCCTCTTGTGCAAGCAGCAAGACAGAGCTTTATGCTTTTTTTTTCCCCACAGAATAACTGTGTATTTTCATAGTTGTGAAATTACTTTTCTGATAGAGAATCAGATTTGCAAAACATTTGGTGCATCTTTTTTTTTTTTTTTTTCTTATTCATGTCTTCCCCTTGCTCTGAGATGCAGCATTCCTTGTAAACAAATATCTCCTCTCCTTAGTACCCTCACCTGTACCATGCATGAGAAAGATCCTGGGCTAGCTGTCAATCCAACATCTGCCCAAAGCCTAGAGGAATGTACAGAGGAGCTCCCAGAAGATCCAGGAGGCTTGGGCTGGGTGCTGAGCCCTGGGTGCAGTGAGTAACCAACCCACTGCACCCTGCCAGGTTTCAGCTTCAATTAATGAATGTGCAACTCTTTGCAGAGATGAATCACAAAGCCTTTCAAGTGCACCAGAGCTCATTTTTGGCCAAAGTTTTCACTGCTTCCATGTGATTTCTGTAGAAATATACTGAAAAGCTGAGGTCTTACTTGAAGCTGTGGTGTACTCTGAGCTCACAACAAAAAGTGTGGTCAGAGGGGAAGCTGAGTCCTCAGCTCACTCCTGAGGTGAATTGGAATGGCACAGCTCCCTGATTTTCTGGTGTTCTCTACTCACTGTCAGTCTGTTCAGAAGTTCAAGCACTTCAAGGAAGTCCAAGCATGCATTTCCCTTTTACTGAGATGAGAAATATCAGCTATGCTAAAACAGCAAGCAGTCAGGATTCTGCTTTGCTGTAAATCTGGACCCCTTTTAAAAATTCAGGTTTGGGGAAAAGTCAGACACAGGTTCACATAATACTATGACAGCTAGATCTTCAGCTCTTCTTTACACCTATGGCACTGAGTTCTAATATATTTAGCCTTTTTTAATATAAATAATCTTGTTTCTCAACTACAAAGCAAGTGTGGGTGAGGGGGTGGTGCCTGTCACTGCAGGATTAAAAAGAGGCAGAAATTCTTCTGCAGTGCCTCACATTGGATGGAGCTCTGACCTTTGCCAGAAGGTGGATGGAGTTGTGACCTTTGGGTGGAGTTGTGACCTTTGTCTCCTGCACCAGAGATGGAGAGGACATGAGCAGCTTTTTCCAAGGAGCTCAGGTCCCAGCAGTTCCCATTATAACTCCATGACTCAGCACCTAACGTGATCTCTGCCCCTGACACAAGCAGGGTGAAGAAAAAAGAAATACCCAGTCACCCTTGGAGCAACATGTCTTGCTGACAGTTAATTTGCCAACAGCACTCTGTGGCTTTGTATATTAATTAAGCAGCGAATTAATTCATTAATGTTGCCGACACAGAGAGCAGAACATACCTTCATTTCACAATGCCTAATTCCATTATCAACAAGCTGAATTCTGCCCTCAGCTCACCTACACCATGGCACTGCTGACTCCAACAGATGCCACAAGGAAACCTCTGGGGGCAGTTTTTGGCCTGACTTGTTTCATTGTGCTGCAGACAGCCATCAGGCTTTTTCATTCCTGTAAGTAAATTTTCCTTCAGAAGCTTGGCAAAGTAAAACCTCAGACACTTTTGGGCTCTTTGCCCAACTTGAGAACAAGGGGCACAAAAAAAGGTTCATTTTTCTCACCAGCTACAAATTTGATTGACGTGGAGGGCTGGTCCTATTAAGCTGAGATCTGGCCTGGGTTCAATGTACTTGGAAGCCTAGTTACAAACGCATTAAAACAACTTTAACAGAGATTTTGTCAACCTATCAAAGACAAATCAAGAGTGATTTCCCTGATGCCTCTGCTGAATTGGGTAAATTCCATTTATTGACTTCAAGCACTGCGTGCTGGTAATTTTTTTCCCTGTCTTTTTCTCCTGAGGAATTTGACATGATCAGATCTACTCTGATGTTTCATAATCACATTTTCTTTCCCCTTCCTCTCTCCTCCTTTGCAGGGTGCTTTGAGTGTTGCTACCTGGTATAGAAGATATGTATGTTAGAAAAAAGAGATGGGCCAAATTCAGAAATGTTCTTAATCAAAATTAACTCAGAAGAACCTACTTTAACCTGCCCTGCAATTTCTTTGGCTTTTGTCACATAGAGGCTCTTGGAATAGCATCTACAGAACTGCTCATGTTAAAAAAAAGAAATATTAAGAACAGCTTTTATGGGATGTAGAATGAACTACTTCAGCTTGATGCACTGGAAGTTCATGGATTGGAGGAGGAAAAGCATGTTAAGTACAGCATGAAAGAGGTTAAATGTGTGTTGGAATAAATGTCACTTCCAGGCAATAAAAAACAACTGTGGGTAATTTCCCTTTGGGGGACAATGGACATCATAGAGGTGGGGCACTAGGTTTCAGGGCATGTGGAATGAACCTGAGCAGGACTGTCTGAAGGATTCCCTGTGTTAGCAAAAAGGTTGGCCTCATCAGGGTCCAGAGTTTTCATTTTGTGTCATACCAATTTTTAGTTTGTGTAACACACACTTTTCACAGATAAGCAGTGACACCTGTCCCCTGACCCTGAGGAAAGGCAGAGAGATTCACACAGGGGCTGCCACATCCCCACTTTAGAGCAGGAACTCTTGCCAGCATGAAAAGTGCACCAGCATCCTCAACCAGTTTGCATGGGTGAAGCTTGGTGTGACTGACACAGCTTGACACATTCCTTGGAGCTTGCAGCCACAATTTTGGCTGAAACCCACAGGAGCCTGAGTGGTTTCAGCTCTGCAGTGGCACTGGTCCCAGCGCAGACCACAGCGTGCTGCTGATCCCTGACACACACGGTGCCACACAGCCAACGTGTGTCTAAAGCCACCAGCAGTGCCTTGCCATGGCTGTGAGAGCAGAAACACCGAGCTCCTGCCATGCAGAGCCTTCCCAGCTCCTCTGCAGGGCACAGCTGGCCTGGGGCTGCTCAGCAGAGCAGCTCAGCATGGCAGCAGCCAGGGGCCAACAGGTTCCCAGTGCCCAGAGGCACCCCAGGGTGCACACTGGGGTTGTCCTCGCTGCCATTCTTTGTCACCAAGCGTGAGGATCAGTCAGCTGGAATGCAGCACTGCCTTGGAAGTGCTGAAGGAGCCTCCTTGGGAATGCACCTCCCTCACCCTCAGCCCGGGGGCTGCGGGAGCCGGGGGCAGCCAAGCACCGAGTGCTCCGAGCGAGCCTGGCACACACATCCTTTGTTCTCTCCGGTTCCTGGAGGAGAAAACCAAAGCTAAGCAAGATTTCAGCCATGTGCTCAAAGTCAGAGCATGATTCAGTGATCAGCTGGGAGGGCAGACGTGCTGTGCTAGCCACTATTCCTGTTTCTCCCAAGTTAATGGGGATGGATTTATTCAGCGCATATTTATTTCGTGGGTGTCTTTTTCATGACATTTCCTCAATTTCTTGACTTACAGTTTTCATTATTGTGAAATTTGATTACAGAACCAGGCAAAATCGCAGAGCAAGGCATGTTTCCACCACGCCATTTCACTCCAAGCTAGCCCCATCTCAGCCTGAGGACTGCATGGAGAGAGGATCGATTCTGAGTTTGCCAACTGACAGACTCATGAGAAATATTCTGATCTTGTTTGGATCCCACTGAGAATATTTCATATGTTTAAAGGCCTGCTATGGTTTTTTTTCTCCTGTTTACCTGCTGCTCCACATAGTGAAATAGCTTGGGACTGAGGGAGCACTGCTTCTGGATCCTCAGCAATGTGAGCTGCTTTGTCCTTTGCTTTCTGTTTCTTCCTCTGCACACGCTCACACAGATATTCCCTGATCAGAGCAGGGAATGCAGGATACAGAGATTCTCTCTGTGTCAAAATGTAGCATGCTGGCCTGGAGCAACTCTTCAATTTTTCACATTTATGTGACACTATAAAAGTAAGTAAGAGCCATGATTTTATCTTGTGCCCTAGCAGCTAGAATTTACATAAACTCAGAGAGGTCTTGAAATCACAAATGTGAAGTGAAGTATTGTCTATCATTAAAATAAATCACTGTCACAGCAGCCTAAAACTTAACTAAAATCTCTCTTTTAAGACTCAGACTGTCTGGTCATACAGGGCAGCCAGCAAGAAGTTTTGCACTCAATATTCTGTAGTTCATATAAGATACATCAATCTCTATTTTTATTCCAGAGTTTCATATTTAATATCATAGAGTTACCTCCTTTAACTATGTTTAATTTGGCTTTATGTTTGTTTATTTTCTTTGTCATGTCATTTTTTCCTCTCCTTGTTAGTTTTGTTTGGCACTTGTATAATCACACTTTGGAAACATTAACTAATTAACCTTCCTAATACTCCTGGGAGGTACTGCAGACTACGTCAGCCTTACCCTGCCTCCCACCTCATGATGAAATAAGCAGGAGTTGTCTGATTTGCATAAGGATCAAAAGAAAGTTGTCTGAGCCAAGACTCAAATCTAGGGCTCCTAGCTGGGACTTTTCCCTTCCCTTTTATACTGGGACTATTTTACAGCTGGCTGTTGGATCAGATTAAGCAGGAATGACAAACTAAGGGGTCCTACCCCATTCCCTGAGCTCCTTGTCACTCAGTACTGACATTTGGGGCATCCCCAAGTCCAACACAGAGTTTTCCCCTCCCACCCTACAGCATCATCACCACACAAAGAGCAAAAGTTCACACTTGTATGGCTGATCTCTTTGGCACCATAAAGACACAAAAGGCATTTTCTGGTGGATACTGTGCAAACCTCTATGAAAAATGGTCCCTGTATTCAACAGCCCACAAACTCCTCTGTATATGCACCTTCTGTCTGAGTAGGGAACCCACCACCAGCTAGAGATCAACTGTAGAATCACAGAATCATTTAGGGTTGAAAAGCCCTCTCAGGCCACCAAATCCAGGCATTAACCCACCACTAAACAAGAGACAGCATTGGAAAAACAGCCACTCCAGAGGATGGCTGGAAGGATAATTACCTTTGCGACTTTATACCTGGCACATGCAATAGATAGGCTAACATTATCAGAGGGAGGAGTAGGAACAGGGCTGGGTAAATCAGCTCAGTCACAGGGATGAAGGCTACCCCAGGAAGCCAACTCCAAGGGCAGGAATATGCCTCAGGAAGGAGGAGGGCTGGTTTGTGCAACAGGGAGTGGGAGAGGCAGTGGGAAGAGCAAAGCCAGTGGAGCCCTCTGATGCTTCAGGCACCCCAAGCCTTGCCCTGGGGCTGTGTGGCTCAGAGCAGGGGTGTGAGGCAGGAGAGGGAGGTCCAAGCACTGCGTGGAAGGCTGGGCTGGGAAGTGCTGTGTAGAAAACCAGCCTGTGTGGAGGGATTGTCCAGCCTTAGGAGAGGGAGAAGGGTCAGCACAGCCACACCCCATGCACCTGGGCAGCCCTGCACCTCCAGCCAGCCTAATTCCACTGCTGCTTGGGGTGAATCCTCTCTTGCAAACTCTTACAGTGAACTTGTGTGTGAGCACACCCAAACATTTCAGCAGCATCCCTTAGCTGCCAAGGGCTTGCTCATTCTCTTCCATTCACCTCTGTGCTCATGGGATCACAAACCAGTCCGTGAGACACGGGAGAGCCCCAGTTCCCTGCAGCACTGAGTCAGGCTCCCACAGAGGGCTCTGACAGGATAGCCAAACCCAGAACAGCCGAGAGGAGCAACAGCAAGGACTCAGTGTGTTTCCCCCACTCTGGTGGATTGGACAGCCTTGGCCATGCAGCAGTGAATCACAGCAATGACCCACTGCACGCTGGAGCATTGCTCCCATGTGCCAGCACACACTTTAAACATTCCTGACTGGGGAGCAGTGCAGTGTGCTGCCCCTCCATGCTGTGACACCACTGCCAGGCCTCAGCACATCCCAGCTCCTCACACCAGAGTCATTTCAGCTTCTGAATACTGCCACCAGACCATTCTCTGTCTTTTCCAAAGAGCAGGAAGGTGACCAGGGCATCACAGGGGAGAGAAAGGGGTTTGATGCAATCTACACGTGTGTGTGAGTAGAACACGCAGCTGTATAATGGAAAAGCACAGTTTGAAATGTTTGTGAAGCAGGCCAGTAGTGGGCTGAAATGTCAGCACTTCTCTCCTTTTTATGTGGTAGGAGAATAAGATTAAATTCCCCTTAAATGCCGTAGTGGCTTCTGCCTTATTAGAATCATCTCTCATAACATTTTTAGAGTATTGTGTGGAATCCACTTAAATGAATCCCCATGAAATGAAGAGTGCTGTTAGAATAATCTGGCTCTTGTGTGGTGGGCTCTGCCTTTCACAGCAAGATTTGGCTGTGTGCTTGAGAGGGAGAGCAGGCAGCAGCTTCCCAGCTATTCATATTTAAGTATCTCAAAAGGCACCAAGACACTTGCAACAATATTGTATCACACTGCTATTTGAGCACGGAGAGAAAGAGCTTTGAATAATTAAAATCAATTAAAAGGCTAAAGGATAGGGATTCTTCTTGTCTTCAGAGAACACTTTACAGCAGTAGGTAAATGTTTTCTTGCCTTACCCAATAATTATCTCTCTCAAACACACCTACCCACACACAGTCTTGTGCAGCCACAGTCTCTCCTGGCTGAGATGCTGGAAGATCTCAAGGTCGGCTATGTGAGAGCTGACACCGGTGGCCAGAGCCCTCGCACAGCCCCGATGGGGGCTCCCAAAAGAGCTCCACCTGCCACAAACTGAACAGCAAAACCTGCTCTCACAACTCTGTGCATTCAAACCCTTCTGTAACTATGTAGCTGCTAGCAGAGCTGGGCTCAAAGTGACCAAAAAATTAAAATTCTAATGTTTTAGATGGCAGCACTTTGTGTGAGTCTGGTTTCGATTCACGGGCTGGGAGCAGTGTGGCACAAGAGCAATTTCATCTCGCCAAGCTGGAGTTCAGGACATTAATGTCGATTATCTTGGGGAAAAAAGAAATAAATCACAGCTAGCCCCTCGATCTGCTCCATCAGCTGATGTCTTCTCTGACTCAGAGCATCTCTACCTGAACGCCCACTGACCTCAGCAGTTCCTGGTGGTGATGCAGCTCTGTGAAGCAATCCCCAGGATTGCATTACCCGCTGATGAGGTGGCACTCCAAGCAGTAATGCAAACAGCGTGAGCCCTGAGATGCTTTCTGCCTCTCCATCCCCCTTGGCATGCTCCTCTCCCTGCCATGTCCCCCTGCCTCTCCTGAGAGCCCCAAGCATTTGGCTTTCCCTGCTGCCTTATTCAAAAACCCCCAGCACTTCCCATAGCATGAAATCCCTGGAACAGAAAGGAATGAATTGCTGGCTGACACATGCCCTGTGATAAAACAGCAGCTTGTGAATAAATACATAAAGAAGCCTTTGGGTCTGGGTTGGCTTCAGAATAGATCAGTTTATTTCTGCTGTGATTTGGGGAGTACAAATATCTTTACATTAGCAAGCAGCACACAACGGGGTTTGGATCCCAGCAAGGAATGTGTGTGGATTTGGGAAAGGCCAGCTCCAACCTTGGGACTGCCCACGGGGGGAAGAACAGTCCTGCATGGTCACACTCACCAGAAAATTATTGTAGGAGTTTAATAGTTAACTTCACCTTTGATAGCTCTTGTTCCACATCAGAACCTTCTTGCCTCCTTCCCCACTTCACTGACTAAATGAATTAATTGAAATTATGGAAATAATTTTGAAAAATACAGTGAACAAAATGACATCTTTGCTTTTGGGTGACAATATTTAAAATTTGAATTTTTCTGTGGTTTTCACAGGAAAAAAAAAGAAATCTGTTTGCAAGTTTATTTTTTATCTGCCAGCTGAAATCATATTCATTTGAAAATCTATAGAGAGAGAGAAAAGCACCAGAGCATTTCCAGGTGACCTGTTCTGTGGAAGGGGAAGCTCCTGTGCTGGCCAGTGGGTGCCAGTGCTGGTCACTGAGGGAAGGAGGGAACCACAGAGGTGAGTTGGAGATTCAGGTTTGGGCTCAAAAGACTAAAACAAGTCCATCCACTTCTGCCCATGAACCTGGCAAAAGTTGGATTTCTGGGCAGAGCACTGAGAGCCAGCAGGTGAGAACACCCAGTATAAAGCAATTTAAAAGCATTGGCAAGAACATTTCCTCCATCTCTGTTTAAGAGCACCCCTTAGCTAAACCTGATCCACAATTTCCTTGTGCATTCCTGGTTGTTTTAGGAAAGCATGTACACTCTTTTTTCCCCTGATATTTTTAGCTGAGCTCCCTGAAGAAAGCACAGACAATGCCCTGTCCTTCCTCTCGAGGTTCCTGGACAGCAGCAGCGTGGAGCAGCTCTCTGTGGCTCAGATGTGTTTCAAACACGGGCCAACTGCCAGGGTTTCATTAAGTGAACAACATGTGAATGTAACCACATCCAGAGCTGCCTCCATCCACGGAGCGCCCCGCGCCTCTGCACGAAAGCAGATGTTATGGAAACAGCCCAAGTCAAACAAGCAAGGCAAGATTACCTCCATAATGAGCTAAAAATTAGTTCTGCACCCTCTTGAAGGGATCAAAAAAAAAAAAAAAAAAAAAAAACCCAACCAGAAAACCCCCACTTGTTTTCCTAAAATAAACACTGCAAGTGGCACAGCCACACAGGCAGGTAGCAGCAGGTGTAAAGCATTTTCTTTCTCAGTATCCCATACATATAGATTTTAAAGATAAATTCAGACTCAAGACTAAATATATCCAAGTGAATCTAAATGGATATAAATTACTCCTTCCAGCATACAAAGCATACCAAGTAAGCCTCTGAATTTCTTTGCTTCTTAGACCCTGATTTATTATCTGGCTACAGGGAAGTGCTGTCATCACTGACATGTTTAGACAGATTAACACAAACTGATTATAGTCTATAAAATTATTAAGTTTGAAATACCTTTATTTTGCTTAATATTTTATTAAAAAATATCTTTGACATATGCATAGCATCCAGTGTGTGTTATTCTTTGCCTACACAGGCTATTCCCTCCACTTTTAATGCAGAAATCTAAAACACACACTTTTTCCCCTACCTCTGCCTTAAAATACTTTTTCTCCCACCACTGCACATCACTGTCCAACAGCCATGTGCTCTCAGTACTGGTGAAGGAAAAGGACTGGCCATGGTGGCAATCAGCATTTCAACTGCTAATTCTTTGCTCAATATGAATCTGAAACCAATGTTGCTTTCATCACCATCACCATTGTTCCAGGTCTGAGCCCAGGCTTTCCTTTTTTTGCAGTGGGGAAAATGAAGTGGATTATTGGGAAGAGGAGGCAGCCAAAATGGGAATCAGTGCTACTGAGCAAGAAGCCTGGGGGGTTTTCCCCACTTTCTCCCAACTTTCTATCCCTTCAGAGTTACTCATAAGGCACAAAAAGAGGAATTTTAAAGGGAAGTCCCTGCCTGGTGGTTCTCTGCCCACACAGAGATGTTCTTCCTCTCACCACCTCTTGCTCCACGGTGCTCCATCCAAGAAATACAGGAGGGGAGAACAGGGAAGCGCAGCAATGTAACTAGTTTCAAAGAAAAACTTTTTCTCCTCATCAGCAGAGCTGAAAGCTTTGAAAAACTCTTGCTTTCTGCACAACACGAACAGCTACACAAACTTTCTCTTCACTTCTCTTTCTCCCAGGAGGAGGGGAGTTAAGAACCTGAGAGATTTTTTATAGTTCTTCATTACTTCAAAATGAACACTTTAATTCAAATTTCAGCACAGTTTTGCTCTTTTTCTTATTTTTTTTTCCTTCTTGTAAATGAGCTATTGAATGAAAGGACTATTTTATCCATTTTTTGTCTAAACATTTTTGGGGGTGGAGTGATCATTAAAATATACTGATACATGAGTCCTTGCAGTTTGCAATTTGGCTTACATTGAGTAATAGTTATTTGTCTGAGTTAAATTAATGTTGATGGATTTCTTTCATATTTCTTCCTCACTCTGAATAAGATTTACTGAATGTAGCTTTTAAATGTCATTACATGTGTGGCGTTAATTCACATCTGCATTTTTCTGCTGGGAGGGGTAACCTATTTTCTGCTTCCACTCTCAGTAGCTGGGCTCACATGTTTCAGGGGCTAGTTCTGCCATTCACTGCTTTCAAAGAGCCCTGATTGGCTTCAGTGGGAGTTAAAAGCACTTCAGGGCTTTAAGAAAGAGGTCTGATCAGTTTTTAAAGTGTTCAAAGCTGAATGGATTTAACTATTATCCACGAGTTTTCAGAAGTTTCTTTCAGTGACAATATGAACCTCAGTGCACTTAGTGTGATTTTTTTAAAAAAAAAAGGATTTGGTATATTGTGGCAATAACTGCAGAGGAAAGGCTGCCTACAAGGAGTCAAAATCAGTTGTTCATCCAGCAGAAAGTCTCAGTCCATGGATGTCAGGTGGGAAGGCTTGGCTGGGAGACCTCAGCACAGCCAGGAATGTTGGCTCATGGCAGTTGGGACCTGGAGCCTTGACAATGCAGATTAAAACCTGGGACAAATTTATGTCGTGTTCAAACAACAAACTGCCCTGGGGACCCCCCTGGTCCATCCAGGCTGCCATGCTGTTCCCCTTCAGCCTTGCCCTCACCATTCCATCTGTGCTGCTCCAGCTTGGTTTTGCCACGTCTCCACAGAGCATCCAACACCTGCTGGCAGGGCCTGGCTGGATGTTCAGCGTCTGTCCCCTGGAAACAGCCAAAATTCCTGAAAAATTCAAAGAATGCTTGACAAAGCACCTTGGAGTTGGGGTTTTGAGGTGCGGCGAGCCCATTCCTCCATGTTCCCACATTGCTCAGTGATCCATCCCAACACCCAAACACAAGAACTTCTCTGAGCTTAAGCACCTGCAGAAGGGCTGGCATGTGGAGAAGTGCTCAACTGAAATGGAGCAACCTTGGAAGGAACAGCCCTTGGAGTCCAAAACTTAGCTAATGGAAATTGGAATGGCAGCACTGATTACAAGGGACTCTCCTAATTAGCGCCAAGCAGAGAGACAGAGCTTTCTGAAGCACAAAACACAGCACAGCAGAACATCCCAGCAGAACCCAGCAGCCTTTAGAACTCTGACCTCTAAAACCATATTCCTTTGGTCAGCTCGGTTGCAATGGTAAAGTGCTCTTAAAGAGGCACAATGAGTACTGAGGCTTACAAGAGCATTTATATAAAACATCATATATCTATCAAAGTGACAGCTGACTTTGAGTTAATCCTTGATAATTATGTTTCCTTGAGAATATTGTGGAATGTCTGGTTTGAGGAAGAAAAAAAAAACACATAACCACGTTGATTTGTGGCAGAATTATGCATGCGTATGGCTTTGCACGTGAAGCTGATCAATATGTGTCATTAGTGTCTACATACATAATTTTTATGGCTCTTTTTAATAGGGTTTGCTTTATGTTTTATTTTGAGATTGCTAATGAAAGACAGCTATTTATTTAGAGGTCAGCATTAAGCTTGTTGTGATGAAATATGTATTTACTTTCTTTGTACTTGATAAGAATAATGTATGTACGCTTATTATGTCGGCAGCATAAGATTTATGATCTCCACCACTATTAATGTCTTGCCTTTTCAGTGCTTGGATTTTGTAAATGAGCTGATAAGTAGATACACTGCTGTTCCTTAGCAACCTTAATTGAAATTTTTAAACTAAATACTTTCATTTTGGAGTTTCCCAGGTAATTTTTTTTTGGCACTCCTCTACGTGTTTACTTTCTCTTTTCCTCCGTTTGTTACAAGAAAATACCTCAGTAGTTTTTTCCTCCCCTTTTTGTAATTAAAAGAAAAAACAGGAGAGGTGACAAGGAAAGCAACTTTCAGCCAGTGATCCACAGCTTCTCCTGCACTCCTGACGTTTTCCCTGGCAGGCGTCAGCAACGCTTTTACGAGAAAACTGCGCCGTCCTCTCGCCACGACCTTTTTGCAAGTTTTCAGCAGCACATAAACCTGCTGCTAAGTTTATGGAAGGCCTGCTGCAGGCAGGCTGCTGCCCAGGAGCAGGGGCAGGCAGGGCATGCAGGGGCTCCAGAGGGGACAAACAGCATCCCCAGTGACCAGCAGCACCTGGGTGACGCCACAGCCGCTGTGGCTGCCTGCCACCAGCCCCACCTGCACCCCTGGCCACAGCAGCTCATCTCTGCCCAGCAAGGACACCCTCTCACCTGACCCTGCTTCCAGAAGTGCTGCTGTTGTTGTTGTTATCAATGCTTCTCAAATGATTTCCTGCTCATTTATTTTTTTAACAATAGGCTCCATGGCTGTCCTTCAGTGCCTGTGAAAACCCACCTGTAATGCCAAGTTAAATATTAAGTTACACATCAGCCTCTCTGCTTTCCTGTTAGAAAAACAAACAAACAAACAAACAAACATATATCCCTGTGCTCCCATCTAGGTACTGAGCTTGATTTTTCTTTATAGTTTCCATAATTTTCTGAGTCTTCAGGTGCCTTATGAAAGACCATACCCTGTAATCATGGCACTCATCTTTCAACAATTATTCATCCTCTTCCTCCTTGAGCTCTTTTTGGGGGCATAATGTTCAGGGGTGAGAGACCTGAATCAGTTTAATCCCTCTGCCTTTTTTCTCAGTGCTTTGGTGCATTCAATACTTTTGTCAGATGTAATTGTATCTGGGTAATGAGGAGATGAGTTCTGAGCTGAAGTGAAATAGTTACAAGGTGTGTGAGCTTGTCCCACACACAGAGACAGGAATTACAGGCTGAGGAATAAAAGTTTTCCTTGTCAGTGTGATCTGAGAGGTGTCAGAGGAGCAGCAGCTACCAAGAGCAGAACAAGCCAGGGCTGATTCAGCCTGGCTCCATACACAGATGGCAGAAAGCACCTGGATCCTCACATTTGTTTAGAAAAAAACTATGAAAAAAAAAAGGATTACAGCACATAGATTCTTAAAAAAAAAAAAGTTATTTTTAGAAGAGGCCCCAAATTAATCAAATCATCCACACTGCATTTAAGAAACCATTCCAGTAAATTCAGGGGGGGTTGGGATATATTGTCTGAATACTCCAACTGCCCATGTCACCCCAAAAGTGCCTCCAGGACACTGGGGTTGCACCAGCTTTTCAAAGACAACTGAGAGCAGAGCCACTCCATCCAAGTGAGCACCAGGCTGGCTTTTATAGCTGTTTTTGGACTTTTTAATCACCTGCTTTTGTGTGAATTCTGCTAAAGGGGAAAGGGTGTGGAGGTTTCAGAACTGGAGCTCCTAAAGGTGTAGCATCCAGCAGCTGCTCAGGAAATGTCAGAAATCCCCACGTCACCAGGCTGGGAAGGGCAGCAGAGAGAAGCACAAAAGCCACTTCACATTCACTGCAGCCAAAGGTGTTTCCTTTAGCTCCTCTTTTCTGAAAGAGGGGGGGAAGAGCTGGAAGGACCAGCCACAGAAGCTGAGCTGGCAGCACCATGGTCACTTCAGGAGAAGCTGCTTGCACAGGGGAAAGGCAGCAGTGACCTTTCACTGACACCCCAGTGGGCTTGGAGGGGAAGCAGCATCTCTGTGGGGCTGGCAGCATCTCTGCCTGGGGCACACACAGCCCTGGAGTCCTCCATTGCCCTTTCCTGAGCCTTTCCAGGGGTCCTGATGTTGCAATTGTGTGAATATCCAGTATTTTGCTCATTTAGGAATTAAAGTAATTTGTCACTTCAGGGTGGCTTTAGCAGGTCATGTCCTGCTAAAGGATTAACTATAAAGCAGGGGGAAATCTTCAGTGTGATGTGACACCTGACCTGTCACCCCCACCACTGCTGCTGGCATGGGCTGGAATTGTGGCTGAACAGCACCAGAAGAATACAAATGGTAAAAAGAAAGTTTCACTTGAAATCAAAACTTTCAACATCTGCAGAAATCAATAGCAACAAAAAAATATGTGGATATTCATCTCATTCATTTCACATCCACTTTATTGGATTTCTCTCAAACCCTCCTTTGCCCCCACCCCAAAACACCTCACTGAGCTGAAATCTACAACTTCTTTGGCTCCTGTTCTCTTAATTGGGGTAAATGTGGAAAATATAGTTTTATTAGGAGGTCTCTCAGCAGCATCTATGTCACTCATTGCAGTGAGCTCCCCAGAGTGTGCTGAAACAGGCTGGTACAGGAATAGAAGAAAGTTTTATGAAAAAGTAGTTGTTTTTCCCAGCTGGCTTCACCCAAGTGCTGCCAAAATAAAGCTCCTCACTCACACACCTTGGCTGTTTGCCTGCACAAGGTCTCCAAAATATCCAGTGGGTGGAGAACAGGGGCTTTTCCTTCCCCACCAGCTGACCCATCATGGTCCAATCACTCCAGTGTAAATCTATTTTTATCTCCAAAGGCAATCCAGATGATGACATAATGATTGTGGGAGCAATGCCACACAGGGCACCTGCTGAGACAGCTGAGAAAAAGCCAGGACAGTTCCCCAAAACTCTGCCAGCAGGGGAGCACCCCAGGGCATCTGCATGGGGCACATCCTGGCTGTGTATGGGCACCCACAGCCTGCAGCCTTCTCTGCCCACGGAGATGCCACCCCCCATTTTTTAGCAAGTCTATCTGGGTTTAATTTTTTCCTTTTGTTTAGACATCTCCAATGGTCTGCTCCAGCCTCAAGACACAGCCTGGAGCCTGTGCCCCAAAAGCCATGGGAGGTGCTCCACTGGATTTCAGGAGGTTGGAGCATCTCACCCATTACCATACCCACAGCCAGGTCACTTCAAAGGCAGGATTGCAGGGCAGAGGTGATATTTCTCTGCAGTGCTGGACCTCAGAAATGCAGGTGCCTCTTTGTTATATTGCTCTGTTGGAGATGTTTATGGCAGCATTTGGGGGAAGGGAGGCTTCAGCCCTCCAATTCCTGGGAGCTGGTTTAGTCCTGCAAGCTCAAGGCCTGAGGGTGCATTCAGAGCAAAATGACCAGAAGGAAAATAAGCAGGAGAGGGAGTTTTTATTAAAAATTTCAGTTGATGTAAATGTACTTCATTTTTCCTCAAAAGTGTGCAGTTCTGATCAGGTTTAATAAAGCCCCTTGAGACCAAGGATGTGGTAAACACAAACCAGAAAACAGTGGGCTCTGTCTGTAGCTCCTTGGTCAGACCAGCACCTGTGCTCCCATCACACAGCTTGGCCTGTGAGAAGACACAAGAGAACACACATGGTGTGTCTCCACTCACTGAGGAGAATTCAGGTGTCACTATACAATAACCTGAATTAAAATGGATTATGATTCAGGGACAACAAAACTCCAGTAACATGAAAAGGATTTTCTGCCCAAGTCCCATGCAGCAGGACATGGTTGGATTGTGTTATTTCTGTGCTTCTCTTCCCTTATCCTCTTCTTCCCCTCAGCCTCCCCAGTCTCCCTCCACATGATGGGTCTCCCTATTAAATCTCAGACACTTCTCAGAGTCCCCCAGACCCCTCACATCACCAGCCATGGACACCAAATGAGAGCTATATGGTTTATGTAGGGACAGAGGGTCCTAGAAGGATTTTGACCCCTCTCCCAGGCTGGATGAAGTGAGGGAAAGCCCATCCCATCCCTCCAATGGGGTTTGCAAAAGCCTCTCCTGAGCACAGGCTGGGGCCTGCTCCCTGATCTGACCTGACTTTGCTTTTCCTGGAGTGTGCAAGGGAGGATATGAAAGAGGATGTTACACAGGACAATAAATTTGTCTCTTGGCATCCTGCGTTGATAAGAGGAGGAAAATAAAAAAACCAAAACACAATACCATAACTAGCATTTTCAGGACAAACTGCCTGGCAACAGCTCTAAAAAGAGGAGGAAAGAACCCAAATGGCTCATTGCAATTAGGTAAAAGGATTTAAAACCACACATCCTCAGAGCCAGTGAAAGCCCAAGGCTGTGGAATGGCCCATCCCTCCATGGGATAAAACCCTGAATAACACTGTGCTATCCTGGCAGCACAAACAAAGTAATTTGGGTGTCCTGGCTGTTGGAAGCCTCTGTCCTGGCTGCTGGTTTCCAGGAGAGAAGGTGGCCCTGCCCTGGGTCAGTGCACTGCCTGGACTGTCCCCTGTGCCCTGTCACTGCCACTCAGCAGAGCTGGAGTGGTGGCTGAGGAGCTGTGGGGTAGGAGCAGGAGTTTTGGGTTTTTTGTGGTTGAAATGGCTCTCAAGGTATTAAAAAGTCTTTTTTTCCAGCTTCACAACCACAGAAGAAGTTGAGATCCTTTGGCTTTGGTTTTCAAGGTTATTTTCTCTTATCTATGACATTTCTTCTTTGATTTGCTGAGGTTTTTTTGGGAGGTCAGTTCACGGTACACTGACCGCCCTTGGGGTGGTGTTAGCTTTTTATACTAAAAACTACATGTATTTTAATTGCAATAATTTTCTAATACCTATCACTTTTGTTTGACAGTGTGTCTCTATTTTAAACTAATCCAAAAGTGTCACCAGCCCAGCAGAAGATGGAGGACAAGAAGAAAAAGAAGAAGGAAAAGACACGCACAGATTATTCTATTTTGTCTCTTGAACCTCCATTCTAAAATTTCCAAATTCTACTTTCTCACCCTGTGACAAATTCACTGTCATTCTACTCGAACTCTTGTGGTTTGTAATCTTCACACAAAGTTGGGAATTGTTTCCATGGGCTAAAATGGAAGGCACAGGTGGTTTTAACTCCGTGCCAAGGTCTCTGAGCCCCTGCCAGGGTCTGGAGTCACCCAGGGCAGCCAGAGGAATGTCCTGGGATCTGACACAGGAGGGCTCAGATGTGTCCCAGAATTGGTGTGCAGGGCTCTGGAGGAGCAGGGCCTTGGGGGACAATTCCATTCCTGCAGGGAGGTCACTGCTTCTGCTCTGGGTGCTCTGAAGGCAGCGAGGGGCTGGCACAGCCCGTGGGCACAGCTGGGGTGTGCAGGAGAGCCCCGAAGGCTCTGCTGCTCCTCTGAGTCACCACCCTGCCTCCTCCTCCTCCTCACCTGAGGGGAAGGAGCACCCTCAGCTTTCCAGGTCACTCTGATCAGACAGTGCCCACATCACACCAGCTCTGCCAGGCCCTGCAGTGCCACAGCTCACCCTGCCCAGGGCTGGGCACAGGTGACTTCACTTTGTCACTTGGCTTTCACCTGCAGGAGCCAAAAGCATTAGTAACCCACAGCAGGGAGCACAGGGCAACCTTCTTGCTTGGGCAACACACAGGTCTCCACCAAACACCAGTGTCTGAGCTTGCACAGGGTGGCTCACCTGGCTGCCAAAAGCAGAGAGCAGTCCTGCATTTAAACACCCCAAACAAACAAACAAACAAACAAACAAACACCACCTCTCTGTGGGCCTTTGTAGGTGAGCTACGAGCCAACAGCAATACCCATGGCCATCTGGACAGCAGTGTTAAAGAGTTTTGTTTTAAGTATTAACTGCTGGATTTAAAGCTCACCAAGCAGCTCCTATTAGGTTGGACTCAAAATTTCGTGGGAATGAAAATAATTGGGCTGCAGGTTGCAGCAGCTGTTGGGAAATAGTGGCAGGACAATGAAAGATATGTTGAAAAGAAGAATTTCTGTATGAGGCCTATGGCATTGAAAAAATTACTGGTTAATCATATGCTAATCAAAACATCAGAGAGAGTCAAAATTTCATATGGAGAGGTAACAGGGAAACCATACTTAACTAAATAAGGATCAACCACTGTTAGTGGAAGTCAGAAACAAATCCTTAAGTGACTGAATGAATAAAGAGCAACTGTTTCTACTTATACTGCCTGAGCATGTTATTTGTTTTCAGGAAAAAAAAGGGGTTAGGCTAATGCAAAACCTTAAAAAAAAATTTTAAAAAAGCAATTTACATAGGTCTTACATGCTTGAAAATAGAATGAAATAATTAATTTTTTACATGTTTTCTTGTTCAGAAAAATCAAAAGAAAATGCTGTCTGTTCTGTGTCTGAGCTGTCCATCCAACATCCTGGGATGATTAACCAGGTCCACACCTTTCACAACAGAAAACAGCAGCATTCCCTGCCCTATGCTCCCTTTCTCCCTCCCCGGGAAGATTGTATCATCAAAGCTCCACTGAAATATTGTTTTCCAGGGATTTCGCAGGCAAGCTGGTCCTGGAGGTAAAGTGCAGTGATAGGGACACATGGAAACCCAGAGTGTTCCACTCCCCAGGCTGCCCTGCACAAGCTGAATCTGTCACTTGCAGGGTGTCTCACTGTACCCCCAATGTAACTGCTGGGACACTTGGCATTGCCCTGCAGTTTCTGCTGGAGTTACCATCACATCCCCCAGGAAATGCTCAGACAATTTTCCAGTATTTTATTGCTGATCCTGGGCAGTTCCAAGCAGCAGCAAGGAGCTCAGGTGAGTCCTCCCCAGGTCCTGCAAGGAGCCTGTCAAGGGCTTCATCATCTCTGGGTTGAGTGAACGCTTGTGGGTGTGCAAACCCAGGGCACTGGGAATATTTCTCTGTCTGCTCTGGGGTGCCCTGACCCCCAGGGCAGCACTGACTCTGACCCTCATTCATGGAGAAAGTGTCCCAGACTTCAAAATAGACTGGAATCCACAAAAGTGTGAAATAGGTTATAGAGAGCAGTGCAGGTGTGTCACTGGGTGAGAAATTGAGGGTTTGGGGTTTTTAGTGTGTTGTGGATGGAAGCAGGATGGAGGGCACAGGGTGTCATCCTGGGCTTCTCCTTCATGCTTCTTCTTCCTCCTTCTCCATGGGTTTGGGTGGCATTCTGTAATTGGGCAGAAAAGTCCTCACTGTGGGCTCTGTGGGATCAGTTACTGGCTTAAAAGGGAAAATAATCCAGGTGTCAGTTCCTAATTGGATAGCTTACCATTAAAAGCCCTTGGAACAAGAGATTGTTGGCCATTTTGTGCCTTCTAATGAAAAGCTGCCCAACTCACAGCAGTGAGACTGTTTCACTGATAATAAACAATAAACACCTGAGTCTGAAAGTGAACTGCTGCCTCAAGTGCCTTCAGTCCAGACCCAGAGAAACTCAACAACTTGGACCCCCACATGTGGTGACACATGTGGGCAACTCCTCATAACCACACTGGAAAAGTACAAACCCGAGATCTGTCACCTCCAGCCTGCTGAGTGTCTAATTATCTGCCCAGGTATTGCAGGGCCCTGCTGGGAGTCCTGGCAAGCCTGAGAGATGTCTGCTCCTCCACGGCTGCTGGGGCTGCAGGCTGGTTGTGTAACAGCCTAAAAGCCATCCCAGAGCAGCGTGTGCCCCGTACACCTGGGCTGGTTTGCAAAACAGGTGTGCTCTTGGCTGGGCAGGGTGGGTCCGGCTGCGCCTCGCACGTCGGGTGGCATCAAAAGAGGCCCAGGGTTGAAAGTGGGTGAAGGAGACAAAAGGCAGGGCTGGGAGGGAAGCTTGGGTGGAGGAGGAGAAGCGGGAGAGGTGGCGGATGAGAGGCTGCAGTGTGGGCCGTGGTTACGCTGCAACACCGCCGGGAATTACCTGGGAGGAGAGAAGGGCAAGAGCTGTGCCAGAGCAGGAGCATTCCCTGGGTGCAGAGCATTGTGGTGGTGTTTGAGGGTCCCCAGGACAAGGGAAGAGAATCTTGACTCCATGTTTCAGAAGGCTGATTTATTATTTTATGATATATATTATATTAAAAGAAAATTATATATTAAAACTATACTAAAGAAAGAGAAAGGAGACATCCGAAAGCTAGAAAGGAATGAATAATAAAATCTTGTGACTGCTCACAGCCTGGACCTGTGATTGATCATTAATTAAAAGCAATTCACATGCTGGGTAAACAATTCTCCAAATCGCATTCCAAAGTAGCAAAACATGGGGAAGCCGAAGCTTCTCAGGAGAAAAAATCCTGGCAAAAGTATTTTTCATAAAATATGTCAGTGACAGAGCATGAACGTGCCTCCCGTGCCCTGGGTGTGCTCAGGCACCCAGAGCTTGACTCTCCATCACTGGGGGATTCCCTGAGCTTAGAGGTGCCCAAAGCACATCAGAGTCCTACACCTCCTACATGTTCCAGACTCTCCCCAAAACTCAGTTTTCAGCTTTTTTCCCCAGGCTCAATTTCCCTGGCCTTGCTGTTTGGGAAAGGCAGCAGCTCTCCATCCTTTTTGATGTGACAGAGGCAGCCTGAGCGTGGATGGGGCACAGCTGGGACCTGTCAGGGTGTGAGAGGTTGGCAGGAGGCAAAGAAGGAAAGATTCAAGGGCTGGCACTGCCTGCTTCCACCCCAGGAGGAGAAGGAGCTCCTCCACACACAGCACATCCCGTCACCCCAACACTGACTTGCCCAGACCAGTCAGTGGCCTCTGTACAGCAATTAAACTTTGCTGGAATGGTAAAGTCAGTCTCTATAAATCCAGATCCAAACTGAGTATTTTTTATGATGGAGGCCACAGCTTAACATAATTAACTGTGACTTACACGCTGGTTACTCTGGTGTGATGTCAGCTTCTCCACACTGTTTATTTTAATTAAAGCAGAAATTGTAGGTCTTGAGTGCTGGTAATTACAGCCCGTGGACTCAATTTGCCAAAGCCCCTAATTAACCTGTTATGTGTCTACCTGACTTGAGGTGTTAGTTGAAACATGACTGGTGCAGTGGCATTATGTTGTCTGCAGTGATGGAAATACAGTAGGAAGACATGACAGGCTCTGTGATGGAGGATCCATATTTTAAGCTATTCTGCATGACATTCCTTTCACTTTTATGTAGATTACCAGTTTCCTACATGAGACTTTGTAAGTGATAGACTAGCTGAGAAAATGGATTTGATGAGGAGTAGCCCTTTTCCAGAATAATTGTCTCCTGTAAATGCTCAGGAGGGTTTGTAAATCTGGTACTTTTGTGGTAGCAGATTGCAGCAGGACAGGGTGTGCTCCTATTAGGACGTCTTTCCCTCTGGAGGAAGGCTGGTCATCTTTCACCTTAATGCTTACAAACACTTCTGCCTGTCCTTGTCAGCTCCCTCTGCCTCAAGACACTTTAAAATGAGAGTACTTCTCTTCCCAGTTCAGCCACAAACTCCTGTCATTCCAAACCCTCTAATTTCCCATCTCGTGCCTCTTGTCATGTTCATGGTATTCATGCCCCCATAAAGGCTTTTTCCCTTGTTCCCATATCTCCATAGTTATTTTAATTTCTCCTTTCTAGACCTGTGTGGACCAGCCAGATGTTTCACCACCAGTGCAGGAGGGAGTCCTGCCATTGCCCACAGTGGCCAGGATCAGAGAGAGAGACACACTCCTTGGTTTCTTCTGAACCCAAAAACCACAGCTGTCCAAAGGCTTGGAGCTGCACTGACTACAAAGAGCATTCATTTACTCTGTTAGACAAATGCTTCCAAGTGGAGAGGCTTTGCACAGATCAGTCTCTACACAACTGGAACCTGTGGTTTTGGAGCAAAATACACAACAGGTACAAATTAGGTAGCTCTCTGCTTAGATTTACAATTTAATTGGTTTTTTTCTCATAAATTTTCTCTCCTTACTAATTTCTGTCCTTCTCATGCAGTGATTTTGCAGTAAACCTGCACCTGAGTGGTTATTGCAACAATGCAAAAATATGTGAAAGACTAATACCTAACAGTTTCTTGTTGGCCTACATGTACCCATCCATCTTCAGAAGTCTTTGGTTTGGGGTGAAAAGTGTCCTCTATTCTTGAACTGCTAAAAGAAAGCAGTCTTTTAAATACAAATGTGAGCCATGGTGCTGTCTTTTAATTGGATGATGAAAAAAAAAATGCAAGAATTTAATTTATGGGCCATATATTTGAAAAGAGAAGATACACTAGGTCCAGTTTATACTAGAGAAATAAAGGTGTGAAATTCCATAGGCTGTTCTTCCCTTCAGTTTTTAACCATTTTAAGCACTTTGTTTGGTACAGATTTCCCATGCATTTTGTGGGGAGAGTGAGTGTATTCCATGTAACCTGTCATCATTCAAAGCTGTATTAGTTCATTAGTCCATGAGAGGAGAGCTGGGGGAAGGAGAGGGGGGTGGAGGGAAAGGTGCACTGTGTGTGCACGATACATGTTAGCCAACATCCCACAACACATTAATCTTCACCGGTGAGGAGAGACAGGCCAGCTCCTTGGGGCTCCACCACGGTAACCCTCTCCTCCTCATTCATGAAGATAAATGCCCTTGGAGTGATCAGCCATCATGTTCTCTTTATGCATGTGCCAGATGTTGCTCTGTGAGTCAGCCAGGGAGAAACCCTCTCCACGGCGAGCAAACAGGAGCCAGCAGCAGCAGCCTCCCCACAGGTGTGCCTTCCACCCGTCTGTCCATCCTCCTCCATCCCTGTGCTCCTGTGCCATGAGCTGGCAGGTCATCCATCCTCACCTGCTGGGTGGAGCCAGGCTGGGGGAGCCCCATTGCCATGGAGATCGCTGCTGCTGCTTCCCCATAAGGTGTAAATGACAGGGTTTTCCTAAATCCATTGCCCAGGAGCATCTCACGCAAGGCTGATGAGGAAACAGTGAAGAATAAAATGGGTGTGGAGTTTTCTGGGGCTTGAGGAACAAGCTGTGACAGTGCATTGCCTGGCACGGTCTTGTGCTTGCTTTCCCTCTTCCTCCCTTCCAGAGGTTGGACTCTGCTGACCTCAGATAACCCAGCCAAGTGCCTGGTGCCACATTATCCACACTACCTCTGGAAGATGCCAAGCAGAGGTTTTCCAGTCTGTGAGGCTGTTCAGAGGCAGGGGCTGCTTTGGAGCGCACTTACACTGATTTCCCCTGCCCTCTTTCTCTCCTTGTCATCCCCATGGCCTCAGTTCCCATTACTTTGACACAGCAGTGGCCAAAGCAGGGAAGCAAATCCTGTGGATGGAGTCCCAGAGCCGGCTGTGAGGCTGGACTACCCCAGCTCCTGCAAGTCTGAACAGAACCTGATCCGTGCCTCCTATCGGTCACTGCCTCCTCCCACCCTGAGACTCTGAATTCCCAGCAAGGGCAGCCTAATCCAAGATAAAACATAGAATTAAAGAGAGATTAAGTTTGTTTCAACAGCAAACTCCAAACTGTTGGTAATAGGCATGAGTCTTCTTGTACAGAAGAAGTGGAATCTCTTTTCCTTTGGAAGACAGCAGCCAAGTTCCCATCCAGGCCCTCCAGAATCTTGGCGTGTATCATTTCATATATTAGAAATTATTCTAGGTAATTATACTGCTGTTGAATTAAGGGAGAGACAGAAATCGTAACACTAAGTATTTTTATTTTTATTATCACTGACAGTTGCAAGGTTCTCACTAGAATGGGAAGCTCAGACTACCTTAAATTTATATAAATAAAAGAAAGACCCACGGGATCTCGGCATTTTTTTATGTCCTGAAGAAATACCCAGGAAACACAATTAGCAGAATGCAGTTGGATCATTTATAACAGAAAACCCAGCAGATTCATTAAAGCAGCCAGTTGCAGCTGTTGGCAGCACACAGGGTTAACTGAAGGCTTTCTCCTGCAGTGCTGTGGGACACACAGGATGGTGTGTTAATCTTCCCAGGATATGCAAGGAAATTGCTGGGCAGGTCTTCATGAACTGGATCAATCAGAGGGCAGCCTGGGAGCTGGCTGCTCCATTTGGCTGCTGTTCAGAAGCACACATGCCAGGGAGGGATAGCTCCATCCTGAGCTGCTGTGTATCAGTGCATCAGCTTGTAGACATGTGCTAGACAGCTTGAGGAGGAGACTGCCATGAATCAGCCATGTGAAAGGGCTTGTGTTTTCTAAACAGGAGCAAACTGCTCCAGGCTCAGATTTAGGACTCTGGTTCAGAAGACCAGAAATATGTATTCTTCACATTTATCTCTGAGCCCCACTGTTTTCCCACAGATCTCCCCACCTGCATGTGCAAGTGCCCAGGCTGGTACCTCCTCCTGGTTGGGCAACTGGGTCAGTAACACCATTGCCCAACCACAGAGCTCCACTGCACTCTGGCATAGACCAGTATGAGCTCTGGGATCCCTGCAGTCAGGAGGCTCAAACACCTCTAGGTTACAGGTCAAGAGTCAAGACATCTGGACATTTAGGCTGCAAGTTCATGGCAGCAGGGACCGTTGCTTTGTTCTGTGTTTGGATGTTGTCCTGCCCATGGGGCCATGGCTCCAGGTTAGGGCCCTGCAATGCCACACTAATACAGTGAAATTAAATAATAAATTAGCAGCAATAGCCATAGTAATTAGCACTTGCTTTGACTTGTTGCCACGGACCCACCAGCCACAAACATTAGTCAGGGTTTGTGATCGTGTCTTCCAAACTGCAACTGCTTGCAAAACACCTACAGTCTCTTCACACATGGAAAAGGGGGAACAAGTCAGAAGAACAGTTGTCTGCAACAGATCTCATCACCCAGATCCTTCTGGGTTGGCAGTGTTTTCCTCTAGCTGTAAAAAGCCTCTCCCCACTCAGGTTCCATCAGGTGCCTGAGTACTGATCTCTGCCAGGTAAGGTCCTACACTGCATCTCCTGTGGGGAAGAAAATGAGGGATGATGCTCAGCTGGATTTCTTCTGTCTGTCATTGAGTATCAGTCACAGCATGAGTTAAAATAGGGGCAAAATAGGATAAATGAAAGGGAGTGATTGAGAAGATGTGGGCGATGTGACAGACAAGCAAGCTCCTTGCATGTTGATGAGAACGGCATTATCCAGGCAATGGTTGATTTCTTTTTGTCTTGTTTAAAGGGGCAGCATCTTTGAGAAGCCTGGATTTCTTAAAGGATAATAGTTATATTGCAGAAAAATCCCATGTCTTCCCAGCTAATCAATTCTACATTCATTTAGCCAAAAAAAAAAAAAAAAAGAAAAAGAAAAATACAAGGCAAATTAAAAAAACAATTTCAAAAGAAAACCAGTATGGGACAGGAAACCTTCATAGGAGTTGCCAGCCAAACACACAAAAAATGGGTCTGTGAAAATGGGAACCTGTTGTGAAACAAGCTGATATTTCAGTGAGGTTTTAACAATTCACAGCATCACAAAAATGGAAAGTCTGCCAGCACTCAAGAAGAACATGTGAGAAAGGCTCTTGCAGCCTCTGTGTTCATCTTTCATCAGAGGTGCTTGCTAACGCCATCACACCGTTCTGCTTTTACAGCCCATGCTTTGTACACATGCATTATTCCCAGGCATTTACTGCAGCCCTGCAATTTGGGGAAGTACAGAACATGGAGATCTATAGAAGGAAAATGCGTAGATGGATTTGAAAGCAATCCTTGCTGAAGGAGCCTTAAGGCCTAGGTGTGTTTAAAACCTTGACAAAGTTACAGAAAGATGAAAGAGAAGGCACAGGAAAACATATAATTAAAGCAGCGTGATGTTACTGTGCACTTATAAACTCAGAATGAATGTGGAGAGTTTTATCACAGGAGGTGCAGCTCTGCTGTCACCAGCTTTCCCATACAGAGGTCATTCAGGCACAGAAAGGCCAAAAAGAGACATCAAAACTGCTCCTAAACAGGGCACGAGTCGAAGAGGAGCCCCATCAAAGGTAGTTTGGAAAGAGCAACAATAATGAGCAATTTGGTTATGAAACAGAAAACTCTAGAGGCAGTTTAAGGAAGGCAGTCCAGGTCAAAGTTGTTGTGATGGGAAAGAACTTTTAAATTGTTCCAGGTTTAAGGGGACCCAATGTTCCTTCTGATAGAGGAATCAGTTCCAGCTGGAGATGGGCCAGTTTAGGATCTATGAAGAGATACCAACTGAAATTCCAAGGGAGGATAGGAACTGGTAGGTAGGATTAGACTTCTCATGCATTTTATCTCTGATCTTGACAGTGAGAGCAACCCAAACCAGATAACTGTGATGTAGATAGAAGCAGCCATCCCACAAGCATTTAGGGGCAATTCCTTGATTCAGGGTTCCAGTGTGATTTGTAGTAACAATCAGTGAGAGAGAACAGCATGAATCAGGGTGATGTTCACAAAGTCATGGTGTTAAACACAGTTACTGCTGTTACCAGAGTGAGGATCTGCTCTGTAGCATGTTGGAAGGAGCCCAGTGCATATCACAAGCTGTCCTATACTCCACTGGTACTACAGGGAGTTAATTCTCTCATAAGCCAGGAGCAGCAGTGAGGCAGCACAGTGCCCATAAGGAGGGAAAGTGAAAATAGTGTTGAAATAGTGTTTCAGTGAGACAAGCTGCAGCTCTCTGCACCTCACACTCCTGCAGTCAGCCAGTCCAGTCCCCTGCTGGCATCTCGTAGACCTGTGCCAACTTCATTTATGCCCTCCAAACTCACCATTTGAAGGTCCTGCACAGATCTCTGCAGCTGTGTTATCCTTCTGCATGAGTTAGAGGAGGTTCCATAACCCAGGGAAACACCCAACCTCTCACCAAAACCTTCACCCCACTGCCCCACTGTCCCAGAAGCTGGTGGAAGTGAACTGCTTTCATCAGCTTTTAGCTCTCCCAGTGTCAGTGTCTGACCCAAAATGATACTCTGGGTAGCTCTCTATCCTACCACAGGTATTTCACAAATACTTGTCATGGCCTCAGTTTCCCCTCTCTGAAATGACATCTTTGAGATATTCAGGAATTACCAGTTTTCCCATTGCCATTGGGAACAATATGGTTTCTGTGTTCCTTACTGGAGCACACGAAAGTGATTTCATGGGATCTTCTACTTACCATGGCCAGAGGGGCTCACACATGACAAAATGATATCTGCAAGAAATAAAATAACAGGGCAAGGGAGTGGAGGGAAAGCTGAGACCATGGGCTGGTGATCCAGCTTGCTGGAGCCACAACAGAGGACAACAGCAGGGCCAGGAACCAGGACCTCAGCCTTGCCAGGGCCAAGCCATCCTTTCAGCACTGATCTCTCTTTTGTGTCCACACCAACAATCTCATTCATGCCCTAAATTAAGCAGGAGATTTCCTGTGTCTGCAGAGATACCAACAGCATCTTTTGGCTGGGTGGGGTCCCAGGTATTCTCTTGTCTCAGGTGCCATCCAGAACCATCAAGGATAGGAATGATCCTGCTGCTGAGTGGCCTCAGCTGTCATCAGCGATGCGATGACTGTTCCTTGTGTGAGCAGGTTAGAGCTAAGGGAAGACGAGGTGTGAGGGCTGTGTTTATTTCACTGTATTTTAATGAAGAAACTGGAGCTGCTGTCAGCATTACCCGTGGGTGCATCAGCCACAAATCAACACTTAAATAAATGAACTAAATGACGTGATGTCAACTCCATATTCACAGCAAAGTACTTGGTCGAAGCACAGACTGAGCACTTTGTAATGTTCTGCCTATCCCCAAAATAACCCTTCGGGTAAAAGCCTGAACTAATTAACGAGTAGGCGTCCTGTTCTGAAAGGCAAAGAACTCAGGGGACACAAATGTTAACACTGAGTATCACCGAAACTAATCAACACTAGAAACGTCTACAAAAATCTAAATCTGGTCTTTCTCATCCTCACCTCACACCAGCCAGAGCTGCCAACAGCAGAGAAATCTCAGCTGCTCCCCTGGGGTGCCCAGTCCCCCTGTGCCCCAAGGGAATATTGGTGGGAGCCATCAGCAGGAGGGTTTGGCTGGTGCCAGCCCCAAAGGTGGAGCAGGGAGAGGAGAGAGGCAGGTGAGCCAGGAGTTCCCAGCTCTGAGAAGTGAGAGCTGGTGCCAGCCCAGGTGACTCAGGCCCTAACGCAGGTGCCTGTGACAGAGGCTGCTGGCCCTTCCCATCCCTGAGCCCTTTCCTGGGATGCTGCTCTGGGTCAGTCCCTCGAGCAGTGCTGAGCTCTTTGTCCCCAGCTCCAGGGGGGATTGCTGGGCCACTTTGCTGCACTGGTCACTGAGGACAGGCCCTGCTGTTTGTCTGGGAGGGCAGTTCCCTCCAGACCTCTCCCATATCACACCCTTGCATTGCCTCCTGGACATGCAGGGGAGGTACAACACCTCTTACTGCTCTTCTGGCCTTTTGCCCCACAGAGCACCAACATTTCCATATGAAGCCATTTGCTGCTGCACTGGCAGTTTTTTGCTGAGTGGTAGCAAACTTTGTCTAAAAATAATATTAATTTACCCTCTTTGGCCCTCAGTTTAACCACTCAAATATACAACTTTAAGGAGGTGGCAGCTGCTTTGATCTGCTCCAGTGAAGGTGGATAGAAAGTTTGAAGCTTGCTGGAAGGCAGCTGTTTTTCTGCTGTGGCCTTCTGGGAAGATCTTGTGGGTAAGGGAAGGATTAAAGCCCAGGTGACGCCTCTCAGGACCTTAATTAGTAGAGGGAAACACCTTGATAGCTGCATTCTGGGACTGTCTCAGGCAGTTATACCACCTCTGGGGCCCACACTGCTCCTGCACAGTCATCAGAGCAGCTCCCCTGGGTGCAGGGAAAACTGAGAAGGAGTGACAAAAAGCTGAAAAACACAGGAGCCTTCAACTGCATCTACATTTTGGAGGGAGCCTGATGAATTTACACAGTCCCTCTGGCTTTTATAGTCTCTGTCCAAGGAAGATCCCCTTCCTGTAGGAACTCCACAGAGTTTGGGTGCTGCTCTGCTGGCTGTAATTAAGTGCTCCTTGGCTAAATGGTTTTGTTCAGTTTATATGTGATACTTTCCTGGAAGGCTATTAAATGCATGCTGTTTTCCTAAGATAGAGGCTTTTGAAGCTATTCCAGGCTTTCATATAAAGATTCTTTTAGTCAGTTGCAGTAAATAGGAGGATGAATGCTTTTCTGTGAGTGCCATATGAGGCCATCAGAGGCAGATGGAGAGCTCTCAGCACAGCTGTTTTTGTATTTGGTGACTGGACTGGTTCCCCTTACAGAGATTCTGCAGAAGTCCAATGGATTTCACTAGAGACTTGTGCAAAGCTGTCCTGGTATCACAAACCCTGGTGCAGGCAATCAGGGACTTTCCATCAGTCCGTATGACACGAGAAATGCTATTTTGAGACACCTCCTCTTCCTCTTACCCAAGTTGTCTCAAGGTTTTGAGTGCTCTCTGTTCAGAGCAGGTCAGAGCCCTTTTTCCCAGTCAGACACAATGTTCACTTGTGCAAACCCACAGGAAGAGGAAGACTGCTCTGGAGCCCTGCAGCATGAAGGAGACCCCAAAGCATCCATGAGGACCAGTATGGATAGATTGGTCTGCCCACAGGTGTCTTCTGTTGAAGTCTTCCTCAGATCTTGCCTTGCTTTCAGCTTTGCAGCTTGGGCAAGCATCAGTCAGCACCTCAGCAGTGCCAAAGTCAAGACAGAGAGCAAATGGATCAGGCTGCTGCACTTGCTCTTCTATTGACTCTTTAATCCCTGAAACTAGCAACTAAATTAGCTAAGGCAAGGGCTGGAGTAGTCAGTTACTTACTGCAAGAAAACCATCCAGGTTCACTTATTTCTTAGGAAGGAGCTTCAAGCTCTCTTGCATATTAGAGATGGAGGGAGCAGATTTCAGAGGAACTTGCCCAGCTCTTTTGATCCCTCTATGCCACAAAACCATCGTGAGTTCAAATCATGACATGCAGGCTGCAAACAGTGATGGGTTCTGGGGACTGAGAAGGAATCTGAAATTGGATCCTGGCTTGAAGTAGGCATGTGACCAATCTCCAAGCATCCCCAAATTCTGATGTGGAAAGAGCTGGTTCCGAATGCTACACATAGTCCCCAGTTCTATTAAGGTCCAAAGTGATTTTTATATTTCTTTTCTCTGAATACCATCTCATATATAGCCCACATACCCCTCACATAGGGACGCTTTAAAATGAGGATCAAGTTCTCCTCTGTCACAGAGCATTGAGGAGAGATTCAAAAACTCAGGAGGAGCCTATTAAATGTTTTAGGGCAGGTTGCCAGTTCTTTTGCCAGCACACAGACTACTACAAATTCTTACACGCACATACATAGTTCAGACTCGCCCTGCACAGTGACACCAACCGCATTTAATTCCCATGCATACCATCCCTCCTTGCCAGCCTCCTCTCTGAGCTTTTTTCCTTGTTCTCCACAAACACAATTCTAAATTCAGTCCCTGAGTTTCCATTTAGGATGAGCAAAACAGAGCTTTAAACTCTGAAGCTCTTTTAACCCATTTGCTCCTGGATCAAAGAGCTTCCCAGTTTTGTTCCAACAACTCAGGAAACTTTCCCCCACTGAAATCATGGTAAGAAAAAAATAAAAAAAAAGGAGGTCTAAGAAGAAATTAGTTTTAGTAAGGTGGAGCATGGAGCAGTTTTCTTTCTCTGGTGTGGTTTTACTTGCAGAAATGTGAGTTAAAGGAATGATGGTGAATACAATCTTAGGACTGATCTGAGTCTTCTATGAATATTCCTTTGTGGAGCACACTCCAGTGTATTCTGGTCTGGACTTGTGGCTGGGAGTTCAAGGTCACATTAAAGAGGCTGACAGGGCAGCTCAGATCCTGCAGCACCTGCTCATGCCTTGGCTCTGATCCTTTTTCAGCAAAACAAAACTCACATTAATAACTATAAAAAAACAAGCTCCTGACATGCCAACCAAGCTCCTGACATGCTGTGAGGTTTCAGTTTGATTTTTTTTTTTTTCTTATGAAGAGTGAAGCATTAGCTGGGGCACGGGGTAGGTGCATCATTCAGCACTGATGGAGTTAATTGTGATCCCTTTTCCTATGGCCATCCAGTGCTGCATTGTCCATGATCACAGCACTGTGTTAAATGTGCTGCTCTTCCTGGAGCCATAATGTGAAATACTCAGGGCTGTACTAACAAAGACCTTACACTTCGTTTTGTGTGTGAAAACATGGAGCTTTTCCATGGGCAGTTCCTGGCCCCTCATGGCATCATGGAGCAGCCTGTGCTTTTACAGTTCACTGAAAGCTGCCTCAGCAGATCCACCTGAAATATCTGTTTTCCAGGATTTAAAATTTTGCTGAGAAAAAAAAAAAATCAATGGGCTGAAACCTCTCATTTGAAGATCCATCCAATGAGTATATTGCTCCAGATTTTGTCATCTTTACAGGGTGAATTTCCATTTCCTTGCAAATGAGACTGGTAAGAATCACCAAAAGAAAGAGTGAAAAAATCTGAGTATTAACTTCAGAGGAGGCATGTTTTAAATTGAGCAATGAGCACCTTGCGTATACAGTCATGAAATACCTATTTCCCCAACAAGGAATTAGTTATTGATAAATCCACAGTGTGATGTAGCAACAACTTCCAATGTTCTGTAAGATAAGAGTTATCATTGAATCAGCCAGGAGAATGAGATGAAATGCATGCTACATAATAAGCGTTATTCTTGTGGGGGTGCCAGCTCCAACCCAGCAATTCCAAATTGAAGCTTGCTGATGGTTTTCATCACTGAGCTGCTCTGAGCTCTGAGCTTTGTGCTCTGGCCCACTGTTGCCTGGTGGCTGTGTAATCATGGGGTTCCTGCTCTCTGCAGAGGCAAAGAGAGGGTTTCAGTCACAGTCTGCACCAGCCTGGCCTCTCCCTCCCCACCCTGCCTCCCTGGGTGGTTTTGCTTTTTGCTCCTGCTCCTTCAGCCTCTGCTCCCACCAGTGCTGCCCCTCATCCTCCCAGAGGTTTGGAGAACTTGCAGAGTGGATCTTAAGTGGATGTGTAGCATTGACTGACAAACTGAGGATTTCATGGCATTATTTGATCTTTTGATGCAAGTCCTTTAAAGAAATGATCCACCAACATGATCCATTTTAATATTTTTTGCCCAATTCACTAATTAAATTACTTTATTGTAAGTACTGCATGTTTTATAAGGAAATTACTTCTGTCTCATGGCAAGAAATTGTCTCAAACATCTCCTTGCCTGCCCGTGTTTTGGGTTGCTGCAATGACCTTAATGCATATGTTTCACTGAGCCTCCAAAAGTGCTGCTTGGCAAAATGTGAGATACCTGGGCTCAGACCAACATAAGGTACATGGAAAACTGAACATTTTGCTGCACAAATGCAGAACATCTAGAGCATTGCAGGTTTACACCTGTGCAATTACTTTGATGTAGTCATGCTGGAGAGAAAAAAAACTCAATGTAGAGGAAGATTTCAGCTGACAGAGAAAATAAAAACACAGCTTGTGGTTGTGTGAACTGATCTGTGATAAAAATGTTTGCATAAAATTACATGCAAATCACTGGGAAGTACAAACATACCCACAAGAAAGTCTGTTCCACTCAGGACCAGAAGCAGAAGTGCTGGAAATATAGGAAGCAAACTTGACCTAAAGGAAGTTACAGGGTGAGAGTATCTTTCAGCCAAAATCAGTGATAAAGCACTCAGATACCTCTCTGGGAAGGAGACCCCCCTCCTTGGTTTGGCAAGTGAACAGTTCCTATCTAGCTCAGAAAATATTAGGTAGGCACCCAAATTTTTTTACAGAATTTAAACGTAATTGAAACCTGTAGAAGTGCATGTCATGGTGAGCAATTTCTGGGACCTTGTCTGCCTATTTGGAGGTGGAGTTTGGGATGGGCATTCAAGATACAGCAGAGGAGGCATCCCAGCCATGTGTCCCATTCACTTTGTCAAGCCATGATTATTCTGGGTCTCAGAAATCATAATTCTCTTGGGGAATGAGGACTGCCCAGCCAACATGACCATAAACTCCAGGTCAGTGCTCACCTACTGAAGAGAGTTGCTCATGTTGCTCATGTTTGAGACTCTTGACTATTTCTTGAAGGAGACTTTGCCTCATATTTTGTCTGCAGGTGGCTTCCCCAGTAGGGTGAAGGTGGATCTTGGCTGCTTGTGTGCTAAACTCTCTGACTGAGCCACCAGAATGCAACCAGGATTTTCCTGAGGCAGTATAATACATGGACATGCATCTTTTTAGGGGTCTAATTGGGCAAAGATGTGCATATGTATAGGTAAGTATGTGTAAATTTAAAAAAATTTGGTTTCACCCTAATTTTAACCAAAGATAGGAAAAGTAATAATTATAACTTAAACAGCATTGATGCAAAATGACAGCAGTACTTTGCTTATCTGATCTTATCATTCCTTTGATGGTCTGGTTGCACAATGATTACAGCTAACTCTGCAGAGGCTGAGAGATAGCACAATATTGCTCATGGAGGTTATCATCTCGCTGCTTCTCATCACAACCCCACTGTCATTAATTACCCAAGCCTGAGTTTAACCAGGAATACTTCTCTTTAATATGTATGTCCGGTTCCCATATATTTCAGGGAAAAGCATTGACTTAATTGGCAAGAAGGACAAACAAAAACAAACTCTCCTGAGATGTTAAGCACATACAAAAATCCAGATGTTTCCAGCATCAGGGTTAGGGGTTTTTTTATTTTCCTTTCTTTTGGTCTCTGTTTTCCTGCCAGGCCCACAGGAAAGCACACACAGAATGAAGCCACTCTCTAATGGTAGCTTTGAGGTGCAAACTCTACAAGCAAGAAAAAACAAACACGGTCAAAACTGAGCGTTTTCCTCCTTTGTCATTTCTTCGGCCGCTGCTGAGACCCAGGCTTGTACCTGGGGTAAGAGTTTTTCCTGTTTCTTCCAAGGCCACACTTATGTGACTTCTAAGGCTGGGGAAGAGGGGGCACGAGGGGGTGGGTGTCTCATCCCACAGCTCCTTCCTGCAAGAAGTTGAAGTGCTGGCTGCCCATTGATCCCGAGCCGGCGTGTGGCGGGGGAGATAAAGCCGTGTTTGTTGTACATCTCACGCTGGCCAGGGCACCCTTATCTCTGCTGCAAATCGGGGGCAACATGGCTTGTGTGGCTTCTTGGGGAGGCTGGGGTGGGGGAAGACCTTGTGCTCAGGACTGAGGAATTTCTCTTATTATCTGATTAATCTTTAGGACTTCCCTGCCTTCCTTCCCCTCTTCTTACAATCGCACTGTGTGCAGGCCTGGAGGACTCCCGGGAGTTTGAAGGACACGCTGATTTATTCTTTATTCATGGCTGCATTAATGAAGGGCAGTAGTCTTTCCAACTCGGTGGGTTCTCCAGACTTGATAAAACTTGCATAAAAACACTGGGAGGATTCATTGTTGCTACTCCTCTGCTTTATTAAATAGCTGCTGCATTAGGCACTCTGCAAAGCATTAGTGCAATTAGTGATCCACATTTATATAAATTTGATAGTGACCTGTGATAAGAGAATGATACCATAGCATCTTGCTGATGCCACTTTTTTTCTTGGAGTGTTATTTCCCAATATCTTACTTCATCCTGACCCAGCAGTAATGAAGTCAATGAAAACTTTTCTTTTGATGTGAGAGGGAGCAGCAAGAAACTCACCCTTAAATTCCTCACACAAACCTCACTCTCATTAAAGTTTTTGGAAAAAACATATGTGTCCAGCTTGTATACAGAAATTATGCTGATTGTTCCTTCTGGCTCTAACAAAAAAATAACCCCAACCAAACCAAAAAACAACAAGCAAGATAATTTGGGAAAGAGAGCCTAAGTCCAACAGAGAATATTTTTCCAGTGTATTAAGTAAGTACCATATATTCCATGGTTGTTCTTACTGCTCAGTAGGGGAACTCATTTTCAATGGAGGATAGCAAAGTTAATCCTGTTCTGTTTTCTTTTGCTTACTAAAAGAGCTTGAAAGACAAGCATTTGTTAATTGTATGTACAGAAAATGCACATGCAGAGCTCAGTTTAATCCCCAAAGTTACAAAGATTGCAGGAAAACTAGTTAAAATTAGGAGGAGGGAGAGAAAAGAGGAAAATCCCTCTTTCTTTTTTTCCTTTTTTGTCAAAAAAATTTGAGATTATGGTGGAAAAAAATGAATGTTAGAAAATACCTCTCAGTTCCACTCTGTAAATTTGGGAATTACTGTCAGTTCCCAAATGTATCCCACTTCATCGAGCTCTGGCAAGAAATTTACTGATGGGGAAAATATCTTTATTACACAGGGAATTGCTTGCTTTGCCACTATCAGTTGTGCTAACAGCACCTCCCAAAACACTGTTAGGATCTAACTTTTCAGCCAAGTTCCCTCTGGAAGTGCTAAAACAGGTTCTCTTTCGACGTAGGAGAGCTGCCTGGCCATGAGGCTTCCCAGAGACAGACAGACAGTGGTCATGTTGTGTGACAAAATGTACAATTCTGCCAAGCAGATATAAAAGGCATCTTGGTGGCAAAGCCCATGGTGTTCTCTCTGAGCAGTCACTGGGTGCTGGAACAGCCCCCACTGCACTTCTGTTTCCTCTCTGTCCAAGCACAGCAAGTCACACACCACCAACAAAAGTGATATTTGCGAGGCTGGGGGTTCCAATACGGGCTCCAAAGCAGTTGAGGAAAGTCACTCTCCAAACATCTGAGTCAGCCCCTGCTCACCAGCTCCCAGCGGGCACTCTGCCCCTTGGAGAACCAAATCCCTTCCTGGGCTGTTGCAAGCATGAGAGCAGCTGGAATACTTAGTCACCTCTCCCTTAAAGTCCTGCCCTGGCGTCATCGATGAAAGACTTGATCTTTTGCCGTTTTTACAACAGGAACCCTTCTCTCATCACTTCCCAACGTGCCACAGCAGGACAGAGCTCTGACCCATCCTCTCGTATTTGCTGTTCTGAGGCACAGAGGGCTCTTTCAGAGGCACAGTCCCATTTGGGATTTCTTTCCTAAGACTCAGTCCAACAGCCATCTGTTGTGCTCTCTTTGTTGACCCATAGTGGGGTACAGGAAATCTCACTTCTCCCAGCCACGGGGACACAGTGACCAGTAGCTACCTCTTCCCCATTTTTTTTTTGTTATTTTTCTCTGTGGTTACAGTAGCTAAGCCCCACTTGGGCCCCTGGCAAGTCCCGTGGCCTCCTTGACAGAGAATTGCCTCATGGATTGTCCATAAGAGCACGGGCAGGCAGCCTCCAGCACAGCACCTATCTCTGTGTTGGCTTCTCCCCTTTCAGAGAAATCTCAACCAAATGCCCGAGTTGTTCCTTGTCTTTTTAAGAGGAACTGGTGTGTTTACATGCCCAGAGATATTGACAGGCATTGATTCATCTCCAGAGTCAATCTGGGCCCTCCAAGGATGGTTGGTGGAAGTTATTAAGGCACCGGCCATCAAAAGGTTGGTGCCTGAACTGGGGTGAAAGCAGTGGGGATTTGACTGAAAAGGTTCAATGTGCTAATGAACTGTGACATTCCTGGGGAACAGGGGACTGCTGGTATCTTGCTGAAGATTTTCCTCTGGGGCATTTTTGGTATTATCCCCTCTCTGTAACCCCTAGAACTCCTCTATTCTCGAAACAGAAGAGTTAAAGCAATGGGGATACCAAGACTGGTCCTGCGCCCTACAGGAATGAGGATCCAGATCTTGCAGAGGCTGGACTATATTGCTTGTAATGATTATGGTATTGCTTGTCCTCAGCACACCCACACTGCTGTCAGAAAGCCAACAGGAAGAAAAATGCCCCCAGGTTGCTTCAGTCCCTTCCTCCCAACCACTTTTGGTTTATAAGCATGTAACTAAATTAAGTCCTTAAAGATCTGTAATTTCTGTGTATTCACCCTAAACATGCACAAGAACCAGTATCCACAAGAAGAGCTGAAACTCAATTTATTTAAGCGTGTCTCACAAAAGTCAAACTCAAGAGAACAGCCCAGGAGACTGATCTCCCTCTCTGCAGTGAGGCTGTGGGTGGATGTGTTTTCATTAAGCCATCCAAGACTTCACAGATCTACAGACCCCTTTACACTTCCCCTTGATTTTGATATTTTTTGCCCAACTCATCAAAGCTTTTCCCTCAGTTCAGAGATAAGGGAGCAGAGAAGAAACACCCAGCCCTTCTGTGATTCTTCAGGACCTGATGAGTTCCCCCAGGGTCCAGTTTATAGATTCTTCTCATTATCAAGAGGTTTTGCCCACCCCTGCAGTTGATTAAGGCTTGGCTTGTCCAGGGAGGCAGCAGCCATGGTTAGCTGGAAATAAAAAGGGAATAAATCCTCCTACACACTCAGAGACCACACTCTGACCTGGTGAGTAAAAGACAATTTATGGGCATTTGGGAGAACTGCATGGAGACCACCTTATCCTGGGGCAGAATCAGAGCCACGCTGTGGGTGGGAGCTGGAAGAAAAGTCAGAGGGGAGTGGGAGAAGAACACGGCAGGAAGAACAAGAGAAGGTGAAAGGTTCATAAAATCATTTTAAAAGATCCTTCTTACTCCTTCCTTGCTGACTGCTGGCACTGCAGACTGGACACAGGCGCTTGGCAAGGCTCAGTCTCTGGGACACACACAGCAGGGACCTACCCCATGCACTGCACACACTGCAGTCCTCCCACCCACCAAACCTCTCCAGGGCCTTCTCTGGGTTTATTTCAGTTTGGAAACCCACCACACCTCTGATGTCATCCCCCACTGGGCCTTGAATTCATTTCAAGTTGACTGGGCCAGCACAAGAAACATTATTTTTATATGTAGGAGGTATATCTATGGTTCATAAAACTCCACACAGGACTGAAGTGGCTGGAGACTGAGTGATAAACTGAGGCCAAGAATTTCTACATTGGTTCTGAAAAGGGATTTTTATTGACTGAATACATCATTTTTTCCCATTATCCTGTTGGGGCTACTTATGTCAAATCTGCTGCATAGACTGAGCTCCACATATTGCACAGAACTCAAGCATAGAGACCAGAAGGAAAATTAAGAGCCAAACCAATTAATAAATCCAGTCTTGTGTTGATTAGATGCCTTTTGAAATGACTGCTTGTAGCCTTTAAAAAAAGACTTGAAGCTCAGTCACTGAAAGTCTGTGAAAACCTTGCAGCCTAGGAGTGAATTATTGGTTTTTCTTGCATGAAAACTCTGTAAAACATTCGCTTCATGGCAATTGATGAAGTATTTCAGCATGTCTATTTTATCATCACATAGAAAGGATCCAAGAACATTTTACTGCCCACTAGAGCCTTTGTCCATAAGAAGTGAGTGTTTTGTTCCAGCAATGATAAAGACCTCCTGTATAGCTCTTGTCTAGGACTGCGCTTTGAACTTTAAAATTAACCAGTGCTGGTAAACAGGAAACACCAGATTACAGTTTAGCTCACATTAAATTGTCCTCTTGCCTTTTTTTGTTGTTGTTTTTATGTTTTAGGCAAGGACAAATAAAATGTTGCATCAAAGCTGAGGCCACAAATTGTTTATTTATTGGGGGTATTTTGCACTTTGCATTGCAAGCTGCTGCAACTGAAAGAAACATGGGTTGGCACGAAAAGGGGAGGAGGAGTGAGAGCTATAATGGAAGAAATGTTACCCAATAATTAAAATTCAGTGGTACTGTAAATCCTAATGGAAACAACAATGTGTCTTTGTGTACAATTAACTCTGGGCTCCAGTTCATGATAAAAATTCTAGCTTGTAAAAAGCCTTGACCTCAATACCGAGAGCTCAACAGAGGTTCACAGATCTGGCTTAAAAAAAAAAAAAAAAAAAAGAACTTTCACAGAGGGGGAACAAATAATAGCTGGACTTGGTCCCCTAAATATGCTCCAATTATTCAGGGTGGTTGAAGATAAGATACAGGAGAAGTACCAAGGGGAAAATAGTGCAATAGCTCACAAAAACTGTAAAGAGCTGTTTGATGTCTAGAGTGAAAATTCACCCTCCCCCCCTTGTTATCCCAATCCTACATTCTGCAGGGCACCCTGTGTGTTAAAGTCCTGGAAAATCTTTATTATTATTAGTTTAATACTTTTTTAAATGTTAACAAAGCAGACAAAACGAGTTGTTCATTACAGTGAGTGACTGACAGGGAAACATGAAGGACTATTCATTAAATAATTACTACTTTTAGGCAGAAAAAGTTACTGTGCTTAAAAGGGGAAAAACAGTGCAAAATCAAATTGTCTATTCTTTTTTCGGTGGGTGTGTGTGGAGGGAGTAATGTCTCATGGAAAAGACAGTTCTACAAATGTCAATCAGTTTGACAAGCAATTATCAGCATCAGGGAAAGGACGTAGACTGTGGGTAGAGCCCCCCAGAGCAGAGTAGCTCAGGTGATGGTGGGCACAGTGGGACTTGTCCAGAAGAGCAGATCTACAGTTTATCTGCAAGCCTGCAGAAACAGAATCAAACCTCATAACGCTTCCTAATCAACTATAGTTACTTTTGGCGCGGACATATTTTTTTTGTTTCCCACCACTTCTAAAAATGGAAGGACAGCACAGAGCTTCATGGAAGGAAAATGAATTCAAAAAGGTGTTTTGGAAATATTTTTTGTCAGAACTTAGACAGACTAGATTCATCCTTGGGTTTGGGATGTTTCTCTGCAGCAGTGAATCCAGCAGCTGAAGCAGATTCTTCCTCCAAAGAAGGTGAGAAACAGAATTGTCAGAAACATTTAAGAGCCTGAAGCCCTCAGATCCAAATGCAATTATAGAATCCTAGAATCATTTAGCTTGGAAAAGATCTCTAAGATTACTGAGTCCAACTGTTAACCCAGCACTTCCAAGCCCACCATTAAAACATGGCCCCAAGTGTCACATCTGCTTTTTTGAACACTTTTTTCCTCCTGAATCCACTTGATTGTCCCCACATAGGCATCCACATTTTTGCCATTATTAAAATAGTGCAAAAATCAGGTTTTAAACACCCGGGGGATAAAATATCAGAAATGCCTCCTTCACATCCTTACACTGGAAATTACAGAAAGGCTCTCCACCTCCCTGGCACCATTCATCAGTAACAAAGTACTCGAAAAAGGGAGCTGTGATTTGCTTCTCAGAGTAACTTACAGCCCCTTTCAGCAAGAGCTGGGAGTGCTCAGATGTTTGATGGCAAGGCTATTTAGGAGGTGCTTAAAATACAGATAAAGCAGAGAGATGTGATCTCTGTGCTTGTGGAAAGCTATAAAAGGAAACAATTCTGCACTTCAACCGCTATCTTTTGATCCTTAACCAGAGGTAGGTTTGGGAAGAAGCTTGCTTGTGTACACTGCAGCGTGTTAGCTCTTGGCATCAGGTCGCTTACAGAAGGAGCAGAGCAGCAGTAGCTGCTTGTGGTAGAAAGGAAAGAAAGCTTAAAATGAGTGCAAGTGTGGGAAAATAGCACTTTCATGCAAATAATCCTTACGGTGAAAAATTCCATCTGCTCTGGCCCTGCGCATTTGAACTTATTTTATGTTGTACTGGAGCGTGCAGATTCCTTGGGAAATTGCTGAAAAACAGAAGTCCCAGGCTTTTGTGTGTCTATACAAATCCTTGGCATGTCACTCAACTCCATTCTCACCTCAGCCATGAAGCACCACTGCAGCTGGTGGGATTCCTCGGGAGAATCATTTCCAAGGAGAAATGGCATTGGCATTTGGTCCGTTCTAGGCAGAACGGGAACATGTGCACTCACATCCCAGACGGCTGAGCATGCTGAGAGCTGGTGACAACAGTGACAACCAATGCCATAAGTCTTGCTGATCCCAGTGGGGCAACAGCGAGTCCTTAATCCCCGTGTTGTTTCCAAGCTTCCTGTTTTGAAATTGCCATAATTAAATTCTAAAGACTGAGAAAGCACCAAACGGGTTGCCAAGTTTGTGTCAAGCCTTATCAGCTGATCTCATCATAATCCAGTAAATAGCATATCATGAACATCAAATCTAATTAAATCCTCTTGAGATACGGGTTAAAAAACAGACACAAACAAGAATCAAACATTTAAAACCTGCTGCCTTACAATCAGAATTAATCCACAGGGAGAAGTGAATTTCCTTGAAATCTGGACAAATAAGCCTTCTATGTTTTCCTGTCCCCAGTGGCTCACGGTCTCTCTGGCACACACAGTCAGAAGGAAAATGCACTTACTGGGGTTTAATTTTCAACACAGATCACATGAAATACACCTCTAAACTCTGACTTCTGAAGTAGAATACAGGACGGGGCAGAGGAGATATATTTTATTTACATATCTATCTATCTATCTATCTATCTATCTATCTATCTATCTATCTATCTATCTATCTATCTATCTATCTCTCTCCAGTATTCTCAGCAGTACTTTTGGTGCAGTCCATATGTAGAAGCATGCTCTCTAGCCATAGGAAGCACAATGCAAACAGCTCTGCTGTGGGCTCAGAAAGGCAGCAGTGATGTTGTTCTAAAGTCAGTCTCTTGATCATTGCATTACCTGCCAGGCACCTTTCGAAACACCTCTAATGCACCCTAGGTGTCTGTGTGTGTGCACAGGCCCTTAGGGCTACACCTATGCTGCTAGTAAATTAAACAGTGGCAGGTAATATTCCCAGGCATTGGAATTTGATAGTCTACATTGTTAAATTCCTAGAACCTGCCCTGGTACATTTTTGACCTGAATCAATTAGCGTTCTCCCACACATGTCCCAGGAATTTAGGAGCCAGCACAGACCATTCCCAAGAGATGCTGTGACTTCAGTCGTCCTGTGTGGTGACAAGAGGAGCTGGATGTTATGGACATGCCTCATTCCAGGTCAGTGGGCCTCACTGCCAGAGAACAGCCCTAACAACACCCAGTTTTATAAGTGGAGCTGTTGCCTCTGTGAATGCCTTAGCCTACATCTGCTCTGTATTTAACCTGGGTACATGCTCTACCCTGAGCAGATCACATCAGAGCTGTATGAAAGGGCAGCTCAGGACTTTATCTGCTGGGTGACTTTATGAGCCACAGCTTTCCTACACACAGGCAGGAGCTGCACTTAAATGCAGCCTTTCCAATCAGTTCCATTGGGTTACAGCAGAGAGGAGCATGGAAAAGGGGCTTCTTTGTTCCCACCCTTCTTTCTTGATGTGAACTAGCCCATCCCTGGTCTCTCTGATGATCAGCAAGAAGTTGATGTTTGCACCTCTTGCAGTCCTTTAAAGAACTCATTCAGAAGAGCATGAATTCATAACAAGCAGTATCATTTCACTCTAAGAAAAAATAAGTTTTTCACCTCCAGGATTAAACTAAAAATCAAAGCTCAGGATGGATTTGCCTCAAGTAAAGAAAACAGCCCCTCTGGCATGGATTCACCCCACCCAGCTTTATGTATCTAAAATCAAACCTCACTTTCTCAAGGCCTCCTCTGCAGCCAAAGGACACCAGAAGGTATTTGGTTCATCTCAGACCTAACTTGTGACTCCACTCTTACAAGGACATTGAGCAGCATTTATCATTATCTCAGCATTCCAAATTAATGTCTTTTACCAGCAAACCTGCAGTGCTTCTTGATCTGTCCACTTTTGACATTGCCTTTCAAGTCTCTTACAAGCCTCACCACTTTTCTGTATTTTCACAATAAAAAAAAAATAAAATTAACCAGTTGTGTCCCTGTCAACAATAGCAAAATCTACTTTGCTATTAACTCAGGTCAGAGTTTCAGACTGATTCAAAATAAAGTTTCTGTTCTCATGATAAATACCCAAAGTCTCACAGCACTAAGGTCCCCCTGACTGAGAAAGGGAAGCAATCCCCTTGCAGAGCAACTGTTCATCATAAATGTTTCATTCCCATATCTGTCATTTCCCCTAAAACAATGTTGACTGGCCCTACTACTTACTAACTTCAGTTAGTGCAGGGTAGATGCTGGACTAAGGAATTCTTCTCCTGTACAGGCTTTAATACCACAATTCTGTATGCTGTGATCATTCAAAAACTCAGAGCAAAGATGGGGATAGATGGATGGATGGATGGATGGATGGATGGATGGATGGATGGATGGATGGATGGATGGATGGATGGATGGATGGATGGATGGATGGATGGATGTGGAAGCAAGGGCACAAGAACAGCCACTTAAATTTGCATCCCCACCAAGCAGCAGCTGCAAGGGACCTGCTGCTTCCTGCCATATGGAGGAATATATCCCAGACACTTGTTTTGCAGCTCTACAGCCCACTTAAATATCGTTGTGATATGGATTTAAATCAAGCAAACTGCAGTTTGTACCTGTGGCATTTAAAATGTGGTTAAAACTGGATTTTTCTTCCCCGTTTGCTGACTCCATTCCTTAAAATAATGTATTTGTGTTGCAGAATCTGAATTCACCTCTCTTTGGAAACGCTTTAGTACAGAATGTTGTGCAAAAGTGGCAATTTGTGATACTTTGCCATTTTGTAATGCTGTGACTGTCCTGGTCCTGCTCTCCCTCTCTCTCCACATGTCACTCACAGTGCCAGTCACTCCTACAGCACGGCCTGTGTTTTGGCAGGCTGTGTCCCCAAAGACCACCCATCATTCCCAGCATCTCCATTAGGAAAGTGCACCTTTAGTTCACCCCCTTTTCCATGAGGTCTGCAGTCCAACAAGCAAAGGCAGCTTCAAAAACAGACCTTGCCAAGCCTATTTACAGAGAGCTAATGACAGAGAAACAGTGGCAACAAGGAAGGGAAAAAAATCAATTCACCAGGTCGTTTGGCAAGGAAGGAATACATGTTTCCCTTCTTTCTAAGGCTCTGCTTTGGGTCCAGAGGGAAGGGTGTTCAGTGGAAATAAAACTATTTGTGCAGCTGAGTATCAGAAGAGTCAGAAAAACCAGTGACCTCTGGTGTCTTTAAAGCAAGATAATATTTAACAGCTTTAAAAGGAAAGAAACTTTAGTCTTTGAAGACCAGAGATAGCAAACTGTGTTATCTGCCAGTGCTATTATTAATAGTGAAAAATAACAGTAACATCTTTACAAATTCCAAGCACAGTTGACGATCAGCCTTAGCTGATTATTTTTTTGCAAACTGGGTCTTACAACTTTTGGGCTGCATCAACATTTCAGTCAGAATGAAATTGTTTCTTTGGTGCATCCATTCCTTCACTCCCTTTACTGATCATCATTTTAATATCAAGACAAGGGCACAGGATGAAAATCACACCTTGACACTTCCTAACTTGTTGCAGCTGTGATGCTGGAACAGTTTTTGTCCCTTCATGGTTCTTTTCCTCAGACACTCTTCTTCCTCCTTGCCAGTGGTGCCTTTGTATGTGGATGTATGTTTGGTACCTTAAGGCATGCTCCATGTGCAAGATTCTTTTTGAATCTTGATTGTGCAGCCAGTTGTTGGTGATAAAATCTTTCTGTTCAATGTACAGGATCTGCTACTTCTTTGCAAGTGATCACATTGCTGCCTAACATGTTGGTGGCTCTTCACATTTTGAAAACACCAGTCAAAGCTGAAGCTCTACCCAAGCAGTGAATTTTCTCTTTGGCATTGGATGTGATGCTCTTTCTCAGATGCACTTGTTGAAACTCAAGATTTTGCAACTCCAGCAAGGATCAGCTGCCTGGAGCTGCTCTGCTCTGTGAACACAAGCTCAGTGTGGCACCTGGGGCAGTGTTTGCTTCCCTTGCCCTTCCCTTGCCTGTGGCAGCAGCCTTGGGGCTGATTGTGGGTGACCCTCCTGACACTGCTCCTTCACAGTTCAGGCTGGAAGTGCCTGACTCAGCCCACCCAGCAGAGCCCAGCAGGATATCTGTGTTTCCAAAGAACCCCAGGCAGTGAGGGGCCTGCTCATAGCTACCCTTCTGGGCCTGCCCACTGCAGGAGCTGCAATGAGATGGGCAATGCCAAAAAATTGGAACAAACCAGCAGCTCTCCCTTGAAGCATTTAGGTGACAGCACTGACTAAATCATTTCCTAAGCAACAGACATCATTATTCTAACTAACTAACTAACTGACTAGAAGGTATAACTCTACCTAGTTGGTAGAGTTGCCTACTAGGTGACTAAGGAAATTTATAACTCAGAGATCTGACTAACACAGTCCCAGGGAGACCTTACTGCTGCTTCACAAGATGAAGTTCTAAAGACTCAATACAAAACATTTTAAAGGGAAGTGCAGAAGACTGCTGACTGATATGCAGTTAAAAAATGGATTGGAAGGACTGGTTTGGGATGCATTCAGACTGTTTTCCAGAAGCTGTTGTATCTTGTTACCTGACATCTCGTGGCTGCTTCTCTGCTGTGGCCACTGGGAGCTTCACACAGGTGGCAAGGACCTACCACTGACAGCCCTGGTCTAAGAGCAGATTCCATGCGAGCTAAAGACTCAGGCAGGAACCCAAGGAATGGCCCAGGGCTCATCCTGGGTGGCCATGGCAGCAGATGGAAGCAGTGCACATCACCCCTAATGCTCATGGAACCAAGGTGGTCCTGCTTGACAATGGCCATCTCCCAAGGAACAACATCAGTCAAGGTACAAAATCAACTATAATCATCCTCCAGAGGCCCCAGCACCACTCTGCCACTTGATGCAGTTATTTTATCCACACAGACATCAACATTTCACAAAACTGAAGGCAAGGCGCTGTTCCCCAGGGCTGAGCACCTCTGGTGGTGACTGAGCTTTTGGGTGTACATCAGCAATCACAAGAGGGGTAAAAGCCCTGTAATTAAATGTCCCCTCTGTGCTCACATGAGCACTCCTGGATGCAGGGACTCATTTTGGACTCTGCCTGGAGAGTTGAGCTTTTGGGAAGCAAATGAGAAGGCAACAGGCAGGGAACTACCAAGGGCACCCATGTAAACACAAGCACAGCTCCAGGCTGAGAAACAAAGGACAGGGAAATGAAAAGCAAAGCTGATGAGCCATCCTCAGTACTGGCACTTGTGGTTCACTTTCCCCTCCAGAGAAGATTTAAGGCTTTGGTGACAGATGTCAATCTCACCTCCCCTGAGGCCAGAGGGGGGTGGCTTCTGTGGTGTGTCAGGAAAGGAAGGCAAGAGGGATTTTGCTTCCTTTTTTTTAAGGAATTAAAGAAGATCCTGTGTCTTTAACCTTCAGGATAACCTTGTTTCAGTCTGGTTCTCATTGCTGGACTGCTCCTTGATGAGTTTTTTTATGCCTGATTAATTAGTACACTGAAGGGAAGTGGGGGCTGCTCTGTTCAGCAGTTTGTGCCTCCTGACTAATTCACCACCCAGCTCTAGAGGGTCTGCAGTTGTCTCTCTCATGCCTCTGGTGTGAGGTTTCGTTGCCTCTTTCTACTTTTTGATTGTATCCTTCCTATTGATTCAGCCACATTTATTGAGGGCTAGCTTATTGAGACCAGTTTAATTTGAGTTTCTAAGTTTATTTCTCCACTACCACAAAACATTTCAAAGAAAAAAAATTCAGATGCAGGAGTGAATGGTTCAGATTTATGGAGCATTATCTTTCAAAGAGTCACTTTAACAGGTGCTATTGATGACAAGAAATCATAATTTTTATGAAGATAACTTTACATATGCCATTATTGCCAGTGTGTGAGCAATCAGGAGAAAAACACTTTTGTGGTTCTTTAATTGTTAGAAATGAGAACCCATAGTAATACAAGTTATGCTAAATCATTTTGTGTCCCAGTTTTCCCAGGAAATATACTGACCCTCTTGTTAAATCACTTTCAGCTCTGACAATAAAAAGTGTTGGATAAAAGCTAAGCAGCATTAACAGGGATAGAAATGAAGGCAGCTTTCTGCTCAAATAGTTTTTTTTGGCTAAAACTGGAAAAAGTGAAACTACAAAGCAGATATGAATGTACACAAAAGCTCTGTGACTACTGGAGTCAGGGCAGGTGGTGGCTGAGTCACTTTGTCACTCTCAGGAGTTAAGGGGCAGTCAGGTGCGATTCACTGGGGATGGAAATGGTGTGTGAGTGCCCTTGAGACACCTTGTGCAGCCTGCACACCCCTGGCCACAGGACATGGGACCAGCCATGCCCCTGGTCCTGCTCTGTCACCTTTCCTCTCTGCGGGTCAGGCGAGGGCTTTGATCACACAGGAGGTAATGACCATGCAGACGTGCCTGGGTGAGGCTCTCCTGCTCCCAAGGGGGCAGGCAAGGTGAGCAAGTCCCTCCTGATCACTCCCCATGAGTCAATGAGCTTAATATTAGCCTGAGGGTGTGCCTGCTAGCCACGTTTCAGGTGCTGACAGGAGGGGAACAAATCTGGGTTTGGGAAAAAAAGGGAAAAGCTCCTTTCTGGGACTGGAACCCCATAGTTACAGCAGGGCCCCTCCAGGCTGTTGGTAGCTGGTGTGGGGGCTGCCCAACCTCTTTTCAGGCTGGTCTGAGCTTTGGTGATGCTGCCCTGTCCTCAGCAGGAGAACTCCCCAGGAGCTGCAAAGTGGCACTTCTGTGTTCCAGGGAAAAGCCTGAGTACATGATGTGTGAAACTCAGAACTCACGGAGTAACTAAACATTCAGAGAGCCAAATTCTCCTTCCTGCTGTAATTCCAGCTTGGAGCTGTGGAAAATGGTCTGGAAGGGACTTGGAGAGGCATGCAGTTCACCTCAGTTCCCAAAGGCAGGATCAGGTCTTCTTATGGGGATCCTTTTTTGTCTAACCTGTTCTCAAAACCATTTGGTGATAAAAAACCCACACCCTCCCTTGGTGATCTCTTCTGGTGCTCACCTGGGCTTTGATTCACAGAGTGGTGAATTCCCCTGGTGTGATGCAAGGAGAGGTTATATACAAAATATTCCTTTTAGGGGAGGCACGGTTACAAAAATGGAGATAATACATGCATATCTCACCTGTCTGGTATTCAGACACCCAGTGACCCTGGGTAACCCAGAACAGGCACTTCAGCTGTAAATAACTTCACAAAGTAACAAGAAATCAGCCCCTCTGGTTTTGAGAACTCTTACAAAGCCTGCTTTAGTAGGTTGCATTTCAAAACAGCGTCCTACTGGTTCAGTGACCCTGATTCACCAGAGAGAAGTTCAGTGCTCGGCCAGCCCAGCTGGGGAAGCTTTAGTTCAGTTTAATTTCAGTAAGAGAAAACTGAATAGCCCATTTTGAGTATCTTTTACCTCCCAAGTACATGACTAAACCTGCATTTTTTTCCCCTGGTAAAACCCTGTTCCTTCTGGAGAAGCTGATCTGGGAAGGCCCCTGAAATTTTCTGCTGCACTGGAGGACAGGAGGGTGCTGAACTTTCCCAGGCTCTGCTGAAATATGGGGCACGTTGAGGAGCACCCTGAAACAGGATGCATATGGTTTTCCATCCTCTTACCTTGGGTGACCCCAAGACGTGGCCCAGAAAAGAGGGACATGAACTGGGGTGCCAGGAGCACTTCCTCTATCAGGAATTCCTCTGCTATCAGCAAATATTAACTGTCCCTCCAAAATATCGTCCTGAGCCACTTGCTCGTTGCTGAGGGATTATAAATGCCAATACACAGAGCATGGGTGAGACACTACAGCCCAGACTGTGTTTCTGCCATGAGGAGAGGCACAGCACAGAGCCTGGGATCATCTGGGAATCCTCCACATGGACAGATCTAGAGGGCCTGGTGCTTGCCCAGCAAAACTCAGGCTTCGAGGAGGCACAGAAATCCCTTTATGGTACAGTGGGGTATTTATGGGCTGAAGAATAACCACTACACAGCACTGCAGAGGAATAAAGTGGGCATGGAGAACAGCAGCAAGTTGGTGCCTGTGGAGTGCTCCAGGAGCCCCATCAGGCCAGTTAGCAAAGCCAAGGAACTTCCTTTTGCAATGTATTCACACAAGGAACTAGCACAGGTCAGAAGAACGTGTACAGGGTCAAAGAGATCCCTCCCCACCTTTCAAAACTGGGTCAAGCACCAAGTGTAGCTCCAGTGGCTGCCCAGGTCACTGGCAGGAAGAGCCTCCCAGTTCCCATTTTGGAGGAAGTGAAAGGCTCTGGGGGCTCTGTGACTCCTGAACTCCAAGAACTTTCCTGTCCCCTTCACATGGGCACTTCCCTCTGCCACAGGGTGACCTGCCATCTCCTGGTCACTGCTCTGGCCACCCTCCATGGCTCCAGCAGAAAGCAGGGCAGGAACAGCAGCCCAAGCAAATTTTTGTCCCCAGGATCCTGCATTTATGTGGCACCTTGGCAGGGTGCAGAGAATGGCTTCTGCATAGCTGATGCTTAAAGCTCAGCACTGAGGACAGAAATATAAAAATTTATAAGAACAATGGCAGGCAGCATGGCTTAGGGCAGCAAAACTACCCCTTGTGCAGCCTGGTTATGTGCAGCAAAAACACACACATGTGTGCAGGGAAGGAGGGAGACTGGGTTTGAATTAAAGTGAATTTCCCCTTGACTCCCAGCAGCCAAACTGAAAAATAAATTATTCACCAAGGCTTATTCCTGAAGAAGCCCTGCAGGACTGCAGGCCCAGGCCACTGCCCAGGTGTGTGCTACCTAGAGCTCAGTTTGATGGCACTTTGCTATCGAGAGGAAACAAATTAATTTTCCTCCTTTGAAACTGGTAGACACTTGTGTTAGGCGATGCATAAAATAAAAATAAGGGGGTCCTGAAAGAAATTACTGAGAGCAATAAGTATCCCAAGCCACTGCCTGCTGAGAGCTGAAGGAAACAGAGGCTGAGATGAGAAGAAAATGCAATTTTATTCCCCCTTTAAACTGAAAGTCTTAATAAAATCATCCTTTTGAGGCTGAGCATTGCTCTCTGTGAGTCAGGGCTGTTTTCTGGGTCTTGAGGGGAGAGGACAGCAAGCACCTCACAGTGGGTGCCCTCCTGAGGTGACAGCATCACCTCTGAAATATGCAGGAGGGACAGCCCAAAGAGATTACCTGGGCCTGAACACAGGGCCTGCCGTGGCAGTTTTCCCATGCTGGAAACTGTTCAGATGTGCATGAGAACCCTCCAGCTGCAGGTCAGAGCATCCAGAGGCAATTAAAATATCCAGCTTGAAAGTTTGGGGATCAAATTAGTGATCTGCTGTGAAAAATATGCAGATTTTGGTGAAGAAGATGCTGCTGTTCTAAATTTAAAAAATAAAAAGGAATTGCCAGCGAGTGAGGCAAGAGGAGCAACTCCCCTCCCTCCTTGTAGCCAAACACAAGGTAATGTTTTGTTCCTGACTAAAACTAAGCCATTACAGGAAAAATGTGGCTTATCAGGAAGTTAGCTGTAGGTTTTGCCAGTCCAGCAGTGATTTCCCCAGGGATGACCTGCTCCCTGCTCCTGTGTTGGCAGCAGCAGCAGCCCTGCCCTCTCCCCTGTCTGCCTCACTGCTTGGTTTGGAGTCACAAAGGGTAAAAAAATAGCCCAAGAAATGTGTGCAGGTTTTATCCTGCCTCTTCTTTTCCCTGTCAGGGTTATCAGAGCCACGCTTTTGTCATCAGCAGTAAAAAGGAGCAGAGCCTGACCCCATCAAAGCTGTGGGGTGTCACACTGGTGCCACACTCCTGCAGGAGACACAGGGATAAGGGGGCTGCAGCAGGGATGGTTTGCTCAGGGAGCTGCATCCCTGTAACAGCTGCCAGAGTTTAACAGACATATTTGGTGACAGTTTAATTTGGAAGATATCTACAAAAACAGGAAAGGATGGAAGAGGTTGATTTCATTTTGTTACATATCTCTTTCCAAGAGGAGATTTTTGATCAGCTTTCCAATGTTAATGCCCTATTAGTAGTGAAGCAAGATCTGACAAAACTCTAATAACACTTTTCTCATTTATTCCCTCAAAGCACTCAAATAATTTCTGTCATGAGTCAATGAAATTAAATTAAATACACAGAGAGAAAGTGTGGGTCAAGTTCTCTGGAGTTTGGGTCATTGCTAATAATGCAGCCAGATTAAAAAACCTTTAAGTTCACACAGAGTGAAAGGACAGGCAGAGCTTTACCAGAGTTAGGAAACTGCCAAGTGCTGAAGGAAGGCAACAAAGTGAAAACCAGACAGTGAATCATCATCAGTGGGGTGTGCAAAACCCGACTGGGAATTCAGGCAAGTCCTCTTGTTTTTCTTCGCCCATCCCTTTTATTCTTTTTGCAGGTTATTAATACTTGTGCTAAGCAGCTGTTTGAGGTGTCCCAGAAGGAAACTTCCCTCCAAAACTCCCTACAGCATTTTTCTTTCCCTAAAATCTTCCCCAGTGTCCCTCCACTTAATCCTTACTGCAGCAGTGCAGGACAAGGAGGTGCTTGGCTGAGCAGGGCTTGCTGAGGTCACTTTGAGTCTTTGGTGACCTGACAGGCTCTGACTGACATCCTTGACATTAAGACACAGTTTTAAAGATGGAGTTGAATATTTAAGGGTACATTTTAAAATGCAGAAGGGGAGAAAATGGGGACAAAGATTAAACCTGATAATTTATTCTAAGCAATGTATTGTGCCTCTGGATCTTTTAAAAAGGGGGACAATACCGGCAAAAGATGTTTTCTGGCTGGCAGGCAGAAAGTAGAGTAGAAGACTTGAGGGTAACCTCTCTAAGAAAGGTATGATCTTTTCATCCTTTTTACTTTGGCAGACCAGGCTACAAACTGCAGGCAGCATTTCTATTTCCTTGATTGCCTTTGCAGTGGGTTTGCTCAGAAGTGGCAGACCAGCTGGGAGTTAGAGCAGAGTAAATCAGAAGCCACCAAGGCAAGGGAGAAAAGAACCCACAGCACTCTAGGACAGGTCAGAATGGGCTTTGTGGTGATGGTGAGTGCTCAGGAAGGGTCCTGAGCTGCAGCTGCACAGGCAGCCCCAGCAAACCATCCCAGCACACCATCCCCAGCCCCAGCTCAGCCTGGACCTGCCTGGCAGGGTGGGGGCACCCTCAGCTGCAGAGCAGCTGCCAGCACACTCCAGGGATGGGGAAAGGAGCAGTCCCAGGGACAGCAGCAGGACCTGGAGGGGTAGAAAATGCCCATTATCTCCCAGTGTGCCTTTAGCACAGCCCACTTAAACACCTGTAATTTTCTGAAGACACAGGTTACTGCACTCTTCAAGAGTACTGCTTCTGGCAAAAACAAAACAAACCAAAGGAAAAAAATCCAACCCAAACTTTACTTTAAATTTAACCCTCTCTGACAGGCATCATATTTTTAGAAGCATTTATGCCCTTGTTAATACTTCCTGGACGTGCTCAAACACTGTCTGATGTTGCATTGAGGCAAATTAGAGAAGATGGAGGCTCATAAATCCTCAGGAACTACAAAACTAATTAAATGCCTGTGTGATCTACTTGTGTGCAGAGCAATGGTTTGCAGATCTGTGTTTTCCAGCTCCCCCAAAAGAGCTGTGCTTGCTGCAGGGGCCAAGGAATGCCTCTCTCTTTCCCAGGTCCTGCCACATGTGGGGCTCTGGGGAGGCTGGCACAGGCAGCTTGAGGAGGCACCATGCCACAGTGCCATCACCTCGTTCCCTCCTCAGTGCAGCTGTGGCATCAGCAGCAAGCCAGGGCTGTCACACCCTGTCCTCCCTGGTCTCAGCAATTCCTCTGCTCATCCACAAATGCCCCACTGAGATACAGATGGCCCAGAGCTCACTCACTGCTCCTGTGCCCTTCCTGTGGCAGAACTGGCACCGTGAGGGATGTGTCCCTGGATGCTGGGTGTGGGGAAAGCTGCCTTTTTCCTCCTTTGTCTTTTGCAGTTGTAAAAGACAATGATCTCATAGTCCCAGCATGGTGTTCATGAACAGGCTTTGAGTCCTGGACACGTCATGAGCCCAGGCTGCCTGGAAGAAGAAAAATGGAAATGACAGAAGAAGAGTTGCTCTTGACTCCTGATGTAGTGACTGATACCAGGAATCAGCATCAATCAGGAAGGGGTTCTGCTCCCCTGAGCAGTTCAGAAGTGCTCAGTGGGCACACCTGATCCCACAGGTATTTGTTCCATGACTCCTGACTCTTTACAGCAGTTCATCATTAAATAAAACTCCACCCCTAACTACACAGGTGAGCTCCTCCACTCTTGCAGGTGGAGTCAGCCAGGAATGCCTTTGCTGGATACACTGGGCTCTAGCAAGCCAGCTGATAATTCTGATTATTCTGAGTAATTTGGACAGTTATTATCAGGAATGAGTCAAACAAATAAATGCACTATTTTTTCTCATTAAAAACTTACTGGTTTAGGGTTTAAGATCCTGGGTAGGAAACTTCTCTTTTCCTCTTCATGGCTGGGTACAGCAGAGCCTCCACTGACCTCAGCTGAAGGTGTCTGCACATCATCTTCAATTTAGGCTCCAGTTTTGACAGTTCTTAGGCCTAATATGTGTCCCTTGCTGTAAAAATGACTTTCCTCTCTCTGGGAGAATGCAACGAGGTTGAAAAAAGTACCCAGAAAAATAAATTTCCTTTTTTCCCTTTAAAACTCCAGTCTGAAATATTGCTTTGGAATGGAGAAGCCAGAATGGAAAGGAAGTCCCACACTGAAGCTACCAAAATCCTATGGGATTTAAGGGAGTGGGATTATTTGAGTCATTCCTGTGGGTGTATGTGTCCCCTGTGCTCCCCTAAGAGCTGACTCCCAGCTCAGGGTGGGGAGCAGAGGGGGAGATGTGACTGCCTGTGCCTCCACAATGCACCTCATTGTCTTTTCTTCTCTTCCAGCTGTTTTTGGGAGTGTGGTTTTGAGGGACTCTGGGTGTGGGTTTTGTGTGTGAGGAGATTGCAGGGATTTGAAGGGCAGGGCTTGGGGAAAAGCTCAACTCAGCCTCCACGTCTGCACGCTTTGGATTGCACACCTAGCTCTTGCCCACTCACTTTGTGTTGGCTGCAGTTTTGCTCAGGCAAAAACTCACATGGGAACATTCAGACTGTCCACATGTGCAAACTGCAGGATTAGCTACCTAACAATTGGTCCAAAAACAAGAATTGGTGATTTACAGGCTCAGCCAAAATACCAGGTCACATTCTCTGATGGAAGAACTTGGCATTGCATTACTGAAATTGGAGGAGCTTTGCAGATTTACACCAGCTGAGGATTTGGGCATAGGTGTTTCCTGAGTGAGAAAAATCTGAAGGGAAAGAACTACTCCATTCAGTTTATTTTTACAGAGCAGAGTCTACAGAAAGTGGTCACTTTGCCAAAGAAGCCAGAATCACCTCACGGCTGTTGGTGCATGAGCAATAACGCCTTAAGGGGATTCACAAATTTGTGCTGTGACAAAATTCTACCATTCCTGCCAAGAAATGGGAACCACTGCAGTTTAATGTCCTTTTTTCTTTCCCTAAACAGAGGTATAAATGGCATTTTTGTACTTGGAAACTTCAGGCCCACACTTTCACCCTACTAATTGTGACTTCATTCGCAGTTGCAGTCAAGGACCACGTTCCCTCATAATTGCACATGGAGCCACACATGCACGAGCCACAAGAAATGTGCTCCCCAGACACTTTGCTTGCTTTATTTTCTTTCTTTCTTCCCTTCCTTCTTATCTCATCACACAATGTTGAAAGTGCCTCATTTACGCAGGGTGTCTCCCCTTCCCTCTCAATTCCCACCTTGCTTCAATGACTTGTAGCTCTGGGATGGGTTGTTGGGATGGAAATGGTTTTGCAGAACCCACAAGCTCTGGAGTTTGAGACCTACACTTCAAAATGTGCCTGTAACTCAGTGCTTTGTTTTACTGGGTGTGTCATGTGCCATTTTCCCTTAACGAGGAGCTGTTACAAGGCAAGTTTATTCACCCAGCCAGGTGTTGGAAGATCAAACCACATGGGGTGACAAGATTGCAAACACTTTGCTGCAGGGCTGAAAATACTCTGGAATGGGATGAGAGATTTAACATGTTCACAGAGCCACGACTTGCCAGTGAGAGGAAGGTGGTATCATTCCAGAGAGCGGAGGAAACCATAACTGGGCAAGGATGAGATGTGTAAGCTACAGGAAATATTAAAATTCAACAAAATCTGCTCTGACACCCAAGCCTCAAATAGAGCTTCTGGGATGGATTAATTATTCAGGCAGAAATCTGCACCCACCCAAGCTTGCTACCTGCAAATCTGCCAAACCCAGCCCAGCACTGCTCCTTCAGATGCACAGCCACTCTTAAAGCATTTGTATTAAAATTGCACAGCTCCTTGGAGACATCACTCCAGGGGATTGCAGTGGGGTGTTGCAATGGGAACACCACTGCGAGCAAATCCCTGGTTTGGCAGGAGGTGGTAGGGAGCTGTGTGCTGGGAATGTGGACAGCAGAGCTGGCTGCATGGAAAGGGAGGCAGCCCTGAAGAGCCCAGAGCAGAGGGAGCAGGAAGAAAATGTCAGCTTCATGAAAAAGCAAACAGGCTGTCCTTGGAGAAGGCTACAAGGAGAAACACGAATTTGCACTCAGTTGCTCAGGATGTTACAACCCCAGCTCCTCTTGAGAGTCCCTTTCTGAAAATCCTAGAGAGCACTTCCTATCCAATAAAGAATATTACAAAAAAAAAAGCCAGCTTCCCTCTCTCTGTGTGTTGCACTTCAGACACACAAACTTTTTTTATTTGTAAGGTTAATCTGTTTCCTTTTTTGGAGCTGAGATGAGGTTTTCTTCGAGGTCTGTGTGGTACCATGTGCAGTACTTTGCCTTCTTCTGCTGCATGGGCAGCTCCCACCTTCCTAGGAAGGCCTGATTTAGTAATCTAACCTAAAATTGTTGGTCATTCATGAGATGTCAGTGAGGACTCTCACTTTTTCCTGGTCCCTTCCTGTGGCATATTGATGGCTCTTGCTGAATATCTCAGTGCACGGCACTGAGAAGTGGTTGGGTATGACAAAGACTGGAGATAGTGGGGGAATAAAACTGCATCTGCCTGATGATTTCTCATCTTCCCATAACACACAAATTTGGATTCAGGATCCCCAGAGTCTGAGGCACAGTTTATTTAGTTCTATCTGATCTCAGACGAGGAGGCTGGCTTGCCCCAAATGGTCCCACAGCAATTTGCAGTAGGAACAGGATCAGTTGTTTTCTTACAAGAACCATGACAACCTGGAAAGGGGAACTCACAGCTTCTGCACACAGAGGAGATTTCAACATCTGACACAGCCAAAGCCTGGTGAGCAATGGGGGCAGAAGGTCACAGGCTTGTGCAAAAGAGGTGAGAGACAGTAAAGGAGGTGGAAGTGGGTTTCCAAGTAATGAAAGGTTCAGGAGCGCTGGGATGACGGCAAGCAAAGATGACAAGGACGGTGTGAGAGACTTCAGGATGATTTTACCTCAAACTGCAGGATGAAAGCATGAGAGGAAATATAAGAGGAAACATTACAGAAGCTCTAGGGAAAAATAAACCAGTGATCCCCATAGGAGATTTAATCCCTGTGTCCCTAACAGGCATACCCACACCTCTGCACTTTGGGGAAGTTCAGCCAGGAGTCAGCTTGCATCTTTGCCCTCTGCCCCATTTCTTCTGAAGGATAAAAAGTATGGAAAAAATTAAAATTAACTGGTAGGAGGAATGTTCTATAAGTCATCCAAGCAGAAGCAGAGATCTGTTTTAATTTTTCACTTGTATCTTCTGTTGATAAGAAGGTGATTTTCAAGTCAACAGACCCTAAAGAGAGATACTCTAAAGGCCTTCAGAAAAAAATTTACATGCACAGAGGCAAAGTTGCAGAATTGGGCCCCAAATGGAATTTAAAATGGATCAAGCAATAGTATATAATGTTGAAAAAGCATCAAAGCAACAGTGACAGTATTTTGGGGACATTTGTTGACAAAACCTAAATATGACCACAAAAAAAGGAAACATGTGCAGAGTCAATCACCCTAATACCACTGCTTAATGAAGGGGATTGGGAATTAGGAAATCTGGATGGCATAAAACCAGAGCAGGGGAGGATGGAACGAAGAGGTGATGCCTGTTACCCAGAGATAAAGGGGACACAGAAGAGATCATGAAAAAGAAGAGATCATGAGGGTACCCAGGCAGCTGCAGAAAATCATCCTGCAGAGCAGTGTTTGTGGTGAGAGCAGGGAAAGTGCTGTGTGTGTAGGAGTGCAGGAATGGCATGAATCATTTTCAGAAGTCGAGTCCCGTGAGCAGCAGAACCAACGCAGCCCTTGGACACACAGCTCAGGACTGGCTGGCTCCATTTATTGATGTCTCACAGGGGATGAGCTCATGCAGCAGGTTCAGTGGGAGCACTGACAAAATCATTTTCCTTAATCATTTTCCTGAACCCAGGCACCTCTTTTCCTAAGACTTATGAGCACTCAATATCTTTCAATGCACAGACAAATGGGTTGAAATTGGGTAACAAGTCCAAGGGATATTAGGGAGAAACAGTTAACATGCTATAACTTTATCTTTTTAAAACCATAGATTTTTTTTTAATTGCATTTATCTAGTAAATTACTATGAGCAAGTTAAAGCTGAGGGAGCTTGCTCCCAGTTTTACAGCCTCCTGGTCTTGGAGAGCAGGGTTGTCCTCAGCACCTGCTGGAATTGGTGATGGTACAACCAGCTCCAACTCCATGACAAAGGCAATTAAAAGACTCTGGAAGATTTTATTACCTGGAATAGTTGAAAAACTGCAAATGTTTTAAAGCACTGATCAAAACTTTACTGATATTAATGATGTTTTCAGGCATTTTACTGCTTCCTACTTTTCAGCAAAGGCCAGGAGAGGCATCAAAGAACTGCCACAGTGGTGACTGTCCCTGCAACATCCCCACCAGCAGCAGTCAGGAAGTCCTGCTAAAAATTCCATTTTCCCTTGGGAGAAAAATTCATATTTCTAGGCTTGAGTACTTTGAGCAAAACCTGTGTGTCTAAAAGGAATTGCTGAACATTTAGGGCAATTTTTTCCAAGGGCTTTTACATTCAGCTTCAACAAGTCAAATAATCAAGGCCAGTAAAATCTCATGTCCTGAGGGATGACCAAGAAAAATGTTTCTAGAAGCTTCTAGAAAATACACTTAGCACTGTGATTGAACCCTGAAGAAATTAACCTCTGAAAAGACTGAAAATTAGAGCTCTCTATAGATTTGCTAATTATTCTATGAAATTGAATGGGGAATCTTAAATAGCCCTTAGACTTAAATATACATTTTCAGATCCATTCTAATTACTTCTCATCTCCATGAAAGTAATACCCTAAACAGAGAGTGCTGAATGATTGTAAAGGACAGTAATGTCCCTGTCCAGAAATACTTAGAATCAGTGCAAATATCAGATGGAAGACAGGGGTAAAATAAGCAAGAAAATGAGCATTACTGTAGCAGGCAGATGGTTGTGCTGGGTAGAAAGGGATTTCTCTTCCCTCAAAACATTTGAAAATTTTTAAATGTTACCAACCTGCATGCAGAGGAAGCCAAATCTTTTTAATGTGTTTTGCTGAAACTATTAAAAAAAAAAAAAAAGCAAATAGCTAAACAGTTTGGTTTTCAGCAACAGCAAAAATTATTCCCCAAACTGAAAGAAAAATTTGAAAACACTGGAAACAGCCAGAAGCTGGATGTTTTCTGCTTTGGGTTTGTTTGTTTTTAAGTAACTGGAAAGCTCCTTCCAAAAGAATAGAAAAAGTAAAAATTACATTTTTTTTTCCTTGTTTGTTTGCTTGCAAAATATTTTGTGAGGAAATCCCTGTGATTCACTGCTCACCACTCTTTGGAATTAAATTCTTAGAGCCTGGGAGCTCCTTTCTGCCTGTGTCCAGTTCATTAGCAGGTCTGGAAACTCCAGCCCAACTCAGAGCAGTGTCCTGTACTTAAAACTAACTTTGCAATTCCATGCCAAGTTTCGAGCAAAGGAGTGGAATAATTTTAATTTTTTTTTTTTCTTTTCATCTAAGTGTGGTCAGCCACCTGCCCTGCCTAGATCAAGAAAAGCCTCTTTTTTTTTTTTTCTGCAGGTGCACTGGGGAAAGGCAGTGTGCTTCTGCACCTTCATGTGTGTGGAAGGGCTGGCCCTGTGTTTGCTCAGCAGACTTGGAACAGGCTTGGAGCAAGCAGGGGCACAGACAGGCAGACACCCCAAAAGGCAGAGCTGGTGTATTTATCATTAACTTGGGGTTTGTAGCAGCTGAGCACAAAATCTGAAGAAACACCCAGCTGTCAGACAATTATTCATTTTTTTATCTTGTCAGACACCAGGAAAGTGTTTCTCCTCAGTAATGAAGAAAATAAAACTGCCATGAAAACCTCTGTGGTGTTACCTTGCCAAGCAGCCCCTTTTACATGGGGGGTTTGGTGCTGACACTTGTGCTAAGGGGCAGGGTTTGGTCTCAGCTGGAGGGGTGAAATCCCTGGGCTTTGGGACACAGGAGCTGCACCACCCTTTGGCTTCAGAGGATGTGATTCCTGGGCTTATCCAGGATAGAAAATTCAATAAATTAACTGCTTGTGTGAAAAAAAGAGTCCCAAATACTCTGGGGATGAGAATGGGAATGGGAGAGGGAGAGGGAGAGGAATATTGTTTTCCATTCCTGCACCATTTTCACTCAAATAAATTGTTGTTAAGCTATGCCTAAAACCCATGAACATGGCCAAAGGCACTTCATTGACAGCTATAGCAATTCTATAGGATTATTGACCCATCCTCAAGAATCTTAAAGAGAAGCTAAGCTACCAGGAGAGATGTACAGAGCAGCTCAAAATACAAAATAAATGTATTCAACTCCATTGCTGAAAGCTCCCCCCTGCCCATGAGAGACACTTTTAATGGCCACAGAGAATCCAATTGTATTTGTATTTTTCCTTCAGTATTTGTTGATAAAGAAACAATCTGTTCATTAATTTTTATAAAACTTTATGGCATTTGTACAAGGCAATATTGGTTTGGCTGCTGTAGATCTTGCACAGGCTGACTCCTCTGTTTAACTTTCTATATTCTAAATAGGTCCCATTGACTTTCATGAGTCTGCTTGTAAGTAAAGATAACTTAGAGGATCAAAGCCCTATAAACTGTGTCATTAAATTTTAAGAAGTCAGAAGCTGCACGTTCTCTTCCCAGGCTGTACCAGCATCTCCCATGAGTGTTAATGAGACCTGTTCTCATGTCACCAATCTCTGGACATCAGAAGACACAGATTTGATTTTAGGCTTGATTGCACAGATGAAAATAAGCAATAACTCATGAAAATCAGTGTAGGCTTACATGGCAGTCAAAATACAGCTGATGAAGCTCATGTTCGTGCTGAGAACCCTCCAGAAGTTCAGTTCTCTTGAAACACATGATGCATTTGGTCTGTGCAGCAGGTGAGTGGAGCTCACTAGAACTGATTCTCCATGTATTTGTCAATAATTTCAGGAGAATTAAAAATAAGGAAAATAAATAAACTCTGCTGAGATTACCAGAGTGATTCAGCTCAGCAAAGTGTGGGAAAGATGACTCAGATTTTAGCCAGTGGCTGTCTCCTCCACACCTTGTAGGAGAGTTTTCCTGGAAATCAGGCAGGGTTTTACTGATAACTGGTTTTCATGAAAGTGAGGAGAGAGAAGTGAGGAGGACTTGGTCTTTCTGGAACACTTTCAAGCCAATGCAGAGGTTTGGGAGAGAGGAGGATGGAAGCATCCTTCCAACACTGGTTTTTCACAGCTATCTTCAAAACCAATTTAAAAATGGAAGCTGCTGAAGAACCCCCAAGACAAGGATTGTTCCAGCTCTTGGCTGGATGCTCTCTGGCTCTACATAAAGTGCAGAATGGAGGGCAATTTCCAGTGACTCCAGGGCTGGACACTTCCCCCACGAGCAGCCCTGGCTGCAGTTTCCACAGCCAAGAGGGACTGAGGGAGCTCTTCATCCCATTCAGCTCTGCCAAGGAGCAGATGGGGCCAGCCCCACAGGGCATTCCTGGAGCCACTCTGCCCTGCAGCTCTGTGTGACAGCTCAGAGGATGTGACAAACACCCCAGCTGGGACTTCTTGCCTCCCTCCCGAGTGTTTTTGCAAGACACCATCCAGGATGATCAGCTACTGAGTCACCCCTGCAGCCCTGGGCTGTCACCTGTGCACAGGCAGAGCTGGCCCTGAATTCTGTGAGCTTTTCTGCAAGAGGGGGATTTGTCCAAATAAAGGAGACAGAATTTGAAGAGAGAATTGAAGATAAAGAAGAATTGAAGGTTCAGAATTTGAAGGAAGATGAATGTGAAAGAAGTCAAGAAGCAAACTCCTGCCACCCTACAGCAAATGCTGCTTTTTAGGGCAAGACAGGGAGGAGCAGCCAGTGCAGGTCCCAGGCAGCACCAAAAGCCCAGGGGACACCTTTTGCTGGGACAAACATCCCTGGAAAGGTGGATGGTAGAACAAGCATATCCTGGACAGGGGGCAGCAATAAATCATTCATGAAAAGAATAGGAAACACCACAGCCAGGGCAAAGAGAATGCTAATTTGCTTTGCAACCTGATCAAATGGAATGACTGGCCTTGAGGGATGCAGCCATTTTGGGGGTTGATTGCTGCAGTTAATACAGAGCATTAACTTTGCAGCTTTGCTCCAGGCAGAACTTGTCCCAAGTGATCTAAAACTTTCAATGCACTTATTCTATCAGAAGATTTGTGTGTGTATGTGTGAGACTGCCTAATTAATGAGTTTCTTTTCAATATTAATATGCAGAAAAGTTTACTGCCTCAAAGGTGTGTCAATATATACATTTTTCTGGTTAAAGAAGCTTGCCTGTGGCTATTCTAAAATATAAAAACTATTAATTAAAGTATACAGTGCTTTAGAAAAAAAAAAAAAGAGAGATCGAATTGCTGAAGTCTTTGGGGAGAATTGCTACAGAATTTATGCCAAATGTCTCAATTAATTGATATGCTAAAGTGAGCAACCTGGAGTATTTTAGTAAAGATTTTTCACAAGGCTTCAGCTATTCCCTCCCAGCAATCAAAGAATACCGTTGAGTGATTTCAAACCAGGTGGAATCAAGAAAAAACAAATGCACAAACTCCTCCCAAACCTGTTGAGTTGCTCCTTTCCCTGCATGAGGAGCTGCAGGAGCCTGGGCAGCAGAGAGCCCTTCCAGAGCTGCAGGTTGGGCTCTCACACCTCAGACCTGTGCCTGGCAGAGGCCAAATGCCACCAGCATGGTCCTTTCCCAGACATCCACTGGTTGGAAATGCCACCAGGCTGTCCTTTCCCAGACTTCCACTGGTTGGAAATGCCACCAGCTTGGTCCTATCCTAGACATTCACTGGTTGGAAATGCCACCAGCCTGGTCCTTTCCCAGACATCCACTGGTTGGAAATGCCAGCAGCCTGATCCTTTCCCAGACATCCACTGGTTGGAAATGCCAGCAGCCTGGATCCTTTCCCAGACATCCACTGGTTGGAAATGCCACCAGCCTGGTCCTTTCCCAGACATCCACTGGTTGGAAATGCCACCTGCCTGGTCCTTTCCCAGACATCCACTGGTTGGAAATGCCACCAGGTTGGTCCTTTCCCAGACATCCACTGGTTGGAAATGCCACCAGCCTGGTCCTTCCCCAGACATCCACTGGTTGGTGCTTCCCAAGGCTGCATGGCCCCTCCTGAGTGCAGCCTGTCCTCAGCAGCACTTCCCACCCTGCTCCTTGGATCTGGGAGACATCAACAAGGATGGAGAAGGGACATTATTGCTCTCATTTTTACATATGAGAAACTAGGTACTAATGCAAGACAGGTCTCCAGAGCAATTTCTTCATTATTTTGTCTTGCCTAAAGAGCTTCAAAAATAATTTTCTCCAAGTGATTTTTGTCAGAGGTTATAGAGGAAGCCTCTGGAACAGCCAAAGGCCAAGAGCTGTGTATAAAACCAGTATTTTAACTGTATAACTATTCTTTCTCCCCAGTGGGTGCCTGTATAAAATATTTACCAAATTATCCTTCCCCTTCTTTAATTTCCCATAGCATATCCTTTCCTACCTGGAAAATCCTGCCATAAACCTCCACCAGTGACTGCTTAATATGCTGAGCAGAGCCTTGCAAAGCCCTTCAGAGAGCCCTCCCAGCCTGTCTGGACCCCAAATTACTGCCTGCAGACACCACAGCAAACATTCAGGAAAGTGGAAGGAAATAAAGTGTCTTATCTTAATCATTCTGATGAGGGAGAACAGCCAATGTCCATGGAGCAAAGCTGGAATAAAGGGCAAGAAATTGTGGCTGCTGTAACAAAATAAACAGCCCATGAGGGTCTTCTCACAGTGGGATGCTTGGGAAATTTGGGTGGGTTTCTTTAGTAAAGATCTTCTTTACTAAATTCTTAGAAAATTTAGAAAATTCTCATTTTGCAGATACAGTGCTCTAGTTTTGGGTGGGTTTTTGTTGTCTTTTCTCTTCCTGAGCAGGTGATTGTTATATTTCATGTGCAGGGTTTCCATAAGCACAAGTTGGCTGGTTGCTGTGAGGGGATAGAAGTAGTAGCAGGTGCAGAGTCTTCGTGTTCCTTTAGTTTCCTGATTGCTGGGGCTAAAAGAAGGATGGGAGAGAAAGCCAGGAAAAGGCAAAAACTGTGAAATTTGCCTTTTCTTTCTTCCCCAGCTCCCTGTAGTTGCAAGGCAGGTCTTCATAATATAAGAGATAAGCAGCTGCTCAATGTAGGAGCAGTAGAGTTTAAAAAACTCATGTGCTTTATAGATGTTATTTGATCTCTCCTAAACACCCTGAATATGGGATTTTTGCATGCTGCTTTGATCTCAGGGAAGCATATTCCAGCCAAGCTGCTGCCACCCCTCTAATGAGTGGTGTTGGAGGCCCTACATAACCCATGGCTGGTGAAAGTGGGGAGGAAGAATGCAAACTCTGGCAGCCCTGCTCCAAAGTAGGTCAAGCTCCTGCAAAGGCAGTGGCACCACATCATTCCCGTGGTGGCAGGTGCCTGTGCAGGTGAGGAGCTGCCTGAGCTGCTGAGGTGTGGGGCAGAGCAGCTCCTTATGGCTCAGCCCATGGCCACAGCTCTGAGGGAGAGCTCTGCTAGCCCGGGCTGAGAGCTGCAAAGGGCTGAGATGTTCCTACAGCAGATGCCTCAGGTCTGGTACCTACCCTGGACTCACCTGTAAAATCCAAAACTGCCAGCATAACAAAAAGAAAAATTTTCCTTCTAAGATTGGTGTGTAACGGAGAAGTTTGCAGAGAATACACTTGGACCTTGCAAGGTTTTAGAGGCTGTGCTCCTGCTGTGTTCAGCTGCAACCCCGTGCAGGTGCCTCCCAGCCCTGTTCAGCAGTGTGGCTGCTCCCACAGACACCTCCCTGGCTCTGCAGGAACAGACACTGGGCTCCCCAGGGAGCTCTGACTGGGTGCCAAGCTGCTTTATCTGCACAGCTCAGAAGACTCCCCACACACATGGTCTTTTTAGGATCAGGAACACCTCCAGGTCTAGGGGTGTCCTAATTCACAGCTGACATCTGAGGTGCTGCAATCACATTGCTAACAGACCAGCTAAAACAGGAAAGGAGCCTTTACCTGCTGCCAGCTCCTGTAATAACGTGTCCTAAGAGCACTTTCTTGCTCTTTCAAGTCATGCACACACAAGTTACTTCACAAAGTGGTCTCTTGTCTGGGCCTCACAAACTTGTTTTACTTATAAGGTGTCTTAGATTGGAGCAAGGACTGCCAGAGGGGAAGCAGGGTTACACAGGATTGCACCACAGAAACCACCCAGCTGCAGTGGATTGCTCTTTTTGCCATGGGCTGACTTGCTTATGCAGGTTTGCACTGTTATCAAATGTTTGTTATGACACAGGAAAAAGTACTGAGCTGAGCCAGGCCTGTTCTGTGATCTGGATTATCCACTCTCTGCTCCCCATGGGAGCTTATGGAAAGAGTTTTCTGTACTAACCAAAAAAAAAAAAACCTCCTCATCCTGAAAGCCTTTCTGTGGAAGGAGAGACTGTAAGGCAGCAAATGCCTTTACAGAGAGTTTCTCAGTCACCTGGAGCAGCATCAGAGCATTATTAGTCCTTCAGCCAGGGGGCTCAGATAGGGCAGGCCTGAGTGCCAGCCTACAGGCTGTTAGGATCTCTCTAATTCCTTTCTTAACTTGTCAGCTGAGTAAGGGACAGCATTGTGTTTCTGCTTGTTTCCACTTTCCAATTTGAAATTTCAGCATGCAATCAGCACACCTGAAGCTTTGACAATCTGTCTGCAGGAGATGGGCAGGGGTTCAAGGAAGCTGCTTTTAATCCTGTCTGCTGGGTGTGGGTTTTCCCCAAATCTCATTTCCTATTGTAGGTTTGGATGGCTTCTAACTCCAATTAGCCTTACACAATAAAAACAGAGGGCTGAGTTTCAGAAGATGTCTTGCAGGGGCATCATAACTCAATGCTGGGCAAGGCTTTTCTGTCCTCCATGCCTCCCTTCCCTCCAGAAATTAGGATTTTACCTCCTAAGACATGAGCTTTTTACAAGCAGTTTAAGGGTTCTTCTACTCTCAGGGTTCACCATTTTCAGGTTTTTTCATCCATGCTGGCTGGAAACCTCCTTCTCTTAATTAATGCTGGAACTCTGGTATATCCATATGAATCCAAGGCCTGGGGTTTTAAGAAAAATGCCAGGTGTCAGGAGACTCCTCATAAAACCACGACAGTTAGCAAGCTGAACACACAAAGAACAGTCTTGTAGCTTTTTTTTTTTCCCCTCTAAAGTTACTTCTATTTTAGTATAAGGAATCCTAGAAAGAAAAAGAGAAAAGTGCCCACAATAGATCCTTGTGTCATGAAGCAAACCCTGGAATAAAAGTCTCAGCTCTGTTCCCCTAAAAAGAGGTAGGCTCTGAAGGTGCAGTCCATCAGACAATACAGCAGTTTTAAAGGTATTGGAAACACTTGTTGGGAAAGCCAGAAGCTGCCAGTTGAAAACCGAGGGTTTAAAATGCGAAGGATCAAAATACAGCAACATTAAACCCTTGAAAAAGGAAGGTAAAACTGAACAAAGAATCCAGGCTGTGACTGCTTGTCCTCCAGTAATTCTGAAACCTGGTTAAACTCTGAGAGGCCCTGAAATTTCTCCTGGACAGAACTGGTGTTTATAACTTGAAATAATGATGCTGGATGTTTGACTTTTCATTACAGGCAGATTATTAACATTTTCTCAGCACTGGTGTGTCACAGAATTTAAACCACCAGTTTGAAGAACAGTCTCATTTTGTAAGCTGTGAAATGTCTCTGGCAGCAAGGTCTCCCCTCACAGGGGCCTGCCATGGCTCATCCCCATCCATGGAACATTGCAGGTGGCTGTGAGGAAAGGTGGGGATTTTGTCCTGTTTGTTATCACTGCCAGGAATAAACTCCTCCATTAACCAGGGATGCCTGGACAGCTGTTAAATTGTCTTTGGTTTGGGTTTGTTTTTTTTTTTTCCATTGACAATAACTTTTTCACCATCACAGATGACTGTGGCCAATTTAATCCTGGTCATTCTGCTCCTCTGATTGCTGGGGCTGATCTAGAGCTGAGCTACCGTGGGGCCAAACCCCTCAGCACTGTTCTTCTTCAAGGGAAAGAGCTGTTAACCCAAATTACTTGGCAGCTCTAAGAAATTCTAGCAGGTAATTTTTGCAGTGCTGTCAGTCACTCTCAGCCCCCGTGGCTGCTCTAGCTGCTCTGAAATAACTACAGTAGCTCTGATCATGAATTACTGTGATTTGTCAGCAGTAATATAAACCCAGCGAGGGTTTTGATGCTTTTGCCAGCAACGTGTGAAAGAAAATATTTGAGTGAAGTTGTCTAAGCCAGGTTGGGTAAAGAAAAGGGGATTTAAAAAGCCAATCTGACCTGCCCAGATTTATTTCATGCATCAGCCCACTGTCTGATTTAAGACCAGTGGATATATTTAGTCTTCTTGAATAATTCCTGATGGGTGTTGGTCTTCTTCTGCCTGGAAATTATAATACAACTCTGCACATCATCTAAATAATGCAACAACCTACTGTAATATCTCTTTTCTTGGAACAATTGTGTATAACACTGGGAAAAACAAAGCATGTCTCTGAAAACAAAAATGTCCTTCTGACAGGAGTTGCTACAATTTGGACAGTGGGAGTTTTTCCCCTGCAGAGCAACAATACCACATGGAGCAGGAGACAGGGAATCCACACTGGCCCTTAAGCTTCAGATCCTGATTTCTCTGCTGAGCTGGGCAGAGATTTAATGTCAAAGAGCTATCCAGAGCAACTCCTAGGTTACTGCTGGAAAACCTGAGCTGTGTTTTCTGGGGGCCAGGCAGAACTTCTTGAAGTTTGCTGAGCTTATCTAAAGAAGAAAGTTAGCTAGCTGCAAAGCGAGTGATAATGATTTTCATTACCATTATATGTACAACTATATATATAGCTATATACATATATAGTAAAATATGTAACTACAAAGGGACTTATATCTATAATTACAGCTATTTTTTTCAATCAGCCAGGTGTTAGGAAAATTCCTGTTGAAAGTTCTCATATTGTAGTGAGACCTTGAAGAAGGATGACCACATTTACCTCTGAGTCTCTGGAGCCTCTTGCAGAATGTGGCCCAGCTTTTCCATGGACTCTTTTATAAACCTGTGTCCTCTGGCAAGAGTTTGAAAGGACAGTGCTCCAGTGTGCATTGGACTGACTTTTCTCCCTCCTGCATCTGCATATGACAGGTAAGTGGCTGAAGGTTAATTGTTACTCTAGGATATTATGTTCCTTCTCTCTCTTGTTAATTCTGGGGACAAGGTGGGGAAAGAAAATCCCTCATACTTGAACCTTGCTGCAAATGTCTCAATGGCTGCTCAAAACAAATGTTTGTCTTAAAAGAAAACAAAACTAAAAGAGAAACAAACAAACAAAAAACTAAATACACAAAAAACACAAAATAAAAAACCAAAACCACAAACAAACAACAACAAAAAAAAACAGTCCAAAGGTACTTCTCCTTTATAAAGTTATATTAAAATCCAAAATTTTTTCCTAGTGCTTTTGGTAGGCTTGTAGCTGAGTGAATAGGTTCAAATCAGCCATATATATGTGTATATATATATTTTTTTGGGGGGGAGGGGTTTAGCATTAGCATAAGCTTTATTTCTTTGTCCCCATCAATGTCAGCATTTCTCTGTAGCTAAAACCCCTGTTTAACAAGGTCAGAATCACTACAAATAACTCCAAGGGTGCCAGGGAGGCACATGGGCCAAGGAGGCATCTTCCAGTTATTTTTTCTTATTCTCCTGAGTAGAGGAGAAGCCCATTTTGCCTTCAGACTTCTCAGGATGGATGGGAAGAGCAGGAAATAAGGCAATTTGAAGGAGAGAGAGCAGGGGGCAGAGGCTGGCTGGAGTTTGGGGTGGTCCATGACCTCCAGCCCACTGCCTGGCTGCACCTGGGCCTGAATGGTGCAGCAATTTGGGCTTCTGCTGATCCCCAAAAGTGTTTCCTGCATGGGCTATGGAGTAGATGATCCATTCCCGGCCCAGCTGAAAGGGATCAGGGGGGCAATCAAGTGGCCTGAAGTGGCCCCACGCTCCTGGGAGAGGCAGAGCCATTGTTAGGTGCACATTAAGGAACTGATGAGCTGCCTGCCAGCCCCTGGCAGGTTCATTTCCAACCCCATCCTTTTCATTTCAGCCTCTCTCTCATCCCTGTGAGCCATGGGGGAGTGAATCCATGAGGGTTTCTACCCAATTACTCCTCTCTTTAGTGGTGTAGGAATGTGGGGAGCTGCTCCATGCCTAGCTGAGGTGGAGGGAATGTTCAGCACCCAGGGAGATTTATGCCTGTGACTTTCTGGCTGTAAGGTGGCAGAGCAGCCCATGCTGTGCTGCATCTCATATGCATATTCATGGCTCGTTTGTTCTCTAAAGAAATGCCTGGCTTAGAGATGGTTTGAAGGACACTGACCACACAGCTGAAACACACTCAGGTTGCTCACAAATTAGAACTCCATCATTTTTCATAACAAATTGGTAACCACTGCAAATCCACGTGCACCAGGGTTGTTATTGGAAATGCTATGTATTTTATTGGATTGGGAACATTTTGCAGCTATCAAGCTGTCAATTATTTTAGCACAACACAAGGTTTCTCACGATGATGGATGGTGATTCTAAATAATTTTTATAAAGTATTTCTACTTACAGTGGTGTCAGGAAACCTGCCTGCCTGTGAAATATTGTGATTTTTGAAGCACTCACCTGATAACACTCCTTAATTGTGTAACATTAATCTGTGTGTCAATCAAATGCTTGCAGGCTAATATATGGAATTTTTTTCCTGAGGTTTTCATAGAGGGGGGAAAATTAAGATCATAGAAAACTGTTGGCAGCATATGAAGGAAGAAGCAATGCCAGACTTGTAACCAACCATGAAAATGCATGTCATGAAGAATAAAGAAAAGATGAGCCTCCTTCACTAATGAACTCTACTTTTATTCAGAAGGAAGATGTCTTCCAGCAACATGTTTTTTCTTTCTCTCTCTTTCTCCCCTCTTCTAACACATTGAGTGAAAAAAAGCCCAGTTTTACATGTCTTGGGCAAATTCAAACATCTGTGAACAAATAAGGTGCTAGACATTAGATACCTGCTCTTTAAGTTTCAAAGTTCTTTTCAGAGATTAGTAAAAGATATTATTTCATCCCACAGAAATGAAAACTAAGTCATATGAAGCTGCTTTAACCAAAAGCAGAGTATATGAAGTAGAACAACAATGTCCCAAAATACCTGGAAGGTCAAGTACACCAAAAAATACTGCCTTGGACCTACAGGTGTTGTCCACTTTTGCACACAACCAGAAGGGAAAGCTCCAGGGACCACAGCACAGCAAGTCCCCTGCTTTGGTGACATTTCCCTGCATCTCTGGCCAAAAGGAGCCACCCCAGAGGGGCTGTCTGTGACTGTCCCTGTGCTGGGGTTGTGGCTGTTACTGCACCCAGACCTTTCTGGATAAATCCTGCCTTAAGGGGTGCTCAGCCCCAGCTCCCTCCTCCTGCTGCTGCTGCTCTTGGCTTTATTGCATCAAGAGGTTTGGGTCCACTGCCCCATTTACCTGCTTCTGAATCTGGGGAGAAAAAGGTCCAAAAATTGCAAAGGTGCACCCGCTATGGTCCTAGCCAGCCCAGCTGTTTGAAGCAGGATGTGCTGGCCCTGCAGAGCTCTGCTGTGAGCTCCCAGTCTCAGTGTGACCCTGCCAGCCCTGCCCCTGCCCTGTCCCCATCCAGCAGCACCCACCACTGGGAATTCCCAGGGCAGGGCTGGACTCTAGGCACTCTAGGCACTCTGGCACTTATCCCTATTTATACACCACACAGCCTTTTCCAGCAGTTAAATTGATTTTATATGTGCAACCCTGCTTCAGCAATTAAAGCAAAAAAAAACCTTTATAGCTCTTTTGGTTTGAATTGGGCCTGTTTCAAACCCAGGTACTAAAATGGATAAAATTATCTTGAAAAGCAAAGGAATTACACTGTACTCTGAGCTCCTCTGCATCATGTTATGAAAGACACAAAGATAATATTTGTATAAATTAAAGCTATTGGAGACGTATGGTATTTCAGTTTCTGCTTCATTAAGTTGTCCTCCAGCCCTGAACATCCCCAGATCTATTCTGCAGCACTTTTCTATTTTAAATTTAATCTACCCTGCTGAAGAATGAAAGCTTAAAAGGATATTGCCTCTTTAAATTAAATGTGGAAAGAAATAACAATGGTGGAATTCTTGCTGAAGTGAATGCAATCTATTATATAACTTCTAGAATTCATAATATTTTTATCTGTCCTTTAGCCTCCCCTCTAGTTCAGCAGTATATTTCTTCACTGTTTCACTAGTACTGCAATTACATTTTTTACATTGATTGTAGGAGCAGAAGAAGCCACTGTGACCATTTAATCTGATTCCACATGTATATCAGACCCTAGGACATGTCAGGATTAATTCCTAATTTGATTAAAATAACTTTTGGAGAAAAAAAACCAATCCTTTCCCTACAGATTCCAGTAAAGTATTAGACCTTTGTAACTCCTTGTGAGTTGTTCAAATCACCCATTATTTTAGCTTTATCATGACAAAAAGTTCCCTGTTTTGAGGCAGATATTTCACCTTTCTCTAGTCTGTAGATATTGGGCTATTCCTCCATGAGATTGTTTTTCTCTGTGTGGACTGGATCACAATCAAACCACCACTGAAGCTTCTAATAGCTGATGAAGATATCAGGGCACTGACATTTTCTCTGTAATCCTCACAACTTTTCTCAGAGCCCCATCACCAGCTATAAACCCATGCCACCCATGGCAGCCAGTAAGAGATGAAGCAATGATTTAAATCAAGTCCTCATGGGGATTATCCACCCCATCCTGCCCTGTACTGGCATCTGCCTCTTTGCCACATGCAGAATCTTCTCCCAGGGCTGGCACCCAAAGCTCTCCTTTCAATCAGAGGCCGCAGCTCTGGGGCCTGGGGGAAAGAAGGCAAGGACTGGGTTTGCTCCAGCACCCAGAGCGACAAACAGCCATTCCAGAGGGGCCAACAACCATTCCAGAGGTACAAAAAGCCACTCCCAGCAGTGCCAACAGCCATTCCAGAGGGACCCACAGCCATTCCAGAGGTACAGCCATTCCCAGAGGTGCCAACAGCCATTCCCAGAGGTGCCTGGCACTGCTCCTTCCCTGCTGTGCCCTGGCAGGGCTGCTTTGCTCTGCACAGAGGAACCTGAGGCAGGCAGAAGGGAAGAGGCTGCAAAGCTGCACCCACAGGTGGATGGGTAGGAGGTTCCCTGTGCACTCAGTACTGAAATCCTGCTGGATTTCTGTGTGGATGTGGCACATCCCGTAGGTCTGATGGGAATGCTCTGAGAACACCTTAGCAAATTGAGCCTTCAGCCAGGAGAGGCAGAATAATACCTGATTTTCATGAATGTGAAGCAGAATTAAGCCTGAGAGAGGCAGCTCAAGCTCCCATCCCAGGGGCAGAACTCCAGGGACCTGCAGAACGTTACTGCTAATGCTGCTGGTGTCTCCAGCCTGTGAGCTGGAGGGACAGCCTGCTGGGGCTTCTATGAATCTAAACAGAAGGTTTCATTTTCCTAGTTTCCATAATAGGTGTTCAGGTTCTTGGGTGTTTCTGGGCCATCAGATCTTTGAAGGGCAGGGGATGGGGAATATCGCAACATGACTTGGAGTTGTTGTCCTGCTGCTAGAAGAGAGTTCCTTTGTAGACAGGAAAGTTCCTAGAAATAGAATTAGGAGAATGTGGCTGGAACAGACCCCCAGAGAGGTGATGGGATCTCCACCCCTGGAGGTTTTCAGGATTTACTGAGGCAAAGCCATGGCTGACCCGATCTAGTGCTGGATACAATCCTGCTCTGAGTGGGAGGCTGGGTGAGACCTTCCACCAACACCTCTGTCATGTGGGAGCATGGAGGGACACACTCAGGGAGGGTTTTCCAACCTCATCTTGGAGTCATCAGCAGGTTCCCTAAAGGAAAGCAGCTCCTCCTGCACTCAGGCTATGAGAGAGGGCTCTCAGGGGAGTTCTCAGTGAGAGTGCCCTGGGAAAAGGCAAGTGCAGGCCAGGAAGAGGGAATTAAACTGTGTCACTGAGAGCAGCAATTAAAGAAGCCAACTGAGATTTCAAGGAAAAAGCATAAATCTATAGGGTATATTAGTTAATTAAAACAGAAGCATCGTCTCCAGGCCCCTTTCATTCACAGAAAGCTTCTGTTTCTTGCTAAAGGCACATTGAACTGGCAACAGTAGCTCAAGACAACTGTGGTTGCTTTTGGAATGAAGTTGTTAGTTCAGAGGAGGAACACACCCCTTCCCTGGAGTCCCAAGTTCTTGGCTGGAGGAGATTCCAGCCCTGCTGTACTGCGTGTTCAGGGTGGAGCAAGTGATTCAAGCAAAGGCAGATACTGGTTACAGCTTAATTGCCACTGATTTATCTCTTCCCCGAGTTCAGCTATCCCCTGGCAGAAGCACCTAACCCCCCTTGGAGGCTGGGGTCAGCCTCTAGCCCTAGCAAAGTCCAATGTCCAAATTCACACAGACTCTGTTCTGCCAGCAATGTGGTTGTGTTTTATGCACAGCCCTTCTCCTGCAGCCCCTTTGGATCCCTGCAGCAGGTTCACCCACCACACCCAGCTCTGGTCAGCTCTGAACCATCTCTGAGTGGGGCTGCTCTCCCACAGATAATATTTTTGAAAGGGAGTACATTATAGGAAGATTTGAGTAGAATTTGGGTCCGCTGCTGCTGGAGCCAGTGGGTAACAAAGCAAAACACCAGAAAAGGCTTTACATTCAAAGCTGGTTTATTCTGGTTTTAACTGGGAGAGGGTTTTTTCCTCCCACTTAATGAAAAGGTCTTTTCCTTGCCATAACCAAGAAAGGAGGCTGCAGCACTTGGCAAACAAACTTCTATTAAGTGCATTTGCTGGAAATGTTTATACTTTACTCTTGACAACTGCCTTGAATATACCAAGCATTGCACTGTACCTTGCATAATTCTGACATGGGAGCAAAGTCCTTGTGGAGGAGGTGACAGTGTCATTCCCTGGGACTTTTTTTTCTTTTTATGCCTGTCACTTGTTGTAATCACGGACAATATCTTGTTTTGGAAAATATTTTCCTGCTCTCCAGGGGTTCTCTTTTTCCTCCAGCTGAATTTAACAACAGGAGGAGAATCTTTGCAGGGAGTGAAGAGGAGGGAGGAAATGCCATAAGACCAGGGAAATCACCACTACCTTCCATGCAAACTGGCAGATGTTTAACAAGGGGTTCTCTGCCTTCCTCCAAAACTCCCCTTCTGCAGCATGTTGCCTGGAAACCCTCTGCCTCTTCCCCTTTCACATTTAATTACTGCAAATTGCTGAAAACTTTATCTAAACTCCTATCAGACAGACAAATCACCATTTGATTAAGGCAGACAAATGGTCCTAAGCAATTCCAAAAGCTGATTTCTGCATGCTTTGGGGTTTTGGAGGGTTTTTCCCCTTACTGTCAGGATTCAACCCAGCATTTCCCAAGCCGAGTAACAGGAATCTGGGCTAATTCAGGAAGGGCCTTGCTCTCTGATTTTGTATCTGACTAGAAGATAAGAAAGGATGTAGACAGAGATTAGCATAAGAGACTTGTTAAATGAATATGAATGGGTCCTCTGGCAGCTAAACAGATGGTGGCTGTTCCCTGGCCCCTGTGAAAGGGTGCTGCTGCTGGGGTTACCCTGCACATGGGTGTCCGTGGTACAGCTCGGCTTCTCCGCAAGGAGAAACACACCCCGCACGGGGCAGGATTTCCCCTTTGCCCCCAGCCTGTGCGTTGGCAGGCGGGAGCTGGGGATGGCACAGGCGTGGGGAGGCAGCCGGAGGGCAGGAGCCCGGCAGCTCGGTGCCACACAGAGAGGGGAGAGAGCCGGGGGCAGGAGCCCGGCAGCTCGGTGCCACACAGAGATGGGAGAGAGCCGGGGGGCAGGAGCCCGGCAGCTCGGTGCCACACAGAGATGGGAGAGAGCCGGGGGGCAGGAGCCCGGCAGCTCGGTGCCACACAGAGAGGGGAGAGAGCCGGGGGGCAGGAGCCCGGCAGCTCGGTGCCACACAGAGAGGGGAGAGAGCCGGAGGGCAGGAGCCCGGCAGCTCGGTGCCATGCTAATGCACCGTGAGGCTGAGTCAGAGCGTGTCGCACGGCCGTGGTGCCGGGCTGGCACGGCTCCCTGACACCCAGGTGGCATCCACGCAGGTGTGGCATCCACGCAGGTGTGGCATCCACGCAGCTGTGGCATCTTTCACGGCACTGCTGTTCCCGGAGCGGAGCCCGCAGCGCTGAGCCCGGCTCCGGCACCGAGAGGGAGACGCGCGGGTGCCTCCCGGTGCAAAGATCCAACCCACGGAGACAGCCACACCTCTGACAGGAAGGGCAAACCGAAGGTTTGAAGGCTTGAAAGCCTCTCTCTCACACGAGGGACTCAGATGAGAAAATGAGTGTGAGCAAGGAGCCGAGCTCCGGAGTTTGATTCTGATTGTCTTTTTTGAAGGAGTTCCATCAAAGGCCGTGAGATGCACACTCTGAGCATCATTTGCAGGCTCCCCCAGGACCTTCTCAGCTCGGGGAACAGGCTGCACCATGAAGCTGCTGGGAATAATTCACTCTGTTGTGACTGGAGTCTCCAGTTTAGGGAGGCTGGACAAAGCAGAAAGACTAAATCACTTTTTTCAGCAGATGACTCTTAGCAAGAATAGTCTCCCCCAGGTCAGGAATGCAGGCAAACCTGACCCCAGGGCTGGCTGCCCTCAGGGCTTGCTTTTATTATTATTTTTTCCCTCTGACATACGCCTGGCTGCTGATTCCACTGCTACCCAGATTTCACTGCCTCTGCAAAACACAACGAGCTGCAGAGGCCCCAAAGAGTTAATTCACACTGAAGACAAGGAGCAAAACAGCACCCTAGAGCCAGGCTTTTCCCCCCTGCTTGTGAGAATCCCTGTTCCCATCCAGCTCTGCACACTCCCAGCTCTCCCAGTTAACAGGTTGTTTGTCTTTCAGTGGATGGAGGGAGTCTGTGTAAACCTCCATGCAACTGACTTTAATTACCTGCCAAACCTGCACCAGGGCATAAGCCCACATATTGTATGTGACATTACCAGTAGAGCAAGTACTGGAATGCAGGGGCTAGAATAATTTGACAGCTAACATAAAGCACCATGATTTATATTTTGGTTATATTGAGATTTTTCCCCCCTCTTTGAGCACTCATATAAATATTTACTTGGATCCTAGGACCTTGCTTAACCCTCACAGTGCCACGTTTCATCTTCTTTCTTTTTTCTTTTTTTCTTTTTTCTTTTTTTTTTTTTTTTGTTTTTCAGCAGCTACTCCAAAAATGCCTTTCATTTTAAAACACAGAAGATTTAAACCAAAAATAACTTCACCTTTAAACTGTTTCATCTGTAAACAATGTGATTCAGTAATCTTTATATATTTACTATAGACTTCAATTGAAAACAGATTATGGCAAAGGGGTTTTTTTAAAAGATACATGACTTTTTAGTAAGAACACTGAGTTTAGATTCTGAAGCAGACATCAGCTGATACCTCTGCTTTGTTTTAAATTTTACCCAAGCTATTTCATTAATTATTGAGCTGAGTAACATGACTATATGGTCTGTTTATTTCAAATTTAAACTTCTCTGCTATTTAAGGATGCTTTTTCTTTTGTGTCACTGCATGGTTTTAGTCTCCATGCAGCAGGACAGAAATCACTGCAGAAGAGTGTTCTGGTAATGCTGCAAATCAGAAAGCCATAGACTTTACTTTCATTGTTATTATCATGATTCCTGTCTGTCTATCAGACTTGGGGATGAGTCATTTATTACACAGTCCCAGAGGCTCTCAGGTATTTGTTTAATACCCTGCTTTTGGGTGCCTGACTTGAGAGAAGTGAGCATCTGGAAATACCCTTTCAAAACCATTATCTGCTAACAGACACCCCTGCTGCCCCTTCCACCCCTCTGCAGAGTGGGTTAACCTGTCACTGCACAAAACCAGGGGTGAATTTGTGCTCTTCAGCCCTGGAGATCCACACGTGCTCTCACAGACCAGTGCAGAGCAGCCACTGCAGTACCCAGAATAAAACACTTGATCCAGGGGTCAAGGCTGACATGAAAATAAGGATGGCCTGTGTCAGGAGGAGTTTAGCAGTCCTCTCTTTTTGGTGTCTTGAGTGCACTCAGTTTATCAGCCTCAGCCACTGTGCAGGCTAGAGCTGATATTACCACTGCAATTGCTCTAACACAACATGTGGAGCTGGAAGTCACTGGGCAACCAGCCAGAGGGGGACCACACTGAGGAGAAAGGTAAAAGCTTTCCTTCAGGGTCGCATGAGCAGAGATTTCAGACTCAAAACCCTTTTTTACATGTAATTGTTGGCTGCTTTAAATAGGGGGAGAAGGCAGCTCTGGGAGCTGTGAGGGCCTATGTTAACTCGGAGCCCTGTTTATAATTATATGTTCCCTCTCTCGTGTTTGCAGAAGCTTTGGGTAATAAGTGCACCACAGCAGAGGGGCAAGGAAGAAGCAGTTAGCTGAAGAGCAAGGGGCAGGTTTATTGCCCTCTGTGATTTCTGTTGTGAATGGGCTCCCTGAACCAGCAGGAAAGTTTCAGCTCCATTCCATAGGAAATAAAACAGGATCTATGGACACCCAGTATTAGAGGGGCTTGTGCTGCCTTCCCACCTTGTTCTTTATTCCCTGGTGACCAGGGATCCTGTGCTCCAGCTGTGTGATGGGAGGACAGGCAGCACGGCCCAGAGGAGCTGGTCAGGCTGAGCCCTGCTCCCAGGCTGCAGCTCACCTTGGCCAGGTCACCACAACCCTGTGAGAGGTCAGTGGCTTCCTTTAATAAATTACCTGGATTTCTGCTGGAGGAGTAAATACTGTTTATTTTTATTAATGCAGATTTCAGGTGCTTGGCACCGATTTCTCACCACACTTACTTCAGAAAAAAAATCGTGTTGACCACAGTGCCCTTGTCACCATGTGTTTAATATCCTTTATAAAGCCAGGAGCACCTTTCTGGAAACAAATGAAGTCTCATTAGTGGGAAGTCGAGGCTAAAGCAGAATCAGAGCTTTTCATTTTATCAGAGGGAGGTTGCAGGCTTCGATAGACAAATGCACGCACAAGCAGTGCCCGAGTATTTGCAATCCTTGTGTGTTATTGCAATGCTGGGTGAAAACACCCCAGTTTAGAAATAATCCCAGCTCTGTATTTGTGTGAACATGTCCTAGGATCTCCTAGCATTGCAGTAAATGCCAGAGTCTGCAGAGACAGTAGTTAAAATGGTGTAATAGAGCAGCACTGTGACATTGGCAGTGGAGTTCTCTCTGGTATAAACCTTCACCCACTGCCTCCACCAACGAGGAAAAAGGCAGAAGAAATAAGTTTGAGATGTTTCTTTAAAGAAAGCACTAAACTTGGTAAAAGGACACAGCTTTGCTACCTTGCTCTCTGCCCCTCATGCCTCAGGATATCATAAATTTTTGATACCAATAAAACAGAATTTTTGATGAGCTGCTATTTTGCATTAAAGCAACTTTACATGCAAAGATTGCATAATAGGAAGTAAAATTGAATTTTGCCTCAGAACAAGTTCTTATTATTAATTTAAGTGTTTTTTATATATTTTAGCAGCAGCTTATCATTCTATATATTTAATTTCTTTCAAGTGAGAACACTTAGCATTGGTTTCCTTGTCTAAACAAATCTTTTAAGAGAACACATGTATAAAGTGGAAATGCAGTGTTTTGAATCTGTGCCTTAAGACAAACAGTGAAACTTTAAAAGGGGTAATAAAAAAATTAGGAGGACAGAGGACAACCATCTCTAAAACCTACCAGCAGCCTCCTTGGGACAGAAAACATGTCACTTTATCTGTGTGGAATAATTTTCCCCTTTTTAACTGCAGTGTTTGTTCAAATCATATTGTGGCAAAACTGTAAATATAAAAAGCTCCCATTGGAGTGGTTCTGTTTAAGGCAAAGGATTTGCAGTACCTTTGGTCTCAAGCACAGCACAGTCCATTTCTAACAGTTCCACACGCTGTGATGCACAGGACTAGCTCACAAATACAAATTGGCTCTTCCCTCTCCTGGATGCATTAGCAAGAACTTCTTGCTGCATTCAGAATTTACTACTGAAAGCCGTCTTTTAAAAATCAAGAAAAGGCAGAGCTTGTAAGGTTTTTTAACCCCCTTCTTCTAGTTCTTCTTGCATGAAACAGAAGTCCAGTGTGGGATCCCACCAGACCACTGCCTGCAGTATTACTGAACACACCATGCAGGATTATGCAATAAGGTATTTACTCTGTGTGTACCCACATAACTTCAGATTTAATGCAACCCTAATGGGGTGAAACATCATGATTTAAAAGGGAAAAAAGAAAGGGAGGAAAAGAAAGGGAGGAAAAGAAAGGGAGAAAAAGAAAGGGAGAAAAAGAAAGGGAGAAAAAGATAGAGAAAAAGAGAAAGAGAGAGAAAGGGGGGAAAGAAAGGGAGGAAGAGAGAGAAAGGGAGAGAGTGGAAAAGAGAGCGAAAGAGAGAGAAAAAAGAGAAGAGAGAAAGAGAGAAAAACAGAAAGAGAGAAAGAAAAGAAAGAAAAGGTAATTGAAGCTTGTCCAAATAAAGATTAAAAAAATAAAATACAAAAGCGACTCCGGGAGCCGAGCAGGGGAGGATGCTGGCAGCGCAGCCGGGCTCTCGGCAGCTCCGCGGCTGGCGGAACGCAGCGGGCTCCCCGCGGATCCTGCGCACGGCGCTGCGCAGCAGCGGAGCCGGAGAAGGCTCCCCGAGCGCTGGGGATGTTTTCGCTGTCCTCCCCGAAACCCGACACCCCCAGCCCCGAAGAGCTTCCTTGACCTTGGTCTGTCAATCACCGGCACGGAGCAGCCTGCTAGAGCCAGGCGGGCACTGCGCCAGCCCGAGGGAGAATGGGGAAGGGGGGCGGGGGGAGGAAAAAAAATTAAACCCTAAACCAGCTGGGAACAGTTATCTCGCAAGCCCTGGCTCATCCTTATAACACATCTCGCCTGCCCACCTCAATACGGAGCAACACATCTGCCGGCCGGCAGCAGCGCTCAGCATCTCTGGAAAGTCTTAGAGTGATGTTTCTATCTTTAGTTCAAAACGTCTTTTTAGTCTTAGATGTCTCTGTTTTGGAATTATAGACAATCAGCCTTGTACACTCTCCTGGAGGGGAAGAGGGAAGGGAATATCGAGAGGAGTCTATTAAGCGGTTGGCAGCGATAGTCTGTAAGCTCTGTGTCAGTAAATGGGGGGAGAGGGGGGCTGTTGCCAATTGTGTTTCCTGTCTGAGTGTCTCGTTCAGTTCTGGGAGCAGCCGTAGCCCGTCGTCACCTCTGTCCCGGCGGGGGGTGTGGACCTAGCTCTGGCTGTTAGCAACAGCTCTTACAAAACTACGAAATCAAACAAAATAATATGATTTTCACTGAAGGGAATGGTCCTGCTCTACATGAAATCACATAGTGAACAGCCGAGACGTCCGGCAGCCAAATTTAGCCGGGCAAACCTTGGGCCCTTCCCCGTCGTACGCCCCATCATCCACGGGGTGCGGGGCTGCTCTCGGGGGTCTCCCATCGCCGCCAAGGGCTCCGCCGCTTCTGCTCGCAGAGCATCCCAGAACCCCTGAACCCCTGCTCCGGCCCGGCGTGCACGGGCCCGCCCGAATACCGGTCCCGGTCCCAGTCCGAGTCCGGTCCTGTCTCTCTGCCACCCCGACCCCATCCTCTCCAAGGTTTCGAAGCGAGAGTCGGGGTAAGGGCCTTTACACCCGGGTTTTGAGGAGACAATTTGCAGCATCTTCTCTCCGGAGAGCCCCGAGGGCGAGTGCAGGATGGCCCGCCCGGTTCCCCGAGCGGGAGGTGGTCAGCGCTCGGCCCCTCTGAGCCGGGCAGCAGCTGCCGCCTCCGGCCTCCTCCGAGCCCCGGGGACTCCACCGTCCGGGCCGGCTGGAGCTGCAACAGCTCCGGGAGTGGAACTGGACCCCGGCCCCGGCCAGGGGTGAGTGGGGACAAGTGGCACAAAGGACGGGCAGAGGAGCCACCGGACAAGCAGCACGGCCGGAGCGGTGGAGAAGAGGGGCTTGGGCAGGCTTGTCCCCCGCTGCTGACAGCAACTTCTCCGCGCTCCGGAGCAAGCAGGGAGAGGCCCCGAGCTGACCCACGCAGTCCCCGCTGCCGGGGGAGCACCCCGCGGGTAGGCCGGTCCCTGGAGGAAAAAGAGGGAAAAGAGTTTTCCCTTGGCATCAAGGAGCTCCTCTCCGTGGTGCCCCGTCTTGTGTCAGCCCTTCGCCGATCGGTGATGAAGAGCGAGAGATCAAAGTGGATAACCGCGGATGGCAATAGGCGAGCGGAGCCGAGCGGAGGGGAGGGGTCCCCCCTCGCTGCTGGGCTCTGCCGGGGGTGCCGGGGGAGGGGAGGGGTCCCCCCTCGCTGCTGGGCACTCCCAGGGTTGCCGGCAGCGGGCACAGGCGGGCGCTGCCCGCCCCGGTACCCGCGGGTCTGCCTGGCCCCGGGGCCGCTGCCGCTGCCCTCAGGGAAGAGCCCGCCCAGCCGCAGGCCGGGCGAGCACAAGTGCGGGTGGGCTCTGGCCCCTCGGTGTGCCCAAAGCCCCCCGAGCCGCCTGTGTGGACGGAGGAATCGGCCCGATCCCGGCCGGGAGACCCCCGGCCAGGAGCTCGCTCCTCGCAGCGCCCGGGGGCCGAGCCCGGCCGGTCCCGGTCCCACCGACTCGGGCTGTGACCCGGTGGGACTCGGTTACGTTTTTCTTTTCTTTTTAAATGAATAAATTAAACCCAGAAGCGGTGCCGGGCCAGCAGAGCCCCGGCCGCCCGGGCCGTGTCGCGGGGCTGCCCCGCCGCTGACACCGTTCTGTGGTGGGAATCTGGAGGGCTTTTCTAAGGCCTGTTTTTCCTACTTTTTTTCGTTGTTGTTGTTGTTCAATTAGCCCTAGTGATTTATTCAATGCATGCATGAGGGGACATTAATATGCGGTGGCAGTTCCCACAAACAATATTCCTCTCAGGCTTTCTGCAGCCATAGCATTTACTGGCAAGGGGGGAGGCTATACAGGGAAAGCCAGGCTCTCCCAGCCTTGTGCTCTGCAAACTCCTGTCCCCTCTTGGCAGGGCAGCAGGCTACGAGCTTGTTCTCCGGGCCTGACTCATGTGGCCGGGGGGCTGGGACGGGCCCCAGCCCTTTCCAAGCTCCCCCAGCTCAGTGGCTGGCCCAGCTGGCTCTGACAAGGCAGGGATGTGGATGGGATTTCAGAGGGGGGGTCGTTTTAAGTTGCTACATTTGCTTTTAAATTATTTTTTTCCACATTCTGTCCTTAGCCTGTTTGTTCTTCAAAGGCGCTTTATGCCATCCCTGCAGAGAACAGCTCGCTGCTGCTGGGACGAAGGGCAGGGCAGAGAGAGAACCTATTTTTTCTGGTTGTGTGATACCTTGGATTTTGTTTTCAGGAGGGATTTAAAGTTCAACACCGCTTTCATACTTTGAGAGCAGCAGCGTTCAGACACGCTGCGACCCGACTCGGGGAGTCCCTTTCCCACACCCAGGCAAGGGCTGGGGGCGATTTTTAACCTCCTCCTCCTTCAGCTTAGGGAGCTGTGAGGTTATTGCAGTGAGAGCAGCTGAGGGACGGCGGTGGAGTTGCGAGGTGCTGAGCGCTGGGGGTGGCGGGGAGAGACCTGTCCCTTTCTCCACGTGCATCTAAGGAGTCTTCGGGGGGAGGAAAAATAAAAAAACAAACAACCCCAAAACGGAATAAATACAGTGTGCAGATGGAAAGAAGGAAAGTGAATTGGCAACCCGGATCCCAAGAGAACTGGGGAAAGGACGGACTTGTCCAAGTCCTCTCCTATTCTAATGAAAAAAAAAAGAAAAAAAAGGGAAAAAAAAAAAAAAGAAAAAGAAAAAAAATTAGGAAAGAAAATTCCTGCCGTCCGGGCTCCCCGCTGTCCCCGCCCGGGTGGCTGGGCCGAACAGTCCCGCTCCCGGCGGGGCAGCGGAGCGCCGGGCGGACCCCCCGGCACCGCCGGGCCCGGCGCGGGGCTCCCGCCGCTCCGCTCCCCGGAGGGGCTGGGGTGATGCTCCCCCTGCCAAGGACGAGCTTCGACCCAAGCAAAGGAGGGGGAAGGCTGAGCGCTCCTGCCCTGCGAGCAGCAGCGTTCCCGAGGGGGCAGAGCAGCCCCCCCGGGCCGCAGCCCCCCACAAACCCGGCAGCAGGGTCGGGACAGGGACGGGGCCACAACTTTTCCTTTCTTTCTTTCTTTTTTTTTTTTTTTTTGGGAACACCAGACGTCAGAGAAGCAGGTCCCTCCAAGAAATACCATTTCAATGATTTTAATAAGCAAAATAGGAAACAATTTTAATAACCAAAAACAGAAACCAGTCTGAATAAAACTACAATAGACCAGGTTTTTTAATATTTTTCATATCATAAGCAGGATTTGAAATTGATCCCTTCAGAACTTTACATGAAATAAAAACAATTTTTTCCGCTGCTGCAATGTTTTGATTTCAACACAGTTGAATCAGTAAAAACCAAAGATCGTTTTCTGATGCATGACTAATATCCACAATATTTAAAACTGCAAGCACCATGCTGTTCATTACAATCTTGTTATTACTGTTAATTTATAAACTAATACAAACTTAAAATGCATCCGGCCAGCAGTGCCAGCTATCCTAAAAGGAAACTAAAAAATAAGTTTTCATTTTGGTATTTTTGTCAGTGCAACGTAAATCCTTTTACTGACCTGCAGGAGGAAAAAAAAGTAATAAAAACACCCATAAGACTCCAAACTACTACTACTATACAACTGCAAATAAATTTTGGCTAAAACTTTCACTCGCTGCATAGGGAAGCAGAGAAGCAGATTACAAATCAATGCAAAAGAATACACTTAAAAGTTGCAGTATGTCTTCTTAAAAAAAAAAGTTTTAGATTTAAATGCTTTCCCAGCCCACTCATCAGCTGCTGCCATTGAGAAACCCAACTTCAGTGGCGACACGGAGCCCTCGCTGCTATCACAACTTGACTCGTAACGAGGAGGGTTTGGGGTTGTTTTCTCTCTTTATTTACCGAGAATCTAGGGGCAGTTGTTTGGTTTTGGTTTTTTTTGGTTTTTTGTTTTTTTTTTTTTAATTGAACTGGTATCTCGTCCGTCCTTCTCTTCCTGAATGTACAATCAGAAGGGAAATTATCTGGCCAAGCCTAACCACTCAGGCTGGGAATTGTCCTGGAGGAAGAGCTTCGCTGCCACTTTAAGGCATGGAGTAGGTTCTAAGTGACCGAGGAGGGTTTTTCCCTGGTAAGTTTAGGTTTGTCAATGCCATTCAGGCGTTTTTGCTTCTGCCCCAACAAACAAAAACCAAAATGAAAACTAACAAAAAAAATACAACTTAAAAGTGCACCAGATATACAAAGTTGGTTTTTTTTCTAATGCAAAATGCCCATAACTTTTTTTCTTTAAGTATCTCTTTAACACCAAACAAACCGTATAACCAGCCTGCTGAAATGTTATTTTGTTTTTTGTGTATTTTTCTCCTGTACGGTTTGAAGTAGCAGATATTTACAAGCTAACAACCATAAAAGAAAACAAGAGCAAAACCAACGAACAAAACTGCACAAGCAGTAAAAAGTTCGATAACTTGTGATGCTTTTCTTATTGATGAAACAAAACAACAACAGAAATCTATGATCAATGATCAACATGCTATAGTTAAACAAGAAAATGGTACAAAATAGAAATTATTACCATACATGTCCAGCATGCAGGATTAATATTTTTAATGCAGATTTTCGTATTTTTCTATATAATCAAGCAGGCAATAAAACTGATGAGTTTTTTTTTTCTTTCTTTCATTCTTTCTTTTCTTAGATTGAATGTCCCATCTGAGTCCTGTAACTTATTTCTCAAAGCAGGCAATATATGAAGAGTTTGCATATATTGTCCTTTTTATTTATTCTCTTTTTCCAAGCAGGTAAATTGTGCATGAGATGGTGCTGTATATGTCCTCTCTCTTTCCAAGCAGACAGTATGTTATAGATGGCTTGTTCATTGTCCTTTTTTATTATTATTATTCTTTTAAAGTCCATCTCACTCTGCAAGCAAGTGATCTATAAAACGCTTCACTTGTCCTTTTCTCCTTTGCCTCTGTCTCTCTCTCTCTAACTTGCACACGAAAGTCAAAAAGTTGCACTTTACCTCTCCCATCCCCACCCCCAGCCTACTTTTCCCACAGCTACTCTAGAAGACTGGATGCTGCAAAAAAAAAAAAAATCAAGTCTCTATTTTTCTCTCCTCCTTTCTCTCTAGTCAAGCAGACGGATGGATGGAGATGTCAGAGGAGGATGGGAGCAGGGGGGGAAGGTGACAGGGGTCAGGTTTGGGGGGTGGGGGGTTTTTGTTTGTTTTTTAATTATTTTTGTTAAGCACTCACATGAAGAACTCAGGGGAAGACGGGTTGTCACTGGTGGAGCCGGCCTCTCTGAAGCCGTTGCTGGCAAGTTTCTCACACTTGAGCTTGTAGGCGTCTCTCTCTCTGGCGAGCCGGGTCACTTCTTGCTTGAGCTGTTCCACCTGCTGAATAAGCTGCGTCTTTTCGTTCTCCAGGTGGTGTTTCTGCTGGACACGTTTGTACCTGCAGGACTGGGCATAGCCCCTGTTCTTCAAGGTCCTCCTCTTCTGCTTGAGGCGGATCACCTCGTCTTTGGTGAAGCCTCGGAGGTGCCTGTTGAGCTCCCTCACAGACATGGAGACCAGCTGGTCATCTGAGAACCGGTCCTCCACGCTGCTGGAGGGGGGATGCTGCTGGTGCGAGTTCTGGAGCTGCTGGGAGGAGCTGGAGGAGGTGGAGGGAGTGGGAGAGGCCTGGTGGTGATGATGGTGGTGATGGTGAGGGTGCCCGCTGCCGGCCAGGTCTTCGTGAGTGACTGCGGGATACTGGTGGTGGTGTTGGTGATGGTGATGATGGTGGTGGTGGTGGGCCCGGAAGCCCTCGAAGCCCTGCAGCTGCTGGGACACCTGGTGGGACCCAATGAGGGCTTCGACAGCGTCCTCTGGGGTGAGGTTCAGCGCCTCGGGGTTCATCTGCTGGTAGCTGTTGGCCATCCAGTACAGGTCCTCCAAGTGGGTCTTCTGCTCGGTGGGGCTGAAGCTGGGCGAGGAGGGCACGGAGCTGCAGGGGGTGCTGATGGGGGTGGAGGAGACGGAGCCGGCCGGCTGCAGGCGGGTGCAGTGCCTGCCCGAGCGGTCGCTCCTGCCCAGGGGCTCCTTCTTCACGTCGAACTTCATCAAGTCGAAGTCGTTCACGTACTCCATGGCCAGCGGGCTAGTGGGCAGCTCGGCTCCGATGCTGAGCTCTCCGGCCATCGCTGTCTTGCGGGCACCTCTCCCGGCGGAGGGGGCTGGAGACTTCACCCCAGCGCGCAGTCTGGCAGAGGGCTGGCCGCGCTCTCCTATTCCAAACCAACTTTGGCTTTCGGCTCTCGCTTCTTTTCCTCTGCTCCCCCTCCTCCTCCGCCTCCTTCTCCCGGCTTCAGGGGCTTCTTCAGTCCGGAGCAACAAAGCCAAGGACGAGCCGGCCCCCGGGGCCGCCTGGCTGGCTCCTGGCTGGCGGTATCAGAGATCGCCCCGCACCGCGGGCTGCGGCAGCTCCCGGCTCCCAGGCGCCCGGCCGTAAGGAGAAAAGAGCGGTAGCAGGAAGGGCAAAAGCAAAACAAAACAAAGATGCTGCCTTCGGCTCTGTGCAGGAAGAAGAAGGTCGGTGCGAACGCCCAGCCCGTGCCCCCGGCAGGGTTTTGTAAGTCCGGAGCCCCCTCCCCGCGGCAGCCGAGCCCGGAGCCTGCCGCAACTTTCCAGCCCGAGCGAGCGCCGGGGCAGCGCACGGGCTACCGGCGGCGGCGGGGCTCTGCACGGGAGTTTCGGTGGCTCTGGCAGCGCAGGCGAAGGGGAGGGAAAAGGGGGAGGAAGGAGGGGAAGGAGGAGGAAAAAAAAAAAAAAAAAAAAAGGAGGAGAAGGGGGACTAGCACAGCCCAGGTCTCTGCTGTAGCTGCCGCCGCCAGCGCTCGTTGTGCAGCTGTGATCACAGTGCAGCCCCCCTTGGCTTCTTATACGGCCGTGCCCGCCGAGAGCGCGGCGGGGGCCGGGGCCGGCGGCGGCCGCGCCAATGGCAGCGCGGCGGCGGGGCCGGGCGGGGCCGGGCCGCGCCGTGACAGCTCCGCAGCGCCAGCTGAGCGCCCGCCGCTCCCAGCCCGCACCTCCGGGCTCTCCCCGGCTCCCCCTCCAGCACCCGCGCCTTCCCAGTTATTTATTTATTTAGCTGTTTATTTATTTATATATTTATTTCTCTCTGATCCCTTCCTCCTATCCTTTTCGGCCCCTGCAGCCCACAAAGGAGGGGGACTCGGGGGTATCGTGTCCGTCCCTTTGTTCTAAATATAACAAAGTACCCCTTTTTGCCCGCTGCCATCCTGTAGTGGATCTCAAGGCAGGGAGCTTCCTCCCCACGCCACGCACACGCATCCACCCTTCCAACTTTATGTAAGCGGCCCTGGTGCGAACGTAGCGAGGGAAAACCGGCCGCGAACGCGCAGCGGGTCCGGCCGGGAGCGAGTGCGGGGCTGCGGGAGGCGCCGAGGGGGATGAGCGGGGAGCCGGCAGCGAGGGAAGCACCGGCTCGACAGGGCTGTCAGCGCTTCGTGTACAACCGGGGAAACGCTCCCGGTTACAGGAAGCAAATCTCTCTCTAAAGTAAAGCAAAGGCATTGACACAGACAATTGCAAATATTAGGGAGAGAAGGGAGGAAATATAATTACATTTCGGTTCTGAGGGGACCGTGTTTGCTTTCCTCTGCTGTTCCCTGAGAAGTGACTGCATGCAAAGGAGTATTCGGTTTGTAAGGTTTTTTCGGTTTCTTTCTCTCTCTTTTTTTTTTTTTTTTTTTTTTTTTGGTCCGGTAACAGATTTTTTTTTTTTTTTAACATTTTGTAACGATTAAGGGAGATTAGGGCTTCTTTTTACACGGCTCTCATGCTCAAACAGGCAGAAAGTGCGACTCCAAGTGTCCATTTTCAGAATAACAGCGCATTTCAGCGGGACAAACAGCCGGAAAAAGGGGACGGGCGAGCGGGACTCGATCGATAGGGGAGCCACACCGCCTCGGTCCCGGCCTGGCCGCTCCGCTCCGGAGCTGCGCTTCCACCTCTGCACCTCAGAACCCCCTGCACCACCCTCCCACCCCTCTATTTATTTAGCCAAAAGAACAAAAAAGTTCCGGATCTGTCTGCTTTCCCGAAAATTAGGAGGAGGTAACTGCCTCTCTGGAGCCGGGACAACACCGAGGGGTCCCCAGGGAGACCTCCCGGTGTGGGTCGGTCCCTGCGGGACCCCCCCAGCTCCACGGCAAACCCGCGGCCCGGACCCGCTGGTCCCGCTCCTCCGCATCTCCGCGGAGCCGACCGCAGCCGCGCAGGGAATCAGGAAAAGTCGCTCAAAGTCCTCCTCTACCCAAAAAGAAATTCCAGGGGGTCCCTCTGGCAGCCGGTTGGAGTAAAGAGGAGGAAACCAGGCAGGGAGATTTCATCCAAATCCTCCTTCGCAGTTCAGGCTCGCCGGGGTTTGACTTCGTCTGGCAATGCCTTGTGTGCGTGTTTCCCCACGACATTTGGAAGGGACAAAACTCTCGCTCGGCAGTCCCGGAGAGCGGCGGCTCAGGCGCTGCCCACGCTGCGGTCCCGGCAGCGAGCGATGCCTCAGCATCCCCATCCCGCCCGAAGCGGGGCTGCGCTCCCGGGAGCTCTCAGACATCTCTCCGCAGGTCGCGCTGCTCCGACCGCGTGTGCGGGAGGACACGAGTGGAACGTACCCACGAACCGGGGGCGCTCCCCTTGCCGCTCATCCCCAGCGGGCAGTGCACCCCCGGTGCGGGGTGCGCCGGGCCCCGCACGGCCACCGCGCTGCTGCTTTCCCATCAGTCCTAGTTTGGGAAATCGCCGTCTTTTCGCTGTTAACGAGCGGCCCCGAGGCGCAGCGAGGCGGGGAGCCCCGCGGTGCCCTCTGCGGAGGGGTCTGGGCGACGGGACCGGCCAGCGGGGCAGGGCGGACCGGGCAGGGAGCTCCGCGCTCCCCGTCCAGCGGCTGCCGCCTCGCCGGGGGCTTGGGGCTGCCGAGAGTCCCCCGTGCGGGTCCGCTGGACTTGTGATTTCTGAGGTCCTGAGATTTGCTTGGGGAGAGCTTTATTTTCACCTGCACGTTAAACGTTATCGTTGCCACTGAGAGAAAGGGGATATTGGCGAGAGCTTGGGAAGCCTGGATGCAGCCCTGCAAAATGTGCCATTAGATGGATAATACTTTTTCCTCTCATAATTACTGAGGTATATTCACAAGGTGGAGCTACTGAAAGGCGGAGGGAAGCATTTATCTCCCTGTCCACACATACTCTGTCCCTTTCCTTAATCTTTTAAGCTGTGAACTACCGATCGGTTTCTAGCGTCCGTCCTCATAGTCATAAAATTTCGGGGCACTCCCTGGGTCCGTTTCTTTGCTCTTCTATGCCTCGCTCCCCTTTCAAAAATACATCCCACAAAACTTGCGGCGTTAAGCGGCTGACTTAAGTCAGAACCGCTTTGTGCCCCGAATCACCAGTTGTTCATTGTAGTTTTTAATTCAGCCACCAAAGGTGATTCTCGATAGAATTCATATGTTAGGGGCGTTGCTCCTACGTGTATTTAAAAAATATATTTATACATATTTTATCTTTTAACAGGGATTGGGGAATAAAGAGTGTTGCTGGAGAAGGATTTCTGGGCTGAACAGCCCAACGAGGCAGCTCAGAAGTGTTTCCCACCCGCGTGGCCGCGGTGCTGCGCGCAAAGGGAGGGAGGGAGCTCCGCGCACCCCGGCCCCCGCGTCCTAAAAGCCACCGCGGGGCAAAGCGGCGGCTGCCGGATCCTCCGGGAAGGATTCCCCGTCTCCTCCGCACCCGAGCAGGGGGAAGAAGAGGCGCCCACCTGCCCGGCCCCGCAGCTCGCCTCCCCGCCGAGCATTCCGGGCAATTTTTTTTAATTGCCACCTTCTTCCCGCATCCGAAAACCGCTTATCGATCTGCTTTTTTTTTTTTTTTTTTTTTTTTTTCTTTCTATATTTTAAGATCCGGTTTTTCAAGGTTCGTTTCGAAGAAAAAAAATTACTTCTTCCCGCTCTCCCTTCACTTCCCCATGCCTTCCGCAAACTCCCGGCCAAAATCGGGACGAGTTCAGAGAAAATGATTAATGCCATTTCTGATCAGCTCCGGCGGCACATCCGCCCAGGGCAGGACAGTAAGGGTCCTCGAGCTATTGAAATTTAAAATCTCTCCCTCAAAACTGCAACATACAGATGTTTGTTCAGGTAGGGCTCTGCCTAAATCGGGTCAGTGAAAGGGAATTGTATTACGTTGGCATCCCAATCCCCGGTTCTTAGAATCAGCAGGTATAGGTACTCAGATGAAAATTAAGACGACTGTAGTGTATGTAATTTCCATGCTCGGTTCTCTAAGAAACGCTCCTCTGTTTTGGTAGCTGACTGCTGCTTTTGCCCCAGAATTGCCTTTTTTTTGTCCCGTAACATCAGCGGGATGTGTTGACTTGAATTGGAGATTTGTTAAAAAACACAGACCCAAACCTAAATTACCAGTGGCTGGCAGCCGGCACCGATGTAGGAAAAGAGCATCACTTTACTAATTCCTACCTCCCCTCGCTTGATTTTTAATTTCCCAAACCGCAGGCAGACACGGTGCTGGCTGTCAGGATTTTTTTCCCCTGTGTAAGCAGCGAGGGACCTGGTTAATCATCTATCGCAGATACATGTGCATGAGAAAGAAAAGTGTTGATGTTTGCTTGTTGGGGCTGATGGGAATGGCCCACGAATTTAGGATTAAATTACTACCGGTAATCATAAGGCTTTGTTTCCCTCTCGCTCTCCCTTTCCTGCAGAGATTGTCAAAGTAAAGCGGGCAACATTATTTGGACAAAGTCTGGAGAGCGGCTTTGCTGTATAAAACAAGCGATGAACCCTCCTGGGTTAGCTGGGACCTCTGCAGATTTGAGTCCGAGCCGGTTAAGAGCGGGGCAAATCCCAGTACTAACTCTAGACACGTTTTCACAGGTGGATCTGGGAGAAGGGAGCGGACCAGCACTTCAGAAGGGTAGGTTTTTAGGGGGTAATTTTTATTTCCCGAGGTTTTGCAGTGTCCAGCGTTAAATCCCCGCCGAGCCCAGAGGCTCAGGGTGTGCGGGCTGCGCCTTTGGGGTTCGCTCGGTCGCGGGGATTGTGAGCGCTCCCGGGCTGGTGTTGCTGTTCGGGACAGGGAGGTTTGGAGGTGCTGAACGCCCCACGATGAAGGCAGCCGGTGAGCGGGGCTGTGTCACTGCCCGGTGGCTCCCCCCGAGCCATGCCCGGCCCTGGCAGACAAACACGAACTCCCGAAAACGCCGCTCGGGGACTGATGCGGATGGAGGGGGAGCGGCGGCTCCTGATGGGGGATCTCGGTGGGCACCGCACCAGAGCTCGTTGGGTGATGCCCAGGCGAGGCTCCCGTCCCGGAGGATGCTGGAGCAGGGAAATGGGGATTATTTTCTTTTTGGAGGGGAGAACAGCACCACGGTGCCCCCCGCGGCTCGGGGTTAGCCCGGGACAGCGGCGCGGCCCGGGGGGACTGGAGGGGGGCGGCTGCTGCTGCTGCTGTGCCCGATCCCTGCCTTCTTGTGCAGAGAAAGAAGGACAAGCCCTCCGTGGCACCCTCTGCAGTCGGCTCAGGGTCTCGCTGCACTCCGGGGTTGGGAGGGGGGGTGGGAAAGAGGGTGACTTTGAAACCAAATGGCATCATTTCACCCTCTCCTGCAAGGGTTCCTTCGGCAGGGAGGCAAGCAGAGAGCAGAAACATTGTGTTTCTCGTTATTTCCTTCAGCCTTAGCCCCATCATACCATGAATGCATTGGTCCAAACTCGTTTTCAAGAGAATTTGTCTCTCTCACCATTTCTAAACTTTGCAGTCTCATCCTAGCCTCCTTCTCCAATACATGTTATTATTCCCCTTTCCATCATGGTGAAAATTGTTTCTAGCAGACACACCTGATCCAGAAGCACAAAATCCCCCATTTGAGACTTGCTAGGACCAGCTTTCCTCTTGTGCTTGGCTGAGTCCTGCTTCCCACTTGAACCATGGCATCTTGAACTCATTATCTCAGCTCTTTTAGGAGCTTGTAGCCAATAAACAGCACCAAAATCTTTCTGAGTGATCAGAAGTCGCCTTTGGGGACTGAAGTAGCCAGCAGAAGCTGAAGAACTGTAATTGCTGCAGCTGTATCTTGCAATACCATTTTGTGTCATTCAAAGGCTTTTCAAACACTTCAGAACTTGGACCACATCTTACTAGAGAAAAAACTCTCTCCTGCTTATCTCCTTCTCCTAGGATCTCAGATGTCTGGGTGCACAGATGTCTGGGTGGAAAAGGTGATCTTTCCAAGGGGTTTTAGGTCCCCTGGAAGAGATATAGAAAAGGGAGATGTCAGAGAGACAGGGAAGGTGTCCTGGACCCCAATTTCACAAAGTTACAAGAAGCCAGGAAATCTTCCAGAAAAGGTTAACATCCCTTTCTGGCCATAGTCTGTTGCCTTTGTTCTTAAGGAGCTCAGTGGGAGACTTTATTGATGATCAGATCTTTAGCAGCCAGGAAGGAAGTTCTGGCCTCAGTTGTGCTTGAGGAAAGCCAGCACCATGGAAGCATTTTTCCAGAAAGACGATGTTGCTGCAGGCTCAATGTCCATGGCAGCAGAAAGGCTGCTCCCAGCAGGGCTGGGTGCATCCCTGGGCCCTTGCAGGATCAGGGGGATGCTATCACAGCCCTGGAGTCCACAGGCACATTCTGACACCCACTCGGACCTGTACCCTTTCATTCAGACTGATTTGGAATTCCTTTTCATTGCACCAAGTCCTGGATCAAAAAAACTGCTTATATAGAGAAAATTTCTGGAATTCCCTTTCCAGCATTTGCTGCATAAGGATTTAAATGTAATCATAAAGCCTACACTGTATATTCTTTTTGCTCTTTCCACCTTTAGCGCCCATTAGGGATTTGGTTTTGCTGCTGTTTTGACAGCCCCTGTATATATGTATTTGTAGTTGTTCTGTACTGTTTCCTGATTTAATATCAGTGCAGTTACAGGAGAAGGATGCACCGTTAGCATTTTTTGCTCAAAGTATTTTTCAAGCTTCTTTTTGATGTACTGGTCAGGTTTGCAGCTTCTGTGCTCTTGTTGATCAGAAGAGGAAGGATGGGGTTTGTTGTGCCCTCTGGGAATGAAGCTCTCTATTCACCTAAGGAATTCAGCTATCTTCCTTCTCTAGCCCCTCCATGTAGATCCAGGTGCAGGTGAAAAGTGAGGAAGTATTTAGGAGAAGCCTGTTCTGTTGTTTAATTCAAGTCCTTTTGTGCATTTCTGAGAAGTCAAGATGAGCCAAACTGGAAACTTGGTGGCTTCTGCAAGCCTCCCCCTTCCTCCCCAAAGAGTTTTGAGTCCTACATATGTGAAGGGAAAAGAAGAGGCACAAAGAAATGGAACAATTCTGGGGAATGCTTCTGTTTGCTTTCCCTGTTAGGGTGAGGAACACTTATCCAGCTGCTACAAAGACAGGAGAAAATAAAAGGCTCCTGATCTTTGTTTCTTTTACATATAAGCAGATCCACAGCCTTGAATAGCACCAGCCTGATGATTTCAAATCAGACTCAGAGTGTAAATTCTGCTCCATTTGCCCACACAAGATATTTGGCTCATGGTGCAACTTGTCCTTTTGTCTTTAGGGAAATAAAACTGAGTTTTAGCCTGAGTGTCTGCACTTGCTGTGTGCCACAAACACCTCCCAGCTTAAATCTCTCTACATCTCCAGACCCTAGAAAAGCTGGAGATGTTTGCAATCACTGGCCACTACCAGGATCCTAAGGAGAATCTGGGTGGGGTGGATCTGGCCCGACTGGGCCAGGACATGGGGAGGGCTGGTGGAGCTGACTGCTGCCCCTGGGACAAGCTGCAGCTGCTCTGTAACTCTTTCTTTGCTTCCAGAGCTCCTCTGCAGAATGGTGAAATGAGTTTGTGCAGGAGAGCTGTCAGCACAGCAGCACTGCAAATTCTCACCCTCTGCTTCCCAGGCTGGATGCTCTGCAGCCAAGTTAGCCATGGATCACCCTGGGATCCCAGGAACAGTGCCTGCATCCCCTGGGCTGGGAGAGGGACAGAGGGGAGTGCAGCAAGGAGAGGGGCAGTGCAAGGTGAGCACAGGCTGCTGCCAGAATGAACCTGGTCAAGGAAGGTTCCTTCACTTCTGTGTCTATTTTTATGGCAATATGAAGGGACAATTCAGCTCTGCTGTACCAAGGAAGATTTTTTTTCCTACTGGTTTTCCTCTAGCAGGATCAATTCCTCGTATGTTAGTGGAGAAAAAAACACACCAAAATTTCCAGCCTATACCCTGCTCCTGCAGCAATCAGTAAATGCCCCTGCTACAGCAGGTTCAGTTTTCCCTCTTTTCCCAAACAGAAACATGGACATTCTTAGGTTTTTAAAATATATATGTTAATACCAACACGGCTGAAAAATTAGGAAAAAATATTGCCTAATATCTGTGAACTAATCTCTACATATAGAATTAATCACCACTTTGTACACTTTCTGGGCATTGTGAAAAAAGAGTTTAGAGTCTCCTGGACAGCTTTCTCTAGGATTCTCCAGGCTTTCAGTGAGTGCCCTGTTTATTTTCAGCATTAACTCTGTATCTGCAGGGGCTTTAATAAGTGTGTTTTCATCCTTCACACATCCAGATAAAGAGCTTCACCCCTTAAAGCTGTGATTACACCTCAGCAACCTCTCTCTTGGCAATTTATGTGTAGTTTCTGTTTTGTGTTGTTTTCCTGGCTTGAATTAACACATGTTTCAAGCCTCTAATATACTGCTTTAATAACTGACTTCTATAAAAAAAAGGAGAAGATGGAGAATTTCATCCAAGAATTCCCAGCTGGAGACATCTGTTCAGCAAGTCACCTGATGAACAGCTCTAACCAGCCAAGTGTGAGTTATTTTTATTGGTTCAGTGTTTTAAAAATAGAATTTTTTTTTCTTTTAATTGATACCTTTCTAGTGGATTCCTTCACTGGTCTACAAGGATTTGGATTTATTTCTCCTGAAGGACTTGTACAGCCCAAACTGAGTGATCCACTCCAAAACCGAGCTGACCGGCCGAAACCAGTAGGAACCAGTTAAATGCTTGAAATGAGGGTTTCCACTAGGGTAATCAAGTTTCCCAAGAGGTGATGGATTTGATGTATAGCCTGTCATGATGAGTTGCAGGCACTCAGCACCTCTGAAAATCAGGCCATAGCAGCTTTCAGCAAATCTGAAGAGACGGGGTGTGCACGTGCGAGCCGCAGCGAGCTGCAGAGAGGACACACGTCCTCATTGATCTCCAAAGGCAGCTGGAACTGTTCTGGTTTGAATCCCATGATCTGTCATGTTGTTTAGCAGCTGTTCAGCTCAGGTGAGCTGGCAGGATCCTGTCTGTGCACACTCTGATTATTTCTCAGGGCTGCTGCCCTGCCCCTCGGTGAGAGGCTCCCACGGCTCCTCTTGCAGGACTCCCTGAGGTGCTGGGCATCCTCCTGGGCACTCCTCCCCAGCACCCAGCATCCCAACGGTGCTTTCCAGAGGGTGGGGCTCATTTGTTTGATTTTCCACTCCTCTGTGCTTTATCTGGGAACATTTTTGAGGTCCTTGGACTTTGCCTTGATTTGAAGCCTTGTTTGGAGCAGGACCCCAGGCTGACATGGGCAGGGTGACCCAAGAGATGACTGGAAAGGAGGTGTAGAAGGGCAAAGTGGGTGAAGAGAGGAATGTGGGAGTGCACTCAGTGCTGGGTGCTGTACACCCTCCTGCTGTCCATGCAGGCAGAAAGCTCTCAGCCAGCCTGCAAGCAGCTTGGTGCATTGGCCATTGGCCATCCCCTGGCCTAAGCCACCCACCCTCCTCGAACTGGGAAAAACTGGAGCTCTGAGCTCTGCTCCACACCCCAGCTCAGGGCATTCAGTGGGTGGAGAGCACCAAGAGCCACTGCTTGCCTGCACTATCCAAGCTGTGGGTACCTGAAGGAAAACTGTGGGGACCCTCTCCTGTGAGCCATGGGAAGAGCTGAGGGCTCCCCAAGGACAGTTAAAGAGGGGGAGCAGCAGTGCAGCCCCTCTGTCCTTTCTAAACTTCACCCTGATGAATTATTTGCTGTTGCAGGCAAGTGGGACATCACAGGCAGAGAACACACTAATATGTTTCCTTTTTTTCTTTCCTTTGGAATAGCTTGAATAATAACTTTATATCTTTCGAGAGAAAGAGAGGTTTTTCTCACTTGAGAAAAAAGATGTTTTCTGGAAGCTGTATTTTAATTGAGCCAGGCTCAGGAGAGGGGAGGTTGAGGGAAGAATTGCTGTCATGGAATTAACTTTATGAAAGAAAAGCTAATCTCCACCCTGTTTAAACATGGGGAAAACATCACAGAGCATCCTGCTGCACCAAATGGTAAACATGTCCATGTATTATATCACTTATGGCTTCCTTAAGAGTTTTATGATGCTGTTCTCAATTACTGTGTTTGCATTTGTAATTAGAGTGCAGAACACATTGTGAAGGCAAATTATAGAGCTAACTTGTCCTTTCAAAACAACCCATTTGCTCAGTGTGCTCCCAGAAGCATCTCCTTATTCAAGGGACTCCAGGGGAGGAGTCACCTCCTCTGCTGAGGGTGTTGGAATACACACTTGCTGCAGGGAAGGGAGAGGAGAAACACACTTTGGCCCCAGGGTTTTGCTGTGCTTGGGCCTGACCTTCAAACCACTGAAACTCCTGTTGGTTTCTTTAAGCTCAGCTCTCCACAAGTTGGAGCAATTAATGGAACTGGGGGGTGAGGGAGAAGAATCAGGTTTTCTTGCTCTGCCACTGATTTCCTCTCTGGCCTTGGTCATGCTGTTTGACCTCTTTAATTAAGGAGAGTTACTGGCTAAAACTATCCTGTGAAGGTGGCTAAAAATCTCCTGTGGAAGAGCTGGGATATTACTGCCCAATCACCAAACCTCTGAATAAAGGTGAATATTCAGGGCTGCCACTCTGCCCTGCAGTGCCTCTCTCCTTTGCAGGAAGGTGATTTGGACAGCAGCTCCTTGGAGCTGATGCTTTGTGTGCATCCAGCCCCTCCAGGTGAGAGTGAGCCCTCCCACCTCACTCAGGGGCTCAGCACTGGGGGTGACACCCTGCTCATGTCAGGTGTCCCCGAGTGCTCCCCAGGGCATGGTGTCTGTGCTCAGCCCCGCTCAGTGCCCTGTGGTGCCACAGAGCAGCTCCTGCCCAGCTGCCCTCATCCTTCCCTCTGGCTGCTGAGCATCAGGAGCAGAGATCTGATCTTCCTCCAAGGCAGGTCGATTGTGACAGAGCAGGCTGGAGTCTGGGCCAGCTGTGCACTTTGCCTTTGAATTCAGCAGGGAAAAAAAACTGCATCCAATCTGAACTTGGATGGAATAATGATCTGATTAAAGTGGGAAGGAAGCAAAGTCTCACAGTTACTACTGTGCTGTGTTTGCAGAGAATCCTTGCATTTATTGTCTAATTGTTTGTTTGTTTTGCACAGCCTACACTAAGCAGGAGGAATTTCAATGGACTTAAAAGCAACATTTTTTCTTCTGTACCTGGGTTGAGAAGGCACAGAAAAGGGTCCAGCAACATGTAGCTCTCCCATAAGTCTGTCCTCCCCTTTCCTGACCATGAGGATTTACTTGGCTTTGCTCTCCAGCCAAGGTTTTGGAAAAGTCGAAGCTCAGTCCTTGGCCCCTGCCTAGCACACTGCCTGCCACTGTCCCCTGCTTGTGCATCAAGGCTTCATGAAACCAGGCCAAAATCCTGTTTGGAGTACAAGAAAACTCAAAGAAACCCTCAACATTGCACTATGAAATTACTACAATCCTTTTTTTCCCCTTTCCTTTTCTTCACTTTTCCCACTATGAAGAAATTTGTCCAACTTTTACTCCCCCACAGGTAATTCCCCATTTAATTTCCAATGCAGCTGAGTTAGAAGTTCACCACAGCACCAGCTCTGCCCTTGCCAATGCTCAGTTATTAATTCAGTTCTTGGTATCTCTTGCATGGGTCGGGAAGGCTGATTCCTTGGCCCCAGCTTTCTGTCAGGTGCTTGTTCCTTCTGAGCAAAGGTTGGGTCACCTTCTGATGATTCATTGAAAAAAACTGGTTTTATTACTTTCCCTGAGCATGGGAGAGTTTCTTCAAAGAAGGAAGCTGCAGCCTATGGGGTGACCATCCCAAAGATAACTGCCAAAGGGGTTTGATTAGGGGTTCAGCTTAGTAACTACCAACATATTGGCTGTTTAATGCCATTAAATCCATGAGGGTTCCTAGAGGAACGAGTTTGAACTTTACGAATAGTGTTATTATTTGTGAACTTGTTTAGGAAGGGCATTTTCTGCTGTTGATATGAGAGGAGAAATTCCAGTGTGATGTTTTGCAGTGCCAGATGCACTCCAGTTTCCATTCCCACGTGTTCAAAATACAGCCCAGGTTCACTGAGCAATGTCAAAACAAGCAAGGCTGACGAGGGAACGGGGTACAGCTGCAAAGCAGGCAAGCTCACTTTTGTTGGGGAAACAAAAGAGAGAGGGGTGTTTGTCAGCCAAAGGATCCCATTTGTGAAACACCTACTGTGGTTTGGCTAGCTGGGATTTAAAATATATCTGTCATCACCCTGTCTCTGTGGCCAGCAATGCTGTTTGCTTTGCTCCATGGCCATGCTGCTCTGCTGGATGAGCCAGATGGGTGGTTTGCCCTGCTGGTCCCAACCAGGGGAGCCCTGGCTGCAGCACCTGGCTGCCAGGGAAGCCTGCAGGCTGCCAGCATCCAAGTGCCACCAAGGGCAAATCCAGACAAAGAAGTTCCAATGTGTGAGTTGCAAAGTACAGCTTTCTGTGGTTACCTTTTTTGATGAAAGCCTATTTCAGCAGTTAAAGGAAGAAACCAGCCTCCATCTAACACATGGAAGACTTTTTTTTAGTAAACTCCCTTCAAAACCAGAGAACTTTACCTGCCTTATGAAATTGCATCAATATTTCAAAAAATGGCACAGTGGAAAATTCATATTCATGTTAGATGTCATCATGGGAATTTGCAGCACCTACAGGGGAGTACCATGTTTTCTGACAGTGCTTACGACAGGGGCAGAAGATAAGCATGTAAAAAATAAATTAAAATCTCTTTACTTGGTGAAATCCTTGTAGTTTGTGCTATTTTGAACCTGTCAACTGCTTAAGTAACAGCATGTCAGTGCTCATGGCCTGGCTGAACACGAGGCCTGGTAGCAGGGCTGCAGATTGTCAGGAGCTGAGTGATCTCCTGGGTTGTGATTTATGACTCCACAAACAATGACAAGCAAGGAGAAAAGGCCCTGGCAATTTCAGAAGCAGTTGTGGAAACAATTAGATCACTTTTTTATTAGGTCATTTATACAACTTTTCCTTTTAAAAATTAGATCCTTGATGAGTGCATTTTTCATGCACTTGGGTGCTTTATCCTGTTTTACTGTTGAGGGAAAATCCTGGGATTTCCTTTGGAAACACTCCTGAGCCATGTCTTTAACTTCGCAGGGGTGCACAGGACATCCCAAAGCTCACCCACAAGTCCTGGTCCATCTGCAGTCAAAGCCCTCTGTGAAGAATAATTCCTGCAGGAATTGCACTGATTTCTGTGCCATCCTCTCATTCCTGGTTGCACACATCCTTCTGCTGACCTGTTCTCCTGTTCTCCTCCACAATTGGTGGGAAGCTTCTGGCAAATCACACTGGAATAGGCAAATAGTACTGATAAAGAAAACTTGGACCAGAATTTTCAGAAGTTCTGTGGTTTGGGTTTCTTTTACCATTTTTAGGGTTCTTTTACCCTTCTCCTTTCCAACAGCAGAGTTATTTAGTTGTCATTGTATTTCCACTTCTAATTTCCTCAGCAGTGGTTTGCCCCGGGAGCTGAGCAGTACCAGGTCTCATCTTTTTCTAAGGAGCCAGTGGCATTTCTCTAGAATTGCCCAAAGTCCTGCTATCCAACCTCTTGAGCTTGGAACAAGAGTTTACTGCTGGGCTAGTGAGATAACATCTCACTGGATAACATATCTGAACAGATATGTTCAATCAAAGTCTCTCCCACACCTTGTTTGCTTTTTTGGAAGTTGTCAGTCAGTCTCTCATTTAGTTCCACCATGATAATACAGTCACAACATCTTCATTTTGGAATTCTCTCACAGAGAAAGTGGCTCCAAAAGTGGCCAAAGCCACTCAGCATCCCAGGAACTCCCCAGAAGCCAAGGGATCCCAGCACAGATTCAGCTTCCTGAGATGGATTTGAGTTGTTTTGCACCATGGTTAAGTCCAATATAATGGGAATTTCTGCCATGAAAAATGATGAAATATGAAGCTGGAAAATGAGCTCTTGCTGTAGATAGTCTCGTTTCCCTCATTCCCCTTCTTTTAAGAAGTAGGGAGATCTTGGGATTTCTCCAGCATTGTGTATTGACTGATGAGGCAGAGAGTTGTGCTCCACCATATTTTGTATCCCAAAGACCACAAAACTTACTCTCAGTTTTGAGTTTTATCATTTTGTTTCAAAACCCGTTTCTCTTGTGCTATGCACCAGCAAAAATCCTTTTCATTGCCATTAAAAAGCCAACTGAGGTGCCCATTATTTTATTTTTCTTTTAGTATTTGTACAGAACTCAGCAAATAAAAATGGGTCCCAGATAAAAGGTGTGTCCTTTCTAGTAAAGCACAAAAAAATCTTAATCTTTGGTCCAGAAGCAGTAGATTGCCACAAACAGTCGGCAGCTAAAATCATTAATCTTTGCTGCTTGCCCAACTGGTACTAGTAGTAAAGAAGATAATACACTAGCAGAATCAGTGACCCACTACAAATTGGTCTTGAAAGGTCCACCAGCCTAAATAGACTTTTGCTGATCCAACACTTGTTAGGAATCCCAACAAAGAGACTATTGGCTCATCTGATGAGCCGCTCACTATTGGGCCTTTTGCAATGGCTGGTGATGGATGACCATACCCTCTTTGAGGGGGAAGATGCAGCTCCTGGTATGGGGCCTTTTCTCATCTTAAATTTGTACTCAATAAATCACAGGTGCAGAAGAGACAGCATCAGTTTCATTACACCTACATGCTCCAGTATCAATCATGCCAGCACAAGGGGCTGCGTACAGTTCATTTCGGGAGGCTCTTTCTGTTCCAATACCATTTCCATTCCGTTGTGCTTTAGCATTCCTAAAGTGTTGAACCTCTGCAGTGAAACACCAGGGAGAAGGATGGGATGTGCTGTAATTGCACTCTTTCAACACCAGACAGGGCTTAGCTCACGTAATTCAGTTTATGGTACCCTGCTGTTGTTTAAGGTGAAGTGTTAAAGAGTTTGGCAAAGATTCGGTGGTCATCACACACCTCTTTAGTCCTTAACCTTGTTTTTTCATTTGCTCCTTAGCACAGGGCTTCAGGCAGAGCTGCAGCAATTGCCCTGGAGAGGTCCCCTTTCTGTGATTATAATATCATTTTCCTGTCTGGTTTATGATATTCTTTTAGATGAAGCTATAATCCTGTACTTACTCTCACCCAAACCTAATTGTAATAAAGAAACCATTTCGGGCAGCTTCTTCAGTGTTTTCTCAGGTAAAAGAGTTTCTGCCATGTCCTGTCTGGCTGGTAAATACCCTGGGACCTTTGCAAGGTATATCCATTAGGATTCACAGTTCATAAATCTATTGCAGAGCTCCCACATTGTTATGCTAATTCCAAAGTCAGCAGTTAAAATACACTTAAAATGAAGGAGGCTTTAGAGCTCTCAGACTTGATATTTAATGTACATAATCAAATACTTTCATGGCATGAAATGCATTTCCAACACTCATCATAAAAACTATGAACTATGTTTTTCAAGTATGATAAAAGGTAACAGATTATTCCCCCGTGTGTCCAAAATCCATTTTGCCATCTTTATACAGGCAGAGCAATTTCTTCGTGACCAATTACACTCTGATTTGCATAGGAACAACTATGTTTCATGCAATTAAGTTATCACAAAGTCCTGTCATTCTGCAGCACTCTGTTAATCTTTAACTCAACGAAAAGCCATGTCAGCAGAGCACCAACATAGAAAAGATGGGTGTTCAAAGGAACTGCAATAGGAGCACATTCAGAACTGTCAGACAGAACAAGCTTTTCAAAAGGACACTTCCATTCAGTTTAAACCTACAAGGGTGTTGGGCTGACACCTCCATTTATTTGCTGTAGGGCTATAAGGAGAGAAAAAGAGAGACTTTCAGTCTTATTAAAGCAGTATTTGGAATAAAAAAAAAAAAAAAAGAGGTATTCTTTTCCTCTGCTCCTTTTACTCCATCTCAGCAGCATTATAAAGCAGGGACAGTATTAGTGTGAGACAATAAAATATTGCTTCTAATGTGCATCAAAAAGACTTCATTTTCTGTGAACCAGCCACCAAAATCTAGTCATTTCTTTATTTTTTACAATTTGTAGGCAGACATAAAAGGCACATAATTTTAAAATGTATTTAGGAGTACAGAAGTCCCAGGAAACAGCATCTTTCTTCCAGATCTTTTGTGGCTGCCAGGTTTAAGAGCTAAGTCCACCACTGTGATTCAGAGATTTCTCTGGTCAGTACCTACAGCAGGTTCAGTTCTACACAATAAAAATTGTGATTGAACTTTGAGAGGACATCTGAGAGCACAACATGATTTTGTTGGTGACAGATCCTGAGCTGGTACAAACTGGCACAGGGCCACCATAACCAGCAGAGACAGCCCAGCTGCAGCTGTAACCCCAGCCACTCTCCAATCCTGGACACTCAGTGATATTGGAATATGTGAATATTTGCAGGTAAAAGTTTGCAGGATGGTTGTTTCTACATGATTCCCAAATTCCCATAATCACAGTCCAAGCAGGTTCTTCCTGCTAAGATTTTCATCATTTTCACTGAAAGCTGGCACATGTCTATTTGCCTTTCATGTTTTGTCCCAGAGTTCTTTACTTCTGTGAATATATAAATTATCTAATATTCATTTCAGCTGGTTCAATTTGCAGAAAATGTTTCTCTTTCAGGGTTGTGTCCAAATTTGCCTATTTTTCATTTTTCATCTCAATTAAAAATAAACCATGCTGTGAGTTCCCTCTTTAGTTCTTTTTTCATGCCACCAACTCTGTGCATTTTGTCACCTATATCCTAATAAAAAGGTCTTTCTAATGTATATGGACACATACATCCCAGTAACTTGCTTTTAGGGCTTCTGCCCAAAGAAATTTTCTCATCTTTCATTTGCACTGTTCATTGCAAAACATGGGTTTTACTCCAAAGAAACTGTAAAGAACTCTTTGTCATCTTCATTCTGGCCTTAATCTAATAATGAATATTAATAGCACTTGTAAGGTGAGATACAGATTAAAAATATTAAAATAAAACTTGGATGTTTTCAAAGGTTGCATGCTGGGTAACATTTCTGGCAGTGCCAAAGGACCAGATTGGTTTGTGCAATTTTAGAAGTGACTTCTGCTCCTCATTTTCAAGGTGTCTAAAGCTTTTCAAAAGTACAAATAGACGTTTTATGTGAGGTTCAAAAGCACCTTCATCAACATCAATGTAAAATAAAATGGAGATGCTTTTGCTAATCCCATCAGGAACTTGTTGGCACTGTTACTGCCTCTATCTAAATAATTCTCAAAAATGGGACTTTGCAGTTTAGATTGGGCATTGCATCATCCCTTGGTGCCTCTAGGAGCTCTGGGGGTTGCTCCAGGTGACAAACTCATGGCAGGTAAGCTAGGTAAGCTTCTTTGGGAAGCTTTAGCCAGAGGTAATGTCCAGGTGATAGATTTTGTATGGAAAAGCAAAACCACTGCTCAGATAGAATTGAACTTTGCTCCTGGCAGAGTCAGTGACACCACTGCAGCTGATGATCAGTGACACTGGTGCCTGTTTCCTGGGACTCATGGAAAACAGCAGCACCCTGCTCTGCTCCTTGTGGCATTGCATCAGCAGCTGAAGGCCAGTAACCTCTCCAGAGCAGGAAGCCTCTCCCAGGGACACCAGTGGGTACAGATTTCCCTTGAGACAGCAGCTGCTCGGGCAGGTGAGGGCTTCAATGCAGTCCCTACCACTCCTGGTGGGAAGTTCAGGGCCCCAGGGGACATCCTGCAGGGCACCAGGCACCAGCTCAGTCCCTCCAGACAGAGCTTTCTCCCTGCCCAGCCACGGGGCCCAAACGGGCACTGCTCGGGTGAGCACACACAGGTGAGCACAGAGGTGAGCACAGAGGTGAGCTCACACAGGTGAGCACAGAGGTGAGCACACTCAGGTGAGCACAGAGGTGAGCACACAGGTGAGCACAGAGGTGAGCACACACAGGTGAGCACACAGGTGAGCACACACAGGTGAGCACAGAGGTGAGCTCACACAGGTGAGCACAGAGGTGAGCACACACAGGTGAGCACAGAGGTGAGCACAGAGGTGAGCTCACACAGGTGAGCACAGAGGTGAGCACACTCAGGTGAGCACAGAGGTGAGCACACAGGTGAGCACAGAGGTGAGCACACACAGGTGAGCACACACAGGTGAGCACACACAGGTGAGCACAGAGGTGAGCACACAGGTGAGCACAGAGTTGAGCGAGCACACTCTGGTGAGCACACACAGGTGAGCACACACAGGTGAGCACAGAGGTGAGCACACTCAGGTGAGCACACACAGGTGAGCACACTCAGGTGAGCACAGAGGTGAGCACACACAGGTGAGCACACACAGGTGAGCACAGAGGTGAGCACACACAGGTGAGAACACACAGGTGAGCACACACAGGTGAGAACACACAGGTGAGCACACACAGGTGAGCACACACAGGTGAGCACAGAGGTGAGCACACTCAGGTGAGCACACACAGGTGAGCACACACAGGTGAGCACACACAGGTGAGCACACTGAGGTGAGCACACACAGGTGAGCACACACAGGTGAGCACACTCTGGTGAGCACACACAGGTGAGCACACACAGGTGAGCACACTCAGGTGAACACACACAGGTGAGCACACAGAGGTGAGCACAGAGGTGAGCACACACAGGTGAGCACACACAGGTGAGCACACTCTGGTGAGCACACAGGTGAGCACACTCAGGGGAAAACACACAGGTGAGCACACACAGGTGAGCACACACAGGTGAGCACACTCAGGGGAACACACACAGGTGAGCACACATGTGTGTCACCTGGAACAACGTGTGTGTCACCACGTGTGTGTCACCTGGAACAAGCCCCAGAGCTCCTGAACCCACCCAGGCATGATGCAATGCCCATCCTCTCACTCTGGTGCCAAAGGAAATGCACTCAATGAGGCTGCAAGTGTGGCTGGCAGGGAGAGAGGGAGAGGAGGAGGAGGAAGCACTTGTGTTTGGAATTACACATCCCATCCTGCTGGGTATCAGAGAGGTAGCACTGAACACTGTGCTACAGAACATGTGCCAAAAATGATGGCTTGGGGAGACCAATTTAAAGCATTTCACCTTGAGAAACTCTGGTCTTCTGTGTAAGGAAGTTTATCTTGCCTGGGAGGAGGTTTGTGATGTACTTTGCTTCTCTTGGTCAGGAGGAAAAATCTGTATCCAAGGGCTGAAACAAAATCTGAATCCATCCCTCACAGAAACTGATGGAGCCCTGATTGTGCTCTGGGCAGTCAGGAGACGTGAAAATGTTCTGGAAAATGTTCTCATAACCTGATAAAAGAGCTGATTTAATAAAATTATCATCTTGTCAGTTTATGATTTTACTTAGAAATCTTTTGGCCTAGTTCAGTGTAAAAAAAGAGACACCAGTTTTAGTTCTTTTGCAGAAAAAAGATCCCATCATTTATTAGATGAATGAAGATATCAATTTCTGTTTAAACATTAACAGGGTGATGCCAAATATTAGTCAGTTCCTAATAATTTTGAGGGATTAAAAAGATAATAAAAGTAATAGTCCATTACATTACCTACTTCAGCAAGATTGTAATGAATGTAATAAATTCCAGATCAGGGTTATAACAACTTCCATCTATTTAAAATGAATTTGTAGGGTTACTTTCATTAACTATGTATATGGAGAAAATGATCTGACATATTACTTTAAAAGAGCTGTAAAACCGATTAGAAGGAAATATGCTTCCCAGACAGTGATCTGGGCCACTGGGGAAATTTTATCCCTGGGCAGATTGGGGGGCAAAAGGAAGAGAAGAGAAGAGGAAAGGACCTTACAAGATGCTCTTGCATCATTTTTTTCACATGCCCCAAAGTCACTTTGCTCCTCAGGAGAGATTCAGGCAGTGACAGCGGGCAGAGAGCAGGAAAGGGATGAAAACCACTTTCTCTCCTGACTTTTCTCTTCCCTCCTCCTCCTTCCTCAGGAAAGGATGGATCTGTTAATGAATAAAGGGCTCCTGCCCTGGGGATTTGTGCATGGAAATGAAAGCCTGCCTGGTTCTGGTGCAGCCCTTGGGCAGCCCAGGGGAAGGCTCAGGCATTAAAGGGGACGGTGGCCTCATTGCTCGGAGGAGACAGGGGACCTAGCACTTGACTGCACTAGAGAAATTACTGCTGCACCTAGAATGCAGCCTTCATTTATCAATTTCATAGCAAGGGGGAAAGGGAAAGGGAGGGGGGAAGCCAACATCTGACTGCCTTTCTCAGCTCACGCTCCATCTAGCCACCGAGAGCCCTCCAAATCCAGTCATGTGTGTTAGAAAGAGTCCTGGATAAAGTAACTTAATACTAATGATTTATACTTAATTGGACCTCTAAGTGATTAAAGTGGCAGTAATGAATGAGTAACATCCTTCTAATTCCCTTTTTCCATTTGGCTTGGCCTGAAGGCCTTTTCTTTGTGCAGGATTTGACTTGGGGCTGAGCAGTGCCAGTGGTTTTTAAGCTTTTAGTGGCACGTCTGGAATGAGCCACTTGGATCATGTTTACAATAAATGACTCCATAAGCATGCTACCAGAGCATTGGGTGAGGTTTTTTTTCCTTTCTTTTTCTTTCTTTCTTTCTTTTATTGGATTATCCAGTTTGAGGTTAATGAATATGCATTTGGCAGCCCATGTTTGTGAGGCCAAGTCCCACGAGGGCATCAAAGGGTTTGAAATGTGTGAGTGTAAATATCAGCTTTGTCAAAATATTGATTCACTTGAGGAATAACACAGCACACTCCCCTTTGCACTTATCTTCATAAGTATAAACCTGCTTTACATATTTTTAACTTATTTTACAGGACCTAATATTGACAATTAATTGACTGAATAAACTGAGATTTTCTAACTTTGTACTTCACTAATCTCTCCCTGCTTTTTCAGCCTAAAAGTTATTGTTACCCTCTTCCTTAAAAAGGGAAATCCATTAAAACTGTAGGTGTTAACACTCGAAATATGTAACTTTTTAAACATGAAGAGAGATCCAGAACATCATGTGTTGGTAAAGGGAATATTAGGCAACATGAAGGGTGCTTTAAGTCAGAGGGAGATGTGTAGAGCTCTTGTCTCACACTGGGGCAGATCCAGCTCAAGCCAGGAAGCTGGGGCAGCTCTGAGATGGGGAAACAGGAGAGGGGCAATGAGGTGTTTACAGCACTGTGCTAAATTGCCAGATATTTAAAATCAATTTGGACATATTTATCCACATGCCCCAATTACACCTTTCACTGGAACATAAATAAGAGTGTACCACATACATCTCACAGTAACTGGGGTGATGTTGCTGTGGCTGGGTTGTGCCAGCAAAACTGCCATAATGCAATTTAAAAATTAATAATAATATTTGAGCTTCTTTTACACCAAAAACTTTGTTAATTTAAACAACCCCCCAGCACTCTCTTGCTGTAGGTTTTCTTATATGGCTGTTGGAGGCTTTCAACCACCTGGAGATCATGCATTAAAATAAATTATTTGGGATTTTTTTTTTTTTAATATTCAGGAATATTTGGTGGTGAGAAAGCTGTATGGAATAGGTTTGATTTCATCAGGTATTGTCACAGATGAGGACTATTCAGCAAGCAGAACACTCCCTCACCTGATTCCGAGGGCAGATTGCTGGCTGCCATCATGGGTAATAAAACTGCTCTGTGGGTGTTGATAGAAACTGGCTAATTAATAGACATTACTGTGCTGTCATTGACTGACATTAGAACCCTCTGAGACCAGTTGCACTGGCAAAAACCTGGAGGAGCCCCCAGAGCCTGGTGAAACTTGGCTTTGGCCTGAATTTTAGGAGTATGTGATTTTTTTCAGGCATTGTCCACACTCATGTTAGAGTTGTGTGGATACTCTCTGTGAGAACAATGTTCAATGTTCACACAGGGTTGTACACCTCAGACAGAGGGAAAAATGGAGGGAATTTCAGTGAATGAGCTCTGGTGCCCTCACACCTCCACAAGCATTGGATGAAGTTTATTCCCTGTTCACCACAGCCCTTTGTGAGGTTTGTCTGCACCTGGCTGTGCAGCCAGACACTGAATATCCCTCTCCTCTCCTCTCCTCTCCTCTCCTCTCCTCTCCTCTCCTCTCCTCTCCTCTCCTCTCCTCTCCTCTCTCCTCTCCTCTCCCTCTCCGCTCCTCTCCTCTCCTCTCCTCTCCTCTCCTCTCCTCTCCTCTCCTCTCCTCGTCCTCTCCTCCATCTCCTCTCCGCTCCTCTCCTCTCCTCGTCCTCTCCTCTCCTCCTCCTCGCTCTCTCCTCTCCTCTCCCCTCCTCTCCGCTCCTCTCCTCTCCTCGTCCTCTCCTCATCCTCTCCTCTCTCTCCTCTCCTCTCCTCCTCGTCGTCCTCTCCTCTCCTCTCCTCGTCTCCTCCTCCTCTCCTCTCCTCTCCTCTCCTCTCCTCTCCTCTCCTCTCCTCTCCTCTCCTCTCCTCTCCTCTCCTCTCCTCTCCTCTCCTCTCCTCTCCTCTCCTCCTTTTATTTCCCAAGATTTCAGGGTCACCTTGCCTGCAGTGAGCATGGAGGAACCATTTGACACTTTGGGTTTTCTCATTCTCACAGTTCCAGACAGGAATAATCTCAGTTAAACATCTTTTGGGATGGTGCAGCAATGATTCAGGAGAAGCCTGACAAGGACATTAGCAGGGAGTAGCAGGGAAGGGAGAGGTATTATCCAGAGCTGCAGAAAATGCCTGGTCAGGAGTACGAGAAATGAGAAAAAGCAAGAGTGGAAGAAATAAGCGAAGAAAGAGAAGTCACAGCAGCATTTAACACGAGGGAAGAGTCAAAGTGATTTCTGCAGCACGAGGGAAGGAGAAACAGCAAAAGTGAGATTTATGGAGGAGCAGCTAATATGACATTGGAGCCTGTCATAGGCTGAAGGAAAGGAAAAAGAAACAAAGAATATGAAATAAAGGCAGCAAATTGGGCATTTTAAATTCTAGAAGTTAATTAGCCCTTGCAGCCTCCAGGCTGTCCATCTCCTCCCAGTGCTCAGGAAGGACTCCCAAAGTTGCATCCAGCTGCAGGATGGAAGCAGACAAGGAGCCCTTGGTGTCCAGCACCAAAGCTTTGTCTGCTGCCCCTGGCTGAGGGGTTCATGGGCTGCAGAGAAAGGCAACCAGAGCTCCCTGCAGAGCTACCCCTGCTCAGCCCCTTTCCACAAAGCAGCACCATCTTCAGAGGAGCTGGGGAGATGGTGCTTGCTGGGGCCCTGGGAGATGATTCTCCTCTAGCCCCCCAGAGAGCTTCAAACCTTCTTCACATGGAAGGAACACTGAGTGCACGACTCTGCTCCCTGATAATCCCCCCAGATTCTCCTCAGCAGCCTCAGCCATGGCCCAGAGAGCTCCCAGGAGCACTCACACTCCTCAAGGACCAGTGCAAGCACACCATTTGCTTCTGCATCTCTTTGAAGCATCCTCCAAACCCCCGTGCTATAATTGGATACCCTTACCTCTGCCAGCCTGAGCTGCCTGGGTCATATATGTAAACATCAGGCTCAAATAACAACCCCCAAATTTAATTTATTTCTACCTAAACAAGTTCTTTTATCATAAAGCAATAAATTTGTCTTGGTGCTAGCAATTTGTTGCGGGTGACATAACACTGCAAATTGATTAATCGCTACTGTACACGACAAAATGAGAAAAGCAAGGAATTATTATGAATAGCGTCCATCTGATACAGTAGGGATTCATTATTCAAAAGTGTTAGCTAGTGGTTAGCTATCCCCTTGTTGCAGATTACATTCATTTGTGGAATCCTACATCATGCTTACACAAATCAACAAACATGCATTTATTAAGACATGGAATGAAAGCTATTAAAATGTGAAAAATTGCCTTTTTCTTTAAAAAAATTAGTCAAGTTTTGGTGGTAGCCTTTTTTTTTTTTTTTTGAGGATGTTTTTATGTGGCTGAAGCAAAGAAGTTTATTGCATTATTTCTATATTTGCATCCAGATCCAGGCAGATCAAGCTAAGTGCACTGATATTGGTGGTTGGTGTCTTACACTGAGCCCTCTACCACAGGCTGGAGGATTTATACTTGAAGTGTTGGGCTGGAATTACAAATATGAGCTGCCTCTGTCCTTCTAGGTGCATTTTCACTTTTAGCATTATATTTGTACAAACAGATTGCAGTAATGTCTGAGGAACTTACTCTATTTAAGGTAAACTACAAAAGGCTGAACAAAAGAAGAGCTCTCTCCTCTAATAAAGAAGAAAAATGATATTTAGAGCCAAGGTGCCCCATGTTTCTCAAGCTGAACACTGGATCTTGTGTGGAATATAAAATTACTCTGAATAAATAAATTCCAGATGCAAAGCAGAGAAAAAGCATGATCTAGACCCCTGCTCTGCATAGTTCTGGTTCCTGAGGATCATCATTCCCTTCCAAGACTGGGAGCAAAGTGAAGTGTTTCTTTTCCATTTCTACTGCAGTGAGTGAGGTCTCTAAGCCTGTCACCAATGTCAGACAGTCTGTGTCTTCTGTGGAAGCAGCTCCTGCTTCTACAATAACACAGGGATAAGATGGGTTTAACTTTGAGGAAGGCTGTGAGGAGAACACAGCCTTTTCTTCCACTCCTGGTTCGGGAGCTGTTGTGCTGCCACTTTGTGATGCTGCTACAGATAACAGGATTAAGGGCACCAAAAAGCAAACTTCCCCTGCCTCCTCCCCTCCCTCTGCAACTCCTGTCAGTGCAAAGTGCTTCTCCTTCTCTTTGGGAAGTGGCTTCCATCCTGTATTGCTTGAGGAAAGAAGCACAATAATTGTGGAAGCAGCAGCTCACTCACTCACTGGAGGCTCCCATCTTTTAGCTCTGTTCTGAAATGCCACATGTTAAACTGTTTTAGTGGCTACTTGCAGCAAATCATCACTAAAATATCCCCCAAAAGGGGATTTTTATGTGTTGCTAGAGTTTTAAAGTGAACTTAATCATTCCACTTGGGTGTTCTGTGTAAGAAAATGGTGCTGCAAAATGGAAACAAGCATATAAAACAGGAGTGTGAGGTCTGTGGTACATAATATTGGTGCATTCTGGTATTGATTGTTGGGTACACTCTAAGGTCTAGTTTCACTAACATGCTGTGGTTAGATTAGTTGAGATACACAGGAGGTATAACCACAGCTCCTGCACTGAGAAAAACATCTCTAAGCCTCTTACTGGGCTCCTTTGAGAAATCCAGGCCCAGAGACAACAAAACACCTTTTTGCTGTGAGTGGTTTCTCCTTGTTTGTGCCCACTGCAGCCATGTAGGCTCAGGAGCCACTTCTCTGCACACACCAGCACCGAAGTCAGAGCAGTTCTCAGCCAGAGTGGGAACCAGCACCTGGGTGCTGCTGGCAAGCCTTGCTGTGTTTCTAAAGAGGATGCTGCTGATCCCTCCTGGAGCACTCTCAACAACCAGCCATGTGAGTCCCTCCTCCCCAGGCTGGTTGAAGCACTTTCATTTCATGGGTACTGCCTGCCTTGTGCAGAACAAGAAGGTGATGTGCAGTGCTGAGCAGAGCAGTGACACTCACCAGACCATCCTCCCCTGCTAAAGCACAGAGAGGAAAAAACTGCTGTTGAGTGGGGACTTAACACTTGCTCAGGGGTGATGGCCCAGGAGAAGGAATGTGGCAACCTCTTCAGACTAACCCTGCCCTGAACCACCCCATTAAAAACACCCAGTGGGGTCAGCAGGGGATGGCAGGGATGTTGTGGGGCACAGCGAGATCAAGAGGGTCGGCTCTTCCTCAGATGAAGTGGGAGAGAACTCCAGCCCCACAGCAGGGTTTGCTGTCCATCCCTGTGCTCCCAGAGAGTGCAGGAACTCCAGCCCACTCAGCAGGGTTTGCTGTCCATCCCTGTCCCCCCAGCCCCTCAGCAGGGTTTGCTGTCCATCCCTGTCCCCCCAGCCCCACAGCAGGGTTTGCTGTCCATCCCTGTGCTCCCAGAGAGTGCAGGAACTCCAGCCCACTCAGCAGGGTTTGCTGTCCACCCCTGTCCCCCCAGCCCCTCAGCAGGGTTTGCTGTCCACCCCTGTCCCCCCAGCCCCTCAGCAGGGTTTGCTGTCCATCCCTGTCCCCCCAGCCCCTCAGCAGGGTTTGCTGTCCATCCCTGTCCCCCCAGCCCCACAGCAGGGTTTGCTGTCCACCCCTGTCCCCCCAGCCCCTCAGCAGGGTTTGCTGTCCATCCCTGTGCTCCCAGCCCCTCAGCAGGGTTTGCTGTCCATCCCAGTGCTCCCAGCCCCTCAGCAGGGTTTGCTGTCCATCCCTGTGCTCCCAGCCCCACAGCAGGGTTTGCTGTCCATGCCTGTCCCCCCAGCCCCTCAGCAGGGTTTGCTGTCCATCCCTGTGCTCCCAGCCCCTCAGCAGGGTTTGCTGTCCATCCCTGTGCTCCCAGCCCCTCAGCAGGGTTTGCTGTCCATCCCTGTCCCCCCAGCCCCTCAGCAGGGTTTGCTGTCCACCCCTGTCCCCCCAGCCCCACAGCAGGGTTTGCTGTCCATCCCTGTGCTCCCAGCCCACTCAGCAGGGTTTGCTGTCCATCCCTGTGCTCCCAGCAGGATTGGGAGCTGGATCTCTCTCTCTGTGAGCACAGGGATGGACACCAAACCCAGCTGTGGGGCTGGAGCTAACCAACTTATATCCTCAAGGACAACAGTGGCAAACCTGTTTACAGCTGAAATCCAGGGCCAAAAGGGGAAATTCCCCAAAAAAGGGAATCCTGACCTCCTTGATGGTTGAATCACCAGGCTGTGGCTGGCTCTGACACCCTGTTAGGGGGCAGAGGGATGGGACATTTTGCTTATCCATTTAGGGGCTGCTACAGTATAAAATCAGTAGCATTAAATTCCAGGTCAGTTATGTTTTTAATCTAATTCTGGACTCCAACTTGATTCAGCAAAGTGGTTTGAACACTTTTAAGGTGCCATCAAACCACTGTTCTGTCTAGAACTGCAACAGATTCGATTCCTGAAGCAAATTAGCTCCTGGCCATTCATCTCCATGCTAGGTAAGCCCTTTCCATCAGCCAGCCAGAGTTTTAATGAGAGGAATGAGGGAGAAAAAGAAAGATTTCTGTCTGGGCAGCCCTCCTTTGCCCTGGGAGTATTGCTGTGCTGCTGTGCAGTGAAAAGTTAATCTTTCTTGACGGGTGATGCATGTGGATAGTACTTCATGCATTTCATACTGAATGCTTGATCTAGCTCAGTGATCCCATATAAACACCACAGAAGCACAGGGGACCCTGGGCAAGGAAAAGATCTGTCTTAAATCCCTGTGTCTGTCACATCACAACATCCTTCTCTAATGACATGCAAACTTTGGAGAGGCTGCAGCATCTCTGTCTTATCTGGGAGACATTTGGCTGTTAATGACTAACTTGCCAGTGACAGCAGTTCTTTTTTGCAGATTGCTTCTCTTTGGGTTGTTTTTTTTTTTTGCAAAAACATCCACAGAATCAGTAGATGGGCAAAATCAATCTGTCAAGGGCAGGAGGCTTGTGTAGGTGGACAGCAGGAATCTGCACCCTAGCCAATTGGATCAGCCTGGGATTTATTTTAGGATTTTTTGCCCTGAAGTGGCAGCACTTTCCTTCTTTCTTTCTTGATCCCCTTATATGGAGCCAGAATAGGGCTTTGCAGAGGTGACTTACTGTTTAAAAGACACAAGAGTGACTTCAAATGGAATAAAAATGGGTTTGTAATTCAGTCACAAACCAGTGATAAAGCAGAGGGTTTGATAGTTGCTCAGAGCATTTGAACACCCAGGAGCTGAACAGCTGCTGAGTGTGCTGTGCTCACTGTGCCTGCACTGGGGACAGCCACAGGAGCTGTGCTGCAGTCAGGGCAACAAATCCAGCTGGGGGCTTGGCTGGTGGGTCTGGACTGCAAGAAAAATGTTTATGGACAGAGAAACATCTCCCTGGATGGTGCCACTGCAGGTAAAAACAGCTCTTACAAATCTCTTTATCTCCCAGTTTATCTGTGGTCATGAACAGATCTATAATTGCTGGTTTGGGACTAACTTCTGAATCCACATTCAGGACTAAATCCTCTGAAATTGTTCCCACATTAGAGACAAGAAAGGGCTCTCTTGCAGCTCCTGGATGCAGTCACGCCTCTAATTCTCCCTGGTTCCCTAATTAAAGAGAACCAAAACCCTAATCTTTCTCAGAAATGCTTTGTCAGTAGGCAGCAGTGGTCTGCCTGCAGAGTTAAGTACATCAGAGATTTCAGCTCCTTACAAATGTTGACCTCCAGCAAGGCATCAGAATCTAAACTGGCCAAAAAAAAAAACCAAAATCATTTTGCCAGCAGCCTGCCTGTGTCAGCTGAGGCGTTCACCAGGGTGGATGTGGGGCATCTCTTATGGCCATCACAGGGAGTCCCCCAAAATCTGGCCTGGAAGTGTTTGGTTTCACATGGGCACAAAGTCTGCAGGGCTTTACTACATCCATCTGCAAATATCACCCTGTGCCTTCACCTCTGCCCTCAGGCTGTTTTAAAATTGTGGGAATTCACCATGTGAATTAGCAATTAAGCAATGTGGGAATGGGAGGGGAAAGGGGGCATGCAGGAATTTGTATGGGAATAGGAGCAGGATCAGGAGTTGGAGCAGGAGGAAGGACAGGTACATATTTGTTCCAGGGTGATCTGAAGGGCAGCAGCAGGTCTGGGGAAAGCCAGTGGTTTCCAGATTCTGTGCCTTTCTGAAGCACAGGTGTGAGTGCTGCCAGGGGTCCCCTGCCCCCCTGACAGCATTTCCCTGCACACCCCTGCACTGAGGAACAGGAGGGATGAATGGAGGTGAATCTGTACCATGCCCTCTGTCAATGCATCATTTTACTCCCAGCAGAGCAAAGGGGAGCCAGGCTTTTATTTACCTACTGCCTGAGCAAAGGCCAACAGTCCTCACTCTGTCAAGTTACTTCAGCCTAGCAAATGCTGCAAGGCCTGAACCGAAAAGGATGTTAAAGCTGGTGAAAGATTGGCCATGAAGATTTTATAATACAATTGCGTCAAGCTTGGGGAGGGAAAGAATCTAAGGCCATTAACCCACGCAGGGATGAGGCTGCCAGGAGAGCCAGGGAGCATTAAATGTCCATTTGTAACATATTTTCCATGGGAATCAGTCATCAGCCCTCTTTATACCCTTAAAAACCCCAGCCTAGCATGGATGGCAGGGGCACAGCTTTGCTCTTCCCACATCTGAGAGGGATGGGTGGGAAATGAAAAGGGGAGGCTCCCTGGCAGGGACAGAGCAGAGTGGTGGAGGAGCTGGGGGCTCCTCCAGGCTGCTCTGAGCTGCTGCACATCAAGGCACATCCTTTCATGTCCCTGAGCTGCTCAAGACCTGGTTTCCCACTCCCCAGCCCAGCTCTGCAAGGAGAGAGCAAAATGCTTCAAAGCCAGAATAAAATTCTGTGTTCACAGGTGCAAGTGCCTACCTGGTGTGGAAGGGTGTGATGACTCCCCTGGGACACTGTGGCCCTGGGCTGTAAAAGAGTGAATTCCTCATCTCTCTAAGGTGCTGAAAGCCCCTCCATGAAGCTGTTGGAAATCATTGGATCAAAACCAGCTGTGGAAGTGCAAAGTGCATTCATTTATTTTGAAAACTCTCCTATGGAAAGAATCAAATAAAGTGAGCAGAGGAGTCAGTGGGCAAGTGGGGGAAAATGTAGAGCTGATAACAAGATAGCAGCAGAAATGGCTTTTGAAAAGCTTTTATACATATATAAAAACCAGGGAGTAAGGAGAGAGAGTGGAAGCAACTTGGATTGGTATCAAAACCCTCTTATCTCCCATATTTACACTCTCCACTGCACAGATTGCTCCAGTTCACCTTTAATTTGCCTTTTGATAGTTGTAGGCTGATACCAAACACTCCTGAAAGCTGACACTTGGCAAATAGCACACTGCACTCCCATCTCAAGTGCATGACATGAGAGAAGGGTTTGAGGCCACCAGAGCTACAAAAGCTGCTGCTGCTGTGATCCTAGGACATTTTACCATGACCTGATTTTGCTATTCCTGTGCACCCCAAACGCACGTGACAGAGGAACAGCTATTTTAAAAAATGCCAAAGAGAAGTGTCCATGAGATAAGCTGGACATCTCTTATCAGAAACATCTCCCTCCACCTTCCTTTCCTTTTTGGCAAAATCTCAACAGCCGAGGTGCTCTCAGTGCCAGGGTGTGCATCCCTAGGGGCAGCTGACTCATCCACCCCTCTCCCCAGCCCAGAAGGTTTCTCCACAGCCCCCTCTTTGTCACTGACACCTTGGGAGGCCCTGACCTTCACAGCCCTGGAGAGTGAGTCCCCACACTGACATGCTCAAGGGCTCAGATACGTGGTGCTGCTGCCTGAGCTGCCAAGAGGACAAACAGCAACAAGATAGCTGCACAGCGTTAAATATCTGGGGACTAAGTGGATTACTTAATGGCCCAGGAAAATCACCTTGTTGACAGACATCAGCAGAGCAGGAAACACAATCACAGGTGCTCTGTGCACGAAGAACCAAGGAAGGTTTGAACCCAGCTGCACTGTCTGAAGCACTCAGATCTTGCTCTTAGGGTTTCATCTAATTCTTGCTTGCTGAGTATTAAACCTACCCCTTCTTGTCCTACTGACAGCCAACCCAGACATTATTTTCATCCTCCTTCAAAGTGAAGACCACTGCCTTTAACCAAGGTCTGTTTATAATCTGAAAATAGCTGTTGAAATGGATGTTCTCGTGATGCATAAAGTTGTTTATAGATAGGAAATTTTTCTGGCAAAAGTTCATATTTAGAGAAACAGCTTTGGAATTTTCTGATCAGAACAAAAGGAAAGAAAGAAAAATTCCAAGTGATTCCTTTAGAATAGAGCAAAGCTACATTTCCACCTCTGAATTTCATGTGTTTGGATTCTCAGAGTTCAGTAAGATGAAGCATACAGTTGCATGTGGTTCCCAGCCCTAACAAGGTGTAAATGCCCTGGCTGATGGTGTCCTGATGTCCTCACTGCATCCAACAGAGCAAACAGGAATGATGCAGTCAGAGTTTGCACTACAGCAGCATAAATCTCAAACCCATCACGGAGCAGCATCTGGAGTGTTGGAAAAGTGATGCTGAAACAGCTTCCCTTTTTCTTTCTTTTTTAGTTTAACATTTTTTACTCACCAAGAGGGACTGGAAGACAAAACTGATTTGCTCTTTCTTGGCCAGGGTGTTCAAACCTTAACCTTCACCTCATCTAGGCAATAATTTAGAGCAAGTGCACCCTCACATACAAGAAGAGGAAAATCACTTTAAGGGCATTGTCACCAGTCCACACTGCTGCTCACAGCCACATTTCCCTTCTCTGCTGTCCACATTTGTTTTCTTTTGTATTTCCAAACAAGCATGTTAGCCAGCACGATCACACATAATTAAATATCTGAAATGAAAAAACTGTGAAATGAAGAAACTGTGTCCAGTGGAGTGTCCTGCAGAGTGCTCAGGAATGGGTTTGTTGTTGGCAGAACAAGACTCACCCAGTGGCTGCCAGGGACCTCTGTGCCCCTGCAGAGACCCTGCTGTGACCCAGGAGAGGCCCTGCTCTGTGTGGGGAGTGCTTTAAGCAGAACAGTGGCAAAAGGAGATGAAATGTATCAGGGTTTGGCTTGATCTGCCTTGCAGCCATTCCTCCTGCACCCTTTGGCTCCTGGGATGGCAAAGTGACCCAACAGGTCACCTGGCTGCAGCCTCTCACAATGGACAGGACTGAGCTGTAATTGCTTCTCCCTCAGCAGGAGCACTGTGTTTGGTATCTGTCTTCTGCTGACTGAAAAACCAAAATAGGAAAAATTTATGGAAATTGCATGTCAGACAGACAAGACAAGCCTCACTTCCTTAGAAAAATGGGGTGAAAGTTAGTTTGAAAATAGCTAATTTTTCATGGGCTATTGCTTTTCTACCATGCTGCTTTTGCTCAAGGCTCTGGATAAGAGAGTTTTCAGTTTGGTACTCTAACCCTGGGACCTGAGACAGGAACCTGCACTGTCCATAAGAACTCAAGATGATTCCTGTTTATATTCTTGCTGTTGTATCTCTGCTTTTTCCTTAGTAGTTAGTGACAAAATTATGATAAATAAGGAGCCAAACCAAATCAGTTGTTGGGACACACTTTGCAACCCATAGACCCCAAAGCTCTTTTGAAATACAAAAAACCATTTTGTTCCTTTATGATATAGATGATCACAGCTCTACAACCTACCCCTTCATCCATGACCAACCACATCACTCTCTCTCTCTGCCTTTTCCCATTTATCTTTTTCATGCATGGCAAACTTAGCCAGGCAGGGTTTTACTTGCTCCTCATAAGGAGAATCCTTTGCCCCTTCTGAAGTGACCCAGAATTTTTCCTTGCCCATTAGATTGGGGCTGCTTCAACTCCCTGCCACACTCTCCCTTCTCTCCCTGACATTGCCATGCACCACATCAAATAATTGTTGTTATAACTCTCCTCATTCCCCAACTAAAATATTCTTGATTGGGAGGGAGAGGGGGAACAGGGAAATAGCTGGGTTTATTTTAATAGTTTCCACTCTCAGTTCAGCTTTATAGTACAGTATATTTAACTTTAAGGTATGGACAGCTGGATGCATTTAGCAGCACAATGGAAAGAATTTGCCAGTATACATTTCAGGCCCTGGATTTGGAGCTGATCACTAAATATTCCTTCATAATATTTAGATGCGCCTGTTACGGGCTGTGTTGGGCTGATCAAAATATGTTTGTGTCAGGTAAGATTTGTCAGAGATGAGCCTCTTTATTTCTTTACTTACTGAAACTCTTCCTACAGGAAGAAGCTGGGTTTAGCTGATATCAGCAAGTTTAGCCCAGTGCTTACATGGGGGTACTTGCCTTCCCTGCAGAAGCCAAAAAAAAGCCATAAATACACAGAAACACAGGGACAGGTTCTGTGGGCACGTTACTCCACTTGTGGTGACACCAGCTGGAGAGTGAAGGGTCACCAAAGGATCAGCATCTGTCCCCTCTCCTCCCCCCACTGCCCTGCAATGATGGAAAACAGCTACAACCATGAGACAGAGCTATAAATCCTTCCTGTCTTTCCATGGGACCTGCATCCCTCTCCAAACTGGCTGCTTACCCTCTTGCACCCTCTCTACAGCACTCTGGAGATTTTTTCAGTGACAGCCAGGGAAACAGGGCAGTAGGCTTTTTCTCTCAGCAATAAGAATGAAGGAAATTTTCAGCGCACTTCAACATTCATTTGCCTTTTCTCAAAAACCAAATATAATTCTGTTTATTATTATAAAGGGTGCCTGAACAACATGATTTTATCAAACTGATCTTGTTGTCTCGGTGTTGTGACTCAGTGTCTCCTGCAGCAGTGCAAACAGAAGGCAGATCAGCCAAGGCACTTGCTGGCTGCTTCAGCCAGCTTTCCCTCCAACACTGGAAAATAACAGCTTCATCTTTCCACAGGCTTGGGGTTTTTCATGTGTGTATTTTAAAAGTGCTGTTTTCCTCCACTATTGTGGAAACACGTGATCAGCACAGACAAAGTGTGAGGGGTTGTGTTTCAAAGGTATCCTTATAAAAATGCCACAGAGAAGTCAGAGCCAAAGGAACAGTGGCACAAATGATTTGGAGAATCTCCAACAAGTAACACAGCTCAGCCCCACGTTCCAAGCTGTGACTGAGCTCCAGCTATTTGGGATATGATGATGATTTTAGATGTGTTTGGGTAGATATGTTGCTCTGTCTCTGAACACTGGGAAGGGAAGGAAGAAGGAGAAACATGCTGAAGGAGAAAAACCCCTTCAGAGCAAACACCAAATTGTTGGAAAGCTCTGAAGAGTTGGCATTAATGTCATGTCATTACTCCATATTGCTGCACAGGTTAATATAATTGGGTTACTGTGTGTGAGCAATGATCCATAGCATGTTATGGCACTGAAACAAATGACATTTAACCAAGAGATTTGTAAGGCACCTTGTTATCTGCATGGTGAGCAATTGCAAGGGAGAGGCAGATTGCTAGACGAGCGACTGACAAATTAGTTGTTGGGTTTACTGGACAGCTTGGATTTATAACCTCACAAATCCAACATAATTTATTAGATCCATAAACAGACAGATCCAGTGTTTTTACCTAGATTACACCCTTATTGAAGTCTCTGATCCTGTCCTGTTTGCAGTGCTGTATTATTCATATTATTCATGCAGCACTCAGTCCTCTTGGGTGGGGGCAAGTTGAGCTGAGATCAATGAGAAGCTGCAGGTTTCTAGCAAAAAAAAAAAAAAAATTTACAACTCAGTTAATAAAATAACAATTTGCACTTGGTGGTCCCCCACTCCAACTTTAGTGTCTCCAAAGAGGAAAGGATGCAAATAGGAGGGACTGGTAAAAGATGCAGGTTCAGCTCAGCAATATCTGCTCTGTTTCTTTGGTAGAACAGAGACAAAGCTCTCATAATAATTTAAAATATATTTTATTTTAAAAATAATTAAAAAAAAAAGCTGAATGAGATATAGGTAGGGATAGGGCTCAGTCCCAGCTGGATATTCATGATGGTCTGTTTCCACCTTGTGCTCTGGGAGGATGAAATATTCCCATTTCATTCTGTCTTTTCTGGGCTGAGCAGCAGAAGGCTCAGTCAGCATGGCCCTGACTGCAGGACAGAGCTGTCCCTTCTGGAAGAGTTTTCTTTAAAAACTCATTGAAAAGAACACACAGCTTCCACAGGCAGATCATTCCAAACCTTTAACTGGTGTCAGCTCCTCAGTGTCTATCTGCCATGACTTAGCTCAATGACTTCTCTTTCCTTCCCTAGGGACATGGAAAAGAAATAATTGTCTCCCCTCTTTATGCCCCCCCAACAGGGCAGTTACCAGGGATGCCACTACCCTGTCACTGTCCCTGCAGCCCTCCTTCCCTCTTCCCACCTTGCCCAAGTCCAGACCTTTGCCCTCTCCTCAGCACCAGTTTTGCAGCCCTGTCACCATTCCCTCTGCAGCCACCCCTGTCCCCTGGCACTGGTGGCACTTGGTGCCAGGCTGGGTCTGGCCTCCCCTGGCCCTCAGGAGGTCAGCTCAGGGGAACCACTGTGCCCTCCAGCTTTTTCCATTTCAGGAAATGATGAAATATTGCCTCTGTTCAGAGCCTTGGCTCACACCAAAATTTTTATGAGGTGATAAAATGATCACCCCTGGGCTCATGGCTGCTGACTTAGGCCAAAACTACACCACCCAAGGGAATATCCTTGCTCCTAATCCAGCTGGCATTTGGGATCACTTGCTTTCCAGGTTAGAGATTGTTTGGGCTAGAAAAACTCCAGAGAGATGTCCAAGCTTTTTGGATGTTCCTGCACAGCAAATCTGACCTCCATTTCTTTTCGAATTTTTCTCTTTTCTGAGCAAAATTTTTAAACTTCTCTCATAAATTGGCTGATCAAAAATAATCTGGGGAGGCTTTTGAAGCTGGCTCTGAGGTTCAGCTGTAATACTCCGGGTTAAATAATGAAAATAAGAGAGGAATCCAAACTCAGTCAAAGCTCTGGGTTGTTGGGTGGGTTTGGAATCCCAAGTTGAGCTGTGGAGCTGCACAAGTACCTCCCTGCACACCTGGGCTGATGACAGCAAGCAGCTCAGGGCTGAGTTTGTAATTTAAACTGAACAAAAAGATGAGAAACACTGGCATCAAGTGCCCCTGGCACTGACAAGGTGCTGGAGAGGACGTGGCTGGGATCAGAAAGGCTGGCATGGCCTGGCTGGTACTGACTGGGCAGTGCCAATTCCTCCCCCAGGAGCACAGCTGAGCCTAGGCTGGGCTCTGAGCCTGGGCTGGGCTCTGCTCTTTGCTTGCTCCACAGCTACAGACCCTCACAGTCCTGCTGAACAAGTCCTTCAGGGCTTCCCCTCATGGAAAGCTGTTCTTGTTAAAATAAACACACATTTAGCTTCACCCTCTAATATTTCACAAGCCTGAGGCTCAGCAGTTGGAAGGCATCTCCCCCAGCCTTGAAACAGGAGGCTACACAAGTGGGGGACTGGAGCATTTTCAAGGCAAACACCAGAAGAGTTTGTTGGTGCAGGTTTGGTGTGGGTTTCGTTGGTGCAGGTTTGGTGTGGGTTTCGTTGGTGCAGGTTTGGTGTGGGTTTCGTTGGTGCAGGTTTGGTGTGGGTTTTGTTGGATCAGGTTTGGTGTGGGTTTTGTTGGTCAGGTTTGGTGTGGGTTTTGTTGGTACTGGTTTGGTGTGGGTTTTGTTGGAGCAGGTTTGGTGTGGGTTTTGTTGGTGCAGGTTTGGTGTGGGTTTTGTTGGTGCTGGTTTGGTGTGGCTGTCACGACACAGGGCTGTGACACCGCTGTGCCTGGAACAGCTCAGTGTAAGATCCCAACCACTCTTTTAAACAAATCTCACAACCAGCTGCTGGAGGAGCTTGGAATGCTTTAGTCAGATGAGCTGGACACTTCCATCTATGCCTGAGTCAGAGTGAAACCCTGGATGGACTGAAGAAATAGAGAAACAAACCCTGCCTGAATGGACTGAAGAAATAGAGAAACCAACCCTGCCTGATGTCTTCCTGAGCAGATTTTGCTGAGTTGCTTTCTTGGAATAATTTGATTCATTTTTAATATTTAAAAATATTACAGCCCAAGTTCATGCCCGGTTTAACATCAATTAATCTACCAGTGGGTAAAGCCAGTGAAAAACTTAGAACTTAGAAAGAGCAATGCAATATTCTTTCTTGTTTTTCTTTGAAGCAGGTTCTATACAAAGATGCAATACCAGATTTTATATAAAATGCTTAATTAAAGCACGCCCCCAAACTATGCATTTTCATTTTGTGGCATTGAAGAAGAAAAAAAAACCAACCCTCCTAATAATCACTAAAAAGGAAACTCAGCAGGGTAGGCAGGAGGAAACGTGGAAGGCAGTGGAGGAGGAGAAGTTCTCAGCATATGGAGGGGTTAACTAAATCTGAGCCTGTGATAATGCTCTTGTGTTTGCCAGGGAGACTGGGGAGAAAATCCTAATGGACCTACTGGAAACTGTTAATGCATTTTGGTTGTGTGTACAAAAAGGACACGAAGCCAACAGAAGGGGCTAATGAAAAATGATGTGAGCATTCAGCAGTGAGCATTATTCAGAGCCACAATGGTGGTGGAGAGATGTGAACAACGCTGGTCAGGTAAAGAGCTGGAAAACCTGGTGCAGTATCACCTTTCAGACTGAGTGCTGCCAGCACTCTTAGGGAAGCATTGAATCACAGCTGGAAGATGAGATATTGCTTTAGGGAGATGCAGAGAGGCATGTTACTAGCATATACTTCAACCCAGAGAAAACAGTCATTTGTTTCACAGGTGAATAAATAAGAATTTCCTTCAGCAAACCCAGCAGCATGCAGGGCTATCACTGAGGGTTTCACCACCAACAAAAAGTGCTGCCTGTTCCCACTAATGGGAAAATTTCATAGCTAGATATAATTCCAGTCCATGTTGCTCCCAGACACTCTGACTGTCACAGCTTTGGGCAGGGGTTCTCTTTCTGCAGCACTTATTCTAGTGGGAACTTGCTTTGGGATGGAAACCTCCCTGTGTGGCCACAGAAAAATGCACACATGGTGCTGAATACCCCAGCTGTAACCTCCTCATGGACAAAGGGAGGTGGGCACATGACATGAATTTCTGGAACACTTGAATTGTGGGAAAAATGGCTCAGAAAAGCTTTTTTTTCTACTGGTATTTCCTCTGTATTTTCACTGGAATTTGAGAAAATAAAAATGCAGCTCTTTTTCCTCATCAACTCATTGGGGATGCTGCAAATCTCAAAAATTTCAGTTTGGGGTCGGGGTCTCTTGCCCTACTGTTAGCTGTCAGCAAGAGCAAGGATATTAAAGACCAATTCATGTTCAAGACAAGAAAGAAAATTATCCTATCTATTGCTGCCATGAGGCTGAGATGCAGAAAATGGGGAGACAGAGGTGTCCAGCTGTGGCCTTTTGCTGAGGTGGACTCCTAAGTTCATTGGTCTCATGGTCATGGTCCTTCCTTGTGTCCCCATGAGGAGAGCAAAGAGAGAGCCAGGGGTGTCCTGCTGTCCTTTGGCTGTGCTGGTGATGCTTTGGGCTGCAGAGTGTTACTTTAGGTCTTTGCTTTTTTAGGTCTCATTTGAGGAAATCATGAACTCTCTTTCTTGAGAAGGGATGATATTTCCCTTAATTTAAACAGCTTTGAGCAAACAAGTACCAATTTGGATGTGCTTTCCCATTTAATATTTACGTGATTTATGCTTCCAAGCAACCCTTCTGCTCTCCTGTTTATATGCCCTCCAAGCTCATTTTTTAACTCCAGTTAATCACACTGAAGCAAAACATAACTCACAGGGAGAGGATGATGGCCAACTTTAGAACTGGGGCTACCGTGTTGGATGTCAGCTCTGCTGCTAAAAATAACCACCCTGGGACAGGTGCCTTCCCTGGACAGCAAAATTTAATGCCACTTCTTAAAATCCTGGCTAGCAGAAGCCTTGGAAGGGAAGAAACCCTTCAACATTTGAGGAGGGAAGGATTGGTATTCCCAGAGCAGGAACTGAAAGCTGCTTGTTTGAAGTACTGACAGAAAAACTGGCTGGACACAAAGCAAACAGCAAAGGCTCAGAGCACTTTGCCTTCTCACCCTTGTCATAGTTTAGGCTGGGAAATGTCAGGCTGAGTAATTTCTAATCTGCTAATGCTTTTGTTTGCTGCACAGTAAAAGGAAGTCCATCTGTAGCTCCAAAACACTGCTCAGGGATGGGCAGGTGGGACTCAGAGTAAAGGACGTAGGAAAAATGCTTTGTGCCATGTTTCTTTCTCTGCACAGAAAATATTTCAAGCTCCTCCAGAAGGAAAACATCTAACCTACTCAAGCTGTGCTCCCTGATGTTCCCTTAACCAAGTACCAACTCATCAGCACCCAAATTCAGCAAGCAAGCCCAGAGACCAGCCATGCTGGGGCCAGAGTGAGACCTGCACCTTCAGGGAGCAAGGAAGAAATGAAAAGAGAATTGTGAGAGAAGGAGTTTGTGAGCAGTTGAGGAAATACCTGCAAGTGTTTTTTCTCAGAGAGCTTGGCAGATGGACAGAGCACTGTCTGTGCCATCCATCAGGTAAACGCACTCAATGTTTTAGCAATGGACTTGGCAATACATAAAAAAATGGTTTTTAACTGCACTGGCAGGTCCCAGCAAGCCAGGGAAGAGGGGAACTGAGGGGTGGCCATGGCTAGCCAAGGGTTTCTGTTCCCTGGGGTGTTTACACCAACAGCTCAGCTGGAGCAGGGAGCAGCATCCCTGCAGAGCAGAGCTGGGCGTGCAGGATTGTTCCTGGGGTGCATGTGAGCCTGCAAAACCCACAGCTGCCACAGAGATGCCAGGGAATTACAGGCACAATTTCTCTCCTTCCTCTGTAAATGCAAAGTTCTGCTTAATACCATGTTGGTTTTCTGCCTTTTTTTTTTTGGTTTTAATTTCCCAGTGGGATGAGGAGCCTTCCCAGGTGGTAGGATATGAGTGTCCTTGTCAAGCCCATGAGGGAGTGAACAAGCAGCCTCAGCAAACAGAAAGGATCAGGTTTCTCACACCTCCCAGAGACAAGCCAGCCATGTGAGGCAGCATTCCCTCCACCTGCAGCTCCCAGGAGCCTGCAGTGCCCGGCTGTGGGAGAAAGCAAGGGAACAGCCCAGCTCCAGGGGAGCAGCCTCATCTCCAATAACCCACCCACTCCTCCTGCTTGACAGAAGGGTCCTTTGCTCCTTTCAGGTGCTAAACCCAATCCAACTGGATTTTTCAGCTGTTCCCAAGCTCCTCACCCACTGTTGGCAGTGCAGGGAATGCTGTCCATGGGTCTGGGAGAGCAAGCAGGAATTATAACATCTTGCATGATTTCAATCTGCTTTGTGCCAAATTTTTCACACCTTGTTCTTCCTTTTTACAACACCAGGGGGAAAAAATTCCATCAATTAGCTCTAAACCCTCCTTTTCTTCCAGGGCAGGGGAGAGGAGAGGATACCTCTGCACAACACCTGAGAGGATACAGAAGAGTTTTTCCTGTGGTTGAGTCCTAGGGCCAAACACATCATCTGGAAGGATACAGTCACTTTTACAGACTGTCATTTTCCAGCAATTATAATTTCACACACATTTACCTAAGGACAATTTTGAAAAACAAGAAAAGTGACAAGTAAACAAATTATATTGCTGCCTTTCCTTGAAAAGAATTGGAGATGCTTTTCAGATAGCAGATACATTAAAAAGTGGGAAAATAATTTTAAAGAATGTATCTCTTCAGAGGGAGATACTGATGTAAGAGGTAAATTAAGAGTCCCAGGTGCAAGAAGGTTCCCCATTTCTTTGTAGGATATAATTAATGAAAAAGGCTTACTCAGATTGCCACAAACCAATGGAGAAAGCTCAATATATAGCTGGCAATGTCAATATTTCTGTTCAGCATAGGTATTCTGTCATTTTTATTCAATATTCAAACTCCTAAACATGAATTCACTTCCATATGTGATTACAAAGCCATCTGGTTTTCCAGTGCCAGCTCTGCACAAAGGACAAGGGTTCAGTTTGAAGCCATTCCCCCTTCTCCAGTCTGCCACTACATGTCCTTGCAAATTGTCTCTCACCAATAGCACATGAGGATCTTTTGAACTGAAAGAGAGAAGATTGGATTGGATATTAGAAAAAAATTCTTCCCTGTGAGGGCGGGGAGGCCCAGAGGAGCTGGGGCTGCCCCTGGATCCCTGGAAGTGTCCAAGGCCAGGTTGGAAAGGGCTTGGAGCAGCCTGGGAGGAAGTGGGACAAGATGGGCTTTAAGGTCTCTTCCAACCCAAACCATTCCATAATTCCATCATTTATGTTATCCTTGTGACCACTTTGAAACTAACTCCTTCCATAGCAGAGATAATGTTTCAGTCTTTCTGATCACCTGGGTTTATGGCTGGTGACAACAACCTCAACAGAAAGAACAAAATGAAGCCAGAATGATTGACAACTGTATTTTCATTTGTTTTGCATCATCCAGTCAGCACTAATTGTTACCTGTTTTACTAGGATATTGTTTTATTGGTATTTTGAGCCAGGATCTTGAGTTGGTGCACAGTAAAAGTCTTGTGCTGCTCCAAATTAGGTCACCCAAAGGAATCCAGCATCTGTGCAAGAGTCCAGGTCACAGAGCTATTTGTGGAATGGATACTGTACAGTCTTTGTGAGTGCATGATATATGAACTGTATGTATTACCTTGATAAATTGTTTTTAAATATTTCCTCCTTTTTATTAATTGAAGAGGAAACTCATGCATCAATGACATTTTTATGCTGGTTTACACATAAATTATTTCCCTGTGATGTTCATTTTTATTATTATTGCCGATATTATAGCAAATGCATTTTTTTTGCCTTGTAAACAAGATTTTGCTTACAGCTAAATGAAAAGAAGAGAAGTTAATCACGTTGAAATAATAGGTTTAAAAAGGTAATTCAGTAATGTTTGGCTGATGTTTAATCTTCCCCATTAGAAGCCATGCTGAGAGAAATGACAGAAATTCTGCTTTTGTAATTAAACTGTATTCATCACTGGCAGGGCAGCTGAAGGAGAGCTGAAATAATGCAGTCCCTGCTGACTCCTGGCAGAGCCTTCCAAGCAGGGACTTAAAGATTTGTTAAGTGGCAGTGGTAGCTGCAAACCTTGAAAATGAAGAGCATCATCACAGCTTCCAGTGTGAGAACTTAACATTGGGGCTCTGTTTTGCAGAAGGATGTGAAGCTTTTTCTGAGCCCATCAGAAAACCTGCCTCTGAAAGCAGCACCCATCTCTCATTCAGCACAAGAGTAGAAACAATCACCCAGGATATGTCCAGGGGCGTTTTTCCCCATGAGAGCTCAGTGTCTCACTGTTACATGTTTTTCTGAATCTGATCCTTAGCCAACCACTCTGTATCCATCACCCCTAGTTCCAGGCCTGACTGCTCCTCCATCACCCCTTGTTCCAGGCCTGACTGCTCCTCCTTAGCACTTCTGAAAGAAATCCAGCACTGGACAGGACCTGGGAGTCCAAATCCCACAAGGAGCAGTGAAAGCTCAGATGTTTTGAAGCTGGGCCACCCTTGCCATCAGTCATCCTCACACTGTCTCCCCATAAGTAAGTCAGTGGCTCTCAGCAGCTCAGAAGCCCAGCAGATTTTTTGCCTTTGTTCCTAGGTTTGCTTTCTGCTCAGCAGCTGAACAGTCAAATGGCATTTAACTCTGAATGAAAGTTACATTTCCCTTTTTTGCCCTCTGTAGTTTGAACCTCCAGCAAACTTCCCCCTGCAGCTCTGGAAAGTATAAACAATCCTTTCACTATGAGAAGGCAGACATGACCAGGCTTTGATTTGTGATTTTCTAGGGAAGAACTGTATCATCCTCAATGAGAAGATCTGTGTGTTGGAGTGGCAGAAGCAGGTCAGTCTCAAACAGCACCTAATTAGGCAGATTTCTGTTGTTTAGCCAAGCAGATGTATTCATCACTGAACATTAGATGCTGCATCATCCACTTATAACAGCTTCCAGCTCCTTAAAAATGCAGAAGTAGGAAATCTCCTTTGCTTCTTGGCTGGTGCTTTGACCCATGCAGTAGCAGCCACTTCCAAGGTATCAGGAAGAAAATTAATCAAGTAGCTGGGAATGAGCTCAGTGGTTTCCAAGGTTTGGGATCTGTGATCAAGGCATTTTCTAACAAAAGGAAAACAATAAAACATTTGATTCTTTCCCCAGGCAGGTTTTTATTCTCTCCCACCCTCTCTAAGGTCGGGTGAAATTTTTCTCAAGGAGTTTAAAAGGCGATCAGGTAGGAGCTGTATTTGATGGAACAAGGAGTGCTGCTCTGGGGCTCCTTGGTCCCTGCACTCAGCCCTGCTTGGGGAAGCCAACAGGAGTAACTTCAGTACCATAAGGAGACAGTTTTCTGCCTAAAACCCTCATGCCCAGGCTTTTCCTCAAACCTCACTGGTGCCTGCCTTTCACCAAGAAATGGCTAAGAGTGCAGAAAATCCTGTGTTGTACCATTCACATCACATCCCTATGGCAGGATCCCACATCCCACTCTTTATATCATGTCCCAGTGTTAAGAACAATACTTGGAGCTTCCTAGAGAATGATTTTATCCAGCAGGACTGGTGAAGATGATGTGCTCTTGGTCTGCCCCATCACCCTTGTTTACACTAAGCTGATTCAGAGAGCATTAGGTACCTAAACCCTGGGATCTGGCACCATGCTCACCTGTGCTCACAGGTAACTGAGTCATCTCCATGGTCCTACTGCTAAAAATAGAAGTTTCTGTGTCAGTGTATTGAGACATCAATAATTTTCACTGAGTGGCTTCAGCTTCCAGGTCTCATACACCTTTCTGGAGCCTGGGGTAGTTTGCACTCAGAAATCACAGCAGATTAAGGACGATCCCTCATGACCTGTATATCCATTTTGCATCTGACCAAGGCTTCACACAATGCAACAACTTTGCTAAACAACAAGAGCCCACAGCGTGTCATGGGAAATGCATTCTGAACAGAGCAGGGGAGCTTAACACACAGGAATTACTGTTTGCCTAATACACAACAACTGCTTTCCAAATAAATGCTTCTTTTCCAACCCAATTTCTGTGTGTGTGTGTGAAAAGACTGGTTTTTCTATTCAAGAATTTTCTGCTTTTCCATTTTTATAAAAATAAAAAATGAAAGTTTATTTTTCCCATTGGTTCAAAGGGACTGTCTGGATTGAGCATTTGCTGTGCATTCTTACCTAAAACTATCAGCATCAGCCCTGTAACCTGTTTGAGAATCACCTGAACTCAGTGCATAAAGGGATTTTTTTTACCATGCTGCTATGTATTACTAAGTTTTTAAAAAGTTATGAAGATGTTTTTACTGAGGAATATTTGCAAGTTTCAGATGGCTGGCAGATGTGTTAAAGAACATATGATTCAAATAGAAAACCTTTCTTTTTATTGCTGAAACACTAATAAGAGTGCACTTTAATATGCCTTAATGTGTTACTCCTTAATTGACAGCAGATGTTTCCTGAACAGCATTTTTTAAAAGACGTGCAGCACTTCAAAACAAGCAGAAATAAACCTTACTGTACATCCAAGAGCTTCCAAAAACAACGCCTCCCCTTGCCAATAATTGTTTTTAAAAACAGCACTCTGGATTATTTGCAAATCAATATTAAGTCCCATGGAATATGTCAGAGTAAATCTGATGTTATTTCAACAGGACCTTAACACAGCCTGTGTTCAAGGTCTCCTTTTGCTTTCCCTCCAGTCTCCAAAATGGGAGCCATCACCCAGCCCTCGATGTTGGGTCAGAAAAGAATGGAAAAATCCATCCTCCCAATGGAAAGCCAAATATTCAGGCAGAGAAAACTTCCAGCAGAGCCAGTGCACCTCACCTGAGGAGCATGACAATTATTTTTATGCTTATGTGTAAAATATTCCAAGATTTGGAACCTCCTCATACCTGTCTGCTGGCAGGACACCAAGGAGACAGGAGAGGCTGCTCCTTTAGCCTGGGGGCTCCACAAGTTACAAATTCCAGGCTACAAATGGCAAGGGATTGTCATCCAGGGGAGCAGGATTGCAAGGACTTCGATCAGCACAGGCCAGAAAAGGAGGAGGTTTCCCCTCACTCTCTTGCCAAAGTCTTGCTCCAACTCCAGATCAAAGCAGCTCTCTCAAGGTATCTCAGAGCAGGGGCTTTCTCAGAGGTGGAGTTCTCACCATTCTCACCATGGTCCCAAGTACTGAAAATTTGTAAATCTGTTTATTACTGAAGCTGGGTATGATTACAAAGGGCTAGAGAGGGCTCAAGTTATGTGAGAAAAGAGAAGAAAGAATAATAATGCAGCCCCTTCTCCTTCCAAAGTGTCTTTTGAGACTACACCATGCTTTGGAGGGCAGAACTGGTCTCAGAAATGATGTCCTGCCCAGTGCTGCAGTCACTGGTGTCACTGCAGACCCTTCAGCAGGTCCTGTGTGACCCAGGACAGGGCACAATCAACCTGGGAGTCAGCTCTGAAGAGCTTAACTTCAAATCTTCTCGTGCTAAAGGAAGAGTTAATCTGAATTCAACTTAATTTATTTCTTCTTCCCCTTCCCTTGAAAGGTTGATAAGGTTTTTATTTCCTCAGCCTTAATTTTGAGGATATTTCCACTGAGTGTTGTTGCAGGCCAAGTGTAGTGTTGCAAAGCAAACACCACTGTGCCAAATCCCAGAGAGATGAGCCTGGTGCTGGGCAGGGGATGTGCTGCCTCTGGGACCACGAGCTCCAGGCAGGTTCTCGTGTTGGAGTGGGAAAGGCACTCATTTGGATCCACTGAACACAAAGGCAATAAATACCAAAAATAATCTGCACAAGGCAAGCAAGAAAAGGAAGAAAAACCACAGAATTTTATGAAAGGAGATGAATGAACATGATCAAGTTATTGATGGGGAGAGATCAGAGAGTGACCATCCTTTGCAATCACAGCATCAGCCTTGCCAGCCTCAGGAGGCCTGCTGGTGTCCTGGGAAAATGGAATTGCAGGATTGACTGTGCTGCCCCCCAGACCCAGGCAGGAGCAGCCCCCAGGTCCCCGTCCCCCCTGCCCAGGGCTGTTTGATGTGTGTGTGCTGCTCCCACGCTGGGCTCCCCAACCCTGCTGGGATCTGTGGCAACAAATGACAGAATCCTTAAATACAGCCAAGCTGTGGTCAGTGTTTATTTATTTTTATTATGTAAACAGCCCATCGCTTTGGGTTAAAACAGTTTAGCTTGAAAGGCATTTGGTCATTTAAAATGACTTGCTGTTATAAAATCTTTTTGTTAAAAAAAAAAACCTTTGTTAAAATACTAAGTAATTGACATTGCTTTTTGTTATCCTGCTTATAAAATACAAATCATAGGGCAATAAATATTATTCATTTAGAGCTGATGCAAACCAAATGTTTTTTTTCCTTAAAATACCCATAAAAGTGAAGTTTTATCTTCCATCTGGCAATGCCTCTTATGCCAAAATGTTCTGAGTGGAATTGCATTAATAAGAGGACATCAAGAGAAATATGTTACTTGTATCCTTTAATATGCCTTTGTAAACTGAGATACACATTGGCCTTCTATCAATAAGCATCTCTACCTGTGGGGTTTGAGAAGGATTAATAGAGAAGAACCATTATAGGATGAAAGGACAGAGCATGCTGGGAGAAAAATGAAAATCAAACATCCACCAGTGCATACACTTCCTTCCAGGATAATATTTAGATTTTATTTTATTTTCTTAATTTAAATATATATATATATATATATATATAGATATAAATAAAACATTGAAGCTGGTTTTAGATAGCACACATCTGTACTGCAATAAGGCCATTTTCAAAAGTACAGCTCTCAGTGGGATATTTATTTAATTCATATTGGTTTTGGAGCCCAGCCTATAATGAGAAAAGATACGGGCACATGCTAGAGACGGTGGCTGCAACTGGGACTTTTTTGAACATTAAAGTAGAAAAAGCCTTTGCATGTAGGAAGGGTTTAGTGAAAATTCAATAACTTTTGCTTCAGACACTGTGCTTCAGAGCACTAACAAAGACAAGAGAGAGCTGATGCAGACACTGAATTCATGACCAAGCTGCCTGGAAAATGCCAGCTGGGTCTGGCAGCATTCCCCAGCCTTTCTCTCACTGGACACTTTTCACCTTTCTGTTCAAATTTGATTTTGAAACCAATTTCCAGTCCCCCTGCACTAGTGATGTCTGAGCTGTGCAGGGACTGTCTCTCTGTGGGGGTGTCTGACCTCACACATCCCTTTCCTTGTTGGTCCAAGGGGTGTTTGAGGTGTTGCCTTCCCAAACCGAGTTAAAACTGCTCCTAAAACCACTGGTGCTCATGCCATGCTGCCTTTGCAGCCCCACAAAGTGCAGCCACAGCATCACCACTTGCCCATTGCACAAGCACTGGTGGTTTTGCATCAGATTCAGCAGTTTTGAGAGATTTTTCTCACAGGGGAGAGGGCAGAAGGAGAGGGCAGATCTCCTTTTCCCAGGAGATTGGAGTTTGTCAGGGTCTCTGGGCAATCTTTGGGGCAGCTGAGAGTTCCTCTGTCAGTCCTGCTGCTGCACAAACCAGAACTAGACATGAAGCAGGGAAATGTTCCTCATCCAGACACTGTACATCATTTCCTTGCTGCTCTATTGTGAATCTTACCCATTTTTCTGCACCTTAGGGCCCAATTCAATGACTAAAATTGATTTTTGGTACTTCAGTGGCCATGTGTGGGAACCAGACGTATTATTTTTTTATTGAATACAACCCTTAGAGCACTGGCTCACAAGCTCTCTTCAGTACACTATAATAAAGTAATACCAACATTTCCCAGCTCTTCATAACTTCATTACTCTGTGTCTCTTTGGGACACTTTCCTTTCCTACCCAGACTCTTTCATGCATGGTGGGTTTTTCCTTGGATTCTGAGAGCTTCTCCCTTTTCCCTCTGTGTGAGCTGACACACATGTGCACACATGCTCAGCATTATCTGCCAGGTTCTGCCAAGAACACAGCACATCCACGTGCCACCCAGAAAAATGCACTTGACTTTCCAGGAATTGTTTTCATTAAAGCAGGACCAGGACCTGCCTGCAGACCCAGAATGTGAATGGAAACAATTTCCCCACGCAGGAATCTCAGCTGATGTGCAGCTGCCAAACTCTGTGCTCCCTTCAGTTGTGTTTTCCCTGAAACCATAAATAGTCCCTAAAGTCAACATACAACTCCCAAGTTTATGTTGACATAAGATGAAAGTTGCACAGAGGTAACATCCCACTGCTGAGGGGGCCCCCAGCACCTGCTGTGCTGTACCTGTGAGGTGTCTCCTGCATCCCTGGCTGACTGTGCACACCTCCCTCACCTGGGGCAGGGGGTTTCCCTTCTCCATCTGTGCAGTCCCAGGCATGACTGTGCTTGGAGCTCTCCCACACTCCAGGTGTGCAGTCACAATGAGCCTGTCACTCTTGTCATATCCTTAACTGTGCTTCCCTCTCTTTCCTGCTGCATCTTCAAGGACCACTGGGATGAACACCCAGGCAGGCTTAAATTCCTGCCTGAAATGAAAGCACAGGGAAAGCCATAAAGTTATAGCTGGAAATGTGTTAGAATTATTTAGGGCTTGATCATCTAGCCTGTTCAGGCCTTTCCCTCCCTCCCCAGCACTATTGAAATCAATGGGTATTTTCTGAAAATCAAATCTGGGTGAATGACAAAAGGTTTTTAAAGATGGAGCAGTGGAAGCAGTGATTACTGACATCTCCTGCAGGTATTTGCCTTCCAGGATGGTGTGCCAAAGGTTACTGTGGTGCCCCTGATGTGGAACAATGATGAAATACTATGGGAAAAGCAAGTCCCCAGCTCCAGAGTGTGCATTTGGTGGTCATGGCTATGCACCACTTGTGATCAATGGGTGTGAAGTCAGGGTCAGGGCTGCAGCAGCCGGAGATGCTGGTGCTCTGCTATCCAGCCAGGCCCCAACCAAGGGGCTGAGTTTCCACAATTCATTTATCATAAACCAGCAATTTGCAAATGTTAGCACTTTTCCCACACATCATGAGCCCTGATGGACTTTAATAAAGGGGTGAGCTAGAGAGAGAGAGAGAAGAGGGTGGGGGAAGAGAGAGAGAGAAGAAAACCTACATAATTAACTGAAGTTCTTAGAATGGCTTTAATTGTGAAATGTTACCTTTATGGAAGTAATTGCTGTACAGGTTTTCATTTGTTTTCTAGTTTGTGGTTTTTTACACTGGTTTCATTTCAGTTAATTAGCCAGTTGTCTCTGTTGGTGGGGTTTTGCACCTCCCTCTTTTACCCTTATGGCTGTACAGGAAAGATTTTCCAGTTTGTTTGACTCAGGTGATCATTAAAATTTGATTACCTGCATTAATTTGGTTCCTGCACGGCTTTTAAGTGAAAGGCCTCTAAAGGGAAGGGATAACAAAGAATAAATTGTAAACAAAGCTTGAAAATATATGAGAGTGAGAATGTGCAAAGCTGTGCAGATTCTGAGAGAGATGCTCATCAGAGTCTCTGGCAGGTACCAGCAGCCAGGTTCAACACCTCTGAGCTCTGAGGAAGTCCTGCTCTGGGACTGTTTCCAGTCTTTAAATGAGTAATGTGGCTGAAAGAATGAAATCTGTAGATAGAAGAAGGAACAAGAGTTGACACTTTTCACTAATATCAATGATAGCATCACTTTAACATGATTTTCCAGGCATCTTTTTTCCCCAGGCTCGTATTCCTCTTCCCAGAGTGAACAATAACAGAGATTTTGGTGACAGGGACAGAACATTCAGAGCTGTGATTATCAGTTTTACTCCTACTGTTTTGGGAAGAAGTTGCTCCTCTCATTGAGGGAATAAAAAATCACAGTTCTTCTGCCTGCAAATGAAGCAACAGAGCAGAACTAGATGGTGCACGTTTACTTGAATGGTTTAGGTAGAGCTGACCCTGCTGTGGAACAGGAGCATCTCCTCCTCTGTGCTCTCTGGCTGATCAAATCCACCAGTGTCTGCTCTGAGTCACTCTCTGAAGGGCTCTGGGCAGTGGGTGGTGGCACTCAGGGAGCACTGATGGCTGGGCTAGGCCAGCAGCCCCATGAAAGGACACTGCCCTGCTGCAGCCACCAGTATTAGGTGAAGGAAGGGGCTGCTCTTGCTGGCCTTGGGCTCTTTGGTGGCCTGGCTGACCAGAGATGGGGACCTGTGGGATTGCACATCTCACAGCCCTAGCAAAAAGAGACTTTGTGGTGAAACCTGACCAGTTTGTCACCTTTTTCACCTGCAATTCAATCCTAGTATCACAAATCTCAGAAAATGTCTCATCAGGGTCCTTCTGAAGTGTGCTTAAACATTCTTCCCCCTAAAAAAATACAGTTGTAAGGTTATTTTATCCCCTGATTTCCAAGCCTGCAACACCCTTCATCCCAGCCAGGCTCTGCAGCACGAGGGGCTCAGAGCAAACCCACCTTACAAAAACCACAGTCCCTGTGGTGTTGCTCAATCCCAAGCATCACCATCAGAACACACCCAAACCACAGAGAGAGCAGCTGAAACCTCCAAAACTGGCAGGACTGATGCTTCCTTGGAACCCTGGGAGCTGCAAGGTTCTCCCAGCCCAAGCCCTGCTCCCAGGGCTGCCCACGTGGTGCCATCAGCAGGGGGCTGAAGCCCCTTCCCCACCTCATTCCAGCAATGGCCCGAGGTGGTGCTGGGTGTGAAATGAACTCACAGAGCAGCTGAGCACTGCATATCTCTCAGTGCATCTTCCCTTTAACACATCTCATTTTTTCCTTCCTTTTCATGACCTGCTGCCAAAATCTCTCTGCTAATGTTTCTGCCACCATGGATGCCATGCAAGAAAAGTGTCTTTGTTAACACATTTAGGGCCTGCTTTTAATTTCTACAGTATTCCCTTTAATAACAATGTCTAATTAAAACATCTGTTAAAAAGTCTGTAACATTAACTTTACAGGGAGAATTTAATAGAATTATATTTGAATTGCAGCCATTTAACGGGTTTCCTAATTAGGCTGTAGAGGTTTTTATTTTTTTCAACAAAAACATTACACAAATTAAAATCAGGCCCAGTTTTTTATGATTATTATTACAACACAGAGTGTGGTCAAAGAAAGGCAGGCAGTTTGTGATGGTGTGTGAAGGGTGAAAAAACTCAATGCAGCAGCCAGGGACTGAAACACTAAAATACATAAAATGAAAGAAATAAGAGACAATGTTTGAAAGGGGGAGGGGACCAAGAGACAAGCAGGAAAAAATTCTCTAGCCTTTAATTTGCACAGTTTATTTTCAAAAGGATCCCTGTGAGTATCTCAGCATTTATCTGCCCCCATTCCCTTTGTATTTTTCACAGATTTCACCTGTTTGGATCTTGTCTCTGTCTTGGGGGAAAGAGGGAAGAAGTCTTGAAAAGAATTGACTTATGCCAGGTTTGTGTTTGCCTGCATTTCAGAAGCTTGGATAGGTTTGTTACCAGGCAGAGGTTTTTCTGCAGTTCATTTAGTAAAGCTGAGCTTTGTCTGTAAAACTTTGCACCCATTGCCTGACTGACTGGCATCACTTACAGAAATGTGGAACCTCCAGCACAATCAGGAGAAGCTGTGTTCTGGGCTTTTAAAGGCAGGATTTGACAAACATTTTTTAAATAGGTGAAATCATGGATGGAAATTTTAGTTGGGGAGAAAACAGATCTTCCTATTCACATGAAAATTTCTGTTGGTGGTTATTAACCTTCTCTAAACCAAAATGAAAATCAACAGGAAAAAAATCAGATCTATTGCATGAAGAAATATAGTAACTGCTTTTAAAATCACACGTTGCAACCCTCAGTTTGACCACATCAGGATAAGGCATCTCACAACTGAAATTGTATGATTTTCATAAAAGAGTGGTGATTTTCCAGTGAGATGGGGTCATTTTTGTGTCCAGAATGAGATGCAAGAAAACAATACAGTTCCACTCTTCAACATAAATATTTCATGTGGCTCTCAACAAGATGCCAAAGTTAGTGCCTGTACAAACATCTTGGGTGAAATCCTGGCCTCTGAGCTGTCAGTGATAAAACTCTTACTGACTTCAGAAAGGCCAAGACTTCATCTTTTGTCTTTAAATTGAACTTACAGTTGTAGTGAGCACTGGCAAGGGAAAACCCACTTCAAAGGAAGGCTCTGACAGTTGGACACTTATCTCCCACTGATCTAAACTATCAAAATCTCTTTTTGTTTCCCAAGCGAGCCTGGAAATCCCATTGAGAGCAAGTTCATCAAAATAGTTCTTTTGTTCTTCTAATTTACAGCAAATCCAAGGAAGAACACAACTTCCCTCAAGGAATTTCCAGTGCAGCACAGGCCAACCTCGGACAGAAAGGGCAGGTTTAGCAGGAAAAAAAAATAACAACAAAAAATGTTCACAACAAAGAATAAGAAATGCTTTAGCATTCTGCTGAGACCCAGGACACTGGTGAGGCCTTTGATCTCCTCTGCTCTGCCATCCTGCATTGCTTTCGTGGCTTTTGGACTTGTAACATAAGTCAAAGCCTGTTTGGGCCTTGTGGAAACCATCTGGACCCTTCTAGCCCAAATATCTGTTCTTTAGTGGCTGTGAGAGGCCTCTCCTCATAACCAAACTATCTCTTTCAGGCCTATATTTCTTCAGCCCACCATTCTGCACATTCTTTTCAAGGGAAGAAGATGAACCCGACTCAAATGTAAATTCCAGACCCAGTGTCCAGGGGATGGATTCCATTCCCTCCACTCACACAAAGAAACCACCCAGCTCTTACAATATCTTACAAAGTTCCTCAGAGCATGTACTCCAAAAATGCCTTTCTTCACAAAGAGAGGACTTTGTGCAGTGACTTGTAGGGTGCTACCCACAAACATTTATGGTCATCAGCCCTCTGCAAATGCCTGTCCAAGAATGAGCTCCAGGGAGCTTGGCAGGACAAAGTTACACACAGGAACTATCACAGGGCTGTGGTCAGTCTGTGTACTTGGAGCCTCAGGGAATAAAGTTGTTTTGGAACAAATCCTCAAATCTGCTTGTGTGTTGGTGGGGAGAGGACATTTTGGTAGTTTCAAGTGGCATTACACATTTGTGGAGTGGAAATTACAGTTCAGTATGTGGGCATACTTGATTGGACAATCTTTCAGTTGATGGCTTCTTCTGTTCAATTACTATTAAAATTCATCAAATGGAACAGAGTGGTTTTAATGCCCATAATTGTTGTACAAAATGCTCTGTAATTGGTCTTACAAATGAAGCTGAAGAGCAAGATCAAACTCCATTGAAAATGAATCTGTCTTTCCACTGAAAAGTTCAAGAGTCACTTTGAAAATCCATTTCACGGGGAAGTGTTTAGCCAATTCCAATTCTGGTTCGTTTTGTGTGGCAGTTTTTATTTGCTTATTTTGGCCTCTCATATGCAAATGAATCTGCCAACTCTTGAACTTGGTTCCACGTGCTCCCCTCACTTGTTAATCCAGCGCTGCAGTCAGGCAGCAGCAGGCAAACTTCAAACCCTTTCAGGTGCACTTTTGGGTGAAATGGGAGTCTGGCACTTGGGCAATGTGAGGTGAGGAGCTGGCAGGTCTGTGCTCTGCTGCCTCTGGCAGAGGAGCCAGTTTCAGCAAGCCTTGCCAACGTGTGCCTGGTGGTTTTTCGTGGATGGGAGGGAGTCTTTTTACCCTTGACAGATGAAAGGAGAGGCAATCTGAGATGTGTGAATAAACAGATAGCCAGGATTTCTTACCCCACTTTTGCCACCAAAAGCAGCATAACCTGGAACTACAATGTTGGAAAGCAAGGGGGACATTTGGGGCACTGGTTTTATTTGGCGCTTCACAAAGAATTCATTTGCTCAGAGATAATCCTCAATTTTCACCTGGAGCAAGATGACCTGTAAGGTGCCTCCCAGCCCAAACCAAACCAAAGCATTCTATGATCCATGATCCCAAGATGGAACATGATGTCTTTAACCACTGGACCCAGCATCTCTCAAACTAATATTTAATTCTGTCTTCCACATCCTAAAGACTCCAGACAAAACCCTCTTCAAAGTCTCCTTCTTCTTCTTCTTCTTCTTCTTCTTCTTCTTCTTCTTCTTCTTCTTCTTCTTCTTCTTCTTCTTCTTCGTCTTCGTCTTCTTCTTCTGCTTCTTCTTCTTCTTCTTCTTCTTCTTCTTCTTCTTCTTCTCCTCCTCCTCCTCCTCCTCCTCCTCCTTCCCCTTCCCCTTCCCCTTCCTCTTCCTCTTCCTCTTTCTCTTCCTCCTCTTCTTCTTTGCCTCAGCCAAAAAATTTCCTGGTTTTCACTATTGATTCTGGAAAACACAGCTTATTGTTCATGCTGCTTCTGTCAGTTCTTTTCTGCTTTGTCTACTCTCAAAGAATTAAAAAGAGAGCTCAGAGGGGATCACTCCTCTTTGTATAGCAAGTAGAGAGCATCCTGTGGCACCTCTCCATGGAATGAGGTGATGGCTGTGGAAGAAGAGCAAATCAGAACTGAAACTGGGGGGGAAAAAGAAAAAAAAAGGAGCAAAAACTACACGCTGCTGTCCCAACCCATTTAAAAGACACAAATCCCTCTCCACGCTCCTGCCTCGATACCAGGGCATGTCATTCACACTCACTCACACTGACTCTGTCATTGTTAATCTGCTGGGGGTGTGTGTGACAGGAGTTCAGCCCAGCAGCTCCTGGGGACAGCAGAGGAGCTGTGCAGGAGCACGGTGAGTGTGTGAGCTCCCCTACGTGCCTGAGAACAGGCAGCTGGGGTAACACAACCAGCCCTAATCGAACTGCAAGTGTTAATAAATAGAGCAGAATTTCAGATTGCATCCAACAAAATTCAGAAAAGGTCATGGACAAGGCTTTATTTTTTAAAACCTACCAGCTCTGTTTATTAAATGTGATTGCTCTGTACACACTCAGCACTAATTGGATTGCAGGTCATTTTGTATTTAGTGGGGGTGGGTGAGAGAATAGAATGGGGAAGGGTGGAACACACTTCTAATGGCATCAGTTATGTCCTAAAATAGTCTGTTAGTCAGCATCCTGACCTTTTCTTCTTCCAGCCCAAGCCCTGAACAAAACACCTTGATATTTTTTGTCTGGATTTTTGTTGCCGATAAGCAATTCCACTGCTCTCAACCTCTGGAGCCCTTTCTGGGATGTGTTTGTGTGTGTGGATGTGCATGTACAGCCAGGAAAGGTCTGTGAACCTGCAGGAAAGGCCCTAATTGCAATGAAATTACACACCTTCCTCCACACGTATCCTTGCCTGTGTAGGCTGAGCTGTTCAGGTGCGTGTTTTAAGTAACCAGGTGACACCAGAGTGAAACAAAGAAGTTACACTGTCAAGAACAAGCAAATTAAACATTTTATATTATAGAAGAAGCACAGCAGAGATTTCTCTTTGAAGGGCATTCCGGGGAGGCTGGAAAGATTTGGGTGGAGGAACCAGAGCTGCTGCCAAGTGGTGCCTGAGGCCCCTCCTCACCTACAGAAGGAGAAAATAGGAGAACTCTGAGAAGCCGTGGGGGAAGCTATTCCTGCCTGTGCCTCACCTGCCTTTAACTCATCCAGCAGGGCAGAAAGCAGAGCCCTGAGGGCCGTGGCTGCTTTTATCCCTGCCGACCTCGGGGGATTTTGTGCAGCTCAGCACTGGGTGTCAGCGGGTTTGATGAGACACCCACGCACTCCCATTGTCCAACAACAGCGCCCTTTCATCTCCCTGCCCGGGATGGACATCCCTGGGGGGCCACTTTGTCTGTCAGAGGGTTTCCTTGTCCCCCCTTCCTCTCCCTTAGCTTCCCCAAGCTGGAAAAGACAAAAACAACCCCAAAGCCTCAAAGCTGAGGGTGGGTGTAGGACAGGAAAAATCAGAGTTGATCGTTCATGGGGTGGCCAGCGCCTGGAGGGTGATGTCCCCCAACTCTCTCTGGCTGGGTGACACCAAAAATCCTTCTGATCAGCACAGCTCTGCATGCTGGGCTGGGCTGGCTGCTCCAGGGAGCAGAGAAGCTGCTGGAGCATGGATCATAGAATGCTGGGCTGGCGGCTCCAGGGAGCTGCTGGAGAAGCTGGGAAGGGGTGAGACCCTACAGGAGCCTGCCCTGCTGCCATGGGGTGGGGGATCCTCATCCCACTCCATGTAAAACCCTGCAGTGTTAGCACAGATCCCAGTCTCATTCCAGAGAGGATATTATTTAAATTTCACAACTGGGTGGTAAGTGAATTGACAGCCAGAACTGGGACTTACAAAAAGACCTGGAAAACATTGAGTTTTCAGCTTAACATACTGAACATTTTTTATCCTGAAAACCATAATATTTCATTTCATTTCAGCCAGAAGCATTGCATACTTTGGTGAGGAAAACCATGCATCTGTGGCAAGGGAGCCTTGTCATGAAAGGCATAACCTAACTAAATTCCAATTTTCTGTTGAAACAACTATTTTGATTGCAATGTTTAGGTTGCATTAGCCATTTCTTCTAGGTCATTAAGTCATGTGTCACTTTGTAGCCACAAATAGTTCAAAATCATATTGATTAATTAATTAAAATGATTCCTGGTTTTCTTCAGCTTAGGAGAATCTGAATATTTCTAGTCATATCCCTGAATCAGCACTCAGAGAGCTGTTTTGGTCAGGCAGCATCACTTATTTTCTGTTTCTTGTGTAACTAAACAGCAAGCTGAGAATTGCTTTAGCTGGCACCCGAAAGGATATTGCAGTTTACCGTATGCAGACTCATAAGTGAATTGCTGGTAACACAAGTGAGGAGATGAATTGTTTTCCTTAGATCCAAATGCACCTTCAAAGTAAAAACAAAAACTGTGGACTGATCTGAGCCGATTTTAATGACAATGACAACAAAAGGAGGCAGATTAAGGTCTTTAGCAGGGAGTTTGGGGGAAAACTGGGATTGCTAGAAATAGTTTCTAAGATCGATTGACTCGAATAATGCTCTGGGACACAGGGAAGAGAGAGAGGCAATGCCTGAAGAGAATAAATCAAATATCTTACAGCATTTTAAGCATTCTTTCCTTTCCTAGACACTGCTTTTAGTTTCCAGAAATATGAACAATTCCAGGCAAGCAGAGAATAGCCTGTTCATTTCCCCCCATGATGAATAGTTGCACGTTAGCCTACTCATTTAATGACAGCTATATATAGTGTGTATAATAAATCAGGCCCCAGCACACAAATGCCTTCTGTTTACCTTTGAAATACTCTTTTTTTTTTTCCCTGAGAATTGTGATTGTTGCAGGAGTCTGATGAATCCACCTACATGCACAGGTATCTGAACGCCAAATTACCAGAAACTTTTGATTCAGTGAAATCCCCCATCCTGCCAGGACTGCCTGATGTCCCAAGACCCCAGGGCCTTACAGGACCAAAGTCTGCACAGGCTCTGGAAAATTAACTCAGCTCAGAGGGAATCTCAGTCTGAGCTTTGCATGAAAAGTCTCATTTTAATCAGGGAACTCAGTCAATTAGTCTGATTATTGCATTATAAACACTTGTCAACTTTTATAATATGCGCTTTTGAAATATGATGCCTGAACTCATCAGCCCTGAAATAGCACATTTTTAACCTGAAGTGCACTGTGACTTCCCTGTACAGTATTTTACCAGTTAGAGCTTAAATATATATATATTGTCATAGATATATATGTGTGTTTGTGTTGCTATTTGTTGGATGAAAATATGTGATGTTTAGAAAGTATCCAAGATATCTTTCTAAGGAAAAAATAGAGATTCCTTTTCCATATAAATATTACCAATTTTATCTGGGCTGGAAGATGCACATTTCAAGTAATTCTCTCCTATCCTGAGCCACTTCCCAGCGAGCTGGCACAGCACTAATAAGATGATCTGATATTCCCACTTCCAAGAGGAGAAATTCACAGATTGGATTCCCACTCTGCTTACACCCCCAAAGTATTGTTCTCCAGGGAAGAAAAGGAGCAATTTCTATTTTTTCCTCTATTTTGGGAAAACTTTTCATGCAAAGAAATGTAGTAAAAAGTATTGAGAACTGCTGAAAGACATACAGATTATGTATGTTTTTATAGCCGTGAAGTCACTCAAATGGCTTTGTCTCCATTTCCCTGCTTGGCATAGATCACTTATTGTGCATATGTTTTCAGATGGAAATGCTGAATTAGACTATGGTGAAATGGATAATGCAGCCCTAATGCTGGCATGAGCTAATAAGAAAACAGCAATGAATCCACTGCTGCAGATTGAAGTACATGCATTTCATATTATTACTCAAGGCTTGTCTCTCCGATTAGATGATTGCATAACCTTTATATTATAAATCTTGCATGATGTGAATTGTTCAGCTGTAACCATAATCAGTTTTTACTAAGGTGGCATTTCTGTCATCTTGTTAAACACAAACATTATATATGCTCTAGTCATAATTCTACAACAGTTGCTTTTAGCGGGTGACAGCTCTGTCAGTCAGGAGATGCTGTTTAGCTCACATACTCAGAGCAAGTGCTTAAGACACTCATAATGGCAGTATTTTTGCTTCAGAAAACATCTCTCTGTAGATCCTTTAATTTTCTGAGTGTAAGTTTCTCTTCAGAAGAAATGAAAACTTGCAAGCTCTTAGACAGAAACCTCCAACAGCCGCTTTTCAGATCTTCCAAGAACGGAGTTTATTTAATCAAGTGAAAATGGCTGTGCACTGCACAGAGATCATGGCATGCTGTTGGCAGCCAGGTTCCACTGCTCAGCTCTGAGCTCCCACTTGCTTCAGTCCAATTTTCCTCATGTCCCAGCTCTCCATGTGTAAATAAATTCCCCAGCTTTATGGGGACAGCGCTGCCACCAATGTTTAAGGGTTTAAGACCCACCGTATAAACCTCAGCCAGATTCCCTTCTCCCATCAATTCACTGGGGATTTACACAAAAAGCTCACAACTGGGATGATAAATTTCAAGGCATATCTGGGAAGAAGGGGACACAGTCAGTGTGGTTGTGCTGCAGCATCATCCTTCATGCAGAACCTGGGGATTATTTAGCCCAATTTACCTCCTCAACAAATTTATTGGCTTAGTCAGATGCTCTGTAGAAAAAAAAAAAAAAACCAAAAGGCTAAATCCCTGCCTTCTTCAGGTAATGACATTTTCCTATTTTTCCACTGTGGACCTTATGTTGAGATAGTCCTTCACAGAGAGGAACACTTTGAAGAGATAAGGGCAACACAAGCACTTCCACATTTCTTCAGGTTTAGGAAACCCTGAGGCTGCATAATCAGGCATTCAGGAGCGTATAACAAGAACTATCTCACCTCTCTGCTGTAGAGGGTGATCTTGAGAGGGTGATCTTGTCCCCCAATGACTTACAGCTGGACTAGTTGCTGAAGACTGGAGGCAAGGCTGCTCTTGACAGACCACACCTGTAATCAATAAGAATTAGTGCTACATAAGAGTAAGGAAAGAGGAGTGAGGAGAGTTGGATTACTGTGAGGAACATCAAGAAGGTATGAAGCTCTGATAAACAAAAACCTTGTGCTATGATGATGATAGAACCTATGCTATCTAAGACAACACTCTGCTCTACAATAGGTCTAACCATCCTTGTTGGTTTCAATGGCAATAAAATTGGCTCTATACTCCTTAATTCTATACTCAAAATAACACCCTAACTTTTATGCAGAAAACAAGTTCAAATAACTTTTATCAGGCAGCCTGTGGATGTGATTTTCTGGTAGAACACATAAAACAATCAGTTGCAGTGGGGTTTTCATTGGAGAATAAGAGTCTTTTCTGTTTTCTGGTATCTTCAGCATCCCTGTAACAGAACCTGGCACATTTGTTATCGTGGGAAGCACAAGGGATAAAGAGAGTAAATTTAGATTAGATTCTAGGGATAAATTCTTCCCCATGAGGGTGGTTCAGGCTTCCCAGGGAAGCTGTGGCTGCCCCAACCCTGGGAATGTTCAAGGCCAGGCTGGCCAGGGCTTGGAGCAACTGAGTCTGGTGGGAGGTGTCCTGCCCATGGCAGGGGGTGGAACTGGGTGGGCTTTAAGGTCCCTTCCAACCAAACCATTCTGTGCCTCTGTTACATGAATGTTTTTGGAGATGAGCATTGCTGGTGAGAGGTAAAGGTAAGAGGGCAATACCAGAAGATTTGCCTGCTCCACACTCCTGGGGACCAGAGCAGAGATGGGAAGAAGCCAGCCCAGCACCCCCTGAGCAATTTCAGCCTGACATGGGGCAGTGGCAATGAAATCTCACACACAAATCTCACCCAGTCCTGCCAAGCAGTTCCCAAACCTCCTGTGGGACTCAGCCTGGCAGCAGCTGCCTGTTCTCTGCCTGTGTCTTGTGCTGTGGGAGGGCTTGCAGAGCCTTGGGGAGGGTTATTAGGAATGGGTTTATTTTATGGTCCAGAAAGGCACCTGCAAAAGCCTTGTGCTCCTGAAATATCTGAAGCACAGGGAGCTCAAGGCCCACACCCAGGTGTTCATGGGGTCACAGTGTACATAACTCCATGAAGGCAAGAGGGGGATGGCTTGGGTGGCAACTCGTCCTGCAGGAAACCCCATCCAGTGATTACCCTCAGTGCTCTGCCAGCTGCTTTACTATGCTGAAACTCTGACACCAGAGAGGCTTTCTCACATGGTTGGGAGGGAAAAATTGTTTTTAATATCAGATTTTTAAAAAAAGAATGTATGGTCTCTATAAACTGTTAAACTTCACTTTATTGATCATAAATCTGTGTTTTGCTCAATGCAAAAGTTTTTCATCTTGCACGGAAAAATGCTGAAACAGCTACAAATGTCAAAAACACAAAGTTTTCTCTCCTGGACAATTTATATGGAAGTTATTGGATTTTTTTTGTTTAAAAGCACTCTTACCACACTGTGCTCGCCCACTGGGTTAGGAGAAATTGCCTTTCATTGCCAGGCTTTGTTCCTGCCCTTCACTGATGGGAAGAGACCTGAAAAATAAAGCAAGGGTGCTAGCCTCTCCTACATGCCACTAGGGATAGAAGGGCTGAATTGGATAAGAAACCCAATAATAGCATAGGAGGAGATATTCCTTGGCAAAGCCACTGCTAAAGTAGGGCACAGGCAGTGAAAGTGCAGAGCAGGGAGACACCTCACACTGAGACTTATCCTGAGGTCCACACCCCAAAACAGGGGCTGCTGTCAGAGCAGGATGGGCAGGCCAGGCCTCAGGGGGACATTTCTGGAATTAATGTGGCCCTGGGGGTCACCCCCTGCTCTGTGACCAAGAGCATGGTCCCACCAGTGTCCCAGCCTCTCTCTCTGCCAGTGGGTCGATGCACCTTGGGACCAAGAGATTAACAGCCCTGTCTTGCTATTAATGACCTGCAAGAGCTGGGAAGGTGCAGAGCAGGGCCAAGAAATCTTGATTTATTAATGGCAAAGCAGAAAACAAGGAAGGAAAAAGGGGAAGAAAAAATTCCAGCCCAGCCAAGGGTGGTATGGAGACAGATTTACCCTGTTGTATCATGCATTTAAAATGGGTCATTTCAGCTAAGGCAGCTGCGTGTTAGCACATTGAATATATTTGGTCTCCTATATTTTTTTTAAGTAATACATCCCATTCAGGAAGATGAAAAATAGGAAAAAAGGATTCTTTTTTGCTTTGTATCCAACTGTCCAAATTAAAACCAAAAAAAAAAAGTGCTTTTCCCTCACAAGCCTTGTTTTTCTGCTTGCTCTCCATCACGTGGTACAACAGGTCTCTGTGCTCCACTACAGTGGTCAGCATCTCCCTGGAGATAATGGACTGGATCATCACCTGGATGCAATTCTTCCCTTTGGTCATAAATCATGATGGGAATACAGTAACCAAAAGCCATGAAATATGAAACCACATAAATAAAGGAAGGAAAGGACTGTGAATTGTCTGGGGAAATCTGTGCAAAGAAAGGGAGGAGGAGAGACTTGCACTGTTGGAGGAGCCACGACAAATATACATCCTGATTTTAAAGTCAAACTGTTGCTGTAATTATTTAAGTTTGGCCTTCTCCTGTGTCTCACAGGATGAGGCTTTGTTCTCCTTTCCACTAATTTCATGTGCTTTCTGTTCCTCTTGGGCTTTGCTTTTATTTCTGCACTTTTCCCACTTCTAGTAGCTCTGTCTACAAATACCCCTGTTATTTCATCATCCCTCCCAGTCCCCAGCTTCTGGCCTGTTTCTTCTTCTTCCTTTGCCCCTGTTCTGTTAAAATCACGTGATTTTTGTTACCAATCTGAGAACTGCAAACCTGAGCTCCTACAGGGAAAACAGTGGTCAGCCAAGTCAACAACTTTAACTCTCATCCACATCCAAAAGGTGGGGTCCAAGCACATCCAAATATTCAATTAAATCACAAATGTTAAATCTTCCTTCACAACTGCTCAGCCCAAATATAATCAACTCTACAGTTTTGGAAACATGATAAACAAAATTTCACATATTGTCCTATTGGGAAGAAAAGTAAAAAGAAACTGAAAACAAAATATTGAAAAGTTTAAAAAAGGAGTCCTGAAATCGTACATGGAAATCCTTAATTCAATTAATCTTTATAATAATACTAACAATACTAATACTGATAATAATAATAGTAACTTAATTAAACTTTGCTTAATCTTGTAGGCAGCATTTCACCCTTTAGATTTATTGAAATCAAGGCAAGGAATCTGTCACTGCTTTGTTCTGCACCAATAGCTGGAGTAAACCTGCATGTCCATTCCACTGTGGAAAGAGCTCTGTTTTCCTCAGAATCACTGCAGACATTCCATGTAGTCTAAAATACCCTGGGATTTATAATTTGAGCACAGTTATTTTATATATGTCAAAATCAGTGGCTGATCCTGCTGTCCTGAGGCTACTACAGCACTAAACCCTTTTTTTCCAAACTGCTGGCTGCCACTACAGGTTCCCTTGTCCCTGGGAAACTGGATGTTTCACAGAGCTGAAGGACCCTAATTAAAAAATGTTAGTCCTATGGAAACATGCAGGATACAATTTTTTAAAACATATTTTATTTTCATTGGATTTTAGCTTCTCCTTATGGACACAGTTACATGTTCACATAGATACTAATATTTAAGAGTTGACAAACTACCACTTTTAGTGGTTGGTTGTTATCTTCCATTCTGGTTCTTCCTAATGAATTAAGGCATTAATGAGGACTTTTACCCCTGGTGTAATTTTATTTTCTATAATGACACACATCCATCTGGTTGGTGATGGGTGCATATTAGAAGACAGGATAAAACAGAATGTGGAGCTTTGGTTTGAGCCATGTTTAAGTGGTACAGGTAGAATTGTGTTTCTTTTGGGTCAGCTGCTTTGCTTCAGCTCTGCAGTGCAGTTAATAAACACTGCACACTGCACTTTCAGAGCTTATAAACTTAGCAGTAATAAAAGGAGCTGAGGGCTCTGACAACTGAGTGAAGCTTATAAATGTCACTGAAAGCCTTTGGGGCCACAGCTCCTGGGGAATATATCAGAGCCCTGCAGGGTCTATAAATTCTGCCTATTTACAGGCAGGTTTCTCTCCTGACCATAAAAAACACTGGTCAAAAAGCACTGCTGGATGAGAACACAAAACCTGGATTTCAGTCAGCTCCAGCTTCTTCTTTCAGGAGCCTGTGCATCTCATCAGCACAGCTGTGGTGCCTGTGCTGGGTGTCACACTGAGCCCGTCACAGGGAGAGCATCTGCAGCTCCTGGCTTGATGGAGGACTGATCCCCAGCAGATGTGAGCTCCTGCCTCCTGCTCAGGCTCTGCTTGCAAAGCTCTTCACACTTCAAAGCCTGGAGGACCTTGCTAGGTAGCTCAGATGGGGAAGTTTTGGGGCCAGTGGTTTAGAAGCACCTAGGTTGGCCGAGCTGCTTCTCAGCAGAGGACAAGCAGGGCCTGGGGGCTGTGTCACTGCTCACCTTGTGTCCCCCACGGTCTGAACAGGCTCCCAGGCCCCCAGAGCATAAATCAAAACTGCTGTTTGCACCCCCTCTACAAACCCACCCACGTCTCAGCTTCAAGGAGGCTCATGAATAGACACATTTTTTGCAGGAACCCAAAAAGCCTCTCATGAATTCCGTGCTCCTGAGTGCTGTAGGCAGGCATCCACCTAGCAGCAGCAGGAGGAGGCACCATGAGCACCTCAGGTTTCCTCTCAGCATCCTGATCCCAGCTCCATTCCACCCCACCCACTGTCTGACAAGCTGCTTTAATGGATGGGCACTGGCCTTCCGTGGAGGGGCTAAATGTAAAACTTCCCTCTGCTTCTCTTGTCAAAGTTAAAAGCTTTTCACGTCTGTGTTAATGTTTCTTTTTTTTTTTTTTCCCTCCTGTCTGCTGGCTCCAATGACAAATACTACATCTTGTAGTATATTGAATGCAGTATATTGAATGGCTGGCAGAGGCAGAATAAGGCACCTGTGATTTATCTCTGGGAGTTTGGGCTGGATGACACTGCTGGGAACAGACGGGGGCTCTGAGCTGTCACCTGATTACTAATTCTAGGATTTCTCCTCCGAGAGTGAGAAGGAGTGAGCTAGAATGAAGGGTACAAAAAGCAAATCAATAAACAGGTTAGTGTTTGCATCATTATTAACACTTGGGCTGTCAACACACCCATTGAAACTATCGCTCAGGGCAGCTCCAGATTTAATGGTCAGTGTAACAGATTTACTGTAAATGTTAGCTAAGGCAGGAGGGAGGGGGGATCTCACTGACAAATAATGGAGATTTCAGTGGGATGCATGGAACCCTTTATGTGTGTGCATAAATAACGCTGGGATTGCCAGGCAGAGGCAGCGGGGGCTTTCTGCAGCATTTCTTCTGGCAGGGCTGTGGTGTGTCCCCGTGCTCCCCTTCCCTCCCCACAGCCCCTGCTTCCCTCCACTCACAGGCAGCAGCTGCACATCAATTAAATCACCAAGGGAGCTTTGATCTTGGGAGCCCCTCACACACCCCTTAATAGCCTGGAGAAGGGAGGGGAAGAGAAGGGTGGTGCTGCCATCTTCACACTAAATTAGCCTGTGATGATGAAGTTGGGTTTTACTGGTTTTACCCAGCTGATGGGCTCCTGCCAGTTTCCCCTCTCCACAGACAGTCACCTTTGCAGAGGTTCCTTAGGAGCACTCTGTCTTTGCCCCTTCCCTGTGTACCTGTCCTCACACTTTCCACAAGTAACACACACCCAAGCAGCTCTGAGCTGTATGAATGAGTGCACAATCAAGTGTCTCTGCTTAAATTACTGATGAAATGATAAATCTGCTGCAGAGTAAATTGGCTGAAGAGGAATCTTTCCAAGCCCTGTCGGTGCTGCCACTTTTTCAAATGAAAGCTCTCATAAAGAAATTAAACTGGTTAAAATGAAAAAGTATCTAAATTCAAGTAGCTTTTGCAGAGGAGGGTTTGTGTTTTGCAGTGTCATGTCAGGTAGATCCTTCTCCAGGAACACCCTGCTGCTTTCCTTGCTTGTTTTAAATGGTTCCCACATACACATTGATAATAGTCCTTCAATCTCCAGGTAACTGCTTCTGCTCAGGGCTGCTGCCAGGAGAAGGAGGGACCCAGAGGCTGAAACCTCAGGGTGGAGGATGTACCAGTCACACGTAGCTCTCCCTGCCTCAGGGGCTGCTCACTGTCCTGGAGGTTTGAGCCTAATGGCAAAATAAAATATCCTGGAGCTGCACTGCTTTGATCTTCCCAAATGACATCTTCATCTCCTGCCCTCCAGACAGACACCTCAGGAAGTGTGGGTTTATAGAATGAGAAAATCCACTCTGCTCCAGGCTTAAGGAATTCTTGCTGAGAATGCCCACCCCAGTGGAACTCTGCCTTCAGAGCAGGGGCTCTGGACACAATGAAAGATGCTTGAAAGCTCCTAGCCATGTCCCAGCTAGTGTAAAAGCCTCTCATAGGAAACTTCCACTCAGAACATCTAGAGGCACAGCAGAGACCCAGGGCAGAGTCTGAGACCATTTGAGAGTCCCATCTCTGCAGGGCATGGATCAGTGACAGAGCCCAGGGAGGGTGAGAGACTGGGCACCCAGGAGGTACCTCAGGAGCAAGAGCAGCACAACTCCCTCTCCTCCTCACTCCAGACTGTCCCAGCCCTCACCTTCCCCGTGCATGCTGTCTCAAGATGCTTTTCATGCATTTCTGCCCCAGTGATGTTGATAAGCTCTGTCATTAGTGCAGAACACACAATGTGGTGAGAACAGGCTTCTCTCAGCCCTTAATTTCATTAGAAACAAGCCCCAGATGAAACCCATTCAGAGATTCCTGAATGCCCCTTTCTGCCAGGAGAAGCCTACAACAGGGCCAGAGGATTTATTTACCTGTTAGAACTGGCACCTCTGGGGCAGCACCTCCTGGGAATGTCTTCCACACTCTGACTTGCATTACTTGCCAGGACCTCAAGCCCTTCTGAGCCCAGTAGGTGTGCAGCAATCAGAGGTCTGGTGGAACATGATGGGATGCAGGCAATGCTTTCTGAGGTTACAGCTGGTAAATGCCACAGTTGAAACCCTTCAGTGTCTGACTCAGGCCCAGCAATGTGGATCTCCTCACATCAGTTGATTTTGTGCTATGTTGTGGTTCAGCCCCAGGTCCCAAAGCAGATCTGAGAAGTGCCCAGGGCATGGGGGCACCTCAGGTGGACATCCCCAAAGTGCTTCTGGGATAACCTGAGACTGTCATCCACTCACACACGGTCAGTGCTGAACCCCTCTCCAAAGGGCACATCTACCTTGTGCCACAGCAGTGCCAGCCCAGACTTCCAGCCTTCCTGGGACTACAAATTCAACCCCAAATGCAGCAGCTGCAAAATCAGCATTAACACGTTTCGGTTTGATTTTGATTTCTAAAGGGCTGGTGGCAAAGAAAAGCTCTGGAGGCTCTCTGTGGAGCTGAGCTCTAATTCCTGGAGAAGAGAGCAGCCCTGTGAGTTCAGAGCACTGCTTGCTCCCTTTAATCCCTGCACTATCGACTGCAGGAAGAACAAACCTCCTTGGAAGTCTTAATTGGAGCGAGTGGCGTCTGACGATTTTTGTTTAAACTGTAAAAGAAGACTCCTCCCTGGTGGGAGATGTTCAGCAATCAGAATGAGGAGGAAAAAAACAAACCCTTGCTGCACACAGCCTGGCTGTGCAGTGGATAACCCAGAGGAGAGCAGCCCTGGGAGCTGCAGGGATATTTGGACAAGGTGACCCCGCACCGAGCACATTAGCTGCATTATCGGCCTCTAAACTGTCTCCCTGCTTTACATATCTGTATGGCCCACATATTGAAGGGGGAGATTAGCTTGATTATCAATGGGGGAATGAGCCAAACAATTACTTTCATTATTGAATATCCAATTAATTATTCAGGAGGCAAATCAATTATTCATATCTCATTTAAACTGGGTCGGGGGAGAAGCGCTGCCACTTGACAGAGCTGTTCACAGCCTCTCTGGGCGCAGCAACAATTCTGCTGCAACAGGGAGGAACTGCACTGGGAGCAAAAGCCAAGCCCAAAATTATATTCCCCAGACCATATGGATATCCATCCATACACATTGGGTGTCCAAGGCCAATTCCAGAACTGTGGAGAGTCTGGAACTCCCTTCAGGGCCTCCTCAGCCACGATTATTGCTACCTTTGAATTGTGACACAAAGCATCCTCCAGGCCAGCACCAACAGGAGTTCAGAAGCCCATGGGAGTCAGGCATGTGCTGTAGGAGTACTGAGATGCAGAGGACTCAGATCTATTTGGTCTTATGTGAAGAAAAGAAGAAAGAAAAGAAGGAAAGAAAGGAGGAAAGGAGGAAAGAAAGAAGGAAAAAGGAGGAAAGGAGGAAAGAAAGGAAGAAAGCAAGGAAGGAAAGAAAGGAAAGAAAGGAAAGAAAGGAAAGAAAGAAGAAAGAAAGAAAGAAGAAAGAAAGAAAGAGAAAGAAAGAAAGAAAGAAAGAAAAAGAAAACGAAAGAAAGAACGAGAAAGAAAGAAAGAAAGAAAGAAGATCTTATGCAGCTAGCAGGAGAGAATCTCCTGGAGAACAGCAGACTCTTAACCATTTTTCAAAACCTGATATCATCATAGAGATATTTTACCAGCAAAATATCTATATCTTGCTTCCCTCACTTAAATAATGGAAATAATAATTTTAAAAAATGTTTGCTCACTCTCTTGTTGTACATGTCTTCTTTGGAGGCAGGAGTGGGAGCACACACAGAATGCAGAGAGCAACACCCCAGTGCTGCAGTGCCTGCTCCATCCACACACTCTTTGCCATGGTCATACATTGTTCATCCATCCAAAGCATAAACAAACAACTTACTGCAGGTTCCAGAGCACCCATGGCAGAGAGAAAGGGGAGACTGAGACAAGGCAAGGAAGGAAACACAGCCTGGCCAGAGCAGATCCAGGAATATAACCAGGGTGGAAATTGTATGGAAAGGCCAAGGCCTGAAAACTCAGTGACAGCTGGCTGCAACTGTTTGAAAAGCAGGGAAACAGAAGGAATCATAACTCCCTGTGTATGTGTGTGTGTATTTCCAAGACAAATGGGTCCCTGGGACATTCAGTGTCTGGGAACACTCCTTTCCTCCTCACACAGTCACTTGTCCTCACTGTGGCCAAGCCCCAGCCCTCCAATAATCTCAGGTTTGTGTCTTTTTCCTTCTTTGCACAAACAGAAGCAAGTGATACCACATTGGAAACAAATTGTCAATTACTGAACAATCAAGCCCTCCATTTGTTTGTTAGATTGACTCTCAAATAGCCCAATTAATTATAACAGCACTAATTATTAAGATACACTGGTAGTCATCTCCTATTCCAGGGAGAAGAGGAAAGTCTTTCCTTCTGCTTTTGCTGTCACAGTAGCAGCCTTACCCAATAGGGCGATTTATCTCTGTCAAGCCACTAAAATGATAATGCCAATTAAATCACACAAGTAATTGCTGTTGGGGTCCCCATGGATTTCTCCCGGCAGAGTCAGGTGGAATATGAATGCAGGCTGTCCAGAGAGGGCTGGATCCTCTTCAGGGACAGCTCCATCAGCACTGGTCCTTGTCCTGCTCTGATCACTGTCGTGGGGACCACAGGCAGAGCCCCCAGCTTGAGCTCTCAGGGTCCTCAACAGCCCCAGCTGAGCATCTCTGCAGCCAGGAGTGGGGGAGTCACTCAGCCTCACACAGAGATGCCACTGGGCCCTTCAGGGCATGAACAGGCACAGGGCTGCCCCTTTTGTTCTCTGCTGCTTTGCAGCTTCCCAGGAGCCTCCAGCATCTCCTGCTCCTGTCCTGTCTGGACCTGGGCTGTGTCCTCCATCCCCTCAGACCAGAAATGCAGCTGGATCTGGTGTTACAGGCCTTCCTGGACACTCACACTGTAAAAAAAAAAGATCTATGTACAACATGAACATGAAGTGTGGTCCAGAGAGGGCTGAAGGATCACAGACACAGGTAAGAGTGGTTGTGACTGATACAGCTGCTGCAAAAAGGGGGGGGTGTGCCCCCATCCCCTGTCCTGTGCTTTCTGCTTATTGTAATGAATTGATGTCTCTGTGGCTGGGCAGACCCCACCTAAAAAGAGCAGTGTGATCTAACCCAATCTCTCTTCTCATTCGATTAAAGCCCGTGAAAGCAGGCAGGTAACCTTGTTAATATCACGTTTATTAGAGGGAAGGGGGACAGAAAATTAAGATATACTTCATGTTGTTGCTAATTAGAAAAATTGAGACTTTGCATCTGTGCAAGGCAGAGCAACATGTGGCATTAACAGATGTGAACTCATTACACAGCTGCATCAGAGGAAATTGTGCCACCACAGCAACAAAAATCTCAAAATCACATTTCCCCCAGTGCCTCAGCTCCCATTGCCTTCTCCTTCCTTCCTCTAAAAAAAGTTTTCTCCGGGGTTATTGGAGTTGTTTTTATTGTTTTTCTGGGGGAGCAGAGAGGAAGGGAGGCTGTTCTTTTTGCAGATACACACTGAACCCCCAGAGAAGCTCAGAGCAGAAACAAGGCAGGCTGCAGCACGACAGCACAGCCTCTGGCTCCTGCTAAAACACAGGGGGCTCTGCAGCTGGAATAAAACCCATCCTGCCTTTCCCTGGCTAGGGGAACCACAGGGAACGGAGCAGGGAAGTTGCAGGCAGCCTCTTCCCAAGGGCTCTCCAGACATGACTTCCCTGCAGTGCCTGGTCCATCCACACACTCTTTGCCACGGCCACACATTGTTCTTCCCTGCAAGGTGGAGGGAAGTGGGAGTAACACCTTAAATGAGGTGTCACCAATAACCTGCTTCAAATCCTGCCCTTCATCCCCCTGGGAGTCATCAAAGAGCACCAGACCACTTGACATCTACAGTAAAGAGCAGCCAAACAGCATGAAAACAGGTCACTTTTTTATCATTTCCTCTGTATGTTCTGCTTAACTTTTCATCTCAGACAGCAGAAGCCAATCCCAGAGGAAAATCAGAGGTCAGGTTTGGGATTCCTCCCTTGCAGTGCTCCCAGGAGCTGATTTGCTCCCTGGCACAGCAGAGAGTAGCCCAGCAAAGCAGCTGTGTTAAAATGCACCAACTTTGCCATGATGCTTGTTTCATTTGTGCCTCATTCAGCTCTGGAGAGGCTCAGCTGTATTTCTGGGCAGTCAAAAACATCACAGTGTTATCAAGAGGCACCACTCTAGCAGTTTGGGGATGCACAGGCAGGGTGTTGGAAATCAACTCCCAAATAGCTGGGCACTGGATACAAAACAAAAATAAATAGAGAGACTGGAAAATTAGGTCCAAAGACAGGTTTTGCCTTTCTCTGAGAAGATTTTGCAGGACAAAGGAAGATGATAGATAGATAGATAGATAGATAGATAGATAGATAGATAGATAGATAGATAGATAGATAGATAGAGATAGAGATAGATATAGATAGATAGATAGATATTTTTAGCAATTCCAACTCTTTCCACCTCCTTTCTCATTCCCAAGGATTTCTACTGACTTGCAGTGTTACATCAAACACCTGATCCCAGCACTGCTCCAAACCACTTCGGGCCAGGGTGAGGTACAAGAGGAACACCTTGGACAGCATCTGGAAAGTGAGATCAGCTCTCCTCCTGGCCAGAAGCTCAGAGCCCTGGACATTTTGCTAAATGAACTCCCCTGCTGAAGAGGTCTGCTGAAAAAAAAACCTTCAGTGATTTGCCTGCTGCCTCCCTTGTCAAGGAAAACATTGAGGGGGAAACAAAAAAACCCAAAACCTCATTTTTAACAAAAAAATCTGGGTGGTGGGCATGCTCTGGACTGTTTGGCAAAGTTCATTTGCACAGGCAGAGGGCTGGTCAGCACTGGTTTCACACCAGCTGCTCTGGTAAAAACATTCCTTGCTTGCACCATTTCATTGCAAGCCCTTTATCATGCCTTTGTCCCAGGCAAACCCACCCTGAGCAGCACAGAAACCTGTCACCCCACACACTGCTGAGGCCCTCAGTCCCTTTGTGCAGGCTGTTTCATTTCATAAACTCAAGGGTCACTTTTATTGTGGTCTCTGCTAAATGAAATCACAAAAGCAATTTAAAATCGCTTAAGCAAATCATGAAAGATGCAATATGAGGAAAGGGCTGTGAATAATGGTTAGCCTAAAGCATTGCAACAAAGGGAGTGACTGTGCTTCTGTCAGGTCCTTTCTCTTGGTCTGTATCCTTCATGCTGATTCCTCATCTTCTGCCTAAGATTTTGGGCAGGAGCTCATCAAAGGAGAAAGCCACTCTTATCAAATTTCTAACATTGCCTGCTATTCTTCATGGAAAAATGATCTGCAGGATGTAGAGAGCTGCAACTGAGTCTGGCATTTCACATATGCAGTAGCCAGAAAATAATAACAAAAACACAGGATACCATTTTTATACTGGAAATTATTTTCTGGGGGGGAAAAAAAATATCAGTGTATCCTGTGAACTTCATTCTTATCTGACCAGCATTCAGAAGAAACTTCTGGCTGCCCCCAGCCAGAAGCTTTGTCCCAGTAGGCAATAGTCCCATATACAACAAAGCTGGAGGTGACTAAAATGGCTGTGAGATAAATTTTCAAGCAACTTTTCTTTCTATCCCATCTCCCACCATCAGCAATATGCTTCACAGAATATTTTTGTTGCTCAAGGATGAATTTCTTACAACTCTGAAAAGCTCTGTTCACCTTTTATCAGGTCCTTTACGTGTATGGCACTGGCTGTGCCATACATGTAAAATATGTATTTACATATTTACAAGTATGTAAATACATACTTTACATGTATGGCACAAGTGTTTTCTCAGATATTCCTTGGTGTCCTGGATCCTGTGAGATCAGATTTCCCAGCTCTCAGTGCCCAGGTAAGGGTGAGAATTCTCCTCAATGCAGCACAGGCAGCTAGCAAGGGGCAGCCCCTGTCTGTGACAGATTCATTGTCACCCAGGATAAAAGATGCCTGGACTCACTCAGTGATGCCAAAGTGATGCCTCAGAGCTCCACTGGACCAGGTTCCTCTGGGTCAGAACTCATTTCTACCCATGTTTTCTTGATCTAGGTTTTCTAAGGCAGCCACAAGTCAGCAGCATTCAAAGAATTTACAAAACCAGCAGTTTTTAAGGCTTTGGTGCCTTAATTTCTGGCTGGGTGGGGGAAAGAAGAAAAGGAGAGGGTTTGAAGCAGGAGTCTCGAAGTGAAGGTCAGAAACTGCACTCAGCATCACAAGAGGCTTTTGAAAAGCCTGTACTCTTGCTGTGGTGATGCTCAGCTCTGTCGAGGAGGAAGGAGCACCCAAACGTCCCTCTTTTGGGCAGCATCTCACAGCCCCCAAACCTGAGGCTTCCAGCTGGATCTGTTGGACAATATTCAAAACTGGATTAAGGTGCTGCAGCAGACCCTCATCTATAAAATGTGATCCAAGCAGAACCTGCACATCTGAAACAGCAGAAATTCTGCAGATGGTGGGCCAGATATGCCCTTGTTTTAAGCCAAGGATCACATTGGATCTCAACAACACCTTCTGGACTGGCCACACTCTGCCTGCCACAAAAACAATCCTGCAGAGACACAGCCCACGAGCCCAAAGATCCCCAAAAGCTGGAGAGGATTGGGTGAACTTCCACTCCAGCTGTTCATAAGGTTCCAATCCTGCTGCATCACCTGACCACCAACCTAAGGATCCCCAGAGTATCTGGACAGCATGAAAGCAGTAGAGGGGATGGCCCAGAAAAGAAGAGCATTTTATTTCTTCCCTCAAGAAGTGTCTCAATAAACACTTTTATCATAACCCCCTTCAAAAAGAAAATCCTTTCTAAGCTTATGCATGATAATAACATTTCCCACATTTTCAATTAGCTCAGATAATCTCACTAACAGCTATTGATAACCCACCTTTAGCTGCGAGCACCCGTGCACCTGTGTGTGCAAGGAGACAAGCCATGCCTGACAGGGGGAGAGGCAATGAGAAATGAACTGCCTGAAATTAACTTTAAGCGTCCAAGTGATTAAACCATTGTGCTGTGATTGTGTAGGATACTGCCTTTCTTCGGCAATTAAGACTGTATTGATCAGCTAGCAGGAGGAAAGGGGCCGGCAGAGCGATGCTCATTCAGGCTGCCATAATTAAGAGTGATCATCTATTGTTCTGGAGCACACGGCACAGCCCAGCCCCATCAGGCTCTTCCCTCTGCCTCCCTCTCCCTTCCCTGGCCCAGGAACACGTGGATTGAGCATCTGCTTGGAGTGAGAATTGGAGCAGGAGCTGGCTGAAGTTGCTCTGTAACAGGTCAGGATTAAATTCGTATCTTTTCCCATCCATTCAGCCCCTAGAGAAGCAGCTTCTGCTGTTTAATAGCAAGATGGGGAAAAAAAGGGGGGAAAACGGAGCGGGAGAGAATACAGACCACCACATCTGAAAGCAGTTCTTGGGCTGACCATGGGGTAACAAAGCTCACCAAGGCTTTGGGGAAATTGCACCTCTGCTTTTGTGCGGGCCACTCCATCGAGAACAAACACTTTCCTAAATAAATCCTCTGGCTCCTAAAATTAATCTTTTTTTGAAAAAAAAGTCATTTATTTCATGTATTTTTTTCCTTCCCAAATGCACTCAAACTAATCTTCTACCCTTAAACACAGCTTGAAATTGGCTTCTGATTTATATCTTAACTAGCAAATTTCTTTCTCACAACTTCTGCTGAGCCCTTGCTAACATGCAGTGTTGCTTTGCCTTTCTTCACTTTCATGGCTCCAGCCTGGGAAAACTGGCATGGAATAACAGCATTTAAAATATCAGCTGACAGACTGTGAGTTCATGATTTCTATGACAGCAGTCCTTGGGCATTTAAACTCTTGTGGTAAAGGGTATTTCCTTACTTATTTATTCTAGTTCCCAGTATATCACTTCTCAGGGTATGGATGGTACTTACTGTGAGCCTCAGAAAAACGATCCATGTCAGTCAAAGTGTGTTATTGTGGGCTTGGGGGAGGATTTGGATCATTTCCTCCTGAAGACTACAGAATGCAGCACCTGAAAACACACTTGTCCAAAAGAAAGCAAGGGAACGGGCCACTGAGCCACATCCAGGAGTGATACAGTGATTTCTTATTCATCAACAAGACCTTGCAAAACCCTGCTGCTGGCATCTTAAACATGGTGATAATCACTGATATTTTCCTTCACCTCCATGGATTGCTATCAAAGAGAAAAGATTTGCATACATGGTGACATTACTTGCCACAGCCACAAAGCCTAATTTTCATCTTGGTCCTTTAAACCTAAGTGTGACTGAAGCTTTCTCATTTTCCATGTCTGTCCCAGGCACTGAGCTAAAAGCACAGGCTGACAAGAAGGGCTGGCACACAGTGTCTGTGTGCAGCCCACATCCAAGTAGCACCTCCCTTCATAACAACAAATCAAGGACTCTGTTCTATCCTCTCAACCTTGTCAGCCTCACTTTACTTTAAACCCATCTCACTACTTGAGTCACAGTTCTTGTTTTAGTAGATGAGATGTGGCCTTGCCATTGTTTTTCCAGTTCTCAGTCCTGGCCCTTGTGGAGATCATTGTTCACCCCTGTTAGCCCATGTTCCCTGCTGAACACAGATCTCCTTCCTGCCTTTCCATGAGGAGCATTTGCACTTCCTGCTGCTTGACAAAACCCCTGCCCATGACAACAGTACATCCAGGTCCTGGCAGCCTGAGCCCTGGCACTCTGCAATTTCATTTTCACTGCCTATCCCAATCCTCCCTCCTTGCTGACTTTCAATGCTACAAGCTGCTGCAGGACAAGAGTTGGAGATCTCTCCTTTGCTCCTTTCCTTCCTCTCATAAGCTCAGTGCTACTGAACAGCTCTTGCCCGGGCAGAGTAAAGGGTTAATCATGAAGATCTGGAAGAGGCAGTGCTGTCCTGTCACAGAGCTGCCCTCCTGCCTCTTCCTCACACATCCACACTGCTCACATAGCCTGCATTCCTCCCTGTTAACACCACTAAGCTTTGACCTGAACTAGACATGGAGCTAAATATGTGTGCACCTGTCCCCTTCTAATGACCTGCTATTATCATTTTCCACCCCTCTTTTTTTGATTGATGGATATTATATGCAGAGTGACCCTCAGGATTTTTTTTTTCCCCCCTCCTCTTTTTGTTAGGCCTTGCTAAAGCAACCTGCAAATTAATTTAATATCCTCTTTTGGTTGGGAGCTATGAAACGAGGGCTGGAGGCTGATGATGCGTAAACCATTTGTGGCATGTATTTAATCTCTGGACAATGGATAGAGATGTTAGTGCATGCTACACTAAGTTCTATTTACGCTGCCTATTAAGTGCAGTCAAGCTGAAGGCAATTGGAGCACATTACAGGGCCTAATGGGAGAGGATGCTACACAACAGTACATTAAAGACTGAAAATGAATTAAGAAGGAAGCATGGTAGAGAAAGCAGACAAGGAAAGGGTTCTGTATACAGATAACTCTTATTGACAGCACAAATATTCATGTACTCTGAGTTCCCAAATCCAATTTTGGTATTGGATACCACTCTAGAGGGAATGTTTTGAATTCCATTTTCATGCAGATACAAAATGACTCGAAGCCAGCCTGCCCCTCCCATCTCCACCTCAGTGGTTTGCATAACCTGATGCTGGGAAATGCATCCCCTTTTTCTGCCTTGCACAGCTAAGCCAGATCCCTCTTGACCACCTAAATCAGGCTAAACTTTGTCAGTCTGCTCCTTGAAATGAGCCTACCCCAGGAATGACAAGTAGACCTTGCTGCACTCCCAGTCCTGCTTACTCTCCTTGGCACTTCTTGCTCTGGCTGTCACTGAGAAAATTCAATGCCTCTGGGAAAGACAGGAGAGAAATGGACAGTGGGAGCAGGCTGTGAGTTGTGAACACTCTATCTTTGCTTTTGACTTTTTTGTCACTGTTATCTGGATGGGAAGAATTTAGAGATGACAAAATACTGGCCTGCTGTCTGCTCAAAAACCAGGCTCCAGAACCCAGCAGTGGCACTGCTTTACTCCATTTCACACACACAATTTTATGAATTTACTTTTAGGTGTGAAAATCTCTACTTTTGAAGAAACTGGCTTGCTATTTCTTTCTGAGTATGGTGGCTTCATTTAGACTGGTGAAAGAAAAGTCCAGTTTATCATTTCAAACTTGCACATAAGGAAAAGAGAAGCAGCAACCAACCTACTAAAGCCACATGCTCACACTGATCAGCTCTGCTCATCATTCCACCAAGGCTTTCCCAAGATCCAGCTCTGACTGAGAGTGTTCCTGCCAGGCTCCCCAGTGCTGTGACCTGAAAGCACCTGCCCACGGTAGTTTTGACACTTATTTTAGGACAATATTCCTTTGACTCAAGGCTTCCCTGCCTGCCCTTCCCAGAGCTTCACTGACTGTCAAAGGCTGGCCACCAATCCTGGGAGGAGAGCCCCACCCCTGAGTCCTGAGGACAAGCCCAAGAGGGTGTCCTCTCTTCCTTTGCACCTCCCAGAGGTCAGACTTGCCTCTGACAAGAAGCCCCTTGCTGCTTTTGGCAGGTTGGGTTTCTCCACCAACTTGATGGCACCAGAAAATACCTGTTAATAATCAGAAAAACAAACCCTATTTATACCCAGTAAATAAACTAAGAATGGACAGACAAAGAGCCTGCAAGGAACCAGGAACTCTCTGACATCCCAAAAGCCTGAGGTTACACCTGGATAACACAAGAGAGTTTTCCTTCAGAATAAGATTGTGCTAAAGAAAAAATTTTTTCTTTCTTTTGGGTGTCCAAGACCTTATGATTTCCTCTTCCTTCCATTTCTTGAAGTGTAGAGTGAAGGGCATAAAGGAATTACTTTTCACCTAGTCAGTTTGTTCTAAAAGCAGTTCTGGCAATAAAAGGAAATAATATTAGAATCCTTTAATAACCATCCTGGTTTGGCAGCAAGGGAGAGTTTTGGGTCTTTTAAAATACTAGCAGAGTAAAAAAAAATCAATTCATTGCTAACATGAACAGAAATATGGTGGAACCAATACCTGAGCTTAAACTAGAACATAGACAGGAATTCAAACTAATCTGTTCAAGGCAGGCACTGACCAGCCAGTGACTTTGTCTGGTTATAAGCATCAAACTTGCAGCTAAGCTCTGCAGGAAAAGAAGTGCAATTGTTTGCAAGCAAACCTCCCAAGTCCAAGAGAAATGACTTTCACACAGTATTTGGATAGGGCTGGAGGGAAGAGAAAGGAAAGAAGTGTTGTTTCATGGAGGTCTTTTTTTTCCTTGGCTGGTGAAACACTTCCTCCTCTTGATGATATTCTTGTAACAAGTGCCCCTTCTGTTTTCCAGAGCAAAACAAATTCTGGAATAATTATATAATTTATATTTTCTATTAAACATACCTTAATTATTTATTTAATAATTATTTCCCTAGGAAATATAGCCTTGCTTATGTTTATGGAGATTTGAGACCTTCTCGTACTTCTGCAGGAAGTTCCTTTGGCCACTGTCATTGGTGTTTAGAGTCTGTTGTGATACCAAGGCAGTCTGAATTAACTCTGGGCTGTTTGTAGGAGGCAGATGCTACACAGCTACCAGCTCTGCTGTGTCTGATAATTTTGGCACAACTTCCTGCCCCATTCCTGTAGCCACAGTCTTGCACACTCAGTGCTCAGCTCACAGCCACAACCTTTCCACAATGCCCCAAAGGTGATGAGACAAATCACAAACCCAAAAAGTGTTCATGGGCTTCTTGTCCCTTTTTGGGTGTTGAAGGTGATGCCCAGCTGCTCTGATTTGAAGAGTAGTTCAAGAATGAATTGTTTTGACATTAATTTGAGATCCTTCCTATTTTTGAAAGCATCCCGGGAGGAGGAAGAGTAAGGGAGAGAAGTGAGCAAGAGTTTCCTTCCAGCTAGCACTAAAAATCCAATCACAGCTTTCTTTTTCACCTTCTTCTTGAGTTTCCCTCTCTTCCCATCCCCAGCAAAAGACTGGGTAAGCAGAAGAACAAACAGGCAGGGGCGGCAATATTGCCAAAACTTACAGACCTCAAAACTTCTCATCAGAATAGAAAAGGCTGAATGAAATCAACTTCCAGCCTTGGAGGAAAGGAGAGGGAAGGAGAAGTGAGTCGGGAAGCAAAGCAGTATCACACAAAATCAGCAAGAAATGTTTATCAGAGACCCAAAGGTGCTGCTTTCCTGGGGTTATCAGGACCAAATTCCCACTGTGGCCAAAGAAGAAGTGCTCCTACCTTCAGAGCACCCCTCACTGGTCACTGGTGAACCAGGAAAATTCTCTGAGGCCACTGCAAGGACCTGTGAGTAACACAAGGCTGGCAGCACTTTGCCCTTTGCTTCCTCACTGAGGGTTATCCAGCTTAACAAGTTCTCCACAGTTCAGGGAGTGTTTCAAAGGTTCAAAGTTTCTTGTTGTTTATAAGAAGAAGGTCTGAGTTTATCATCAGTGCGATAAAGCTGCTGAAAACAATCATGATAATCAGTGGATGCAGCCCAACAGGAACGTCCCAGTCCAAGGCAGCCCAGATACAGCCATCACCTGCTGATCGTTAAACTCTCTGAAAGCCAATGCACAAGTGAGAACCCCTTGGGCAGTGCCATGACCCTTTGTCAGGAGTTAAAACAAATAACAAAGCAGGGTGAAGGACTTTGAAAAAAGCCCTGAGAACACTTATCTGCTGGGATCCAGCTTCATCTGGAAGGCCTCACCATCATCATCTTGTCTAACACACCTCTCTGGGGACTCTGCACATCCTCAGATGGCCTAACCACTCCTTGGTGCTGCCTCACATGGGCTGACATGAGCTAAGGGAGCAGGGTCTTCTGGAGTCACATTGCCATTGCAGCACCATCAATTTAAATACACTGCTCTAAAAGAAAAAACTTGGTTTTGTTATTAAAAAAACAAAAAAAATCTACTTTTCCAAAACTGTCACTGTCCCTGATCCACTGGGATGTCCAGAGACTATGCCACTGCTCACACAAACATGGGAACATTCCCTTTTCATGCAGGTAACCAGAGAAATCTGTGGGGTGTGTGGAAGGAGGGGGCAGGACCAGCAAACTCTCAAGGACAGTAAAACCTTCTATTGAAGGCAGAGATGAAAGACAGAGAGAAGAGGGGGAAGGCCATACATTAAACAAAGCAGAGGAATGCACTGCTTTGTCCAGCTGCTGCTGATGATGAGCAGAACAGGCCCACGGGATGTGAAGCGGAGGAACCACAAAAATTACCACGTAGGATTAATTTAGGATAGCGAACAAATGACAGCCCACAGCCCCTGATTTTGTTTCCCAAATCACAGTCTCACCTGCCTGTTGCCCAGGGTTTATGCATTGGGGTGGATGGCAGAGAGTGGAAATCCCACAATTCCCATACAAGTTACAAGATACTTCTCCTGTCACAGAGAACCCGCGGGTTCAGTTTGTCCCAATGACTTTGTGACGTTTGTGGAGATGACAGATACTGAGTATCCCCCTGGCAACCTGGGAAAGAACAGGGTAGATAGAGGGGCTGAGGGTAGGAAAAGCACATTCTCCTGATCCAGGGGGTTGATAGGAGAGCACAAGGGTCAGCAAGGGAGGTGAGAGCCTGAGCTTTGTGGAGAAAAACATCGGTTCAACAAGGCTGCTGGAGAAATGCAGTGTAAGGCAGCTCTGCACGAGCTGCCTTGTCGAGTGATGCATTTATTCAACTGACTTAAAATCATTTTAGAAATCCATGCAAGGTTTTTGGATTCTGAGACATCTTTGGCAGCACAACAAAAGAACAGAGGCTTTAAAATGCTGTATTAAACAGGAAATTGTGCAGCTCTCCACTGAAAATCCCTTCCCACCTCATTTTCCGCATTCTTTTGCACTCTTCATCATTCTGGAAATTGAATTTTTAGGCACACTCAAGATGGCCACAGCAGATAGTCTTGGCAAATCCAGGTCTCAAGGAGAAAGGCAGATGAAGGGGTCTGCAGCCCCACACTATCCCTTCCTGCCATATCTGACACCTTGTAGATTGTGATGAGTCTGCTGTGGAAAAGTGAATATTTTTATTTTCTAGTTCCCCTAAGGAGTTTCTCAGTGACAACCTTTGCCTTGTCACCTGCAGGTCAAGCAATTACCTCAGGTATATCCATTTACCAAACTGCGGCTTTCTCTTTTTATGTTTTTAATATATTCTTCAATCAGAAGGGATTGAAATAATTATACCTCAATATTTTGACTTGCTGAGAGTTTTTGGGAAAGAACATTAAAATAATCCTTTCTATACCTGAAGTGTCTCGCCCTCCTCAGTATTGTTTCCTCAATTCCACTTTTCTTGTTCTCTTTTCCATATAGAAAACTTTATTCTGTAATTTATATTTCAAAAGGTATAAAATCCCTGGCTATCCATCTCAGTTCCCCAGTAGTTCTCAGCAGCCTGTAACAATGGCAGCTTCTCCAAGGATCAGTTTTACATGTTTTTTCCTAGCTTCATCATGAAACTTGTAAAATGAGGAGCTGGTTCATTGCTAACCCACCTTCCACAATTTCACTTTATATTTTATAGCAACTTTGATATTTTAAAAACCAGCCCTCTGCCTCTCTCCTCTCCTTACCACTGTATTTCATTAACCAGCAATGCACAAGCTGAGCTGCAACATTCAGAGAATCAATAACCAAAAACTTTCCCTCACCTCTCCGTGCCTCACTGAACATCAGACCATAACACCCCCTGGAAAATACATGTTAGGGATGTTACAAGGTCTGTTATTACCAAACTCGAGTCATTTCAGCCCCTTCCATGCAGGACCAATAAACACATGCTCTTTTCACCTACAAATCCCCAACAGCCTCTGCAATTAATACCTAATTAACAAACAAAAGCAGAGATGCCAGGTGGAACAGCACAAACCCATTCACAGCTCACAAAGGGAACAATTAACTACTGCCAGCTAAGGACAGTGAGAAAAATATTTTGTTATTGAATAAAGCCCTCCTGCCAGGGTTGGATGTGTTTATAAAAATAAAATAAACCAGCTCCAGTTCAAGTGCAAGATGTGGGCTCTGAGTCAGGAATTGCTTTTGGTAGGCCAGGGGCTGGACCAGAGGGTCATTACCATTCCCTTCTGACAATAGGGCCATAAATCCACTGTCCTTCCAACTACTTTTAACACAGATTATTTCTGTCTTTTTGTGAGCCGTGAAGTTGCTCCCGCAAGAGATAAAGCAGACTTCACCACTGAATGAGCTCAGAACTGCACAAATTGGCTTCTTCCAGCAAACCTCGCACTTGTACACGGCTAACAAATTACCAACAATATCTGTGGAGGGGAAAAAAATATCTTCACTGTTCCCAACTTGAGTGAAGGTGTGCTTGAGCTCCAGCTGAGGTTCAGCTCATGGGGTCTGGCAGCCTGAGACGTGAGCTTGGTGCACGTGTGTCCTTGCAGGGTAAATCAGTGCCTGGCCCCATCAGTGGAGCTCAGAGGAGGTGGCTGCAGCAGGCTGGCTCTGCAACAGGACTCAGTCCTCCTGTTCCCTCTCCATCCTCCTCTGAGGTTGGCACTGGGGAAGTGGCCACATCCATCCCCCTGCCTGCCCTTGTCCCATTTTCTCTGAATCTGAAGCAGTTTGTCTGGGGAGCCCCAGAGCTTTCAGAGTGGTTCTGCTCTCAGCCCACCCTCCCTTGGTTTGGGCATGTGAGTGTAAAGAGCACCAGCCCTGGTTCATACTCAGCAAGGCAGGGATGGATCCTCTCCAGGGAGAGTTCTGCAAGTGGGCAAAGAGCAGGGTCAACCTCTCCTGCTCTCTGGCCATAAATGACACATTGATTACATTTAAAGTTAAGAACTTTTTCTGTTGCTAGAACTGTACAGTGTTAGGAAAGGAACATCATTCTTATTAGTACAGAGATGTTCCTTGCCCCATCCCTGGAAGTGTTCAAGGCCAGGTTGGACAGGATATTGAGCAACCTGTCCTAGCAGAATGTGTCCCTGACATGGCAGGTGGTTGGAACGAGATGATCTTTAAGGTTCCTTCCAACACAAATCAATCTGTGATTTTGATTCTGAGATAATAATAATAAAGATAACTCTATGAAAAATCTACTTTGCTCTCAAGTCTGAGTTTTCTTTCTTTCACTGTGTTTCTGTTGGAGCAGGTATCAAACCAGGACTTGGCAGTGCCCACGGGCACAGGCTGCCCAGCCCTGCTGCCAGCTGCACATCCTGACACATTAAACCCTATTTTTTCTGAATTACTATTCATGTATCTCCCACCAGCTACCCAGGCTCTGTGCTGGGGGTTTTAACTCCCAGGTGAGCACCTGAAGATGTGTTTGGAGAGGGACAGACCCCAGTGCAGCAGCAGCACTTGTCCCATCCACCCACCCTGCCAGGGCTCACGTGGTGACACTCAGTGCCCACCTGCCCTGCCCTCAGGTTTATTTCCAGCCCCTGTAATGTGACCCTGCACTTTGCTAAGTCCTGCACTCCAACACCAGCCACATTCCCACTGCAGCCAATGCACGCACAGCTCCCAAGTCCTGCATGGACTAGCCACTAAATCAGGGCTGTAAAAGTATTTTTGGCCCCCTGCCCAGTATGTGTACCTCTTAATCCCTAATTCCAATTGTGTAAACTAGGCATGACATAACGGGTGTGCCATGGAAATATGCTCTATAAAGTTGATTACCGTGCTTCATCCCATTAGAACAGCAGTCACTGTAAAGCTCTAGATAAGGCTAAAGCAATTTATTTGTGTTTCTAAAGGAGATGGGCACATTTTGACTTTTCAGGGCATGATCAAACTTGACAGGCAGACTCTAGAGCTATTTTGCAGCTCTCATAACAGCACATTTCAACCTGTACTGGGTAGGAATTTTTAAACCAGATATCCTAAAAGGTCAGATCAACTGTGGCTGTTCCTTGAGTATGCAAAGGGGGAGAGCATAAAAAGCCTTGGATTTCCTGGGTGACATCTTCAGCCAGATGTCAATCCTGCTCCTGCTCTCTCCTGAGTGCAAAGGCAGCTCTGGGTGCTTTTGGAGGTCAGGAGCTCCAGGCATGAGAGAAAGAAGAGCTGCAGCCCTGTCCCCTTGCAGCCAAGCTGGCTGTCACAGTTGGATTTTGTGCCGGGATGACAGCAGGCAGCTGTGCTCCCCTTGTCCTTCCAGCAGCCTCATCCAGCTCACAGCTCCCACCTGCAGCCTACAGGTCAGGCCTGAAAGCCCAGCTCAGGATCAGCCACAGCTTTGTGTCAGAGCTGGGACTGAGCCCAGGTCTCCTGAGTCCCCTCCCAGAGCTGCCAGGGTGAGCACTCAGGTCGAGACTTTCCTACAGCCCTCACTTCCCATGGCATTGGACCTCCAAAGGGAACCAAACACCCATCACAGACCTCCATTCCAGCAGGAACTGTGGACAGGCAAAACCCAGAACTGCTGAGCCCAGGTTTTCTTCCTCTGCTTCACGGGTCGAGGCCAGAATCCTCAAAGAACACAAGGAACCTTCCTTGAGCCTGCCCCAGGTCTGCAGCAGGCAGGAAACCTTTGCAGTTTCAGATTTCACTTACAAATCAGCTCTGAGGAAAACAGCTACTGTGATCGAAGGCATTAAAAATTGATATAATTAACACAAATCAAGGGTATAATACACATCAACTTGTGCACGAGTTCAAAAGCTCTGTTTAAAGCCTTAAAAGCCAAGGAATTTTTCCATTATCTCAAAAAGAGCTTGATAAAGTCTTTTGCTTGTCGAATTAAGCCTGTAGCAGCTGGTAGGGTTACTGAACCAGCTACAGCAGCCTTGTGCTCTGTTATAAAGACATCTCTGTTGCTGGAGAAGAAATGTTAACGTGCATTCATAGAGGCATTTTTAACCTGATTCTTTAAGCATCTCCCGCCCTCTCCCTCTGTCACCTCTTGGAAAGGTTTTTCAGACTGGAACTGTACTTGAATTTAGTCTAATTGGAAGGAAATGTGAGACCCAAATCTTGGTTCTCATTGGCATGGAGACACTTGCATACAATCACGGTATGCAAAACAGCAGAAGTCTGAATTCATAATTGGACGTTCCAAAATGTAATTATGAAAGATGAAATGCTCCTTTCAATGAGAAGGCTGTAAATAGAATAATTAATTTTGTGTTTGCTTGAACAATTCTGTATTATGGACCTTACACTGGAACTGAAATTAATTAAGTGCACCAGGATTTATGGAGGAGGTGAAGAGAGAGGGAAAAAAAAGAATTAATCTGAAGTAAAAGATAGATGACTTTGTGAGTGTAATGATGCGTTAGTCTGGGGTATTCTTTAACAAATTTAGCAGGCATGTTCTGGGTGCAAACAGCACTCACTGACAGAATTATCTCAACTAATGCAGCTGCTGGACTCTGAGCAAATTGAGATTGCAGATGAGTACTTTAGATTTAGAGCTATTAACCCTCTGTGTGCTGGAGATGTGTTTCCATTCCCTGCGTGGCAAGGTCGGCTGTGTGTCCCTTGTGCCAAGGTTTGCAGGACAAGGCCGTGCAGCAGCTCCCTGGGCTTGTGTGAGCACACACACACACACACAGGAATATGCACAGGACACAGGAAAACACAGGAGCACACACAAACATACAGGAATACGCACAGGAAAGCACAGGAGCACACACAAACACACAGGAATATGCACAGGAAAACACAGGAGCACACACAAACACACAGGAATATGCACAGGAAAACACAGGAGCACACACAAACACCCTGGAACACACAGAAACACACAGGAATACACACCAATACAGGAACACACATGAATACACACAAACACCCTCAAACACCCAGGAACACACACACAAACACTCACACAAACACACAGGAACACACACACAAACACACACACAAACACCTAGGAACACTCACACAAACACACACACACAAACACACAGGAACACACACACACAAACACCCAGGAACACACACACACAAACACACACACAAACACCCAGGAACACACATGCTGGCAGGGTTGGACACCAGGCAGTTCTGGGAGAACAGCAGAGCAGAGGCAGAGCACTCAGAGGAGAGGGAGGGGAAATGAGGAGAGCAGAGTTCACAGTTCCACCTCTCAGTGGACTCAGGAACAGGAGGGATAGTGGCTACTGCCAGTTGTGATTTTTAAAGCAAACAAAGCCCAAGTGAGCAGCCAAAGGAATAACTGTAAACCAAACAGCCTAGCTGTGACAAGCTATTCCTGAGGTCATTTCAAATGGAAACCCAGAGTTATTCCTTCCCTCTGCTAAGATCAGGCTATAAAAACCCAGGTGTAAAAATCTCTTCCGACACTTCATTCAGGACTAAAGCACTTTGCAGCCCTGAATGAATGAGGGATTTCAGATTTACCAGCCTGGCAGAGACCCCTGAGACAGTCAGGGCAGTAAGCACTTCCAACATCCGGAGCAGTCACTCAGAAGACATTTCCAGTCCCATAAATGTTATGCCTTTGCTGGTATAATTTTGAATAAAATAATGTAATTGGCCATAGATTCAGGAATAATCAATGTGATACTTCCCCTCCTCAGAGTCGCTCTGAGGCAGCACTTTGTGGAGTGTTGGCTGGGCTGTGCAGGATTCCTGCCCCATGCAGGGACACTCTGGAGTCTGTGTCTGTGCAGTGTCAGCTTTCCCTGCCCGAGGACGGGCTGCTGAGAGACACATGGCAGCTGGAACCAGCCCCCTGGGAATTCTGTGAGACTCTGGGAAGCTACCAATGAGGATGTGCTGGTGCAGCCCTGGAACAGAGGGAGAAGCAGAAAGTATTGAAGAGAAGATCCCTTATCTCTGCTTTATCATCTGCTCCTCCTCTGCTGGGATTTCTTTGCTGGGGAAGAAGTTTCTCAAGGCTGATTTTATTCCCTAGTGAGGATAGGGTTCCTTAGTGCAGGACTTTGTGTTTCATGGACATCTGCTCCCAGAGGCTGACAGTGCAATTAACACAAATTGTACCACAGTTTATCAAAGTCCAGCATGACAAACTTCTCCAAAGTCACTTCTCCTTGGAAAGCTGTGCTTGGTGAAGTCCCAGGGATGGGAAAGGAGTGAACCCCATAATGCTCAGACTCAGCCTGAGATGCTCACAGCCAGGGCAGGTGGTGGAGTGTGAGTCTGAAAGTGTCCCTGCTCTTATCAGATCAAGGTGTTCCCAAGCCTCAGTGTTTCCTCTGGGCTGGAGGAGACTCCACAGAGATGTGACAGCTTTGCACCAAAAACTGAAGCACCACCATGTGGAAATAAGGCCTCCTCCCCCAGGGAAAAAAGTGCTGGGATTGCAGCTTCTAAGAGTTAGAAACTGCCTGGAGGATGCTTACCCAACTCCATACACTGATCTCTGGGTAGCAGAGTGCACTGGGGTACAATGCCTATTTGCTTGCTAATATTTGTTTTCATTTTCCACAATAAAATGCTAAATATGAACTAGTGTTACTCTGCCTTAAATTGCAACAAGAGCTGCATTTTCCACTTGCTTGGTTATAGCTCTTTAAGTGATACATTATATTGTTTGCCAGAATACTTCTACAAAGTCTTTGCTTCATTTAACTTGTAGAACAATTCAGCCAGATTGGTCTATAAAAGGTGTACTTAAAATCAGGATTACCCCAGGACTCGAAAGTGCTGGGTGCTAAAATGCAGTCTCTCATTTCCCATGGCCTTCTGAGCATCTGAACATATTTATACCTTCTGCATTGCAGCAAACTTAATCAGAAGGACAGGCTTGCTAACATCTGTGCATTCCATTCACTTCTGGAGTTGTCTCAGTCTCTCCTGAAACTTGACTCTGGCTGTCAGAGCACATAGCTCTGCATGCTGGGTATTATTTGGACATGTAGACATCTGTCATCAGGAAGTGTGATAGATGGTTTTACTAACCCACACAGGCAAAGACTGTGACAGCAAGGGACTCTTTTACACAGGGAGAAAGTGTCCTGAAAACCTTACAAGCCCTGCTCCTTGCTTTTCCCAGCTTGAGGTTGCAGCAGGGACTGAACACTTGGAAAAGGAAAATATGTTACACACCTTGAGATGGACATATTCCACCAGACAGCTCTGGGCAAAATAAGTAAAACAAGGACCACAGGTGATATGGCATCTCCAAGTGCAGGAGGAATGGAAAGAGAGGAAGTTTAAATTGGATGTTAGGAAGAAATTCTGCTCTGTGAGGGTGCTGAGGTCCTGGAACAGGGTGTCCTGTGGATGTCCCAACCCTGGAAGTGTCCAAGGCCAGGCTGGACAGGGCTTGGAGCAGCCTGGGACAGTGGAAAGTGTTCCTGCACATGGCAGGGGGTTGGAATGAGATGAGCTTTAAGTTCCCTTCCAACCCAAGCCATTGTACAAATTTATGATGAACTGATCTCCAACAGCAGAAATTCCTGCAAGTAGGAGGGTTTGTAGCAAACGGTAGCCAGACTGTGCTTTACAAATAAGTTTAAGGAAAATTAAAATCTGTTTTAGTAGAAATAATCACAAAGGTTTCTTTTAAGTCATTCATTAATTAATTACAAATTCACTAATTAGTCCCCAAAGCTTTTTTTTCATCTCAGCTTCTTTCTCCTTCCAGCCTCCCATTTAGCAGTCACCTGCAGGCAGGACTTTGCTCCAACAAATGCTAGGGCAAAGTCTAGAGCCAAACTGGAATTTCTGGATGCTAAATTTCAGGGTTTGGTCTGTATCCACATGTAGTTCCAGCCTGAGCAGGGATAATTCTTTCTGTCTCCCAGACTTCCAAAAACAGTCAAATGCAATAAATCCTTCCTGGTATTCCATTTCCCAGGATTCTAGGATTCCTGGGCTGAAGCTCCCAGAGAACTGAGACCAGATACAGACAGAGGAACATGTCCCTACTCCTTCTTTTCCAAAAAGCCTTTGTGTACAGCAGCCAGTGGCTCACAGCTGGGATGTGACAGGGCTGATTTTGGGCATCCAGGGACCTTCATTTTCCTCTCTCCTTGCTGTCCACTTGCTTTAAGCTGGATTTCTTTTTCTTTCTTTTTTTTTTTCTTTTGGGAGCAATGTGGTTTCCCCACACTCCCTCTGAGCCTGCATTTAAGGTGAACCCCCCAAAAATGCCAGTACATGTGTGTGTGCATGTGTGTTTTGTGGCATATATCATATTCATAGACATCTCAGTATGTAGAGCCACATACTGTAGTGCTGGTCAACTTTATTTCTAAGGGCACCAGAAAGATGAATAACATAAAGTCAGCTGTGTGTTTTTATTTACAAAGGCAAGGGATTGCACTCTGGGTGTGTCTTTGCCATTTGGGAAAAGCTGCATTTGAAACTTCAGATTTGTATGCTTTGGGTTGGTTTCTATATATTGCAAACATTTCAGGGCAATCCATGTTGATATGTCCCATGGCACTGCTGCAGACTGTGAGAGATGGACAGATAGTGATTTCCTTTAAGCCCTAATTTCTGGAAACAAATGACTGTCTAGAAACCTTACATTTAAAAACAAAATGAAACAGGTTGGAAGCATTTCTCTGTGTGGGAAATCTGAAAATAGGATTTAAATGGAAGCAAGAATCTCAAACAAGACAGGATTTAAAAGTTTATATGGAACAGTGAACAAGCAAACTCATAACCTTGAGCTGATTTTTCTTCACTTGCTTTGACAATGATGCCAGGCACCACATCCAAAACATAATGTTTTATCTCATGCAGATACACAAAAGCTTATTTTCAGAAACATCTTGTAAATAAAAGCAGAAAAAAAGGTAAATCTCACTAATCACTGTAGCAGGACAACTCAAGCTAATACCATAACCTGCAATTTTGCAGTTTTATATTATTAAAAGGAATGAAAAAAAATACCCTCATGAACCCCCCTGACACTGATTAATCAAAGAAATTAACCATGTTCATCAGTTAACTCTCACTGGTCAAATAGGGTTAAAATTCTTCTATCTAATTCACACTGCTAATTTTGCAAAGGGGGGAAGAAGCACAGTGGGATAGCAGGAGCCAAATCTGCTATTTTGCCATAACTGACTGAACCTTGGGGTCTGGTGTTTTAGTCTCCTAATATTTCTTTTAATAAAAAAGTGCCTGATTAAAACAGCCTTTTAAAAAACATTAATTCAGGAGCTAAAAAAAAAAAAATTCAAATGAACTCCAATAGATTTTCTCTGGTACGTTAACGTTGCATTTGGGATAATGGATAAGGAGAAGGATGGATTCTGTAGGTATAAATCAATAAACCAGGGGGGTTGATGAAACTGCAACCTGTGAGAGTGAAGCCCTGGTGGTTTGTGATATCATCAGGAGCCTGAGATTAATTTGTTTGACAGTCCAGTCTCCTGCACTCATTATTTTAGCAACAGGACCACGATGCACACATTAACCAGGCAGGGAACACACCCTCACCCAGATCCCCTACAAGCACCTGGGTTACAGCAAAAATCCCAGCTGACTTGTCAGCAGGATGCCTGACCAGATTATCCTTTTGACTGCTGCAGGAAAACTGATGGGGGGGGTTGTGGAGAGAGGGAGTGAACTGGCAGTTTTGGGTTAGCCCCATGCTGGTCACACACCCTGGCTCAGCCACTCTTACAAGGCTCAGGGCTGCCTTGATGAAGCTGTGTTAATGAGTTCATTGGGATTTCTTTTTCCAGCATGGATAAAGACAACACTCTGCTCCCAGCCTGCTCTCTCTCCATGGTTTCTGCCTTTCAATTTTCTCTGGCTGAAAATAAAAGTTTTAAGAGACAATTTTTTTTTTTGGTTTGCAAGAAAAAGCAGAAGCATTAATGTAAGCCAGTCAGGTGCTGGAAACCCCAAATAACCTTCTGTACTCTCTATTTTCTGTATAGATATCTCACTGCTCATTTTTCTTGCAGGATTATGACCAAATCCTGCTCACCCTGTGCACCACCTATGGGCCTCTGAAAGCCCATGAAGGCACCATTGATTTTAATGGCTGTTGGATCAGATCCTTGCTCTTAGGGGTAGCCCCATTAATTTGATATGGCCTGTTTCTGTGAGTATATTAGCCCCAGTTTGGCCCCAAGTCTGTGACTTCCCTAGCCCTGGGAACAGGCAGAAATCCCTGTCCTGTTCTGCTGTACAGTCTATCCCATCCAGCTGCAGTTAAGTGTACCTCATTACTCAGGGAAATTTGGATTTGGACAATTCTTCACTGCTAAACAACATATTGCTATAATTAGCAAGTGTGGACTGGGAATCCTGGAGATGGATTCTGTCCAATCTGTCAATTTAGGAACATATTGTTTAATTTACACAGTGCAGCACATTGTGCAACCTGAGAAGGCTCCCCCAGCCTGGGCCAGAGCAAGGCTTGCTGCTGCCTCCAACTTTGGAACACAGCTTTCAGCTTCAGACAGCAATTTTGACACTCTTCTTCTTCCTCTCGGCCTCCTCATCTGGGCTGAAAGTGAAAGGGGCTGAAAAGACTGAAAGAAGCCATGCACAGTTCCTGTACAGCCACTGCCAAGCTGTTTTTACAACTAAACCATGAGGAACCCCATTTTCCAGGAGAAAAGTCTCCTCTTCTGGAAGACTTTGTGCAAGGAGTGTTGTGAGGGAGACAGTAGAGTGCAAATCATAGAATGATGGACTCAGTCATAGAATCATAGACTCAATCACAGAATCATAGACTCAGTCATAGAATGATGGACTCAGTGATAGAATGATGGACTCAATCATAGAATCATAGGATGGTTTGGGCTGGAAGGGACCCTGAAGACCATCTTAGTTCCAACACTCCCACCATGGTCAGAGACACCTTCCAGTATCCCAGGTTGCTCCCAGGCCCATCCAGCCTGTCCTTGGAGACTTCAGGGATGTGGCAGCCACATCTCTGGTCATTCAGACGTTCTCTGGTCAACCTGTGCTGGTGTCTGACCACCTTCACAGGGAAGAAATTCTTCCTAATATCCAATCTAAGCCTGCCCTCTGTCAGCTTGAGGCTGTAATGATTGTCCTGAAGTGCCAATACTCAAGCCCCTGTGCTGGTGCACCCAGGGAGTCCTGAGCTGCAGGGTGAGAGAAGTCAACCAGCCTGGAGTGCAGCACAAAGTCCAGAATGACCATCCCAAACCTGCTCCACAGAGGCATGTTTGGTTTGTTTGTAAATTACCATGAATACACCAACAGAAATGCACAGCAGAGTGATTTTAATACAAATATACACTAATTAATTTCCACCTAGGCTGACCAGAGTCATTGAGCATCACATTTTGCATTGCATTCTCCAGGCCAGATTCTTCTTCAGTTATCAGACTTCCCCTTCACTCCCCTGCTTGTCTTCTAATCAAAGGAAACCACTCCAACTTTTAAATGAAACTAATTTTCATATTGCCCACATATACATACAGTTAAGAAATTACAGTGACAGTGATAAAAAATGTTAATTTTTCTTTCCAGATGCTTGTAAAACAGCCTTAACATATGTCCGCTGTTTAATTAACAGAGCGGCAGCATGGTGGAGGGAAGCCAAACTAATAATTTAAAGAAGCTTTTTCCCTCCCTTGATTTGAATCCCAAAACACATCCATCATGTGCATTTCTGAAACTGCAAAAGATTTAATTTTCTGAACTTTCAGCAAACATCATAAAACAAGTCAAAGAGAAACCTGAAGTCAGGAGTGATCGCCTTTGAGAGAGTTCAGCTTCAGAACTGGCACAGAAATTCATTTTGTTAAGTGACTAAAAACTCCAGAGCACTTCTTTCTTTTTTTTTTTTTTTTTTTCTTTTTTTTTTAAATTAGCTTTTATTGTCACCTCCTGCTGAGTGGCCAAAAGGTGTCATTTTGCTGCTCAGGTTCTGGTTTTGAGCTGCCTCCTTGCACAAGATTAATGAGGATGTAATTCCTTCCTCCAAGCAGAGCCAGGATGAAGCCAGTCAGCTGGAGCTTCATCCTTGGAAGGATGAGGCTACTCATGGAGCCTTTTGCTGTAGTATTTGTGTGCTGCAAAGTTTCTGGGGTATCTGTCTTTGTCTTTCCTCCCCAGGAAGCACAGGCATGCTGCTGTCCCAGTTTATAGCTGGGTGCCTGAGACAGTTTAAATTGCAAGTTCAACAGATGCATTTTAACTCACTGCACTTTTGGGGCTGTTCCTCAGCCCGGGCTCTGGAGGGGCAGCAGTGAGGATGCTGAGGGCCTTGGTGTGAGGTGAAGGTCTCACTCTTGCAGTCCAGAGTCACCAGCCCAGCACCCAGCTGCTGCCCCAAGCTCTGCTCTTGCAAGGGCAGCATTGAGAGTCTGAGATGGAGCAAAGAGAGCAGATGGAGAAGGTGCTGGTCTCTGAGCTCACATCTGCTTGCCACGCTCCTCTTTGCCCCCTTCACAAAGACAAGGCCACAGGGACAAGGCAAACCTCAAAGTGTCACTTGCAAAATTGGCACAGAGGTCACATCTCTGAAGCCAAAGTGAACTTCCCAGAGAGGCCTTGCCCTTTCTCTGAAAGCACACCCAGAGCTTCATCCCCCTCTGCCCTTCGTGTCTGGGATGACTGTAGGATATTTAAAGGTGCAAAAAAAGTTCCCCTTACATCCCCCTGTTGTCAGCAAACAACAATTTGTATGTAGGAGGGATCAAATCCCTCCTGGAGATTACTCTGAGATCCATGGGCAAGCAGGAGGTGCCAGGACATTCATTAACCTCTTCTGGGATAACCAGACACAGAAAGTCAGCACTGCCCACTGCTCACAGCCAGGAAATGATGCTCTTGGCCCCATCCTCTGCACAGCTAATGACTCCTCCTGAGGGACCAATATGCCTGGGGAAAGGAGTTTGTGTTTTATCAACCTGATGGAGCAGTCTCTGTCCCCAGAGAGACACACGGTGTAAAAGACAAAGCAGCACGGTGCCAGCTGGGGAAACACCCTTTCCTCTGTGGAAAGGAAGAGATTTGTCAAAGGTGATGCTGTATTTTATTACTGTATTGAATGGAAGAGCACATTAATAGACTAATGTTAAGTATTAACCAGGAAGAGGAAAGATGGGGACAGAGCATTTTCCTTCTCCAACTTTTGCAGGGAGCACAGAGTCAAAGCAACTCTGAAATTAATCTGCTGATAGATTAGAGACTGTGAGTGTTACCTGACCCTTTGAACTCCCAGTTGTTATTTTGGGCCTTGCAGGAAGGGATATTAATGAATCTGAGGTTATTAAATGAGTTCCTGGCTTGCTGTGGCAGCATTTGGCTCCCAGCAGAGAGGATCCCTTTGGGCTGGCCCTGCTCTGGCTGGAGCTCTCAGGGGTGGGGACAGAGGGACAAGCACTGCAGGGCAGGCAGGAGGAGAGCACCCAGCTGTAGTTTACAGACAGTCTCCATGCTCTGCCTGACTAAAGGGAGTTGAAAACTCCCCAGCTTGAAACTGAGAGCATTTCACAAACTCTTGGATCAGTGTCACTCCTGATTGCAGCACAGCTCAGAGCCAGGGGATCTGTTTATCACCTTCCTCCTTTCAGAGCCCACCAGGAGGGTGGTACAGACAGACCTGGTCAAATTTCCCCAGGTATCTGTATCCCTGGAGCAGCTCTGCACCCTCTCAGAGGGTTACACCAGGCGTTTGTTTTGCCTTGTTTTCAACCTGGAACCTCAGGCTGTGTTTTCCAGAGGTCCTGCTCCCTAATTGTGACACCACTGAGGCCGTGGACAAAGTCATTGTCCTGTGGCAGGGACTGAGTGGCAGAAACCCTGAAAAAGCCTGAGCTGGGCTTGTTCATGGCATGGCCCCAGGTGTTACTGGAGTCATGATCAGACAGCATTTCCCCAAGGTGCACAGAGAGTGGAAGGACCATCTTGGATGGAGTTTCTTCTTAGCCTGAAAGCTGGAGATAACCATTTGGGGGAAAAAATGGCATGCAATGAGACAGTTAATACAGCAGGGCCCTTCTCCAGAAACCTGGCCAGCCCTTCCCATTACAGAGCTAGTCCTTGGCTAGCTCTCCAAAGGAGGCTCAGTGACTGTGTACATTAAAAATGCTATCACCATTATGGGCTCTTCACTAAAGGTACAAGAGCATGACAAATATATGTAATTTGCAAATTGGCTGGTCTTTTGCAATAATTTAGAGACACTAGTTAGAGGCAATAGAAATCTAACAATTACTGATGTTTAAGGTTTGCATTGTTGCTCTGTGAATATTTCATGCATAAATGAACTTCCCCTGGACCAACTGCTGTTTCTGATGAGGCGCTCTGAGGCTTTATTGCCAAATACACAGCGGGGCTCCCCCAATGAGCCACATAACGGATGATGCATCACCTTCACAGCTTAAATAATGCAGGGTATCTGCATTTTATAGAGTGGTGGTACACTTTATTTACATATCAACTGAGTGGCCAGGCTGAATATGAAGAAATTTGTGAAGGAAAGAACACAGCACTTTTAATATTTCATATTAGGAAGTGCCCTGCAGGAAGAGCCTCGGCCGGCTGAGGTGAGAGCTGATCTGCCTGATTTCTGTGTGGGCATGTCTCTCTCTGAGAAAATCTCTTGCAAAACTGATGCAACAAATGTCTTTTCCCATTCTTGTGAACTTCTTCAGCACTACTAAAAACAGAAGGTACCGACTGCTAATCAGAGACTGACTTTCCAAGTGTCATTTGTTTGGGAAGAGAATCAAACCCACCCTTAAAATCTTATCCTGTTCCTTCCTGGGGCTGCTGGGAGGTGTAGTCTTCCTCTCTGTCATTCTGAAGAGAGCTGCAGGGCATTTCAGCTCATAGGGAGGCCACCCATAAAATCTCATCCACCTGCTAGGACTGCAAGGAGGTCCAGACCTCATAGAAAAATCATCATCCAAAATGCAAACTATTGCAACAGCTGATGATACTTCCTGTGTCAAAAGTCTGCATTGATGGAAGGGGAAACATTACATGAAAGCAAGAATTACTTCTTCCCTCTGAATAGTGTGGCTTGTACATCGTAGTGTATATGGGACTGTATCTCAGGGTATGGATCCTCTTTCTGAAACAGATTACCCCAGCATTCACACTTGAACCCCTTCATGAAAGCCCCTCAGATCTCATCCCAAAAAGGCCCTGCCCAGGAACTGGTCCAAGCCCTGGGATGTTGGCCACCACTCTTGTCCCATCATGGCAAAGAGTTCCAGTGACAAAACATGGATATTAAATTCTTTAAAGCAGCAATCTGCACCCTCCATGGAAAGAATGGCCCAGCAGAGCACAGGTACCAGTTCTTCATCTGCTTTTCTGCAGGACTGGTGGGGATGTGCCTGCCCACCACAGCTTCCCTCTCTGCCCAGCATCTGGTGGCAGCGTGCAGCATCTTCCTCACATTATGCCTCATTCAAAGAGGAACTGATGTGTACCAGCCCTTTTTTGTACAAACCTATTAAAATTCCAATGCAAATGACCGGATTCATAATCTGGGCTTCATTGAGAAACACAGTTTCCTGCTCTCCCCAGTAATGAAATTATTGGTTGTGCAGATGCTCCTTTTCTGAGCTAATTCAATCTCTGACTGGTTTTTTTGAGGCGGGATGTGTGAGGGCAGGGGAGTGAGGATGTGCAGGTTTGTGTGCGTGTGCACACAGCCCCACACATCTGCACAGCGTGTTTCCCAGCACACAGATCCACAGGCTATTTAGTTAGATAGCCAATTATAATTATAAATGCAATGGGAATACCAGCAGTATCTTGTATAGACACGATTAAAAATAAACTGGGAAAGCTAAAAGCAGCTTAGTCGCCAGAAACTAATACGCTACTGGGGCAAGTTGTGGAAATGCCTGATTATTCTCTTTTGCTCACTCCATCCCTGGGGGATCTTCCTGAACTGTTACTTTAACTGCTCAACTTGCCTTTTCCACTGTGATAGTCAGCAGATGAAGCCCTTCACATTTAAGTGTAATAGTGCCAGAGAGACCAACTGCTCCTAAGAGTTACAACCTATAAATGTCGCTTCCGTGTCAGAATGAGAATGTGCCACTGAAGATGCTGAAGTCTGCAGAGGCTTTGCTTGACAATTCATGCAGGCCATTAAACCTACTCCTCCCCTCATCCACCCGGCATTGTGTAGGCTGGGATTTCTTGCTTGCTTTCACAGCTTTCTGAGTAGCTCCTCCAAAGCTGGCAACAGCTGAGCAATTTCTCCCTAGGACAGAGTGTACGGCACAGCATTTGTTCAAGTTGCACTTCTCTTCACCTGTCACAGCTAATGAGAGCTCCAGGACAGACTGCCTGCACTCGCCCCTGTCAGATGTGGGTATCCTTACCCAGGGGAGAGAAAATGGAGATGGACACCAAGTGATGCCAGGATGAGACAGGGAGTCCTGTTAAGTGGATATAAATCAACCCCCTGTCCCAGACAGTTGCCCTGTGCAGGTGGTACTGCCCTTTCCCCTTGCATGGGACCACACACACAGCCTTCTCCACTCTGTCTCACCTTTTCTGAGGGTGTTCTGTGGGGGTTTGTAGGAGGAACAAGAACTATTTATATTTCTCCACTATTTCTATTTCTCCACAGCACTGAGATGTTTCTGGCCAACTGAGTAAGAGGGATTTCAGTCTGCCTTGGTCATGACTACATCTTTGCCTGAAGTGTATAATAAGAATAATAACAGCTGACGACAGGGTTGGGGTTTTTTACTCACAACCCAGTTCTGACCCTAGCTGAAAGCCCAACTCACCACAGCCATAAGCAGAACTCAGAAGAAAGGCAGGAATTCACACCACGTTAACATTTAGCCCAGTGTCCACATTTACACAGGCACAAGATAAAGATATTTAATATTTACTTATTTTGCTTGTCACTCAGACCCTGACAGCTGGTCCCCAAGGCAGGTTCAGATACATTATGGTGTGCACAAGGGGTGTAGGGCATGGACAGCACAGCTCCATACACTCACTAGGGTTCCTGCCCCTTTTCCTTCTGACAAATGAGAGTTTTTGAGACCTTGGGAAAGGAGGAAAAGCACCTTTCTGAGAGGAAGGATGGTGCAGAAAACCCCGTGGCTTGGTGCTGCTCACTGTTGGGGTGGCAGGGCAGAAAGGAAAGCCACAGACAGCAGAGGGGATGAGGCTGGGGTGAGTGAGGAGCCCTCTCTGTGGAGCAGGCTCAGGCTGGGCTGTGCAGAAAGGCTGGAACACAGGGACAGTCTGGAGAGGGTGACAGACCCCCTGCAGCAAATGGAGGTGGGTCTTATGGACAGCTGCTCTCTGGATGGGAAAGGGGAGCAGGACAGAGTACTGAAAGGCTGACAGGCAGCCCTGACCCCACTTGCGGTGTCATTATCCTCCATATCAGGTTGAAGTCTGGAGGAACGAGCCTGTGATAGCCCAATGGACAGTCAGATGCTGCCATCCCCACTCCCATTGCCTCCCATCCCAGGGTCCCCACAGTGGCTTCCCCCTCTCCTCTCCCCAAAAGCCTCTCCCAGCCCCATCCCCTCGGCAGCAGCCGTGGCTGCCAGTGCCACCAGCACACAGCGAGGAGGCAGCAGCTGATTTCACAGCCACTTGACCAGAGATGTTGGTTGAATCGGGACCCAGACGGGGAGGGGGAAGAGCTGAGGACCCTTTTGAGGCCGCCACCTGGGACTGGCAGCACTTCTACTAATGCACAGTGAACAGCTAAATCATACATTATTGATTTGTCAGACGTATTTGCATATAAATAAGCATGATCATTCATACAAACCTTAATGTTGTTGTTCTCCCTTTAGTGTTGTGATCACAGATGAATGACTCTAGTTAGACACAATTCAGGAAAGCTTGTACCACTGCAGCAAAGTAAGCTGCTGATTTAAAACTACATTTATTGGAGCATGTAAGTGTGACAGTCTATTGGTGAATTTGGGGATAATTAGTCTAAAAGACAAGATAAATGAATCCTGAAAGTGGTATTGTGATGAAGAAATGATCCCTCCATGCTAGTAAAGCTTTGATGCCAGAAATATTGTAAATGATAATTAACTGGGAAACACAGAGGAATTATATTCCAATTGTGTTTTCAAAAGGACTTAGAATTTTACAGGCAAATTGATTCGGTTCTCCCCCTCCCCCAGCCCTGTGATTATGAAAGATTGTCTAATTTACAGCATGAACTATGAAGCATATGACAAATCGCTGGCTTGCTTTTATGCATCTTGTTTGTACGTTTCTCCCTGGTAGATATCTGCTTATTGTTTTTAAGCAAACCAAGACATGTATTTTTCAATTAGTCTTTCCCTAGGCCTAATCTAGACAGATCTGCAGGCCAGCACAACACACTGACCCATGAAAATTATATCTGCTGTATTAATTCATTAAGCATTGCAGGATCAAGCTGTAAGATCTCACTCGCCGATAACATCAGCAGCGTGAGCGGGGTTAGTCTGCATCCCTCCCCTGAAAAGAAAATATTATAGATTGTGCAATGCAGGGGAAACATTGCTTGCTAACACTTCATTTTAATTGTCCTAAATTAGAGCTGAAGACTTACAAAACTGTGCGTGACAGCCAATGAATACCAAATGAATTCATTAGGATCAAGGCTGTTACAATGAATAACTAACGAATCTATAACAGCAGCTATATCCTCTACGCCTGGCTGGCAGCTGCAGCAGGGAGCCCTGGAGGGAGCTACCCTGACCCTGGGGCCAGCACACTTTGCCCCATGCCAGCCTCTAATTGCAGCTCTAAGGGAAGCTGCTGTCACCTGGATTGCTCAGGGTGAGGGGAGCAGGGCAGGTGGATGGAGAGGGGAATCAGACAGGATGCTGCAGGTGAATTGCAGGAGTAGGGCACAGCCACTGACCCCTGAGCTTCAGAACCTCCTGCCTGGACTCCACAGGGCCAAGATGCAGCTTGAGCCACATCCTGCCACTTGTTCCAAGGTATCCCAGCATTGCTGCTATGGAGTCCTGCCTGTCTGATGGTACTATCAAAGTGAAACCCATCTATTATCACCCTTAACTACTATATCAAGCATCTGATCCATCCACTCTGATCCATCCCAGAGGATGCAAGTGTCCCATGATGGTTTGGACTGTTCCTGGGGAAGCATGCCCAGGTGAACACAGAAAGGTGTTGTTGAAGGAGGGAAAAAAATAACAAGAGAAACACCTTTATATGCAAGGAGTTTGGACCTTGTGTTTCACTGGCGGGACTCACCATAACTCATACAAGATTCAGTGAGCTGGGATTGTGAAAGAAGTGGGGGAAAGGAGCTTTTATTACCATGCAGAGGTTTTATATGGTATTGTCTCCCTTAGCAGAGGATGTTAATTTTTTGGGTGGCTATTCAATGAGAGAAAATACAAAAGACAATGACTCAGCTAAGTGCCTTCTCAAACTACTGCAGCTGTGTCAGGGAAGGGAGCCTTGGAGCAGGAAGGCATGAAGACCACCCTGCCAGGGAGCATCTCAGGACACTGCAGATGATATCAAGCCATCACCAGGTTTCTACCAACAAGAAAGAGGAAAACAATGTACAAAAGAATTTCTGCTAATTGGATGCTCAAAGAAACCCATGGAGAACCAGGGGAATGCTTTATTCTGCATTGCTACATCAACACTGCTCATCTCCAAGGGATGCTGAATTCTTCTTCCTCTGCTCAAGGTTCCCATATTTTTTGCAGAGACGCAGTGGTTGTGAGGAGGAAGGAATATTTCTGAGTTGAGGAAAGATTTCCAAGGAGGCCAGAAATTTGCCAAAGGTCTCAAGCTGATGCCATTTGTTTCTTTTAAAAGAGGTGTCCCGGTGTAAATAGAAAAGTGCTCAGCCTCCCCACCCCTCTGGGCTAGAGGCAGCCTTACAGGTCGGGGTGATGAAACCTGGCAGGTGAGCTTGTGCCCTTGCCTCCAGCTTTCTGCCCCACTCCCTAAATAATGGCTCCTGTCCTCAAAAGGGAGCACGTTCCTGACATGAACTCCAATTCACCAGCATTTTCCACTTCCCATTTGCAGGGAAGCTGCAAGGCTTGGGAGACAAGTGTCTGTTGCTTGGAAGGGCAGCAGGACAGACAGCAAGGGGCAACTGCTTCTTAACCTCACTTCAGCAAAGCTTCCTGAGCCAGCACATCTTGGCCAATCTTTCCAAGTAATTTTGAGGTCTTGCAACAAAAAGCCTGGGTTTTGTATGAAAAATTGTTTGCATTGGAAGGAAGAGACTACTGGAACCCTGGGGAATGAGTTCTAGACAGGAGACAAGCAGAGCTGGGAAAAGCAGGGACAAGAAGTAATCATCCTCTGAAATCCAAATAGCAGGAGCAGGGCCCCTGCCCTTGCTGATGTGCTTTTGGGAAATGTAGCTCATCCTGGAAAGAGAAAGTAAAAGCCAAGGCTGTGCAGGGAGCCTCTGGTGTGCAGCCTCTGCCTGCGTTCAGGCTGTTTGCAAACTCTCTCTATGCTTATCATCATGTAATTGAAATAACGTGTATTGACAGAGACTTGAAAACAACTGCTCAATTTTCCTGAAAATTCAATTAAACTTCGTTTATTCTGGGGATCGATCCAATTAAAAGGGGGGAAATTTCAGATGGTCCAAGCCTTACAATCCATCTTAACACACTGTGTCTATCACCGTGATGTAATAATTCCCCCAATCAATGCTTTAAAAGCATTTAGCAGTCTTGATAATGAACTTTTGTCAAAATAGCCTTACAAAGCAATAAATGAGAGCAGATTAATATGTAGTCATAAAGCTATGAATGGTTTAACGCTTTGAAAGGTTTGCTTCATAAATTAGACTTCTTTATTTATTTCTTTATCATAATCTCTCTCTCTCTCTGATACTATTGCCCAAGGTTTTGGTAGACCTGGGTTAGTCCTTGTTAGGAGAGGATGGATGGATAAGAGCTAAGGATGTCATATCCAGGCCTGGTTTACTGACATTACAGCCAACTCCCATGGCCACCATGGGCAAAGCCAGAGCAGCTGTAAGTAAACTTGCCATAGCACTGATTTTCAAATCCTGAACAAAGGGATGTCTGTTCAAACTCCCAGCAAGGCTCATTCCCACCCATTCAGGCAGCCCCAGGACTACCATAACTGTGTGAGAGTCTTTTCACAGCCACTGAGGGTTGAGAAACCAGCCCCATTCTGACACTGTGAGGGGTTATGCAATTGCTCTTAATTGTGGCATTTCTTTAGGAAATGCCCTGTTTCAATGTCTGCCTTCCCTGGTACTGATTTAAGATATTAAATCATCTTCTTAATATTGTAGCTTGGGGCTGAGCCCAGCAACTCCCACCCTACTTTTATAACATCTGTGGATGCCATGCACTTGGATTCTCAGCTAGAATCAGTTGCACATATCTGTGCTTAGGAGAGTTGCCCATCTCCCCTAGTGAACTCTCAGTGTGCTGTTCACAACTGGCAGGTTTTCTTAAATGTTTGGTATTCACTAGAAGAACCAAAATTAGAAGAGAAGAAATGGGAACCTCAAAGGGTACATTACTGCTGGAGACAGGAGCAGGGAAAATGCTTCTTCTCCAAAGGAGGGCATGAGGTCCTGGTTTAGAAATGCAGATTTCTGGTTTAGTATTAATTTTTAGTACCCTGGCTAAAACTCTCTCTGGGTAAAGTCTAATAGAGAGTAACCTGGGTGCAAGACTATGCTGCTGGAGAGGGCAGATGGTTTCACTCATTTTTATTCTACTCAAGTGCCATGAAAAGTAGCCTGTGGGGTGTGTGTGCTGTTGCAGGGTGACAGCTCACAGGAGACAGGCAGACAACAGCTTTGCCCCTTCCTCCTCAGGCTCTTTTAGCACATTGTTAATGCCCTGGGCAAGCTGCCAGCTTCTGGAGAGGAACCCTTGGGTCACAGACCTTCAGCTGCACCCAGGGTTTCACTGTCCTGGGGCTCTGTGCCCCTCTGGAGCTGAAAACACTGTGAGGAGAACTGCTCTGCAGGGTCTTCACACAATTTTAACAGCATCCCACATTAGGAAGAGAGCTGGTCTGTTTCAGGGGTGCTGTGGCCACTCTGCACTCAGTGCTCTTGCTGTGAAAGGCAGTTCTCACCTCCCATGAAATGTGCCCTTCTCTGCAGGGGCACAGCAGCTTCTCAAAGCAGCAGCCTGGTACTCCTGGAGACACCAAATGGAGGGAAAAAACCCCATTGCACTGAGTGGGAGCTGCAGGGAGAGCAGATCCTGCATCCATCTCCCCCCTGCTGTCAGTCAAGCAGGTCCCACAGTATTCCATTAATCCCTGTGACTTGCTAGTTCCTGCAGGCTGGATGGATGCCGAATCCATACAAGGTTGATTTACAGACATTTTGCCAGGGCTCAATAACTGTAAAGCACACCAGCACTGCATGAAAAATGCTATCTGCAAGAAACCTTTTAGCTCAGCAGAGATGGTAGTAAGTGGCAGCGTTTCCCTTTCTGCAAACTTCCAGTGGAAACATTTCATTTGCATATGATATTAATTGCAAAGAAACAGGCATGCTCCTTCCATCTAATCCACACAGTCTTTTTGGTGCTGTTTTCCTGCAAGAGTAAGGAGCTGGGATGAATAGTGTAGGTGCAGCCCATTCCCTGAGCAATGTGCAGAGGAGGTGACCTGCTCAAATGTTTGCTTTCTGAAATGAAACAGTGCTAATTGCACCCAGTGCCCTGCTTTTTGGCTCAATTTAGACAGCAGGTTTTTCTACTGCATCAGAAAAATGTGTGTCTTTTCCTCAGTGTGACCTGGAGTTATGCAGGTACTTGGTTGAACAGCTCCAAGTACATGCCCAAAATTAATGTGGGGAAATTATAACCCAGGGAAGATCATGGCACAGATACTTGGCCTGTTCACCTGGATGGATCTGACAAAAATCCTGCCCTTGCTATGTAGGGGACTGACATTAATGAGGTATTTTATTTTCTTTTCTGACCACCCAAACCTATAGCTGGGCCCTGCACACAGAACAAACTACAAGGTAAATTTCTCCCACCATCCAAGGCAGCCACTTTTCCCCCCCCCACCAGGCTGGTTTTCTCTACAGCCATGTCATTCCCTCAAGACCTATTTCTCCCTAGGGATTTTCACCAGTTCCTTTCCCTTTCCCTGTGTCCCTGCTGGGGGATCAGCCCAGGTGGGGCTCACGGGGCAGCACTGCAGCTGCAATGGGAGGGCAGGGGCAGCCTCAGGGCTCACAGAATCCTGCCAGCAGCTCGATGCCACAGCACTGGTTTTGCTCTTGGGCCCTTCCTTCCTTCACCTCAAAGAGTTTCTATTTCATGTTTTCATTTTGGGGGAGGATACAGCATGTTTCAGGAGTAATCTATTCCTCAGCATTCAGTCCCTCGTGTCTCTTCTGCTGCTCCTTTGAAATAAAGTATTATTCAAGCAGAAGAGAAGAAAAAAAAAATTATGAAAGAATCCTACTAAATCCCAGATAAACATATGTAAAAAAAATAATTCCTGGTGGAACCATTGCAAGTTAAAATTAAACTTATTTCTTCTGAGTGTCACTAAAAAAATTTAAATACCTCTCCTTCCTGCCCCCCCCTTAATAAAAAAGAGATCATTTTGATACTAAAGGTATTGCAGCAGCTTTAAGGGACTCACAGATCAAACATCATTTGGGCAATTTCAAAGGGTTGTTTCAACAGTATCACTTTCTACCATTTCCCACTCTGAATCCCTTCTTCTTATATTTTGGTTCCTGATGAAGTTTCAGCTGCTCCTGAAGTCAGTCCTTGTGTTCTCAGCTATCAAAGAGCATTGCAACATCAACGTCAGAGTTAAACTTAAAAAAAAAAGAACCTCTAAAAAAAAAAAAAGCATCCCTTTTCCTTTGGAGATCAGAAAGTCAAATAAAAAGGATGCTGATTTGTGGAATAAAGGGTGGGATTCCCTGCTGAGACGATAGGAATCTTCTGACTTAACTGAGTTAAGATTTGAATACATTTGGCCCAGACAAGGGGAGAAAAAAAAAATCCATTAGTTTTGAGAAAAGCCTCACACAGTTTCAAAAGGAAATATGTTAATATAAAAAGTATATTTTTATAAAAGGGAAAAAAAAAAAAAAAAAGATATTTGTATGTGTGTTTCGGAGGCCAGGAGTTTAATGCTATCAGCCAGAAGCAAAGAGAGAAATTAAATTACATGACTAGCAAGAAGTCTTGTCTCCTGCTGCCAGGACATGGATGAGGGAACAAGAGACTCCTCTGCAGCCCTGCTGGATCCAGGCCCTGTGGCCCCTGGAAAACCACTGTGGCCACCATGACCTGCCATGGCCATCCCCGGGGCACTGTCCATGGGCAAGACTGACACCTGGTCCTTGCTTTGGCTCCCAGGGCCAGTGCCTGGTGCCAAAGCTGCCCACACTGAGGGGATGTGAGCCTCCCCCACCTGTGCCTCAGTTTCCCCCTCTCTGCAGGGACCCCAAAGTGCTGCTCTCTGCTGTGCAGTGCCCCTGACCTCTGATCCCAGTGGGAATCTCAGTCCCTCCCAACACCACAGCCTGATTTCCACCAGCCTGGTGCCTCACTGTCCATCCTTCAGAATCCCCATGGTGAATGAGCAGGAACCCCCAGATGACTGACTTAATGGAGCTCTGTGAAACCTTCCTGATGGTCCAGGTGCTTTTTCCTCTGGCACATCCCTGGTGAGGGCAATGGACTCTCTACACCCGAGGGGAGCTGGCAGGGCTGTTCTGCATCCCAGAGCACTGCTGCCACTGCTGCCCAGGAGCAGGGCAGGAGGCTCCCACAGCCACTCCTGGCTCCAAAAAATGGGATTTTTCTGCCCTGCAGCAGCCAAGGAGAGCAGACAGCAACTCATGCTGGTTGTAGCTGCACAGCACTTGAAATGTCCTGTGCTCATCAGCAGCCTGGGAAAGAAAGGGCACAGGTGCCATGTCCTTTCCTCCCCACAGAGCTTTCCTGCTCATCTGTGTCTGAGCAGTGCTGAGACGTGTGAGACCCAAAAATAATCCTAATAATGTGAGACTGCCCTTCTTAATGAGGCCCTGGAAAAGCTGCTGGCTGGGAAAGGTTCAGTCCAGCCATGGAGTGGCTGTGGCTGTAACGTGGGCTTGTCAGAGGAGCAGCTCGGTATTAAATCCTTTTGATGGTTCTCCTGCTGAGAGAAGAGATGATATCTCATCATTAATGGAGTTGAATTAATATAAATTAGCCCAACAGCTCCTCGTGGCTTCCGTTCAGGCAGAGAAAAGGGGTTTATTGGGGAGGCAAAAGCAACGATCCTTTTCACCTCACATTCACTCTGCCATCCATAAAGATGCTGCTGACCTCGCAGTCTCATCCCTCCTCCTCCTCCCTCCCCTGGCAGGGCCCAGGCCATGTAAAATAAAATGATTATGTGACATCCCGGGAATGTGGGGACTGTCCACAGCACAGACCTCGGGTGACCTTTACACAAGTGACAGGTGACCTCTCTAAATCAGCCCTGGGGAGATTGCCAGCAGGGCTGGAGCCTGCACAGCCCTGCAGCAGCAGCAGCACTGCCAGCTCAGAGGCTGTAACTCACAGGCAGAGCAGGCTGGGGAAGAGGGGACACATCTCTGGAGTCCCAGGTGGGGCTCTGAGGGCCATTTCATCTCCTCTCTGCCTTGTATCCTCCTTCTTCTTCCACCTGGACTGTGAGTTTCATCCTTTTACACCCCTCACACACTGAGCAGTTTCTGCAGCCCTGTCCAGATTTACTCACAGCTTTCCAGCCTGACATGAACTGCAGAGAAGCAGCCAGGGAGCTGCCCAGCTCCTGAGAAACACAGACTAAGAAATTACTAGTGCAAAGATTTGAAGGCAAAAAAGTGTTATTTCTTTATTGCATGGAGTGATAACTATTTAAGAGCAAACATAAACCTTGCAGGGTGTTTCAGCAAGTGCAGGAAGGTGGCAGAGTGTCTGTCTGTGTGTGGGGGTGGAATGGATCCATATGTCAGAGCATATACCTGATCCATTTTTTAAAGCTATAAAAGACAGACAGGACAGACAATGTATATTATATTATGCACTTTTAAAAGCTACATTAAAAGAACATCATTAAGGCTGCAGAGCCAAGCACTCAGACAGTAGCTATGTCATGCTCAAGGCTGCCTGCCCAGGTTCATTTGGATGCATCCAGCCTGTGAATGTGTCATGGCACAGACTGATAGTGTATAGCCCAGGTATTTTCTCCTTCTGCCCATGCTGGACATGGAATGGATGGCTTGTGCCATCTTAGAGCTTTCTCCAGCCTGTTATTGTCTTATTGCTGTGGCCATGGGCTCGTCCAGCCACAGCCCAGCCACAGCCCAGCCCTGGCTGGTGTGAATGCCTGTGCTACCTCCACACCTTCCCAGCCAGCAGCTCTCCTCTGGAAGCCACACCACTGCCTGCCCTGTGAGCCCAGGGCTGGGGCCACATCCCCTGGGGCAGGACCCCAGCCAGGGACCCTCCCTGCCCAGTCTCCAGAGGCAGAGGGACAAATTCCTGCGGGTGCCACACCAGCGCAGAGCCGCCAGCACAGAACCAGAGGAGGGAGGTGCTGTCACTGTCTGGCTTGAGGAGGGAAAGAGAGAGAGTGGGAGAATTCAAATGAACTAATTTCTTGTTCTAAGACCTTTTCTGCCCCTTTGCAGCTGCTTCTGATACAAAGGCAGAACCTTATCTCCCTGCTGCACGGATCCGGGGCTACAAACAACTGCCTTGTTGTAATGCACAGAATGTGTGGCATCTGAGGCAGCCTACACAGAGCCAGAGTGAGGGGAGCCACATTCCCTTCTCGTTTCTGACCAGCTTTTTATTTTCATTCCTGCTCCCTCTTCCTCCTGGAGCCTGCAGTGAGCTGGTTTGTGTTCAGCATCCTCCCCCTGCACCCTGCTGAAGCACAGCCCCTGGTCCCTGGAGCAGCAGCAGGGGAAGGAGCCTCACCTTCCACTCTGCCAAACCTCCTCCAACCCCATGGCATGCACAGCAAACCCCTGCCACCCTGGCCCCAGCAGGGAGCACAATGGACACCTCTTCCCACATCACTGGCCTCAGTTCAGGCAGTGTTAGGGAAGGAGGGAGATGGTAGGGTTATAATCCATCCCCAAAAGCAGCTTTTAATCACAGATGCTGACATTTGAGCTTGGACTCTGGAGTCCTACCCCAGCAGCTCAGCTGTCCAGGCCTCTAGCACTGAGCTACAAGGTGTCTCTAAGGCCCCTGCCGCCACCTCATCATCTTTACAATTTTTAATGTGCCTATATTCAAGTTTCACTTTGAGGAAGAAAACTGCTAGTTTGAAAGAGAGGGCAAGAGTATTGTCAACCCCAGATGTCCAAAGCAGAGTCTGAGCCTCCCAGTATGCCCTTGACCTGAGCAAAAGACAAATAGCTATTTTTACTCTTCATCTTTACAATCTGAGTTTTGTTTACTAACCATACTGTCCTACAAAAACTACTGTAGTTCTCTGAGGAAATTGAGTATTCTTTTTTTAAAGAGAAGGAATAAGAGCCTAGACAAATGCAGGAAAATTGTTGAAATTTTGCAGTCATGGAAGGCCTTAGAAGAAAGTCTGGAGGAGAAAATAAGTTAATGGTGGAGGTAAATGAGAAGTTCAGTGAAATTCAACATGATTTTACACTGCAGTAAGAAGGAAAGGAAATGTGTTAGGATTTGGATGGATTCCAGACTACTAATACTGACATCTTCAAATTTAACCCAGCAGTTGTCCATGGAGGGGAGAGCTGAGCTCCCAAGCTGGCCCTACAGGGTAATGCAGAGACTGACTGGGAGGAATTCCCACCAGAGAAAAGCTGGAATGTTCATAATTTTACACAGCATTTCAAACCTCATCAGTTATTGCTACTCAGGAAAAGAAACTGAAGCAGGGACAAAAGAAGAAAAAGTTTACTGGGATGCTGAGAACCATCAGGAACCTTTCTAGACAAACACAGAGAGGTTGATTTGCTCAACCAGGATTAAAAAGGAGACTGAGAAGTGACACAAACATCCCAGGATCTATCTGCCCAGGCAGGAAAAGAATTAATTAAGTTGAAGGGGAAACCTGGCAAAGATCAACTCCACAGGAACTGGATATGAATACATGTAGAGCTGGCTTCCAGCCATCAGAGCAGGGATGCTTTTGAAGACCTTTCAAACATAAATAGTGGAAGAGAGAAAACATGCTGCTCACACTTAGTTTGAAGCCAAAGCCCCTGTAATACTGGGGCTCAGGCAGAACATCCCTCTGTGGAACCAGCAGGGCTGAAGGTCACAGCACTGCTTAGAAAATCCTGTGATCTGGCCAACATGTGCTCCAGGAATGCAGTGGGATCCCAGATCTCCACGCTGAGGTGGGAAACACTCACCAGGAGGCATCTGGATAAATCCTCCTGAGCATCCTTTCATTCCTGACACAAGGAATCTGCAGGGGTTAAACTGGAGGTGGTCACCACCACATCCTCAAACACCATTGCCAAGCTCCCACAGTTTACAAGCTGGTGACTTTAAGAAGGAGATGGGAAGCACTTTTCTCCTCTAAGGGAAGGGAACATGTTTTTCAGTTCATGTTTTCCAGGTAGTTTGATAAAATTGTCGCTTTTCCTGCCAAAATCACACAGCTGCCACAAATACCTTTCATGCCACACAAAATTCTTTCTAAATGCCCCAGATCTGTGGAGTGGGGGAGACAGAGAGAGGGAGAAGGAGGCAATCATAACTCCAACCCACTCCTCTGAGCTGCAGGAGCAGGAATTTGCTTTCCAACTGGAATGTGGATGCTTATTAGGGCCACAGAAGCGAAGAGGCTGCATCTGTAATGTTTCTGTCAAAGCAAATGAGGTCATTAACAGACGAGTCAGTGATGGAATTGTCTCTTGTAGTATTTATTATATGGTCCTTTTCCTGACACCTCCCACTGAGAGAATATTAAATATTTAATGCACACCAAGGCTCTGCTCATTTTTCATTCCCACTTCAGCATTTCAAGTTGGCTCCAATCTGCTGCTAGCTATAAAGTTGACTGGACAATGGACCATAATGAATTAACTCTTTGGAAGCCACTGTAGCATTTACAGGACTGCCAAAAGACTGGGTGCTTTATCATCTCTGACTCAAAGGTGTGCTCTAGAATTCAATCCTCAATTCATTAAAACAAAGTAGGGGGAGGAGGGTGAGGGTGGAGAATTTGGGAAATGGGTTTCAGGAACCATACATAAATAAATAATGAAGGGGGAGATGGAAATGTTAGCCTGTCAAGGTGACAGGGTTTATTTACTCATTAGTTCTGGAGTTGCTATCTTCAGAAATGAAGGTTGTTCCTGTGCAACAGTCTTCAAAATCCTGAATGAATGAACCACTGATCCTGGGGTAAAGTGGAAGCAAGACCTTTGAGAAACAGCCCACAGCCATCACAAATCTAAAACAGATCACCAAGAAAAGCAGAGCAGGATGTGTCCCAGTGTGTGGTGGCTGCTGCCCATCTGGTCAAGCAAAGACAAAGTTGGTCTTGCCTGGTAGCAGAACTCTCCCAGGATGTCTGTTCCATAAAATGTCTAAACTTCCAATTGTGTCTCCAAAAATCCATGTGAAAAAGTGTCCTTGGGTGGTGCTTCAAGAGGAGAAGGTCTCTGTCTACTGAGGACATGCTGCTCTGTGGAGTTTTCATTAGATAATTTGGGCAGTTACAACACCTAGAACTCTTTACCACCCCTTTTCCCAAAAAGGGCAACTCTAAATATAAAACTGTGTGGATATTATGTCTACAGGCTGCTGGAGATTCAGTTGTGTGTGGAAGGGACCATCAAGGTGACATCTGTCAGGGCTTCAGCTGTGAGATGAGGCTTCAGCACCTTGATTCCCTCCCAGATAAAGATATTTACCAGTAATTTACCAGTTTTTCCAGGACAAATACTGCATTTATTTACTGCTCCTCTTCCAACCTCCTACAGCATCAGCAGGTCTGCAGGAACTCTCATGCCTTTGGTACCAGGACCACACTGGGCAGGGAAAAACACAAAAGCACAGTCAGGCTGTTTTCTTCCACAGGTAGAAATGTCAAAGAAACCTAACCAGCACAGACTTTTCCTTGAAAAGAGACCCCCTGGCAAATTACTCCTGGTTTTAGACTTAGAAGCTCCCATTTCCTTATCTGGTTAACACAATCTGGCACTTTTACTGAGATACCAGGAAATCTGATTCCCACTCATGGTGTGAGAGCAACCTGCATGCTCTTGACCTTTCTAATGTTTTTTAATTTGATTGGGTGGCTATTCCCATATTTCCTTGTCACCAGCCCTAGTAATCTGAGAGGCAGAAGTGCAAAAGACAGACAGTAAAAATACAAGCAAACACAAGTGGGAATTACTTGAGACCTTAGGATGCCAGAATTACTCAAAGCTACATCCTCGCTCAAAGCTCAGCTCAGCTCATGGCCAGGGCTCTCCAGAGTGACCTTTCCATGTCACCCCAGTCTTCATTCCAGGCTCAGATCCTGAGTTCAGGTTGGGGCTGTTTGTTAATGAGCTTTCAGAAGTGCAATTTTTATTTCTTTTTACTTTTTTTTTTTACGATTTTTCTGCCCAGTATGAGCACAGTTACACCAGTGTAACCCTGTGTATCCCTCACATTAGGGACTGATTCCATAGGAAAAGCTACACTGAGCATTGGTAGCAGCATCTTAATACAACAGACTGCCAGTTACAGAAGTGCCTGAGGTTTGGTTTCTGACCATTCTGCCTTAAAATTGGGGCTGTTTAAAGGAGTAAAACAAACTTGGACAAGAACAGGTATCTCAGTAAAACCACCTGCAGGCTGCTCTTGTTCTGCCTCCAAGTGCTGATGGAAGCTTGAACAAGTGCACAGTCCTTCTGCAGAGACATTGCTCTTCTCTGTGTAGTTTCCCCTCCAATGGACCAGGAACTATCCATTGGAGAGGGGAAAATACACCTTGGTACCTGAAGGCACAAATGACAGGTTCATAGGAGAGCAAAGTAAATTTAGGAAGTTTATTTCTAAGCTTTCTTGTAAGTGCTTTCTGCTCTCAGACGCCCAAAACTCAAATTCCCTGTGTGGCTTTATGCTGAATAAATCAGTTCTCCACAATTAACACTGGTTTAGTTCCCGCTGCAGGAATCCCAGTGAAATGCTCTCCTGAGCCCTTGTGCCACAGGCTCTGGGTCTGTGTTTAACAGCTTCTCCTGCTGCCCCTGCCAAGGGAGGACACAACCAGTTGTTCCTGACAACTGAGCAGTGTCATCCCAGAAGCAGAAGCCCCATTTGTTTTTGTTTCCTTTGCAGCAAACCTATCCCCACAGATCGATTCCAGCCAGGCTCAGAGTGCTGGTAAATAACCCTGCAGTAGCTGTAGCAGTTGGCATTTTCAAATATTCATCTTTTCAGAGGATGGCTTTTTCTCCCCCAGCCCCTTGGCAGAGAGCTTTGCTCTTCCCTGTACCCAAATTGTCTGCACCAGACACTCAGTTTCTGACTTAAAATATCTCCTTTTCTCTCCAGTGACTGCATACAGAGAGACAACAACACAGAACCACCCAAATTAGTGCTCGTCATGGCAGCCATCCAGTTTTATTTATTTATGGGGATTTGGCCCTTTCTTTCTCCAGTCATTAATAAAGTGCAGTCAATTTGAATATGAGCAAATGAAAATGGCTCCTAAAGGGAACCTTCTGCTGGTGGGGAGGATGCTGGGCTTCCACTGCCTTTCCCTCAGTGCTCAGATGAAACAGTCATGATAAAGCTCCCTATCTTATGGAGACAGGATGAGAGAGTGGGGATTGTTCAGCCTGGAGGAGAGAAGGCTCCAGGGAGACCTTAGAGCCCCTTCCAGTGCCTAAAGGGGCTCCAAGAGAGCTGGAGAGGGACTTGGGACAAAGACATGGAGTGACAGGACAAGGGGCAGTGACTTTAAACTGCCAGAGGGCAGGGCTGGATGGGATATTGGGAAGGAATTCCTTCCTGTGAGGGTGGGCAGGCCCTGGCACAGGGTGCCCAGAGCAGCTGTGGCTGCCCCTGGATCCCTGGAAGTGTCCAAGGCCAGGCTGGATGGGGCTGGGAGCACCCTGGGACAGTGGGAGGTGTCCCTGCCCATGGCAGGGGTGGCACTGGATGAACTTTGAGGTCTTTTCCAGCCATTCTATGATTCTATGACAAATAAGTATTCTTCTCCATTTCACCCCAAAATAGCCTCTAGCCCAGTGAAGTGACCTGTTCTCACTCAGATCAGCAGCACATCTTTTCTCCTCTCTTTCCCCATCTCCTTTTTTGCCTTTTTTTCTTTCCCTCTCTGGCTCTTGAGCACTGATGCAAGAATTTCAAGCAACATCAACCCTGGTGCAACTCCATTTGATTTACTGGCAGCTGGAGGCTATTCTTTGCCTGCCATCATCTGAATGGCAGATGTTATGAAGGTTCTGTTCCTGCCTTGACAAATCTCAGGTTAAAATAAAGGTAGTAGAGACCTTTAGACTCAAGAGCAAGTCACCAAGGAGCAAGAATCTAGAAAGTTCCCCCTAAATTTAAACTGTAGAGACACTGGATACATTTTCCATGGGATGGATTTCAGTAAATAACAGCATCCATTTAGTAAAAGTTACTAAAACTTGGCATAAATTTTGACCTAAATATAAAAGTCCACATTTGAGGGAGAAAAGGAACATCCTTAATTAAAGACAAGGATGTTTCCACTTAAAATACTCTGGCTTACCTGCTAAAAGGCTTGCTCCTTGCAACTCCCTTTCACAAGTAACCTTATTCATGAGCAGCCCTTCCCAGCTCAGTGTTCATACAGCCATTTTCCAATGGTTTGTGGCAGGATCAGTGCTGAAGTAATTTGTTGCTAAATATTGTTCCTGCTTTTTTTCCCCCATGCAAACCTGCAAAACACTTTGCAAGACTCATTTTCCTTGGGTGTCTGTACCAGAGACAACAACCAGGGGCTGTGATGCTGCGATTTCCCATCCTGTTTGAGGAATCTCAGTATTGTCCTCACTGAAAGAGCTGCATTTGGAAGCTGGCTCCTCTTTCTGTTTCATTTGGACACCACCAGGACAGCTGGTGTTAATGGTCAGAGCTCCACTCCAAACCTCAGCTGCTGTGCTGCTGGCTGAGGATCTGCTCCTACAGCTGCTCCCTGGTTCCTCAGCATCCTAAAGCATTGCGTGGAAAGGTGGCAAAGTTCAGGACCTATCACATGTGATAGAGCATTATAAAGTGATTTGTGGCTCCTGGGGAGCCCTTCCAGGACTTCAGGGCTGTGGCTGAAACCTTTGACCAGCTGTATCACTTCTCAAAAAAGAGGGACTAGTGCAGAGGTGGGAAGGTGGCAGCTCCAGTGCTCCCATTGACCTTGTCTGAGTCAGAGCCCAGTTGTGATGGCTGTAAAGGACTGATAAGACTATTTACTGCAAGGTGCTTGAATATGGAAAGTGTCAAGGATCACCTGATTAATGACAAGGTGATGTCACAGGGGGTATCACTGCATATAATAAATCAGATTTTTTGCATGGGTTCACTTGGGTTACAAGCTGCAACTTGCCCAGAGCCCTTTTGTGATTTTACGTGACTGGAAGTGCATGTTGGGCTGCTGAGCTTTATAGAGCAGCTGCTCAGTCACTACTCCACTGAAAGGGAGAAAATAAATATTAGGACATCAGACGTGGCAGGAGACTGCACAAGGGATTGCACACCTAATCCCCTTTGGTTCCTTGTAGAGTCAGATGGACACAGAACTCCTTCCAGTGACTGAGAGATGAAGCTTTGGAAAACCAGGCAACCAGCTCAGCCTGGGCCAGCAAATGGAGGGTGGGGATGAGATGTGATAAGGTCAAACAGCTTTTACAAAAATCAGCTGTGGTCCAGTATTATGTGGGGAGGGTCATTAACAGAGTGTTTATTGTTGAGAACTTCTTTTTACAGGGAGTTTGAATTTCCCAGGCCTGGATAGCCCATTGGTGGGGATCTCTGTGCTACCCAGTGATTTCAGCCATGCTTGAACAGGCTTGGCTGAGGTCTCTGTTTGAGCTCAAATCTATCCTATCATTGTTTATCAAACAATGTTTATCAAACTAAGCTAGGCAAATTGAGTTTCTTATTTAAAACCAAATTTATTTTCCCAGCTCCAGTCCAGCTGTGCTGGGACAGTGCAGAGGCAAAGCAAGCAGGGCATTACTGCTGGGAGCCCAGGCTGGCACTGGCTGCAGTGCAGCTCAGCTGGGCTCCTCCTCAGCCAGAAGATTTGCAGAGCTGCTCTCCCCAGCCCCAGTGGGATGTGATGTTGGAGTTGACCTTGCCTTGGTTTCCCTGCACCATTTCCCATTTGCACCTGGTCCAAGGGGAGGCAGAACACCACTGGGGTGGTGCAGCTGCATTTTGCATCATCCTTTGTGAGGATGCACAAAGTGTTTTACAGTTCCACCCACCCAAACCCAAACCTGGGCACTTGTCAGAGGGGATGTGGGAGCAGTGCTTGGTCAGAGCTTGGTGAAAACCAGTTAAACTCTCCAAATGCACTGGAAGGGAGGAACAGACCCACCCAGAGCATGAGCCCAGAAGGACTTGCAGGAAGAAGGAGTAATTTTTTATAAGTCCAGCTGATATTATCAGAGAAAACTTTCAGGAACATAACTGCTTCTATTGTGCACCAAGCAGAAAATGTGAGGCTTTAGGCTAGGAATCAAACCTTATCCTTAGGGCAGGATTGGGCCCCTGAGCACCCTGCTGTGCTCTGAACTGGCTGTGTGATGGTTCATTGTTTGCCTCAGGATCCCAGGATAACTCAGGGAGCCATTTGGCTTTGCAGACTGAGAAGGGAATCAGATAGTTGAACTCTTAGTAAACATGCAAACACAACTGGTTGTCTTTGATGATTTGTTAGCTTGGACCTGAGCCAGGGGACCTGGGGATTGCAGTCCAAGTTCCTAGAGCTCCACAGCTGACATGCAGAGCAGCAGATCACAGTCGGGATGAGTGAAACTTGTTATCAGTTGGAGAGGCAGCCAGCAGGTGGAATCTTCCTAAAATATCTCCTGCTCATTTCCATTCTGGCAATCTTGGCTGAACCTGAGTCACCTACTTAATAAAAATTCCATATTCAGTCCATAGAAATGCTTCCAGCACGGTTAGATCAATTTCCTCTAAGCAGCAATAAATGTGTTTTCCTTTAAAAGGCCAACACAAGCACATTATCACAGCCTATAATCCCCATTCTCTCTATTAGCTCAAAGTACATCCTAAAGGCCAAGGGTCGCAGCTAAAGACTAATCAGTCTCATTAGCCTGTCTAATTTATCTTAACTAGGGGGACACAAACACAGTAAAACTGTTAGGGAGACTTTTTGATCAGGATATGGGAGTCATTCATCAGGGTCCTGCAGCTTCCAGAGACAGGAGGGAGAGAAATTCCCGGGGACAAAGCCATTCTCCAAGGAAGCTCCGCACCACACCCAAGCAGGCAGGATGGGGCAGAAACCCCCCCGGGGGCTCCTGCTGTCCCACCAGGCAACATCACAGCAGGATAGGGGGAGAGATATGGAGAAGCATCTCCTTGTTGTTCTCACCCACACACCATCCAGCAGCTCAGCATCCTCCTTGCTCGGCTCCGCTTTGGCACTGCAGGCGCTCACTGGGCCTGGGAAGGGTCTGAGCCCAGCTGGTTAAAGTTTAACATCTCCCCAGCTGTGTCAGCCTCTGCTGTGCCTTGGGAGCATGAGCTGCCCTTCCTTCTCCCGTGTGCATCACTCTCCTGACAGCTCCCAGCTCAGCCCCTCCCTGCTGCCCCACCGGGCTGGGGAAGGGTGATAAAGGACGCGGTGCTCAAATCCAGCAGGAAGCAGCGTGAAAAGGAAGAAAAATGAAGCAAAAAATGAACTGCTGTGGAAGTAGTTTTGTGTCTGGTTATCCAGAGAGGTGTTTTAGATACTCCAACAACAGAGTCCTGTTCCTGAACCTCACAGTGACCATTTGTGGGCAATGCAAATGTCCTTGCAAACAGTGCCCAGAATTATTGCCCAGGCTCTGGGCTTTGGTAGCCCAAAGCAACAAAGCGAACCCTGAGGCTAATTTCCAGCCCCGAGACTCCAATCCACACCTTCATCCTGGAGGTTCCTGGCTCGAAGGAATTTCAGAATTTGTGTTGCCTGAACATCTTCATTGTCTATTAAAAGACAAGAAGGTTTTCTGCTAAGAAGGAAAAGTATATTATTAAGGAGCTTTCAATAGGAGGAGGCTGGCCAAGCTCTAAATCAAAGTCACCTCTCGAGACTCTCTTGAGAGAAAGGAAAAGGTTATCCCTCAGATCCCTACTTCTGTCTTGGAAACGTGCCTCCAGAATAGTGGCATTTCCAGAGACAATCAGTGATAGCAAAGACAGCACTGCCATTCCAAACCCTTTTCCTCCTGCACGACCCTTGTTTCCACGTCACATGTGTGTCCTCACCCTGCCCTTTGTGTCACTGCCACGTCACGGCACCGAGCTGAGCTGATGGAACCCAGCCCAGTCCAGCTGCTGCCCTGCAAACCTTTCATCAGCCAGCCCAGGGGCTGCTGCCAAGGACAGCAGGCATGGCAGAGACTCCAGGGCACCCATGTCCCTCCCTCGGCATGGGTGACCCGCCCTGCATGGGTCAGGAGCACTGAGGATGAAGTGCTGGAGCTCAGGGGTTGCCCAAGGGTTCATGGCCTGGGATTTCACCTGGGGGAGGGAAGTTGAGGTTATATCATAGAGACAGGTTAAATTTCAAAGGTGCAACAACTCCAACATGAGGATTTACAAAGTGTCACAGTTCATCAGAGCAATCAAAGACATGCTTAGTTTTCATCACAAACATGCACCTGGTTAAACCCAACAGTAATGAATAAATGAGATTGAGTGGTCACTTAAATCTATGTTTCAAATGTTTATTAATGTTGTATCTATGTTTTCTTTTCCTTTTTCTTTTACTTAAGACCATTGTGTGACCATAACCACAAGTTTTTGACAAGGAAGACTTCTGTCAGTCTTACTCACATGGCCAAGCTCCTTTGAGCAGGTTCAACTCACCCCACATAACATGTCCAGGCTGGGCACTTTGTCTGACTTGGTAGCTCAAGTTTCTTCTGTAATCAGGATCAGAAATGGCCACCTCTGAAGGAGGATTCATCCTTTCTGTCTGGGGAAAGCATTTTAGGGCAGATGAATCAGTTTGTGGAGAACCTTGCCTTTTTCCCAGGGCAGCTGAGGAAGTCTAGACTGTAAGCTTGGATTAGTCACTTAACTTCTCAGCAGCAAAAAACATTGCACTCTCGACACTTTTCAGGCCATGAGGGTAGGTGAGATGAATCCAGGTCTCACTCTCAGAGCCACACAAGCCTTGCAGTGAGTTACAAGTCAGTTATTCCCCAAGAGCAAGGATGGGAAATGCCCACCCTTGTAGCCAAGCTCTGCTCACAGCCATCTACACATCGCTACAGACACAGCTGTGGAATTAGAAGAAATAAACTGTCAGGTCCTTGCTTCCCCCTCAGGCAGAAACTTGCAGGGACAGATTTCCAGCTGAAGGTCCTGTACCCCAGCTCTCAGGCAGATTTATTAATCAGAAGGTTGGGTGGAAACACTCACAATGTCCTGGCAATAAGGAGAAGTGGAGGAGATGGAGGGGAGGGAGGGAAATTCAATTGTGGGGATGATGGAGTGACTCCTTCAAATGAAAAATTACTAATGATTAAAACAATGCTTGAGACTGTCTGTTTACATTTTAAAGGTGGAATTATCCCAACCAGAGGGGTCCAGTGCTCAGCACCTCTCCCTACTGATTACCATCTAGCTTCCTATTTTCATATAACCTTGAAATACAATAAAGTCAATGTATGCACAGGAATTCTCTTTTTCTGATGGCTCAAGTGATGCAAATGGCTTTTTTTTTTCTCTTTACCATCCTTTACCTATAATCCTGGTCCCACCCTACACTATTTTCCCTTTTAGAGGAAGACAGGAGGCTATGTGTCCACTCTGCATCTGCTCATCAGAGGTAAATCACAGAATTATAGAATAATTTGGGCTGGGACATTTAAGGGTCACCCAGTCCAACCCCCCTGTAGTGAGCAGCAACTTCTCCCACCAGACCAGGCTGCTCAGAGCCTCACTCAACCTGACCTTGAATGTTCCCAGGGACAGGGCATACACAGCTGTCTGGGAAATCTGTTCCAGTGTTCCACCAAGCTCCCTGTAAAAAATTACTTCCTTGTATCTAGTCAATCTATTGGGATATCTTCTACCCCACCTTCTGATTATCCTTATATCCAGACAATCCCTATTCCTAGTCTCCATCTAGTTTATCTCTAGTCTAAATCTAATGAGAACAGGGAAACATAAAAGAGATTCCTCTTTCTTTGATGTTATGTCTGACTTGGTAGTCGGGAATGTGCAAAACTCTCGACTCCTTCTCTGAATGAAGATGTTTTACAGCCCTGAATTCCCAGAGCAGCAACTGATGGCTCAATTCTGCCCCCTCCTCTTCCCCCTCGTGGCACCCAGGCTGTTCTTTCTCCAGCAGCACTGCAGCATTTCCCGTGCTGGAGATCACACTGGCCACTCACTTTGCAATGCAGATAAACCCTCTTTGCATTATTTCCAGGGGAGAGAAAGAGAATAGAAGATCCCCTTTTGGAAAAAAATTCATGCTGCTTTCCACTGTCACAAAAACATTGCACACCCTATCCTTCCATTCCAGATCTTACATCCAACAAGCTTTTGCTGACTGCATAACCTTCACTAACCTGAAATTCCTGAGTAGTCCCAGGAGCTCAATGCATCTTGGAATAAAATTTTTGTAATGTCATTTAAGGGTATTCCTAATCCAGAATTATTGAGGAGGCCTGGGTCATGGGAATTGAGTTTGACACTTGACAAATACTTGGCTTTGTGTAAATGGACAGGCCACTGAAATAACTGCCTTTGGATGTCACATGAAGAGAAATTAATTCTTTATTAACTTCCGCAATGATAATCTAATAAACTCATTTGGTCTACTAGTTTCAGCACTTAAAGAGCTCAGTCAATTGGATGCAAATAGATTTTTTTCTTCCCCTCTGGAGCAGTGCCTCTGTGGTGTGCAAAGGGACATCAGTGTGAAAGGTCAGGTCTGGCATCTCAGGACATGGTGTACATGTCCAGCTCCTGCTGCTGCTTAGCATGAGAGAGACAGGCACAGCAGAAGGACAAATAGCAGGGGCTACAAAAATACTCTATTAGGAAAGTAAGTGGGGTTTTATTAAAAATTTATATTTTAAACAAATTTGCTATAACTTGAATTCAGATCCCTTTTCATCTTAATCAGGTATTTTAAAATAATAGACAAGGAACCAGTAAATGAACTGTTTCCTTTTAGAATTATAGCACAAAAAATTAGTCCAAGCCATGTTAGGACACTTTGCTGAGCACTGTACAAACACAACAAAAGCTGGAGCTCCCATCCTAAAATTTTATTGCTAAATGCTAAAAATAAAAATGGAACTATGTGGACCAAGCAAGCCTCTAATTCTAGGAGCCAAGTGTGTCCAACAAGAAAATGAGGCTGTCATATGTGACCTAAGTATCTGATCAACCCAGCCATTACCACTGAGAGGTTGAATTTCAAATGTCAAGCCACAAGTTGCTGCAGATGGACCAGGAGCCATGTGCAAAATAAACAAACAAAAAGGCTCTACAACCCAGAGTGAAACATGACCTCACTGTGCTCATTGCAGACCTCCCTGCCAAGAGAAGAGTGACACAGCTGATCAGTCCAATTTCAGGGTCATATTTCTATAGACCAGACTGTCCAAGGCTACTGCCCTGCCCATCAATAAGTTCATGCCACTGTGATCTTTTTTCATGTTAGTGCAGACTGGAACCACCAATAAACCTGGCTTTGATGAGAATATTTATACCACACCACTGCTGCTTGTCCTGCACCCACACAGCACATCCCACCAGCCATGCAGCTCATGGGAGCCAGATTAATAAGCCAAGGCAGGGCATGTTCCCTGCCAGCAGGCATTTCTTACCCTGCCTGTTGGTGCAGCACATGAAAAGTGTTTCATTTGCAAAAGCCAAATATTTATTAGCATTTGCTAACTGAGTTGCTCCATAATGACATGAAAAATGGTGATGTCTAAGTCCGTCAGTTCCATGTAAATACATAATTTGCACAGGAATGTATAAATATCTGTATGCATGTTTACTTCTGATTAGTGGCAATTATCCTATGAAAGAGATGCTGGAAATAGAGCATGGGTTTTCTAGATTGCTTTAAGTATCTGTGTCCTTTCTGCTGCTCTCTTTTCAGAGGCAATGTGTGGCAGAGGACTTCAGCCCACTGTGGCCTCTTCTCTGGCTTCTCTGTGGAGCTTTCAGGGAGGTCAGGGTGTGGTCCATCACCAAAGGGGTACTGATCTCTCTGAGTGCTTACACAAGTGAAGAAAAAACAGATTCAGGAAGATCCAGAGTGCCCAGATGAGCTTCCAGCTCTGAATCAGCCTCAGTAATATTAACATCAGCTCTGCTTCCTGAATATTTCTGGAATCTAAGTAACCAGCTGCCTTTATTTTGGATATCATTCTCACAGGTAGTCAGAGGCCCTGGAGGACTTGAGCCTTGCTCTCTACATAGCTTCATAAATGGGATTTTGGTTTCTTCATTGATGAAAAATCTTTTCAAATCTGCCATGGTGAGTGGCGTGCTGGAGTTGCTCCCCAGCCAGCTTCCCTCACTCCCGAGTGCAGCTCTGCACCTCAGGCCCTGGGCTGGTCCCTCACCACCTATTCCTCAGAGTTTGGCACTGAATCTAACTAACAGGTGTGAGCTGCACAGACTCCCAGAGTCACAGAAAATAACCTGGAAGGCACCACCAAAGGCCCTGCAGTCCTTTCCTCTGTGCCACACTGTCAGTTCTGCCTCTGCTGCTCTCAGCAGACATTTGTCCAGTCTAAAATCAATGCTGTATCTGTTGATGCTCCAAAGGAATGCCCTGCAGTCCACAGGTGTGGGCTCTAGCCAAAAAGCAGTTTTGCTTCTGTCAGGGTGGCAAACAAGTGTCTGTGACACCTTCCACCCTGTGCTGAGGTCTGGCTTGCTGTCACCTCAGCTGAGTGAAGAGCAGCTGTTATTTACAGGCCACTCTCCTCTTCCTCCTGATGTTGGATCCAGAAGCAATAAAGAAGCAAGGACCATCCCCTGTTTATGATATATTTTCATGTGTCTCTCCAGCAGCAGCTGATGGGGAGGAACACCTCAGACACAAAGTGAGAATCTGCTCATCTCCCTCACAGACCTGCTGCTGCTGCTCCCCAGCACTGAGATATTCTTAACATCATAACAGTGGGCATGTTGGATGCTGAGCTCTGCAAAGGCCATAAATATGCTGGCAGGTTTAGGGGGTTGTTTTTTTATTTCAGGTTGCAGAAGGTTTTTCCTCTTACAGAAGTAACAGAATGATGATGTTCTCCTCAGCTGTAGAGTTTGCAGCTCGTTTCTCCTGGATGGACACTTGGTTCCAGGGACCATCTGCTACTTCTTCCAAAGCTGATGCCAGAAATATCTCTCCAGCTGAGAAGTGGGTGGGTGTCTGAGCTCAGCCTGCAGGTAAAGAGCCAGGACATGGGCCAGGTACAACTGCTGGCTGCAGTGACACCTTTGGCAGGTGTGCAGGAGCCCAGTCCTGTGCTGTCCCAGAGAGCTGAGCACACTCAGTCCTTCTGGGGAATGACTCTCCAAGCCAAGCTGGCACTGTGCTGCTGTGCAGACCTTCTGGTTTGCCCACCACCTAAAAAGGATTTTCAAAGAAGAAATTCCAGGCTGGGCAATACTTTCAGAGCTCAGTTAGTTTTGTAATCCTCTAAGAATCAGTTTAGGTGTTTGCAAACCATTTTACCAAGTGAATCAGGACATGGGCACAGCAACAGCTCAGCTTAACCACTGCAATGTGCCAGGGCCAGTGCAGATTTGCAGCATTGCCATGAAAGCAATGCTCACTTCCATGAAAGCAGCCTGAGCTCTTTCCAGTCCAAGAGGCACCAGCCCACCACCTCCCCTGTGGCTGGACAGTCTGACAAACCTGCTCCATTACCGGAACACTCCTGTTGTCACAAAGACAAATGAGAATCAGAACAGCATTAAAATCAAGAGCAAAATTCTCTTGCATTAGTAAAATAAAATGCTTCCTCTGGGCTCAGAGAACACTCATTCATTACCGGGTCTTGTTTGCAAGGAAATTTTGAGCAAATGTTGGTAATAACAGGACACAATGGAAAATGATGGTCCTGCATGGTTTTCATATTGCATTAGTTCAGATCTACTTGCTACACCTGCTTCATTTCACCTTTCCACACTGATATCTCCTGGATATTTCAGAACTACCTCCCTACATCTATTTTTGGGTATAATTTGAGTGTAATTTGATACGTAATTAGGGTAGAATAGAAGACCAAGTATTTAACTACCCATACATCTCTCCCTAATTTAAATAATTCCTGATAGATCTAACTAGTTTGCTTCATCCTGCACTGATGTGTATTGAACTGGGGATAATGAAATAAGAAATGTGAGGGGGAAAAAATGTTATTTCAGAGTCGGAAGATCACCCATTAATGACATGAAAAGCCTGGTGGGAATATCTGTACACTTAATGCCCCTTCTGCTTCCCGTTCTACACAGTCACTGTCCGTGGTGAGAGGGCCCTCAGAACAGTCCTTAGAACAACTTGTGTTTCTTTGAGCTGTCTCAAAGTGATCAACAGCTTTTGGACAGGAATTAAACATACAGAGGGTAAGAAATGAGATTAATTTAATTCTCAGCTAGCTTTAGCCATGCCTTAGCCCTTGCATTTCAGAGGGGAAGAAAATCTTTTGCAGTTGTATCTCCCTCTTTCTCTCTCTTATGTCCAAAGAGAAATCATATTGCTGGCTTAAAAAAGAAGCTTAAATTTGAAATGGTTGAAGATAGGTGAGTTCAGTTGTTTGGTATGTGACTGCACATCCCTGACAACTCAGCGTGCCATGTCACACTCAGGGAATTGTTTAGCTGTCAAACAGGGGTGGCTGGATTTTGTTCAGCTGAAAAAGCACTGCTGGATTTTGTCCTGACATGTGGGAAATATTTTAGTACATTCCACTTTTTAATACTACAAATTGTCCCACTCATGCTCCAACAGGGACAAGAGCTGATGGATGCACAGGCAGGAAAAAGTCAGATCTGGTTGCTCATCTGAGATTTTGAAATATCATCCTGTCTTCATCAAGGGAGGGGGGGAAGTGGGAAGTCCTGAAGTTTTTGATGGGAAGAAAATTATTATGTTGGTTAACTTCTTTTGCACAATGTAAAATACAGCCACTTAAATAGCATAATTTTAGCATGTAAAATACTGAAAATACAGTACAATTTAGCCTAGCACCAGCTAGTTATTGCAAAAAAGGCATGGCTATGGAAGTTTTTAACCATTCCATTGAAAATTCAATGAAAATTCAATGAAATCCACTCTTTGTGGTGAAATGCTTTAATTTAGGTAGATAATTATTCTCAGCAGAATTTTTTTTTTCAGGAATTGTCAATCCACACAGGAGTATGGCAAAAAACAGCCTGTGCACAGGATCCTGGTCTGCCTGGGCTCCTGCCTGCCATGAGCTGGTGCAGAACCAACACCTTTCCCCATGACAAACCCTGGGACAAAGAACCTCAGCTGAATATTGTTGGGGGATATTTCATGGGGTTTTTTTCATCATAATATTTTCTGTTTCTTCCAAGCAGTTTCTAGGGATGCCAACATCACCTCTCACTGCATCCCATACCCCAGCTCTGAACTTTCCACTTCCCCCCACCCCAGGATGTCAGATCACCTCTCTGTCCAGCTTGGGAGCATTGCTCCATGGATTTTCACACTTCTAGGGCAGCTAAGGGTGGCTGGTGAAATCTCAGACTAATTTGCAGCCTTTCCTGGGGGGCAGACCCCAGCCCTGCTCCCATCCCATCGCTGCATTCCTGTCCTGGATTGCCAGGACCCCTGCCAGGGGGCTCAGAGACCCTGGCACAGAGCCTAAGATGTCTGTGACTTTGATTATCACCCATGGAAAAAATTACCAACTCTATATGAGGATCTGCAAGCCACAAAATCTAAGAAGAATAATAATTGGTTTGTCATGGGGTGAAAAATAGATTTTTGGGGTTTTTAGAATGGAGGTTCAGGGGGCAAGATGGAGGAATCTGGGCATGTCCTGTCTGTCTCCTTCTTCTTCTTGGCCTCCATCTTCTGCTGTGATGGTGGCACTTTTGGATTGGTTTAGAGTAGAAGATCACTGTCTAACACAGGTGATGGGGATTGGGAAGTTATGGTAAATATTGTACATGTAGCTTTTGGTATAAAAAGATAGCACTGCTCTGGGGGAGCAGAGTGCCTCAACCCGACCTGCCAGACAGACTGCAGCGGGTCAGAGAAAGAATTTTACAGATAAGAAACAATAAACAACCTTGAGAGTGAGAACAGAAAAATCCTGACTCCTTCTTCTATGGCCAGGCTGGGAAAAAAGAAGCTTGTAGGTATCTCAGAGTCACTGTGAGCAGCAGCGGTTCTGAGACATTCCCAACACAACGCGGCCATCCGGGAGCCCCCAGCTCGCTGGCTCACACTCTCCCTCCCCCTTCCTTGTCAGGGCTTCTTTCTGTGCACAACAGATGGGCACAAGCTGTTTGGGAAGCACCTCCTGCCCTCCCCCAGCCCCATGGAAAGATGCATCACCGGAGCAGGGAGCAGTCCCCTCCCGGCGGCGGCACAGCTCCCCTTTCAGAGGGGCAGGTAAAAGTTTAACCAGGCTGTCTTTCAGTGCTGGAGGCAGAGCCGCCTTTCATAGCCATGATAAATTGCTCCTGTCAAAACTACATGAATGCTCATATTGAAAAGCTCTTCTTTCTTTCTTTTTAACTTTCCCCCCTCTCCAGTCTCACGGTGTCTCTCGGTTGTTAGCCAACATTTAATGCCCGCTTAGTCAAAGGGCACTTCCACTCCTCGTCTCTCTGTCCTGTCCCCTGGGGCTGCTGGGGCTGAGTTGTCACAGAAATACTGGTGGTGAATAAAATAAAAAAAAAAAGAAAAGACAGCGTGAGGAAGAAACCTTTCAGTGTTTTTAGGGCTTTTGATTTCAGTCAGGTCGTTCTACCAGTAGGTCCTCGCCAAAACAGTTGTAGGGTGGAGGTGGACAGACAGATGGCCTTCAAGGAGGTTTCCAGCTGTTGATATTTTCTAAGGTAATAGATTAGCTATAGTTTGTAATATTTTCCAAAGGTGAAAATTAACACATAGCATAAAAAAATCCAAGCAAACCCCCCTCCAGCAGTCAAACAGCACGGCCAAAATGTGCTGTAGGTGTTCCAGGGAGACAGAACCTGCCCAGCTTTCAGCACAGTCTGAGGACCCTTCCCCACCTGTCCCTCAGTGGGTGCCCCAGAGCAGGAGGCCCAGCTGGTAAAATCAGGGCCAGGTGCTTTGGCCATGGACTTGCCCCTGCTTCATCCAATATTGCCTGGTTTTGTCAGTCTCCCAGCCCTGCTGCAGGACTTCTCTGCTGGGGCTGGCCCCCTGACTGCAGTGGTCATGGAGCCCCTAAAGCAGGTACACTGGTCACAGAGGAGTGGCTGGGAGCATGGGCTGGATATCACCAAGAAAATCCTGTGAACAAATTGTCTGTTCTTGGGTCTGAGATGAATGGGACAGATGGGTTCAGGGTGCCTGGTGAGGACCAAGCCAGCTCAGCCCAGCCTGGCCAGGCACTCAAGTCCCTCAGAGCTGCACCTCCAGGAGAGGCATTGAAGTCCAATATGCAGAAAATCGATCTGAGCATCCACCCAGAGCACCACGAGCTTGTGTTGGTGCCATGTTTGCACATGTTATGGTCACAAGCTCCTCATGCCTTCCCTGTAAGTTTGCTGGCAGGAGCAGGCCTGGCAGGACCTGTTTTCCCCAGGTGTGCTGCTCCTGTGGCCATCCCTGGCCAAAGCCCACAGTCTGAGGGGATGGGACACCCAGCTCCCTGGGTACTGTGCTTCACCCAACCTGGCTGCAGGAAATACCCAAAACTTGGAGTGCTGCTCCCATTTCAGAACATCTCTCCCTCCTCCACAGCACTGTGGTAAAAGCTCCCCACAAATCAGCTGCAGGCATTCAGTGCACATCTCTCAAGAGGAGATTTCAGACCTGTTCCCACACTCCACTCTAATTCCTCTCTCTCCTGTTTTTCTGTCCATGCTGACACGTAGCCATCACCCAGAGCTCCCAATATATCCTGCAGACTGTAAATATCAGTGCTGCTGCCTCTACAGCAGCCAGTGCCAGCAGGATCTGGCACACACACACACACAGAGCTTCCCTGGGAGCAGCTTCCCAGTGACAAATATTTCTGCTACGGTGCTGGTAGCTGGTTGCAGTGTCACTGCCCTTATCACTGTCAGCCTCCTGCAGAGTTCAGCACTGCCCACATCTATATTTGTGTTTTGGGATATTAATACCATCAGGGCACTCTGGTTCCCCCACTCATTAACCCTTGTTACACCTATACAGGCAAGGAAGACTGCACACAGCTCTCGCTCTGTTTCCACTTACCTGTACTCCCAGATATTTTAATAAAACTGCATGGCTGAAGAAGATTGAGATTTTCCCATATGTGCAAATCATTTTAAGGGCTGTGTTTCTTCTGACTGTAAAGGAGTCACTGGAAAAGATTTACCCTCCACTGAGCAAAAGAAAAGGGATGTTTAAAGAACAAACTGAGTACTCTCCAGAGGCTCCTGCTTAAGTACCATATCAGCACAGGCTGAAAGTCAGGCCTGATCCTTCCTCCTGTCAGCTGCCCTCTCTTTCCCTGGCTCTGGAAGTGGTCTGCTGACATCTCATAAATCATTTTCTCTCTCACTGCCTCAGTTTCTCCTGTCCATGTGCTGGGAAGCTTGCTGATGGTTCTCCTTTGCACCATCAGGAGTGCTGGAGGGACTGAGCACTCGTGCTACCAGCCTTGCTGATGCTGTGTGTGCTGGTCCCTGCTTGTGCAGAGCCTCTCAGAGCTGTCTGGGGGGACCTTGCACTGCTTCAGCTTGAAGGGTCCAGCCCAGCAGCTTTGCTGCTGTTGGCTCCTCTCCCCTCCATGTAGCACTTCAAATCAGCCACGTTGCACTACAGTTATTAACTGGTTTTGACTGACTTCTTAAGTTAATTATAATTTCACAGTGTAATATCAAGCATGATTAAAACAATTAGGTTTTCCACCTCCTTGCAATGCCTCCCTCCCTCAGCTTTCCTTTCTTCTTTTCCCTCCTTCCCCTGCCTCCCTTCACCCTGGAAGTTTATAGATATGCTTCTGTACCACTGCAACAAATGGTGTGGTAGGATCTGAAATTATTACCCTCTTTAGTGCATTAAACTGTTCATAAAGCAATTTGCAATGCCAGTTACCAAACTGTGGTGAGCCTCCCAGCCTGACACCTCCCAAATGCAGGAGGATTCTTGGCAGCTGCGCTCTGCTGCAATGCTCTCTTACTCACCAGAGTCAATGCCTGAAACTTAGGAGAAATCAATGCAATTATAGATATGAAGGTCCAATTACTGAGTAATGTGATCAGTCTTTATCTCTGAGTCCCTTCAAGAAAATCAGGGAGGCCTTTTCTTTTTTCCCTTGTGAAAGGAATTGCAATATAAAGCAAAATGATCTTTAAAGAGAGGGCCAAAAGCGAGGGACGGCCGTCACTCAGCACATCAATTCCAGTGTTGGCCAGAACTGATTTCCCCCTCATAGTGGTGAGGCTATTCCTGATTTACACCTCGGTGCATCCATTGTGCCTGATGAAATCAGTCCCTCTTGATGCCACTATCAGGTTCCCAGCCCAGCACTGTGCATGTGGCCACTCCAGATTCCTTGGGTAATTTTGCTCGTTGGGAATTTTTTCATCCGCTGCCAATTGTGGCTGCTTCCCCTCGCTCCTCCCTGTGGATCTGAGGGAGGGAGCAGGATGTGGAGCTGCCCCCACCAGCAGCTAGAGCTCATCCCTGCAGCTGGGCTCATGCCCCAACATGGAGAAGTGACTGGGCTCCTAAAGGGATTGAAACAGACTTCCAAAGAAAATAATTTGCAATCCCTTCCGGGCAAGACTTGATCCTTGTACCTGCCCAGATGGGCTGATAAACACCTGGAGGGGCCAGGCCCAAGGAATCCTCGTTTTCTTGGCACACATAGGCTGGTTTCAACATCTCCAACAGCCAGAGAGGATGGGCTGCAGTCACCATGTCTGGGCTGGTGGAAGCTGTCCCCATCCATGGCAAGGAATTGGAACCAGATCAGCTTTAAGGTTCCTCCCAGCCCAAACCTTTCTGTGATTCTGCAATAAGGACAGGTTCTGCTCAGTCACACACACCCCAGTAAGGTGATTTTAACACAAAAACTGTCACTCCAAAGCACTGAGTTCTGTGCCCAGGAGATCAGTGGGAGAGACTTGTGTTTCTCTGTGCTTTACCTCTTTACCTTTTATCCAACAGAGCAGGATCCAGATCAAAGCCAGGACATGACTGTAATTATACAAGGAGAAATAAGTAACCATCTGCACTAATAAGGAACACAATCCTTTATCTATGTTAATTAGAAATAAATTAGAGAGAAGAAAAGATATACACGTTAGCTTGTAGTTAATTACTGCGAGTATATTGAGGAATGCACACATACACAAAGTAAAAACTCTATTCCAAATTAACAGAATATTGAGGTTTATTTCTAGAACTTCAGAACAGGAATGTGTTTGAGACCACATCCCAGTGCAAGGAAGGCCATTTATCACAAGCCTCAGAACACCTTGTTCAAGGATCTCAAAGTGCTCAGCAAACACTGACAAATAGACCTTGATGTATTCCCAAGGGGAGCCATTATCATCATGATACAGCAGTGCCAGGCAGCAGCTCAGGAGTCTCATTCTCCATTCCTGCCTGCACAGCTCCAGTTCGATTTCCATTTCTTTTCTGGAGAGCACCCATCCACTTCCCCAAACCTCTAGTTCATGGCCAAAATCTGTAGGAGCCAGGCTGTCACCAAGCTAAGATTTGGGGTCAGTGGGGCTATCACAGAATCATTAAGGTTGGAAAAGAACTCTTAGATCATTGAGTTCATCTGGGCTGGCTTGGAGCTGTTCAGCAGAGCTGACCCTCAGCACTTTGCCATCTTTGCCCTCTGATATTTCCCCCCAGGAACACACAGACACATCCAGGAGAGCACCAAATGAGGAGAAAACGATGGGAAATGATATCCATGTGGTCCTTGGATGTCTGCTGCCCTCTCACTGTGCTGTCATTTGAAGAGAGAGGGAGGTCCCTGAGTGAGCAGGGATCCGTGGAGCTACGTCCCCACACTGCACTCAGGTGTTTGTGCCCCTCCAGCTGCCCTGCTTTAATAGGGAACCCTAAATGGGCTCTGGCATCTTCTAAACACAGTTATAGTAGAAACAGGAGATCCCCCAGCCAGCGAATAATGGGCTCTGACTCAGGAGGCTGAACAAATGCTTTATTAAGCTATTCTATATTACACTAATGCTACACTAAGTTACATACTAAAACGATACTACACTAAAGAGATACTAAAGAAAACCTGTGACTGTCTGGAGACAGCCAGGACACAGCTTTGACCCACCTGGCCAAGGAAACAAACCAACCCCCACCTGTGTCCAATAACCAAATCTCTCTTGGTAAACAAACTCCATAACACATTTCACATGTGCCAAACAACAGGAGCAGTGAATGGAGATAAGAATTCTTTTCTCTTCTGCTCTGAGCTTCTCACTGCTTTCCCCAGGAAAAATCCTGGGAGAGAGAATTATGTCTCTCTCTGTTCAAAGAATGTGAGTACCACACAAAGTCCCTGCTGCATCTCAGCTATCACTGACTGGGATCTCTGTACAATCCCAAACAGGACAGCACTGCTGGGAAGGTGCCTTGAGCTGTTTGATTTTCCAGCATCAGTCTCATTACATGGTTATGACAACGGGAAGATGCCATCAGCTCACATCCCTTGCAGCAGACCAAGAACTTAATGTTACAACTCACTTTATAACTTTTTTGACAAATCACATAAAGCAGAAGCATACTGACAGTGGTTCCATCCAACCACTATAAGCACAGGTACCTTTGGTTAAACAATGCTTGCTTATTTCGAATACAATACCTGCTTGTAAGCCTTAAAACACAATGCACAGAGCTCCATTGTTAAGCTTCAAACATAGTTTAGGGAGTTATTGCAGACAAGCATTAATACACAGGCCATTGTTCTACTCGTCCTTGCTTTTCTACTTTTTACATAATTTTTCTGCTGACCAATCTCATGGCTACTGCTTAGCTCCAATCACAATTCTGCTGTCTCTGAGGCCTGCCTTTTGCAGCTTTGCCAAAACCCCCTGATTTCATGGATTCCCACATCACCTGGACAGAGGAGAGCAGCAGGCTGGGATGTGTTTGTGTGGGCAGGATGTCTCCATGCTGGTGTTTCCAGGTGCTGCTGCTTCGAGGTGGGGATGGAGGCAGCTGAACACGTGCTGCCTGTCAGCACTCACTGCTGCTGGCCCAACACAGCTCCTCACAGCCCAAAACCTGTGCAGAAATCCCCAAAATGCTCTCCACACAACAGGACATGGACTTTAGAGGCCAGAGAAAATAGTCACAATATATCTGAAAGTGTGTTTATTTTGTTTCCATATTCTGGACCTGACTTCACATTCCCAAGGGTTTCCAACCACTCTTTCCTTCTCCTGCCTTTGGTTTTCCACTCAAATTTCACATGTATTTTCTTTTCTCATTCTGCCACAAGAACTACAATACTTAATTTTCTTATCTGGAGGTACAAAAATTGTGTTACTGTACAGACTGGTTTTGCAACACAGAATGAGTGTTGCCTGCTAGGGGTGTAAACACAGAGTTAATCCTGCCTTTCATGCCCTGCACTTTCCCTGTACTTGTTTATTCCACATTTTGTGTCTGCCCCAGGATGGATCAAACTGTTTAACCTTTGACAGCAAAGTCAGAAGAATGACTCACTTGGAAGCTAAAATGTAAATAAATATATGCATTGCTAAATAAATCAACGGCTAATGCCCTAATGCAAGGCTGATGGGTATCCTGGTTGAAATCATACTTAAATAAATGGGGAAAATTATCAGACAGGGGGTTTAAAAGTTATAATTTCAGGGCATAACTCAGCACAGCACCAGCCACAATTAGCAAATTGTTTTAATCTCTGATTTTTCTGTGCTATATAGAATGAAATCTTTTCTTCTACAGCTGTTAAGTGAACCCTGGTATTATCACAAAAGGAGATTGAAACCGATAAATGAAAAAAATCTCTCCTTGCTTACATTGACTGAAAAGTGCTCCAAAGCTCTTAAACCTTCCACAGCACAGAAAAGTGGGGAACTGCTAAGTGATCTCCCCTTTTGCCTGTGCTCCTGCCATAACTCTGTGTGCCCACAGAAAAAAGTTCATCTCCCATACAGGTACCTTCCCCTCGGGCACTAAATTACTGAGCACTACCCCAGTTACAGTCTCTAAATCCATCAGCAGTTAAGAGAAAATAATCCCTGCAATTTGTGCAGCAAGAAGGGCTCTGTACGACGGAGGGATTTGCAATGGCTGTGCCAGAGGACAAGCCTCAGCTCAGGACTGCCACCTCCCTGCTCCTCACAACACAGAGAGCTGCTCCCAGGCCATCCCTTCATTTCATTTATTTCTTTTCCTTTTCCTCCAGTCTTGTCCTTGCTGAGCAGCCCTGGCATGGCCAGTCTGTCTGCAAGGGCTCGCTGGCACACGTTGTGTTTTTTGGCTCCCTGAAGGAACAGGCAGTGTTTGCCTCCCACGCTGGATCGAGCCCTCTGCACCCGGTGTTTCCACATTCCTGATTGCCCTGCTGTGTGTGAATTGCATACCAGCTAAGGAGTCCTTTAGATCACCTTCCCAGCTCCTTTTCTTCCCCCCACATGCTCACTGAAAAGCAAATGAAATACTTTTTCTACCACCAATTTCCTCTCTTCATGTACCTGCCTGCACTTATTATTTCTGAAGAATCTTATCAAAGGAGCAACAGGTTGCTGAAGGAGTGGTTTGTCCCCCAGATGATGCAGTGGGCTGATAATTTATTGAGGGTTGTGTGTTAGAGGAAGATTGCTCTGAAGTGCTTTGAGCTGAGCACACTGGAGGGGATGGAGCAGAGAGCATCCTCCCCTGCCTGCCCAGCCCAGGCTGACCCCAAACCAGGCATGCCTCAGAGGAGCAGAGTCTGCTGGAACCCAGCAGCAAGATTTTGGCCTTCTCAGAACACATATTAATCTGTCCTGCTTGTCAGCCTGGGATTCTCCAAAGAGGAGCTGTGGTTAATGTGTTCTCCTGGCAGTGCAGCTTCTGTTTAAAGCAGCCCCTGCATTTCAGACATTGTCCTCACTCATCTGCACTGTCCCTTCAGACTCCCAGAGATGAGGACAGAAACGATGAACTAGGGTCCTAAAATTCAACCTAGATCCATCCTGGAGTCATGCCAGTGGTCCAAAGGCCTGAAGTGAAAAAAGGAGCATCTGTAACACCCTAAAAATTGCAAGAGGAAGGCAAGGGTTCAGGCATATACTTGAATTTCATTGGAATGGTGCCATCCTGCATTGAAATGCATTCTTAAGAGGGGGCTTAAATAACTTATATTTACAAATAAACCCTTCCCCTCACTGCCCTTGTACATGTAGGACGTGATCAAGGCAGCTTCCAGAATTGCAAAAGGTCTTTTGGGACTAAATCCCAAACCACACCAATGTTCTTCCTGGTGAGGACATTGGGGTTTGGCAGAAGAGTTTTACTGGGTTTGCACATCCCAAATCTTGCTTTTCAAACACACATGAGCTGATACTGACACCTGATTGCACCAAGAGAGAACTTCATTTTGGGGACCTTCTGTTTCACCTGCTGCTACCAACCCACGAAGAGAAGATGATCCTACAGCAGGGCAATTCCAGTGGTATAAAAATGGATTTCTTTTTGCCAGCAATTTGCTAGAAAGCCTAACATCCCCTACTGAAGTTACCTAAATAGAATAGATTGTGTTGCCTGCACAATGCTACTGCCTCCCATCCAAAGCCAGTCCCCCACACCCTCCCTGAAGCTGAAAAAGTTTCCCCACCCTCCTCTCAGCCTCCAAACTTTGATCACAATCCCAACAGATGCAAAATATTTGCAGTAAGGGGTGCCAGGGCCGTCAGCTCTCCACAGCAGCTCCCAGTCAAAATGTTTTCATGCACACTTCAGAGCATCATTTATCTTGAGGGATGTCAGCTCTAAAAATGTTAGCGCGTGTCACTGTCAAAGCAAATGCCAGAAATTAGCTTTCTTTCATCTCAGAGAAGAATAATTAACTTTGCAACTGTTTCCAAAAGTGCTAATTAATGGGTTTCAACAACTTGACTTGTCAGGATACATCTTGATTGGAACAACAGCTTGCTCTTCCCCTTGAGGATTATGGCTCCTCTTTTGGATTCCTTTCCTCATCCACCAGTTTAGTGAGTTGTGGAAAATGGATGTCATTTATAACACAAAAATAAACATGTGAAAAAAGGAAAGCCCTGGGGACTAGTTAACATTTATTAATTATTGGTGTGCTTTATTAGCAATAATGTAAAACACAACCTCCCACTTAAACTGCATAATCTTTAAACAAGATGGGATTTTGTTTGCTGTTTATGTTTTTGAAAAAACAAAACAAGTCTTCACCTTCATGTCTCTGCATGGGTATGGCTTGGGCTGGGCTGAACAGTGCATCCTCCTCTCTTGCCTTGAAAGTTTCCTTCTGCACCCAAGCCCAGCACTGCCTGGAGATCCACTCCCTCTCCACTGCTTTGACTACTTCAGTTCTTCCAGCAGTTCACAGAATGTATTTTCTCCTCCCAGCTTCCTTGGAGGCAGTAACTTGCCTGACTCTCAATACTGAGCTCTTTCCCTCTCCCTTCATGTCACTGTTTGGATGCATTCCCTCCTTCCACCAGGATGAGATCTGCACTTCAGAGGCCCATGTTGAGATGAAAAGTAGAATGCCTGTGTTTGACACTGGGATTCTGCTATCCCCATCCCACAGCAAGTCTAGGCAAGTCATGTCACACAGCCAAAGTCCCTCAGAGCCCTTGAAAACCCAAAAGCTTGGATGCATCTAACAATGAAACTCTGGCCTGAAGAACCAGTGAAGGTCATGGTCAGATTGATATAAAGAGCCTGGTGAAGTCTCAGAGCCTCCTATGTGCTCCTGGAAATAGAAAGGAAATCAGGAAATCAAGTGGAAAATCCAGGAGGTTGTTATTAAAAACCCACAGCTCAATTATCATTACTATAAACCTTACACCAGAGGTCATTTTCATTCATGGTAATTAGGGAGGGAGGTTATGCTTTCAGAATAAGGCCATATCAACAAAAAAAAGAGGTTTTGTGCAGGAAACCTGTCCCTACTGCTGCCACCTGAAGTGGCCATGCCAGGCTGGAGTTGTGCTCACCTGGGGTGGGGAGAGCTCCTGCAGACACCCCCACAGCCCCTGCTCCCAGGTCTCCCAGGAGGGCAGGAGGTTTCCTGCCCCTTCCAGCTGAACAAAGCCTAGGGATGATAAATAAAGGAGTTAAGGGAGCAGGAGGAGCTGGTTTACCTTGGGGAGCTGCTGGAGGAAGGACAGATGTTCAGGAGAGGCAGAGTGTTTGGGGGAAGCTGCACTCTGGAGGGGTCTGAGGGCTCTGTGTCTCTTCTGGGCTCTCTGGGATGAGCTGTCCTCTCTTGTCTGAGAGAAGGGAAAGGGGAGGACACCTATGGCCATGCTACCTGATTGCTCTCTGAGACTTGTGCCTGGCTTTTGGAGTTAGGGAAGGAATTCTCTGGGCTTGTGTGCCCTCTGAGAGGGCTCAAGCAATGATCCCTGCTTTGTCTTTGTGCAGGACTTGATGGCAGCAGCTCTTCTAAAATTTCACTGTGAGAGTTGGGGGGAATGTGACCTGAATTCAGCAAACCCTTCATGGGCTCGTGGCCTCTCTAGCTTGGCTTTTGCTGAGCTGTGCCTTATGATCAGACTCTGGCAGTACAGGGTTAATAAATTACTGCCTCTGGATTTATGGAATAAGTGGTTGTCTGTGCTTAAAAGCACACCTAGGAGTAGGTGAGGTGGCTACACACCATGTGTTAGTGCTTTAAGTTCCTAATACCTGATTGACTGGTAAGTTTTAAGCAACTTCAAGTTTTTGAGCTGTTTATAATTTCTCTGTTGTTCTGTCTGTAGCCTGAGCAGAGTTTTGCACTGTCCTCCCATGGCAGTAAACCCCAGGAAAATTCTGGCCTGGCATTTTTATTGTAGGGGGCTGAAAAGGGGAGAAGTGAGCTTTGACAGAAGAGGACAAATAGTGTCCTCTGATGGGACTGACAGCAGAAGGAAATCCATAATAATGGTTGAACTCAGTCTCCCTGTCACTGGGCACAGAGCAGCCTGTAAGAGTTAAACATGAAGCAACTTCACTTTCAGGGTGTTAACATTATTTAATAGGTTTTTCTACTTAATTTGTTACTATATTTACACTTACAGTAGAGGCTAAAATCCTCTGTTGCTCCATGTTTATGTGGGGTCTATTTTTATCCATGAAGGAAGGGAAGAATTCTGATATTTACTGGAAGGTGTGGGGTCATCATAGCTCTGGAAGAATAAATATTCTGAAAAAATAAATCTCTCATCTACTTATTGTCACTCTTTGAATTTCACCTGCAGAGCCCAGGCAATTCACTAGATTAAATTTAGAGCAAGAAAAAAATTGTTGACAGCACAAATTTCTATTTGTTTTCTATTTCAAATGACCTTTTATTCTATGGGAGCACATTTTGCTGGTTCCCCATTCACCTGGTGCTAAATATGCAAGAATTTCTACAAAAGTTGGCCAGAACACTGGTGGGAAGAATATCTGTGCAATAAAAATGAGGAAGAAAAGGTCCTTTATGCAGAAGTCAGTCCAGTGTTTAGATGCAACCAGGGCAAATCAGGTGTTAGAGTAAGGACTGGAAATGGCAGAGAGCTGGGCTTGAGTCTGCAGTGAGGTCAGAGGAGTCCTGGAAGGAAAATCTGTGGTGGTTTTCTACTTGTTTGTAAATGTGAGGGGAGTTCTGTCAAGTCCTTTGAGGTCTGAGAAGAGCAGCACAGAACATTTCAGACCTGGGTTGTGTTTGGATCTCTTAGTGGCACATTAAAGCACTGGCTCTGGCAAAGGGTGCTGACAAAAGCCACGTGCTTTTTGTCTTCAAAAACCTGGGGGAAGGGAGAAACCCTCAAGGTTTAAAAGGAGGAGGGTGGACAGGAAGGGAGTGGTGTTGCTTTTTGTCATTGCAGGGTGTGTGTGGCAGGGGAGGTGCTGCCTGTGCAGGCACCCTTGGGGTAAGGCAGGAGCTCCTGCTGCAGCATCCTCTGGACAGGAGGGAGCAGCTGGGGAAGGGAGGGACTGGGACAGCAGCTCAGAGCCAGCAGGGCTCTGAGTGGAGTGCAGGGCTCCTGTGGGCAGTGCCAGAGGGCTCTGAGTGGAGTGCAGGGCTCCTGTGGGCAGTGCCAGAGGAGTCTGAGTGGAGTGCAGGGCTCCTGTGGGCAGTGCCAGTCCCACCCTGTGCATGTACCTGTTGTTATGGCATGAGAAGCCCTCTGCTGCAGGTGGGGCAGGCTGCAAGTCCTTCACTCCTCTTTATTACATTTTCAAGTCCCCCCACAAGTGCTATGGCACATTTAGGGGAAAATACACTCTGGCTGCATGCAGCAGCTGCTCAGGCTGCCCTGGGCTCTCCTCTGCATGTCCCCAGCCCTGCTGTCCCCGTGGTGTCCTGCCCAGCTCCAGGGGCAGGGGACACCAGCCCTGTGTGGCTGCCAAGGGCCAGGGTGGCAGCGTGGGCTGTGCCCAGGGGCTGCTGTGCAGATGATGGCTTTGTCTGTGTTTACTGGAGTGCATCTTGTGCCCAGAGTCCTCCCCAGTGCACATCCCCCTTCCCAGCTCCCTGTGACACCCCCTCCGGATCGGGCTCCTTCACTAAAAATTGGTTGGGAATGAAGGAGGGGGAGAGAAACTTTATTAGTGTTATACATTATTTTCCTTCTCTGCCTTCTCCCCCCTTCCCTTCCTGCATGATGAATTGCCTGGTACTGAGCTGGTAGCTCCAGCCCAGGCACTCAGCAATCTCCTCCTGGTCCCTTGCACAGACAGATGGGACGGCCCATGTCCTGACCGTGATTGATTAGCTGGAGAAAGCCTGTTGAGTGGAGTTCCATGAAGATTGATGCTTTCTCCTTCTAACAGCATTGCCAAAAAGTTTCTATTACATTTTGATTATGTTTATAGAATCTCACTGGTCTCCAGGAAGATTCAATCTTCTTTTTTCCCCCCTCTCCCCTCTGTGCAATGTGTGTAACTTCCCTCCTGTGCATATGCTGTTCATCCATCTCTTACCTTTATTCTTTTAGGGGTGCTCCCAGAGGCCTCTCAGGACAGTTCCCTTCCCAGGTCCCTCCTGTCCCTCTGCCCAGGTACCTCCTTGCTAGTTTTAGTGCCCTCTGACTCGTGGAGGCAAAGCAGGAGCTCCTCAGCTCGAGGTCTCTCCAGGCTGCAGAGCAGGAGGAAGGAGAGTTATCTGTGAGAGCTTGTGGAGAAAGGAAGAGCCCCTGTTTCCCAGCTCAGGAGGCTGTGGCTCCTACCTGCCCCCAAATACCTGCTTTGCTCTTGATCTTTTGCAGCTGGAGGGCTCTGCCTGTCCCAACTCAGTTTGTATCAGCTCAGAGGAAAGCCTTTAAAAGCTGTAGGGCCCTTTGAGCCTGGGATGAGTGTGTTTGGCCATGGAGGGGGTCAGAAAGATGAGCTATTTCAGCATTGCAAACTGCCCCCTTACAGCTGGGCCATGGGGAGAGGGCAGAGCATGTGCCAGCACTGGCTGAACTTCAGCATCACTGCAAGAAGAGAATTTTGTTTTACAAGGAAGGTTTAGGTCTTGGGTCTGGGGTTGCCCATCTGGGAAGGCTGATCTATATTTTCAGTAGCTCCACAGCTTGTGTGTGTGTGATTTTTAAGTAATAACTGTGGTACAGCGCTGAAAAATGTGCTTGCTGCTGCACAGAAGCAAAGATGTCACTGGCATCAGACAAATCAGCTTTAAAATGCTGGGCTTCTCCAAAGTGTTAGCAAGGAACCTTTTCAGCTGGTTCCTAATTGTAGTAAATAATTCTATTACCAAATCTTATCAAGGGACTGGCTCTTCTGGTCTGCCCTTATTTAATTAAACAGAGAGATTTTTCTGTGGAACAAACCACAGGCAGCCACCTTGCCTTCACTCTGGTGTCCTCTCCAGGAAGCAGAGATGCTTCTCTTGGGCCGCCTCAGCAAATGAGCAGGAGTGGCACATCCTGAGCATGGGAACAGTCCCCTGAAGCAGCCCCAGGGCTGGGTACATTCACCTGCGTGGGCTGAGCACACCTGGGGATGGGAAACTGCTTGTGGCTGCCTGTCTGCTGCTGTCCTGGGGAGGAGGATGGAATCTGCTGCCTGCTGTTCTCTCTCAGTCTCCAGGACTGTGGGTCTGTGCCACAAAACCTGGGATTTATGAGTGAGGCAAAAGGGAGCATCCCCCAGAAGGTATTGATGCCTGGTGAAGGCTGGCCTAGAGCAGAGACTGGACAGAGCTAAAGAATAAAGCAGGGATTTATTAAAAGGCCTCAGTGGATCCACCTTGGGCAGCACAAGAGCCCAGCCAGGGCTGCACCCAAGATGAACCAAAATGGTCACAAAATGGGCAACTGGTCATGAGGTCTCTCCCTGGGATCAGCTCTGCTCCATTCCCACCTTGCAGTTCATTGTCCCAGCCCAGCTTTAGCCCAGGCAGTCCCACCTGGCTTGTTTTTTCTCTCCAGCCCACGGGGTTTGTGCTCCTGGGCTGAGATTTGGATCCTTGGTGCCCAGCTGGAGCAGGAATTGTTTTGTCTCCCTCCTCTGTGCAGAACTCACCATCCCCTCATATGAAGCCCAGACCCACACACTAAAGCAGCACAGCATGTGAAAAACAGAAAAGCTAAACCTGAGGCATCAGTTTTGGTGTGATGCTGTGACCACTGTCACCTCCCAGGGAGCCCTCCCAGCTGGCAGAGCACAGTTCCCTGGGGCAGGGGCACAGACAGTGGCTGTGCCCTGTGCTCAGTGCTGAATACAGAGAGGGAGCACAGAGCCAGAGTGTGCAGGCTGAGCCCCAGCGCTTGGGGTGACCTGGGAGAGGAGAGGGGAGATGCTCTCTAAAGCTCTGGGAGGGAGGGATGCAGGGGATGGCACTGCCTAAGGCTGTCACTGGCACACTGAAATCACTGGCACAGATGTTTGTTCGTGTCCTGGTGAGCTTCTCAGGGCTGCACAGGAACTGGGGCCTGGTTTAGACTTAGAAATTGGGATCAAAAGAATGATAAACAGTAACTGAGGAGGCAGGTGGGAGGCAAAGCCAGAATCAGTGCTGTCACAGAAGAGCCTTCTTTCTCCCAATGCCTTTTCAAGAGATTTGGCACCTCGGTGGGTCAGCAAGGCACTCTGGAGATTCTCTCCTGCTCCCAGTACTGCCCCTTTGCCAGGACACTGGTGCAGCATCCCTGTTTCCAGGCACCACCACTTGCCCACAGTGTTTTAGCTGTACACTCAGCTTGGTCTCTGGTTAAATGTCACTGTGCTTGAGTGTCCCTGGGTGTGTGGGGGGTGGCAGCTCTGCTGGGCAGGCTGGTCAAGGCAATGCAGGGGGTTTTGTTCCTTGATGGGCTCAGCTTGTCCCAGCTGAGCTTCACTGTTAGTGCAAGCAGTGCACAATTCCAGCACTTCTGCTGGAATTCCTTGTGCCCCTTCTCCTTGAGTAAGATCTGCCTGGGCAGGCAGCCCATGATGTGTGCAGGAGAAGCCTCTGTGTGTGTATGTGTGTGTGTGTCTGTGTGCTTCCCCTCCCTGTGCAGGGGAATGTGGTGCCCTGGGATGCAGCCCATGATGTGTGCAGGAGAAGCCTGGGTGTGTGTGTGTATTTTCCCTCCCTGTGGTGCCCTGGGATGCAGCCCTCCAACCCCTGAGGGCTCTCCCTCCCCATCAGCCTGCCTGCCTGCCCCTGCCATTCCAGGCTATTCTTTAAAATATGGCCCCCATTTTTTATTCCTGCATTTATTACAAATGCAAATTACAGATGAAAGCATCAACTACACAAACCATTACTCAGAGGAGCATCTTTCCAACTGCTGGACTTGGACTGAACAGCTTGTGGTTAATTTGCTATATAATCACTGCCTGCAACAGGAAAGCAAGTGCTTCAACTGTGCTAATATTATGAAAGGGGAAGTTAACCATAGAGATAAATTCTGAGGAGCTGCAGCTGGGATGAAAGAGGGAAATAAATGTAGCTGGAGTCCAGGCTTCAGGCTTGCAAAGTGGCGGCTTGGATATTTAAAGGGATAAAAGATAAGAGTTCAGGTTAAACATGTGGGGGTTTGAAGTTGCTTTTAGCCTGGATATATTTTCCAGAGGCAGAGGATCCCTGCAGCTCCCACTGACCTGTGGCCTGGGCACAGGCATGCCAGTGGAACACAGTGCCTGCACTGCCCCGTGGCTGGGAGGATTCCCAGGGCAGCTGCTGCTGGGAGGGAGGCACTGGGACACAAAGGAGATGAGCACATGGAAATTTAGCTGGCAAAGGTTTTTGCTGGGGAGGGGTGATTCTTCCCCATGGCTCAGGTTGGTTTTGGCCTCTTGCACAGAACCAGGGACACCCTGTGCTGGTAGAAGAGTGTCCCCCTGCGTGGTGCTGTGGAAGGGGGTTGGTGGGATCTCCACAAACAGCATCAGGAGATAACAGATCCACCTCCCCTGGCAGAAGGGAGGCTGAGCTCACTGCAGCAGAGCCCTGGCTGAAGGAGCAGTTCTGCCCTAGAACTGGAAGTGCTCCTGTGGCAGTGCTCTGTGCCCTGGCTTCACTAGAACTGCCTTGATACCCTATGCATGGGACTGAAATAATATTTAAACTTTCCCAAGTACCTAAACCTCCTCACCCTCTCATTCCCTCTCACTCCAATGTAATTGCAGTACAACACTCATGCTGTTTTGCAAAGTGCTCTAGGGATTAAAAAACCGTTCCTGGAGATTATCTCTGGGGACAAATCTGAAGTCTTGTCTAACTCTGTTCTCTGGAGGCTTGGAGAGGCAAGAGTTATAGATTATCAGGGGTAGGAGTGGGAGAGTGAATCAGCTTCAAATGGGTGAGCTGGTTCTTATGAAGCAAGAGCCCCAGCAACTCTGCAAATTTACATCCACTGCAGACACCTTTTCTGACTCTGAAATGTTTGTTTGATTGCTTTTCACTGTTTCCCAGGTCTGGAACAAAATCCTGGGGTGGGAGAGAGGGCATGAAGTGTCAGGGGATGATTTGTACCTAGGAGAAGCTATCTGAGGCCCCTGAGCTGAGGTTACTGCTGGGAGAGCTGTGTGCTCCCATGGCACAGGGATGCTAGGGGGGTACTCAAACCCCCATTCAGCTCCACCACTATGAATAAATTTTGCTGGCAGTGCAATGCACTTGGCAGTGGCAAGAGCCTGCCTTTGCCAGAAATTTGGCAAAGCAACACCAGTAGAAATTGCCACTTCACTTCCCTGTGCTGGGAATTGATTTTCCATGAGGCCATGTTCCAAAGGTATGATGTTCAGTGTAAAAGGTGTTAGCCCCACAAACTGGAGCTTTGAATGACCATAAGAGGGCTTTTTTCCTAGAGCTGAGTTTGATTCCTGGGCCTTCTTAATCTTAGGGCAGCATCCATTGGTCTTTTGTTTTTAAATAGACAACATTTTATCCAGTCTTGAGAGATGAACATTTCTCTTAAGCTGATGGCTAAAAGCATTTTGCTCAGCTCCTGGCTATTTACTGCAGGACTGGGGTGTCATTGTCATATTTTTGGAGAAATTCTTTTGCCAGGATTTTTCTCCTGGGAAGCTGAGAAGCCTCAGAGAAAAAGAAAATCAGTATTTTATCTGCTTCTCCTGTGTTTTGCTGTTTTAGAATGTGGTTGGAGATTGTTTATCCAACAGGTGGTTGTTTCATTGGTTTCATGTGAATTGTTTTGACTTAATGGCCAATTACAGCCAAGCTGTGTTGGGACTCTGGAGAGAGTCACAAGTTTTCATTATTAACTTTTAGCCTTCTGTATCCTTTAGTATAATTTAGTATAGCATTCTTTAATATAATACAGTATCATAAAATAATAAATTGTCCTTCTGAGAACATGGAGCCAGATTCATCATTCCTTTCTTTATCTGGGAACCCTGCAAATACAGGACTGGGGTAACTCCCAGCTCCTACAACTGCAGCTGCAGGAGTTAATCATTGAACAGGCAGGATGGGGATGCTCAGGGTGCACATGTAAAGAACAGCAGGGCAGTGGGAAGGAGGTGCTGGGAGAGGGAAGGGAGAGCACGGCTGTCTGAACAATGGCAGGGCTGTTGCATCAGTGCTGGCCTTGCAGTTTGACTCCCCAGTCAAAACAGATGAGCCATGAAGCTTTGTGCTCAGTCAGGAGAGGATGCTAGGAGGGGATTTCACAGCAGGGATCATCAAGGCTCAGTCTAGCAGAGCCCATTCTGAGATGTGTGTCATGGCACACATGTGTGTGTGCAGTGGCGTTACCTGCTTGGGTTAGGTTCTGCCAGCTCAGCTTGAAACAGCAAAAATTGCAGGGGAATTCCACTCCCAGGAATGAAGCCCCTCTCCCCCTGAGAGTTCTCAATGCAGAGAACAAGGATGGGGTGCATTTCTTGAAGGGACACTCCTGGAATTCCTCAAAGAGCTACAGTTGGAAAGAGCAGCAGTTGGACCAACCTCCCTCTGCTCAGACCTGTTCCCTTCCCCTGCCATGGCTGGAAAAGCTCCCTGTGGGCAGGCCTGTGCAGGGGGAAGCTGGTGTGCACAGGGATCTGCAGCACAGCCTGGTGATGGTGTCACCCTGGCAAGCAGGAGCAAGAAGCCCAAAGTTTGTTCAGGCAGCTCACGCTGAGATTTGACATCCAGAGGACAGGGATGGGGCAGAGATGCTCTGAGGAAGGCACTGCAGGAGCTGCTGGCTGGTGGAGCAGCCACGTGTTGTTCACTTCTGCAAAGAGCTGCCCTGAGCTGCAAGCAAGGAAAATCCCAGTGCAGCTGTCAGCTCTGCACAGGCTCCCTGAGCATCCTGCTGCCAGGGGAAGGGCAGGAGCTTCAGACAAAGCAAAGCAGCTGAGGGGCTGCTGCCACTGCCAGAGCCTCCAGAGCTCTTGGTGGGACTCAGGCACCCCAAGGTGGTGTTTGCAGTGCTGAGTTTTGGGGCACAGATCTCCAAAGGGTATCAGATGCTCCAGGCCACCCTTGCAGTACCACGGCAGGAGCAGATCTGCCTTCTCCAGCATGGGAAGCAAATGCAGAGGCACAAGGAACACAGATCTTGTTCTTGGGGTGTGAACTAGAAGTGCCTTGCAGCTTAGAGCTTCTTTTCCTTTGGCCCTTGTGGAGCTAAAACTCTTAGGACAGCCAGAAAAAGACTTCAAATACCTTAAAGATTGAAAAAGTCAAGAAGATGTGAAGAGAGGGAGCATTTATTTAAAACTATCTGCAATCCTGTAGTGGGCAACTGCACAACCTGGCTGCATTGTATATTACATTTTTGTTAGCTTTCATAAGTATTTGTTTTGCCCTAGCCTTTCAGAGGTACAAATTTGCTTTGTCACCAGGCCCTTTGGTGAAAGCAGCTTGTTACTTTAAGGTAACCTGCCAAAACTGTCTTCCACACAGAAGAGCCCATGTCGTGGGTAGGACATGGGCTCTTCTGTGTGCAGCTCTAACTGCTTGGGTGCTGGCATTAGAAAATGCAATATTGCTCTAGTGAATAAAAAAGAAAATACAATAAACCAGTAAATAACTTGTTAATGTTCCAAAAGAGAAGGAAAGGCCATGGTTGACAAGGTTCCTCCATCAGTTTTACACATAAGGTGAATTCACAATCAAACTCCAAAAAAGGGAAGGATTAATCAATGTAAGGGACAATTTCAAAAAGCAATTCAAATTTCCTGGAATTTTTGCATGTAAAAATTGCTTTTACTGGTGTAGACAAAAGGCAGGGGTTGTTCAGACTATGAATTGCTGAAGCAAAAATTGCATCTATAAATTGAGAAGCTGCTTTTGGTGCCTTTGCCCAAAGACTAAATGCTTCAGAGCAAAATCAAAATAAGTGATTTAAAGAATAATCAATAACATTAAAATGAACTGGCAAAGAAAAGACCCTGCATCCATAATGTATTTTCTAGATATTTTTAAATAATACATCACAGGCAAACTCCTGAGTGATGAATTTGGCAGCTATTTGAAAAGGTGGTAAAGGTGCAATCCAGCCTCTGCTCTCCTCCTGGGAAGGTGATCAGCACCCCTGTGGAATGAGTCTCCTCCCTCATGGAAAATGGGTGTTAGGTAGACCCTGAAGGTGTTTTGATGCCAAAGGCACATCTTTCCAATGTGCCTGAGCCTGGGGGTTGTGCTGGTCTGCAGGAAGAGCTCTAATCAGGCAGACAAGATTTCCTTATCTCAGAGGGCTCTACCTGTGTTTGGTGCCTCCTCATCAGCCCTGCTCTGGAGGGGCTCAGATGGGTACTGGGGAGCAAAAAGCCCTGAGAAATCAAGGGGGGAGAAGCAGAGCTCCTGGGCAGGGAAGGCTGGTGTCAGGGGCTGGCCTGGGGCTGGAGGAGCAGGAGGGGGGAATTCTTTAAAACTACCATTTGGAGTAAAAAAGTGGGAGTAGTGGTATCCAGACAGGCAGAGCTGTTGGTCAGTCTGCCAGGGGCCAGCCTGGCAGTGAGAGGGGAAGGAAAGGCATTTGTCTGGTTATTCACTTTTATCTAGTTACATTTTACCTATTAAAGAAAAGCCTTTCAACATAAAAATTTAGCAGCAACTCACCATTTTGTGCCTTTGTTTTAAAACGAAGGCAGTTTTTTCTAGTCTAGGGATGTGACTGATCTTTTACCTTTGGTTGGGCTGTTTGTTAAAGGAAGATAAAACACACTGTCATTGATCTGTCCTCACCCTGAGTTGCAGAGTTGGTGAGGGGGGCAGGATGAACTGTTGGAGAGCAGTATTTCCAATCCCAGTGAGTGGAATGTTTTGTTTTTCCAGGTACACTGCTCTTGTAAAGCAATTCCTGTGCCAGACCTGGCAGCTCCGGCACCCTCTTTACCTGCAGTGAGTGAACTGGGGGCTCCAGCCATGTCCCCTGCCCTGCATGTGGGGTGCTGCCTCCCCCAAGGTCTGAGCTGGGCTGGTGGAGCTCATCCCAGCTCAGCTCTGTAACCACCGTGGCCACTTAGGAAGCTTCCAAATGCAATTAGACAAATGCACAGGAGAATAAGCCAGCCATGTCCATTAAACAAAACGATCCTTTCTGGCTCAGGGAGGAGTCCCTGAGCTGCAGGGCTGGAGCCTGGAAGGATTGCTAACTTTGTATTCTATCAGCAACTTCTCCTTGCCAGCTGTGGAAGGAGCACTGGTGGGATGTCATGGGTTTGAACTCTCTTTGTGTCCTTACTTGAAGCACTGGTGTTTGTAACCAAGAATCAAAAGTTACAAGGCTCTGTAAATTGTCAAAAACCAGGTTTGCTTTGATAGACTCAAAGATGTATTTCTATCCTGATTTTGAGTGAGCTGCATTAACAGAGTGTAATTTGGGTTTGGTAGATGCTTGTGTGATTGAAATCTGGTTGATAAGTTTGCTGAAACTTGACTGTGAGCACTCTTTGCAGTTCAGCCTCACTTTCCAGCACACCTGGAGAGGAGTCAGCAAAAATAGAGATGCTGGCAGAGGTGGGATCAAAGCCAGGCTGTTTTAAAGGAAAGAAAAATTGCAAATAAGTAGGGGAAGCTACACACCAGCTTCCTTCTTTTTAACAGAGGAAAGCACATGACTCTGTCCTGATGGGCTGTCAGGGTCCAGCCACTGCTGTTCTGTTGAGAAATTATTATATCTGCCCTTAAGACCAGACATATTTGAAATAACCACCAAATGATGCATGATAGCATCAGTGTCTTATGTGAATAATGATTGATCACTATTTCAGCTGTTCCTGCCTTGATATGAAATATCCTGGACATGCAGGCAGCAGGAAAAGCCCAAGACCCATTTCAGTTTCTGCACTTGAGGGTACCTTGGATACCACAGTACCACCATCTTTTTCATGCTTAGAAACTGTGCAGTTATGTCCCTGGACCCCTAAATTTTAAGTCTTTGGTTTGCTGTTTGTTTTAGCAGCTTTTGCCATTTTCAGTTTTCAATTTCAGAAAATTCAGTAGAATCTGACTCCAACTGGAGTCCACAGGAACAACAGATTCAGGTGATGGGTAAAGTATGACTCACTTGCTTCTCACGTGTTTCTGTGGAACAACATCTCCAGAGCTTCATGTAGAGCTGTCACTGAACACCTAAAGTGCTTTTTAAGTGGGTTGGTTGGAGCTACTTCTCAAACAAGAGTAAAGGATGCACTTCAGCTGGATGTGATCCTTAATAAAATAAAAAGGTGTCTTAGCACTCCTGAAGGGGACCATGGGCTGTGTTGGCACTTCCCTCAGGTGCTACATGGGTTACTCTGAGCAATAACCTGGGTACAGACAGGAAAGATGGGAACAGAGCATGGTTTAGAGAATGGGGCTGGTTCCTTTTCTCCAAGAACACAATCACAGCTGTAGTCTGCAAACCAAAGCACTGCAGGCACTCCTCCTGCCTGCACTCTCCTGGTTTGGCTGGTGGCTGCAGAGGGAGCAGGGCTGGCTGGTGAGTGCTTCACTCTGAGCAGGCTCTGTGCCCAGACACCATGCACCAATCTGGCAGATCCTGCATGGAGAATAGACCTGCTCCCTCTCCTCAAAGTACTGATGGAACAGAAGCTGAAGTGCTCCTCAGTGTGGTCACTGCAGCCTGTGCATTGCACAGTCCCATGGTTTACACTGGAGCCCTGGTGTCCAGCTCTGCAGTAAATTTGTGGGTAGAGACACACTGGACACTGGGAACTGTTTGGATCCCACTGATGTCAAGTTTTATATCACACCAGAACCTCACCTGGCTGTAGGAAAGAATGACAATCGTGGCTTGGGACTTGCTGACAAAACAAGTGCCCTCTCCTGTGCTGCAACCATCCTGAAAGCTGCTTCTTATGTGGTCACCTTGGGTTTCTACTATTTCATAGAGAGACGTGGTTAAGTGGTAGCAGCAGCTGCTGAGGGAGCAGATGGTGCCACCTGCATCGTCAGATGTTTTATCACATTCTCTGTTTTATCCCACCACGAGTGGCTGGAAAGCCGAGGAGAGCGTGGGAGCTGGTGTAGGTTGTGAAGGTGTGAAGAATCACAGGTAGCTGCACTGCTTCCCTGCCAGGCTGCTGTTTCCCTCAGTGCTGGGTTAAGAAAGTGCTTGTGCTGATGAGAAGGTGTGTGCCCACCTGTGCTCGAGTCTGCAAGGCTGCATTTGGGAAGCACAGGGCTCTGGAGCAAGCTGGATATCCCTGCTGCCAACCAGGGATCAGAGAAGAGAGCTCCAGGCAGGTTTGGATCACAGGCAAACTTGTAGATTCACCTCTGCCATGACCTGCCTGGATACCCCTTCCTAACAAGATCCCAAAAAAATTGAGCCCTGGGATTAAATCTGCTCTAAAATTCAACCTGTGAGCAGCACAAGGGCTGGGCCTTGGGTCTGAAGGAGGCAGAGGATTTATTCTCTTGGTATGAGCACTGCACAAACACAAAGAGCAAACTAGTCCAGCAGAGCAGATTTTCATGTCCTTTCTGTAAAAGGCCTGCACCAGAGCCCAGCAGCAGCAGTAGAATAAATACTGAAGTTAGTGAGTAGAATAAATACTAAAGCATGATAGCCCCTAGCTGATGTACTCAAGGGAGCACAGCTGGGGTGGGGGGCAGTAGCTTGCAGGGAGCAAGGGAAGAGGAGTCCATGATGATGTTTCATCCAGCAAAAAGGACAGGGCAGTAAGTGCAGTGGCAGGGTGGGCTGCTGAAGACAGGCTACCCATGGCCATTTCCCCCCCTCAGCTTTGCTTCAGCTTCTGCTCTGAATTTTGCTCCTCTTCCCTGGCAGTTATAGTATTTTTGTAGGGTATTCTTGATGAGGAGGATTTTATTTTATTTTATTAGAAGGTTAATTAATTATTTTACTATATTTCAACTGAATTTGCTAAGTATTCATCTGCACACAACTGCATAGAATTGTATTGAATTTTGTGACTGTTTTGATACACACACACACACACTTGGCTTTGATAAGCTAAGGAAACAAAACATTATTACTTTGGGTAAATAATTTTCATATTGTATTCTATTTTTGCATAAACACAGGGGGAGTAAATAAGAATATTTTCTTTTTTCTGAGGTTCAGAGAATGTGAATTTTATAAATATTCCTGGGAAGAGTCTGCTTTGCTTTTCTCTGTGAAATGTGGCAACAGGCAGCTGTGTCTGTCCATTTGCCTGCTGTCCCAGCAGTCTCTGAGGGGGGATGACATTCAGATGTAAACAGGGCTGATGCTGTGGCAGACACTTGTTTATGTATCAGTCAGCAAAGCCATTCACCAGCCCAGGTTAATATTTCAACAGGGTGGGTGAGGAGGCTGGAAGTCATCAAGCCCAGGAGGAAGAGGAACATGTGAGACTACAAAAGGGGAGGAAGCTCATTGTGTGGGAAACAAGATGGAAGATGCCACCCAAGGACGCCGGGTAACTGGTGATTAATTAGAGGCACGCTTTGAATTCTGAGCCTGCTTTAGCATTAACAGCATTTCCCTGTCATGCACTGAGGTGTCTTGCTTGGTGGTTTCATTGTCTGGGCAGGGAGTGGTTTTCTCCAAAAAAAAAAACCTTTAGGAATTGAGAGAATACATGCAAATATCAGCTTCCATTTGAAGCAAAAAAAAATAAGGAAAGGAAAAACCCCAGAAAGCAGAACAAGTTCCTGAATTTCACAGATGAAAAGGAGATGAACAGAAAATAAGCTTGGCTTTGTTTGAGGTGTGGAGAAGACTCCTGGTTGTGAATGCTGTAGTGGCTGTCTTGCATTAGCCTGGACTTTCTGAGGCCAGCCCAGCCCTGGCAGTGCCTGTGAGGTGTGGGTTGTATTCCAGGCATGTCTGCAGGTCTGTGCCTCTGTATTAGTGTTTATAGGAAGTCAATGAGATGGAACTCAATAGAGAAAAGGAAGACTTAAGAGTCACTGGAAGACAAATGTGAAGGGCTGGCACTCAATAACTTTACTGAATCATATTGTTTGTTGCTGTATGTTTCTAGCAGCAGCAATGCCAGAAAGGAGAGCGGGGCTCTGTGTTTCAATAGGCTGCTCACCTTCCCCTTTGCAGAGAGGTTTATCTCTCCTGATAGAGAGATATCCATCCTCTGCCTGATATGAAGTCAAGCAGCACCATGAATCAGGAGGAAGGTGCCAGTGGAGAAGAAGACTGGGCTGCTGGAGGCAGAGGAGGGAAGATGGGACATTACAAACAAGCTCTGTGAGCTGCAAGGGCACAAGTGTCTGTGTGCAGCTCCAGCTGGGATGCTGGAGCAGTCCAAAGAGTTAGTCCAGGCTGTCTCAACTTGCAGCTCTGTTCTAAGGGGAAAAGGTGTTTTTTCTGAATGGGCTGAGCATCCCCATGAGTGTGTCCTTGGCAGGTGCTGGCCAGGCAGGCTTGGGCAGACTCTGCAGGGAAGGCACAGTGCAGGCTGAGCTTCCAGCTGAAGCTGTGAAACCTTTCCCACCCCTTCTGTCTCATGAAACAGGTGAAAAGATGGACAAGCCTTTGGTGACAGCTGTGGGATACAGTAGCCAAAGACTTTGGCACACCAGAGATTGGATGGGGCCTGTTCAGCTGCAGAGTTGTGCAAAATTCTGCTAACTGCATTTTTTAAATAGGAAAGTACTCTTTAAGTGGCTTTAGTTGCCAAAATAAGTTTGAATTTATTAATGCAAATACAACAAAAGTGCATAGCAAAAAGCTTAGGGGTGGCTATCCAGCCTGGGATGGATTCCTGGAAGTGGCAGGAGTGCTTGAGCCCTGAATTTTCAGGGAATTTCACTGAAATTTGTCACCAACTAAATGTATGGAAAATGGCAATACTAGAAAGCTTTGTTAATTGATAAATATAATGAAGGGTACCACATTAGTATGAATTTATATGGCTAATTAACTGAAGCAACTCATATTAATGCATAGTTTTGTTATAACCCTGGTAGCTCTGCTTCCTGGACATTTTTGGATATTAACCCTGTGTGGCTTCAGCAAACACTTCTGAAGAGCTAAGAACCAAGTCTCTTGGCACTGCAAGACAGGTCAGCAGAGATGATTTGGGGACATTTGGGTGTCACAGCTATGTGGGCAGGACAATGTGGCTCCCAGCTGAGGCTGCTCCACTGCTGAGGGGGGATGGATGCTCTTCTCTGAATCCAGCAGCCTCATCCACAGTGGTTTCTCCAGAAAAATGCTTTTTCCAGGAGGATGTTTGAGTGCTCTGACCTCTTGTAGGTGCTTTGAGCAGCAAGAGCTGTTTGCTTGGGAAAGCCCAGACTGCAGGCAGTGCTTACCCACAACTTCCCCCCGTGCAGGCTGTGGCAGTGGCACTGTGCCACTGAATTCCCAACCCGAGCAGATCTGGGCTGGATTCCCTCCTGCCAGAGGAAACACAAGCTGCATTGCCTCCTCCTGCAGCCTGGCTCTGCCCCAGCTCAAGGGGATCAGTCCCTCAGGGCCTGGGCTGTGGCATTCACATCCTCTGAACGTGATCCCTCACCCAGGGATTTCTCCTGGGAAGCTGAGAGGTCTCAGAGAAAAGGAGAACAATTCTGATCCCATTTGCTTCTCCTGTGCTGTGCCCATGTGGAATGTGTTTGGAGATTGTTCACCCACAGGTGATTGTTCCATTGCATTCTGCTGGGAGTTGTTTTCACTCTTTGGCCACTCAGGGCCAGGCTGTGTCAGGGCTCTGGAAAGAGCCACGAGTTTTCTTGTGAAAATTTAATAATAAATTTTATTAGTAAAATTATATTTAAATAACAAATTTTATAGAAAAGAAAACCCTTGTGTATGAAAATATCAGCCCAAGGGAGCAAGGAACCCACAACAAATTGAAATTTTTTAGAAACCATTATTTATTTTAGAAACTATTATTCCCTCAGTCTTCCTTGCAAATCTCAGCCAACTGAGTCATCAGTATAGAAATAATCATTTTAGTAATAAAGTTATTAAAATATTATCTTTTTAGGATTCAGTAATTATCCTTTCTGTATTGTTTAGTATAGTAAAGTATTCTTTAATATAATATAGTATCACAAAGTAATAAATTAGCCTTCTGAGAGTCAGATGCATTGTTCCTCCCTGCCACAGGGCTCGCTGTGCATTTACAAGAGTGCGGTTTTGCTGAATGCTGCATTTTATAGAGATCTGGCCATAGCCACAGGGCAGGTGGACATGGTCACCTTCTCTCTGATGTGACCAAAGTCCCAGGGCAGGACATTCACCCCATGTCCCCACAGAGCTGTAGCACCAGCACAAAGGCCCTGCTGCAAACCCTAGCCTGGCATCCCAAAGGGACCCTCTCTGTGCTCACCCCCACTGATAGGTGCTGATTTGGCACTAATTACAATTTTGCTAATTGCTCCAAGCTCCATTGCCTTGCTGCTTTCCACAGGGAACATTTGGCCACAGCTTTTGCTGAAGTGGGGGGCTCTGCTTGGAAGCTTGATAAAATCTGCAGGGAGACACCTGCCAATCTTCACACACAACATCTTTATTTTAATTTATTGGCAGCATTTTGAGAAATTGGCTTTTATGCAGCATCAGTTGAACTTCATTAAAATAATAAGAGAGCTAAGTTAGTAAAAACAAACCTGGCCAGCTGGCAACCTCAGACTTTTGTCAGGACTGATCTATGCTGGAAGATATAGATTTAGTCCATCTACAGTAATAAAGTCCCATGATCCCATGGTTAAAATGTCTTTTTCCCTGATAGCTGATGCAATTCATTACTTATATGACATTTCCACAATGATTTCTCCAGAAGACAGCCCTGGATGCCAACGTTTACATTACATTTTCAATTACAGAGATATCCATATGGTGACTCTGCAGTATGTACAACTGCTTAACATGCATCCCAGCCCTGCTGCAGTGCTAGAGGGACTTGTGATCTGCTGGAAATTCCCTTTTGGGATATGGGGCTCTTGCTGGGTTCCCACACTGACTCTGGAATGGGAGTGGCATTTAGGTGTTCCCCACAGGAAAATTCCTGGAAATTGAAAATTCTTATTTGTTTTAGGCCACGAGATGTTTTTAAGAATCCCTTGAGCTGTGAGGGTGGGTTAAAATCAGCATTACAGCCCATCAGTGGTCTGAAATCCAGCAGTGACATGGGCAGATTTTAGACAAGCCAAAAGGGCTGAGCCCAGGCATGGATTTCCCACTGGGGCTCTGAGGAGCTGGTGAAGGGTCAGAGCCCTTCTCCTGCTCCCTGGTGAGGTGTGTGTGCTGCACTGTGACAGCTCCTGCCCCACATGGCAGGGTAAGGCACCCAAAGGAGGGGCAAAGCTGCAGGCTGAGGTGCTGCCATGGCCAGGCAGGAAGGGGATCCAGGGTTGCATTGGTATTTTCTCATACCAGGGCTGGTCCTTCCTATCAAATTCACAGGCAACCCCAACAAGGGGGAGAGAGAATGATGCATCTGAGTGCATCTTATCAGAAGGCTAATTAATTACTTAATTATACTATATTGTTCTATACTATATAACACTGTATTACATTACATCCAAACTGAATCTGCCAAGCACTCCACTGCACTCCAACTGCCCAGAATCAGTGACTGTCCCCCAACAGTCCCAACACACACACACACACTTGGCCCTGACAGGCCAAGGAAACAAACACCATCACTCTGGGCAAACAATCTCCATGGTGCATTTTACTTCTGCACAAACACAGGCACAGCAAATGATAAGAATTGTGTTTTCTTTCTCTGCTGTTCAGAGAATGTGAAACCCAGAAATATTCTTGGGAAGAATTGTGCCTTGCTTTTCTCTGTGAGGAGCAATGTGGGGCTGCATCTTCCCACACAGGAGCAGCTGGTGCTGTAGAAGCTGCTTAAGCATCCCCTAGCTTGAAAGGTGCAAGTTGTGAGTCAAGTACTACATGGTCTGAGGGAATGCACTGATTTTCTCCAAGCAGCAGAAGCCTTGGAGAGAACCTCACTCACAGTTCTCAGGTGGTTTGCAGAGGTTTGATGTTCAGCCAGCACCAAGCTCCTGCCTGCCCCAAACATTGTGATAACACAGCTGGACCAGAAGGGAAAGCCCAGGTTTTCCTTTGACAGCACTGGTCTGTGGACTCTCAAACAGCAGAATTCCAGGTTTATTTTCCCCAGCTCTGGACAAGGATGTGTCCATGGCTCGTGCTTTGCTTCTCCCTGCTCTAAGGATGCTCCCTGCAGCACCAGAGTCAGGAGTCAATGCTGTTTGCACAGTTTCACTCTGATTATCTCTGCAGTGCCAGTAACCTCAGAGCAGTAAACCAGTGGCATATATATAGTTGAACAATTATATGTATTGTGACTAAATTTCCCCCAAAGATCTCATTCAGGATGTTAGAGTGAAAGGATCATAAAATGAATTAATAGCTGATTCACTGTATAATTTCCTAGTTCAATATACTTTAGTGTACCAGCTAAATGAGCCATACACAGCATTCAGCTCAGCCAGTTAACAGCTTTATCATTGAGATCTCAGGCTTAGAAATAAAAGCAATTCTTCTGAAGTAATTGCGTCTAATTAAAAGAAACATTTAAAAAGTGTAACCAAAAGGAATTCATTTCAAATGGAAAATTAATGCTGAAAAATAGCCCTGAGCTCTCTTGTCTTTGCTAATAGCTAAGCATTCTCAGAATAATTAAACTGTTTTGAGATGTTGATACCTTTCCCTGCTCAAAATTATAGTCATGGCCTGGCACAGAGTGAACCCTGAGCATGGCCCTGGCTGGAGATGGGTGTGGGGTTGGGGAGGAGGATTCCCACCCTGGGGCTGCTTTGCCCTGTCATGAGCCAGGGTCTTTGCAGCCTCCTTTGAAAAAGCAGGATTGCCCAGCCAGAGGAGCTGAACTCAGCATGGCACAGAGCTCTGCCAGATGCTGGGACTCCCCATAAAAGCAGAGGAATTAACTGAAAATAGCTCTCTTTAGAAGTGTGTGGATTTTGATATTTTCTCATCTCTGCAGCACCCAGGGTCAGGGTGCATTCCCAGGTGAAACTTCCTCCCTGCTTTTCCATCACTTCTTTTTCTGAGAGCAGGAATTGCAGCATTTTAACTGCACCCAGAAAGGTGCCACGGTAAATATCCAGGATTAGTGTTCCTGGCTGGGGTCTGTGCTGTGTGTGTGCCAGCTTGGCTGCTCTTGACACAGATGATCCTAACTCCTGCAGGTTCCTCAGCTGCTTCTTCATCACTTGCTCCTTTCCCCAGGCTTGCTTTGGCAGGGATCATTCCAGAGCTGAGTGTGCAGTGAGACCCCTCCCTTAGGTGCTTCTGCAGCTGCCCCTTCCCATCCCTCCACCCAAGGATTTGTTGGTGTTGGGATGACCAATGTGCCTCCTGTGAAACTCTGAGGGTGAGCACAAAACCCTCACTTTGAGCTGGAGCTGGTTTTTAATCCCCTGTGCTGGGCTGGGAGGGCTGCTGTGATTCCTAGCCTGTCCCTGGGTGCACCAGGAGACCCAAAGGTGCCTGTTGGGGTGACAGGGATGTTTGGGGCCTGAAATAGTTGTTATAGTGCCTCATTTGCATGGATTGAATGGCCACCAGCAAAAGGGACCTGCTGCAGCTGGTGCTGCCAGAACAACCCTCATCCACAGTGGGCAAGAAATTGCCAACCTTGCTCTGGGGCCCAGAGCCCTGGGAAGGGATCTCAAAAGCTGCAGCCTTGTCAGGAAACACAGCTTCCCCAGATGTACATCTTTTTCTGGAATTTTGGGGTTTTTTTTTTCCTTGAGGAGTGAATGTGAAGGCAGGAAAAACTTTTGAAAATGTCAGTGTTTGTTTTCAGCATCTTTGTTAGGGTTTGACTCTAATATTGAAGCAACTTCTCATTGGGAAGCAAACACTGGCAGAATTGATTCATTTAAAGTGTTAAAAAGGTCAAACCCAAACTCTTCTGACCCCAATGACTTTTTTTGCTGGGTAATCAGGACATAAGTGCTTTTGAGACTTCAACTTTATGCTGGTCGAGGGAGGGAATTTGTTCTCTTAAAATCCTTGTGGGATGGGAATGTAGTTTCTCATGCTGCTGCAAGTGGGAAGCTCAGGGAATCTTTGGGGGCTGTTGCTCATTACAGCCAGTACCTACTGAATTTGCTTTCATTATGTTATTTTAACTATGACAGGACCAAGCATTTCCATCTGAGACTTGTTTAAAATATTAAACTTCTGTGACTGTACAATAATGTGGTATGTAAATACAGTTATAGCATTGACCCTACAAAATAACCTTTGTCTCTGCTGCCTTGTTTCCCTTTCCACAACGTTGTGCTGTTTCATGTGTTTCCTTGATGTTTCTCTTCAAATTGTAGAAAATCAAAGTTTTCTCCCTTTTATTCTGGAGGCAGAGCAGAGGAGTGACATCTGAAGACAGGATTCTGTGACATGTATTGCCACATGTTTTTCTTTTACTAATAATACTGAGAACATCACAGTTTCTCAGGGAGCAAGTAAAATTGGTCCCTGGTCAGTGAAGGCCCTGCCCTGGTCCACTTGTTTTTGCCTCTATTTTCTGGATGACCCAGAACTTTCTTTCTTTTTTTTTTTTTTTTTTTTTTTAACTCCTGAGTGTTTCTAATTGAGCTAACATTATTAGAAGGTTTTTGTTTTTTTTTTTAAAAAAAGCCTTTTCCCAAATTCCCTTTGCGTTTCAGTAGCTCTTTAATATGCAAGGCAGCAAGAGATGAACTGGGTCTAATTACGAGTCCCTGGAGTAGCCAGTCAGAAAATGAATTGATGCCTTTTTCCTTATGAACAATGCATGTACCACAAATTAGAGGCGCCATCACCAGAGATTTAATTACAAAATATCATTACTTTCACACATCATTTCAGATTTGGCCTGATCAAATCAAAGTTGGAGGAGAGGGAGACGGGGGGAGGCGGGCGCAGGGAAAAACTGCACCACTAGCAGGGTCATTCGTTCAGGGGTACTCGAATGCAGGAGGGAATTGGTGTTATTGAAGCTTCCCAAAAGGCAATTCTGCAGAGAAGTGGCAGCCAGGAGGAAATTCATTTCCTTTTCCAAGCAAGGCTCCAGGCAGTTCAGCTGTCCAGGGAAAACATGGCAGGAACAGCCAGGGCAGGGTGGGCTTCACTGGGAGCTGCTGCCTGAAGACCGTGGGCAAGTCCAGCCCCAGGGCGAGCCTGACCCTGCTTGTGGAGAGGGGAATCTTTTGTCAAGTAGGAAAAAATGTGATGAAAACAGCATTTAAACTGCAATCACTTGGCTTTTTAAACTCCAATATACTGGGCTGCCACTGGCAGCAAAAGCTGTGTATGGAAAAAGAAGGGATTTAATACCAAGATGTATCTAAGTGTACTCCAGGCAAATCCAGTGGGCATTATCCAGTGAGCCTCCCCAAAATCAAATGCTGGAACTGGCTGTTCAGGCCAAAGTGCATGATGGATTTTGTCAAGGGGAATGGCTGCCAAGGGAGGCCTGGAAACTCATTTGCTGCAGTGTTCAGCCCACAATTGTGGTTTAAAGGTCACAGTGGCTACCAGGAAAAAAAGGGTCTGGTGTGAGCTGGGATGGGGGGGTTGGCTGCTTTTGCTCCTCTGGTCTCTATTCTGTCCTGAGCAATACCAGAGTGAGCAGATCCCCTGCTTAATTTTAATAAGACAAGGCCATTCATGTGGTTGGGCATCTTTATAGCTTGTGGTGCTTCCTACACAGAGGAATTTGAATGGTCAGTGGTCCCTGTTCTGTGAGTAAATTCACATCTCCTTCAAGCTGAGCATCCCAAGTAAGAGTCCTCCCTTTTTGGTGCCTGCCCACTGAAAAGGGGTAGCAGAGTTTGCAGCTTGGCATGTGACTCTTGGGTGCAGGAAGGTCTCTGGGCCCCACGGACCCATGACAAAATGGAAAATCTGGTGAGCACTCAGAAATTGAGTGGTTCCAGTGCTGTGTACTCACCACTGCAGAAGGGGGAGTGTCAGAAATAACCCAGTGAAATAAAAAGTGATAGGCTGTTAGTATGTAATGTGTGCCTGAGTGCTGATTGCTGCTACTGGATCAATGCTGCAGCATCAGAAATCTCTCTCCATCCCAAGGAAGAAGTGAGGCTGTTCTCCATAGAGAGTGACACCTGTCTGGTGCTGATTTAAGGGCTGGCAGCTGAGCTGGTGCCATAAAGCCAATCAGCAGCCCTGGGGGCTGGGCAGGGGAGGGCAGGATGGCTGCTCAGCCCTGGGGTGATTTACAGCCTCTGCAGCCAGCCCAGGCCACGGGCTGTGATTATTTCCCAGCTGGACACACCAGCCAATCGTTTCAAGAAGGTAAAATGCTGCTCAAAATTTATGAGGAAAATGATGGCTTGTTGAATACATGATGTAGCAAGATGTAGTTTCACATTAACTTAAGAGGCATTTATGGGGCAATATTCATCTTCTCTGTATTATGGCAAGGATAATATGAGAGGATGCTATGTCATGGGGATAGGAGACCTGACAGATACGATGTACAGAGGGGAAACCGTGATGAAACAGAAAAAGGCAGGAAGAGCCAGAGCCAGGCTGGAGGAGAATAGGGCAGGAAAGAGGTTTGTGAGAGTGGGAGATGCCACCCCTCTCCTCCACGTGTGGAAGCTGCATCATTCCCAAGGATACCCACCAGGGTATGACTGGGTGATACATGATTGGACATGGTGGGGTGATTACAGCCCTGAGGATTCACATGTGACTCAGGGTAAAGCCCCACTCCCCACCAACTCCAGTGTAAGAGCTGCTCAGCTTTGGTTTTTATTCAGTGGACAAGTGAAATCCAGGGCATTCATGTGCCTGGTAATTCCAGTGGAACTGAACATGTGGCACCAAGGGGACCACCAGGAAGGAGCTGTCAATGTATGGCCATGTTGCAAAGAGAAAAATGATTGTTTCCAATAATATCCAATAATATCCTGCCTATTAGCTGGACTCTGCCATGCAAGCACATGGGCTATAAAAGGTGGAAGTAGCAGACTCTCTTGGGAGCAGGGCAGAAAGGCACATATTTCACTGTTGGCTAAATATAGCTGGGTCCTCACAGAGCTCTCTCCAGCTGGCAAAGCACACAGCTCCTGTCTGCTGCACATCTGACTCCTCAGAATGTGCAGCACTGGCCAAGCTCTCAGCCTGCTCCAAGTAAGCTTCCCTCTTTCACTTTGGCAAAACTGTAGCTGAAAGTAAATCCTAAGCACTTTTTACCACCTCTGCATCGAGCTGCAGGCAGAATTTTGCTCTAGAAACAGTGTGACCTGGTAAAGGGCATCAAAACACTGGAGCTGTGGGTTAAAGCAGCATCCTTGGTGCAAGCCCTGTCCCTGTGGTGTCTGACCCCAGGGACAGCCTCTGGGCCACCTCCTGGTCCCCCCTTACTTCATGTGAGCAACAGGAGACTCTGGTGTGGCCAAATCCTACAGTAAATGATGCAGGAGAAAGCCCTTTCCCTGGTGCCAGGGATGCAACCACTGCAGACAGCTCTCAAGCTCTGTAGATAATCCTCCCTGGCCATGATGTGCAGGAAAAGGGGTTAAATTCTGGGTTTTCTCCTTTGGTATATTGAAGACACCACAAAGAGCTGTGGACCCAGCCTTAAGAAAATAAAGATTTACTTTTTAAAGCAGTGGCTAATCACCAAGGGACCAAAAAAAAAGCTTGTGCAAAGGCAAAGGTTTCACTGCATCTCTGCTTCAGCCCCTTCCTCAGAGAGCTGCAGTGCTTCCCTCCTGTGCCTGACCTGTTGGGATGTTGCCCCCTTATTGCCAGTTTCTCATCTGATTACATAAAACAGCTCAAAGCTGCTAGGCTTTGATTCAGCCTGGGGTGAGCTCCTGGATGGATGGCAGGACCCAAATTAATCTGTTACCATCACCTCTCCACAGCTTCTGCCTTTTGAAGTTTTACCCAGCCTTTATCAGTGAGGCTTGTAGCTCTGACAGAATGATGTTATTAATTAGCAAAAATAAAGCCAGAAGGTTGTGTGGGGGCTGTGTTGGCCTTATATCAGCTGGGGTCAGAGTCCAGAAGACCAAGAGCAATGCAGGGTTAGTTAAAGGCTGAAAGGCTTTACAGGAGATGGGCTGAGGCTGGAGGAGACCCTGCAGAGGTGCCTGGGTGTGGAGGAAAGGTTGCAAAAGCCATGGTGAAGAGGCAGGAGAGCAGGATGATGTATAACAGCCATTACATGGGAGAGAAATTAAAAGGATTGATTGATATCAATTATCAGCTGCAATTTGTTGCTGCACAATTGACACGTTAATCACCTCCCTGCTGCATTTCAGCATTGCAAGATTTTTGACCAATTTGAAAGGTTTACAGCAACCATATGATGCTGATTTATCTCTCCTTAATAAAAAAGTGATCAACTGAAACCTGCATCCATCATTCTGTTTATCACTCATGGTGATTTATTAACTAATTATACTTACAGTGGGTCTTTTTCTATAAGTATGGATAACAGAGTGATGCAGTGTCAGTGCAAGTCATAAATAATGCCACAGAACAGTATGTTTAATACTCGCTCCTAGGACCAGCCCATAACAAGATGCCTTGATTAAGGTAAGCAGATGGCTTCGTTTGTCAGGAATGGTCCTGAAATTGCACATTGAGGAAACAAGTCCATTTCTCACATTTTCAGCACTGGACATCACACAAATGTCTCAGCCATGAAATCCAGATCAGGAGAAACACTCCCAGGCTGGCTGTTTTTCCACAGGCATCCAAACCTCACAGCACCCTGAGACTGAGCAGCAGTGGGCTGCTCAGCATTGAGCTCTGCACAGCAAGAAGCAGCTACAAAGACAAGAAGAAGGGGCTCCACTGTGATTTTAAAGGTGAGGTGAGGAGCTGACAAAAATCAGAACTTCTCCAGCCATCGTACAAGAGAAAATTTTTGTTTGTTTGTTTTGAACTGACAAGTTATCAGGCCCCTAAACCAGTTTCATCTATCAAAAGTACCTTGCACAACACTTGTAGGTTATGGTAATTGGCTAATCCAGACCCCTAGGATTTCTGCCTTGACAAGGAGATGTGGTCAGTTCCCTTGCCTCTCCCAAGAGGACGATGCTGTGACTCTATTAAACAATTACACCCAGTAATTGTGTGATCTCAAGGAGAAAGCAGAGTCTCAAATGACACACCAGACAGCTCGCTGCTGCCTTGCCAGGCTGTGCAGCTGAGGAGGAGGTCTGTACAATCCCCTCTCCCTGCAGAGGTGCTGTGAAAGTGCCACTGAGGTGATGGCACTGCCAAGGCAGCTCTGCAGTGACAGGACTGGCTGTGGATTTTGGGGTTTCTCCCTGAGAAATCCCACAGAACCTACTGGCATTTTCACACTTGCATTAAAGAGCAATGCAAGACACTCCAGGGCTGCTCAGCTTCAATGTCATTTTTCTTTTCCTAAAATCAGCTGAGAAGTACTCTGCAAATGCCAGCCTTAAACTTCCAAGATACCTTTCTGTTTGGAAAGCAACTACAAAAAAGGCAGAGATTCTCTAAAGCCCCATGAGTGGGCCTGATGCTTCCTGTGCTGGATCAAAACAGTGCAGCAGGATCCTTCTTTTCCCTTCCTCTTGCACAGCTTTATTCTCCTGCTGGGGTGCAGGTGCTGGGGCATCAGGTCTGCTCTGGCAGACTGCAGCTCTACTCAGCCTAAACACAGACAGAGGCAGTCCCAGCTCTTCCTTCAGTACCTGAGGATGGGGTGAAGTGCCAGTTGCATCCCACAGCAGGAAGGTTGAGGGTACCAGAGGATAAACTGGGCAAAGCCAGGGTGGCTCTGGGTGCAGGGGTGTCCCTCCCCCTGCCAGTGTGCAGTAAACTCACTTATGCTCAATCCAGTTTCCAACCTTCTGAGCTTGGACCAAAACCATCCCCAACTCCTTCACCTTGATGTCTGCCCACAAATGCATTTAGAGTCCATTCTTTCTCATGATCTTTTGCTACAAATATGATTTATCTTAGCAAGAACAAAGTTCCATTACCTTAAAGAAGCTTTTTTGGTCTTCTTTATTCATCACTGGCCTAAGTCCATAGTGAATATCCTGGGTCTGGGCTCCCTTGTCTCTTGGTTTTACATGGCTATAGATCATATGAATTTTATTTTTTTATGGATTGATATCTGTAATTAAGAACCCCATGTAAATGCAGTATGTAATGGCTATTTTCCCATCATGCTGGTACTTTGCTCCCAGCCCTGTTATTGACTTTGCTGACTTGTCCAGATCTCATTGTTCCACCACTCTGAAAATATTAGGTGGAGCACAGATGTTCTTTGGGAAAGTATCTTATTCTCAGTTTGGGCATGGTCAGTAAAATCTCAAATTAAACCTCTCTTTTTCCATCCCAATAACGTCTCTGCTTTTTGACTCCAGCTTGCACTTCTGGCACAGAGCAGCAGTGCCTGAGTGCCATCCTGGAGTACAGGAGGCCAAACAATCCCAGATTACAGGAGTGCAGAGAATTGTGGGGATGTAGGGTGTGATTGTTACATTAGGATCCATAACCAAGAGGGAACACTTAAATCAGCAGCAAATAGTTGTTAAATTATTGCACAATTGATAGCTGTTTTTAAGAAAAGCAGGACAATATGCAAAACCAAAAAAAAAAATCCCTTTTTGTGAATTCCTTTGCAGGGCTGATGGGCCCAGGCAGGTTTGCAGCTGCAGAGGGACTGCAAAAATCACCCAGCACCTCCTGGGGGAACAACACACAGTGACAGGTCCATAATTTATAGGGGGCAGTCAGTGCTCAATAATTAGGGCATAATTTACACTGAGTGGGTTTGGGTGAGGGAGGAGAGAGGCAGTTTTGTTTGTTCTGTTCCTTTCCTGGGGGTCTGTCCCAGAGCTGGAGGGGAGGATGCTCCTGCAGGCAGAGCTGGGTACATCCCTCCCATCTCTCCAGCAGGGGTGGGAGCTCACCATGACCATTTTGTTGGCTTTTCAGATGGAAAGGTCACATTTTTTTGCTCTGATCCTTGTCACAGCTCTTCCTCTCTTGGTATTTAATCCCCACCATCCCTCCTACACCAGAGGCTCCAGGCATCCCCCAAGCCTGCACCTCAACTCATGCCTGGTAACAGCCTGTCCCAGTGGCTTGAGCACATCTGTGCCCTCTCAGGGGCTTGGTACCTCCAACCCATCACCATCCTCAAGGCCTGGAGCAGTGGGAAATACAATGCAATGCTTGTTCTGCCTTTTGTCCTCGTGGCTGCCTATCTCCCCTGCCCTGCCAGGGCATGCAGGGGTTAGGATGAGCACCTTTGCCTGTTTGCAGGTACATCTGGTCCTCAGGAACACTTTCCCTGCCAGGACATGACTGTTTAGAGCCCAGCTAATCCATTCCCACTGAGGGACTTGGCTCTGCAGGACTCAAGGGAGAACTCAGGAAGAAAAAGTCTTAATTAAGGAGCACAGCAGTAGCTGAAGGAGTCCTGGGAGCTTTGGGGTAGGTGCTTGCTGGTGTGTGTGAGGAGGGAGATCACCCTCTAGACTTCTCAGTAAATCTGTGCCCAAGCTGTCAGTGTGAGGAGTAGCAGGGACCCAGTATTTATGCTTAATGCTAAAGTTTGTCTCCAGTGCTGATGTGTAAACGAGACTAAGGACCTGCAGATCTACAGCTGAGAGGGAGGGGGATGGTGATCACCTCTTCCTTTATAAAATAGCCCTGTCCTGGTCACTAAATCATTAAGGTTGGAAAAGACCTCTAGGATCATGGAGTCAAGGCATCAACCCAGCACTGCCAAGCCCATCAGCAACCCACATCCCCAGGAACCACATCCACACTCTTTTGAAACACTGCCAGGGGCAGCAATCCCACCACTTCTCTGGGCACCCTGTTGTGATGTTGACCACCCTTGCAGCACAGAATTTTTTTGAATTATCCCACGTAAATGATGACAAGGGATAGAAACTTTGCTGCCTGCCCCATCATCCAGCTCTGCCCTGTGGACAGCAGTGAGGAGGGAAAGGAGTGGGTGCCCCAGAGTGTGACAGAACAGGTGGGACCCAGCCCCAGCAAAGGCCATGGATGCTGCTGGGGCAGCCACAAAGGAGTTAAATTTGATTTCCTCATGGGGAAGAGGCTTGCAAGGGAAGCAGGTAAAAAATGGCTTGGCTTCATCTTTCTCCCATTTTAGAAAAATTAATTTTTGAGAAACCTCCACAGTTTCACTATTTCTGGTGCTTAAATCAGGCCGCCTGACAGCCTGTCCGGGGCTATTTATGGGTTCCCTTGCCGTGGCCATCTTCAGGGAGCCCGGCTGCATCTGCAGACCACGAGTGCCATCTTCTGGGAGCCTGCAGCCGCATCCCCTTCTCCTTCCCCGCAGCACCCCCGAGCTGTGCCATAAATCTCCATTCCAGAGGAAAAAGTTTCACTGCACTGAGCCTCACCCTTGGGTTTTTCACCACTGGGTACCAAGGCACCACCGGCAGCAGGGCAACACGGGGCTCCTCGCTGTCCTGCGGGGAAACTGAGGCACAGACACCGTGGCTGTGAACCAGTTCAGATGCACAGAGGGGTCTGAGATGTTCTGTGGTCTCTGACACACCCAAGAGGCTCAGGATCAGAAGGGGCTGTTGTGCCCCAGGTTCACTCTCAATTTGGGGCTCTTCTCTAGCATCAAGTAACAAACTGAGACCTCCTTTTTCTTTTCTCTGTTAGTATTCTGTTAAGGAGAGATCATTTTTGTGCGCCAGGATTTAACTCCAGAATTGTGCACTGTAAGATATTCTTGGCCTATCACCTGCACCGAGCTAAATCCCAGGGAAGGGCAGCATTGGAATGAAACTTTTTGCTTAAAAGGAAGGAATTGCCTCAGCTGGAGCACAAGGCAGTGAGGCTGCAGAGAGGGAGTGCTCAAAGAACCCCAGGAAAGCAGACAGAGGCCATGATGTGGGGACAGTGCCCCTCTGGCAGAGGTTTACAAAGGCTTTCATTTCTTTTCCTGTAAAACTCACCAGAGCATTTTGCTCAGGTCTGATTTATGGCAGTGGAAGTGACCAGGCACATGAGCCAGCAGTGGTGGTGGCACGGAGGGGGCTGCCAGGCAGGCCCAGAGCAGCCATGCCCATGAGAAGCCAAAGAACTGGCCTTTCCAGTGAGTGTGGATCTGTTTGACTCTGGACAGTGATCCCCATGCTGACAGGTGAGGCAAGCACTCCCCTGGTGCCTGGCACTAGTGTGTGCATGAGTGCAGGTGATAGGATGTCAAAAACACCTCTGGTGGTTATTGCAGCCCCTGGAGCAGGGCACAGCTCAGCCTGCATGGCAGCCTGCAGCCCATCCAGCAGCTCTGTGGGTGCAGCCCATCAGCAGTGGTGGGAACATACAGCAGGGTGGGATGTGCAGTGTGCAATGTTCAGCAGGGACAGATGTGCAGGGTGGAATGTGCAGCAGTGTGTGATGTTCAGCAGGGTCAGATGTACAGTGTGTGATGTCCAGTAGTGTGGGATGTGCAGGGTGTGATGTCCAGTAGTGTGGGATGTGCAGTGTGTGATATTCAGCAGTTATTGAGCAGTGTGGGATGTTCAGGGTAGGATGTTAAGCAGGGTGGGATGTTCAGGGTGGGATGAGCAGCAGGGTGGGATGAGCAGCAGGGTGGGATGTTCAGCAGTGACAGATGTTCAGCAGTGTGTGATGAGCAGTGTGTGATGTGCAGCAGTGTGGGATGTCCAGGCTAGGATGTTCAGCAGGATGGGATGAGCAGCAGTGTGGGATGTGCAGCAGGGTGGGATGTGCAGCAGTGGGGGATGTTCAGGGTTCAGGGTAGGATGTTCAACAGGATGGGATGTTCAGGGTAGGATGTTAAGCAGGGTGGGATGTTCAGCAGTGACAGTTGTGCAGTGTGTGACGTGCAGTGTGTGATGTGCAGCAGTGTGGGATGTCCAGGCTAGGATGTTCAGCGGGGTGGGATGAGCAGCAGTGGGAAGCACAGCAGAGCTCTCTGTGTAGAGCACATGCCAGCACAGTCTGTACCACACGATGGTGCTCGGAGCTCTCACTCCTGCTTTCCCCGCAAGCCAGCGCTGCCGGAGCGGATGGCAGATCTGGCCCTTGGAGATATCAGTCTCCCAGACAGACCCAAAGAGCCCTTGCCATGGTGTCTACACTCTCCTCTGCTCCCTGCCCAGCCCCTTACCCAGCTGTGCTTGAAAGTGCTCCAGAGTTCATTGGGGTGCCCATGGCTGTATTATCTCCATGGGATTGTCACATTGGCACCGACAGGTTCTGCCTTGATGCAGGATATGGTCATTCAATTTGTCACTGTGAATTGCTCAGATCTCACCTGGCTCATCCAGGAATTTGGTCCATTTCTGTAGTGACTCTCAGGGTCCCTGGGTTGTGTAAGACCTGCTGCTTATGTGGGTTATGGAGTTCTTCCTAAAATTTTATCAGTGACAGGGTGCATCCAGCAGAAACTGGGAAGCAATAGGCCAGTTTGTCATGTTTATAAAAAGAAAGTCCTCTTACACTGCCTTTCCAGCTGCTCATTGCAATCACTGGGAATCTGTGCTAGTGTATTCCGAGCATTTTTTGGTTCCCAAAGTTTCCAAGGTGACTTGGAAAAGTGAGGAATTCATTGAGTAAAGGTCCAACAGCTATATTCTTCTGTCATTCCTCCCATGTTTTGTCCTTATCAGCTAAAACAAGGCCTGTCCTAGCCATGAGTAGAGCTGGTCCCTGTTTATCAGCCCCTCAGCAGATGCAGCCATGACTTTTGCATGCTGTTTTCTCCCAAGGCTGGAGTAACAAGCCCTCCAGCATCATTCCCTTTCACTCCAGAGCCTGCAGGGAAGCAGCAGGGCAGGCAGCAACATCCCATGGGGTAAACATAGGCGTGGGTCACCCAGTGACTCCCCTGGGTCACCTCAGGCACCAGACGGGTGTTCCCTCTCCTTTGATCTTTCTCTTCCTTCCAAGGGGCTGAACTCCCTCCTGGGCACTGCTTTCCTCCCCTGGGGTGAAGCAGAGGGTGGCCCTGCTGCAGCTCCTGCTACATCTCCCTTCCCAAAAGGATATTTTGCAAGCTGGATGTTCAGAGATTTGGTTTTAACAAACTTTGCCTGCATGTGCAGCAGGTTCAGGAGCTCTGGAAGAGAAGGAGGATTGGGTCATCTCCATGGGAACATCGTGGGAAGACTGATATGTGCCCCGAGAGGCAGGTGCAGTTATGAGCATGTTCCAGATCCTTTCCTGCAGCCTTTTTTTTTTTATGTTTTTCCCTGCTGAGGAGGAAGAGCTGGAGTGTTTTCTAGGAGAAAAGAACGTGAACATCTGAAACAAAAGCACCAGTGCAGATCCCAGCCCCTTTTGGCAGCAGGTCTCTGTTGCTTGTCACAGCACAGCTGAGCGAGTTCCAGCCGCACCAGAGCCCGAGGGAGCCAAGTGGGCTTGCCCAGGAAAGGACAACCCTGCTGGCAGGGTGACACAGCTGGTACCAGACATCACCAGCTGGATGCAGAGCACTTGGAGATGGCACTTGGCAAGGCCTGGGCAAGGAGGGTGAAGAGAGCAGCTCCTGGTCACAGCCACGGGGTGCAGCGAGTTCTTGTCTTCTCACTGCCTCACCACCACAAGCCCTTCACATCACAGCATCACCTGGGACAGCAAGATGGACTCCAGCTCAGTTTGGTGAGCTGAGCATAGATCTGAGCACCCAAATATTTCTGGTGTAACCAGGAGGGTCAGAGGAGGCCAGCTCACCTCAGTCTCCTCTCAAAGCCCTGCTGACCCTGGCCAGCACCAGGGACTGCCAAGAGTCCTCACACATGCTAACCATTTCCAGGAGTGGTGGTGGGCTGAGACAAGCCCTTCAGCCTTGCTGGAGCCAAGAATGAGAAACCAGATGGTGCATGACCTGGTAAAGCCCCCTGTGATCTTCTGTTTGTTATTCTCCTACGAGCATATCGGGCTGGGAAAAAATCCAAGGGTTCATTTCCAGGACCCAGACTCCTTTCATGTGCAACAACTGCACCTACCCTGGCCACACACATTGCTCACGAGACTCTCTTGCTGCTGCAATAAGGGGTTTGGGTGCAGGGGGTCTGGTGAGGTTTCCTAGAAAAAAAAAAAAAAACAGGATTTATCTTCTCATTCAGCTCCTCTGGGGTACAGCTGCAATACAGCTCCCATTTCTGTAGGGCACCTAAAGAGAGAGTCCCAGCCCTGGCAGCCCTCCCATGGGTGTCACTCCAAAATTACTAGCAACAAGAATATGTTTAAAATAAAAACTTCTGCTCTGGGCTATATAGGAATTAATCACAAATAAATCACAACGCTCAGGAGGAACTTTATTGTTGCCAAGCTGATTTTATCAGTTTGCCAAGTGGACACAAGTGCAGAAGCAGATCTGTAACATGCTCCTCAGGTGAAGAGTGTATGCTTCTCTCCCACCCCATTTAATTTCTGCTTGCCTCCTACTCCAATTAATTTCTGCCTGGCAGTGAAATTTGGATGGCTGGTCTCTGCAGGGCAGGACATCAGTCCCAGTATCTGTGTGTGCAGCACGGTCAGGACTGGAAAAATCAAGGCAGCATTTGCAGTAACAATAATAGTGAAGTCCCCAGAGTGACATTTCAAATGCAAATGAAAAGAATAAAAATATCAGTTCCTGTTATAACTTTGTTGCTGCTGTAACCAATCCAAATGAAGGCTTGAAGCCGTCCCTTCTGCCTGACTGGCAGCAGAGCTGTGACTGTTTAGTTTCATTCCCCCTGCCCAAGTGGACAAGGACTCAGCCACGAGCTGAGAAATGGGGTCAGGAGCTGAGGCTGACCAGACACTCTCATTGTGGCACTTGCCAGATGTTAGTCCCATCTCAGGCATGCAAAGTGAAGGGTGACAGCAGCTCTGTATGGTGTAACTGATAACTCAGCAGAGCCCTGCAGTGAGCCCCTGAGCCCTGCTGGGCACTGGGGGCTTTGACTTTCCAGACATCATGCACTCCAGCCCTGGGATGGGAAATGCTTTGTGGAGTGGGCCCAGCAAGAAAGATTTCTTGCAGTTTGGATTTGGATGTTCACCTCCAGTAACCAATGGCATCCCTTCACTCTTCCTGAATTAGCAAACACAGTTCCCTTCCCTTCCCTTCCCTTCCCTTCCCTTCCCTTCCCTTCCCTTCCCTTCCCTTCCCTTCCCGTCCCTTCCCTTCCCTTCCCTTCCCTTCCCTTCCCTTCCCTTCCTTCCCTTCCCTTCCCTTCCCTTCCCTTCCCTTCCCTTCCCTTCCCTTCCCTTCCCTTCCCTTCCCTTCCCTTCCCTTCCCTTCCCTTCCCTTCCTTTTCCCTTCTCACAATGCTGAGCATTCACTGCTGTGTTTTGTGGCCTTTGCACAAATGCACATGGATAATACATTTTAATCTGAAATCAGCATCACTCAATTTGTGTGTCCTGGGCAGAGAAGGGGGACTGGGGTGCAGAGGTTTGGGCTTGTGTGAGCCCAGAAGCACAGGGCTGCCTCCATCCCATGCACAAGGTAACTCCAAACATGCACAGCCCCATACCCTGGCCCTGTGGTGAGTATTCTGGAAATTCAGAAGCACAATATCTAATCCATTGTAAAAATAAGCCCTTTGACATTGATCACTCAGGATCAGTTTGGCTACCAGTGGGAGAATCTAGCAAGAATTTATGGTCAGGATTCGTGGTCAGAGAGCACATGGAGGTGGCACTTATTTGGGCCATTCTACCAGTAGCTTTTAAACCAAGACAGATCTCTTTATCTGAAAACATATTTATTTTATTATTTTTTTGTAGCAAAGAGATTGTCTGAGAATGAAACTGATGATTTTAAAAAACAAAGAAGAACAAAAAAAGGACCTGAAACTGCTCGGGCTGTTTTCAGTTGCCAAGATGAATGAAACGTAAAAAAATTAAATGGGCTGCAACTTTTGAATTCTAAAAATGACCAGTCTGAAAACAAGAAAATCCAAGCAGGTGCAGTCAGCTGCAAGCACTGACAAGGCAAGCTCCTCTGCTGGCAAGTGGTGGAAGATTTCAGCAGGCACACATGGGACAACTCAAACCTGCTCATCTGCAGGGCTCTTTAATTATCAGGGGAGACCAGAGACACGTTAAGGCTTTGCTGTTGCTCCTCATTCCTGGTTCCCAAGGCTGGAGGCTGCTGATAGAGCTGCCAGCAGGGCAGATCAGACCTGCAACCCTGACACAGAAGGGTGCAGCAGAGAGCAGCACAAATGGAGGTAATGCATCAAGGGAGAGAAGGCAATGCAGCTCAGGCTTGTGCCCCCACCCACAGCCCATCCACAAAGTGTTCCAGCCTCTCCCTTGTCCTGGGACTTTTCCTCTCATTTTCATCAGCATGATGCAGGGGGAGATGATCAGGACAACTGGAGGACAGACAGCCTCACCAGTGTAATAAAACCTCAAGATTTCTACTCTCCAAAACCACCACCACCTCCCACAGCCCCCCACAGCAATTCAGGAGAGGAAGCTGTGCACAGTAATTCAGAAACAAATCTGAGCTGCCCACTTCAAGATGTGGCTCTGAAAATTCCCTTCCTAGTGTGTAGTGCCACCATGGGATATGCATGGGTGGGTGGAGGACGGAGGACAGGACCTGAGTGCCCATCACTGGTGGCTGAGCCAGCTCGTGATGCCATCCATGGCAAGAAGGAGCTGCTCCAGCACGGATGGAAGGGCAGCACTTACCCCATGGCAGGGGGAGACAGCCAGGCTCAAGAGTTTCCTCTGGGCAGCAGCACTAGGACCCAGCAAAGCCCCTTGCAGCACAAAGCCCATGCTAATCAGAGACTGGAGGCCCCAAAGGTCATGGAACTGAGGGCTGAGGAGATTTCCAACCCACTGCACTTGTATTTGGGGCATCTCCTGCCTTTGTCAGTGACTGTGACCATCAGCTGCTCCCAGGGCCATGTCCCCATCCCTGCCTCAGCACAGGGGTGTGATGGGACACAATCACACTGACACTGGTACATGAAACAGGGGTAGACTGAACAGAAAGGGCAAAAGCACCTTAACACCCACAGATGTGGGTTTATGCTCAGGGGCCAGCAGTAATTCTTCTCTGGCTGAAGCAGAAAACCCTTCCCAGAGCCCTGTCCCTCTGTTCCCTTGCTCACAGCAATTTGGGTTGGTGCTGATCAAGTTCATTATATTTCAGTTACCTATCAGGCAGTTGCAGTACAGAGTCCTAAGCACCATGACCACATCTGACTGCCCCAGGGGTGCCTCTATGGGTCTGGATGTGCTGACAGCTCTAATGCCTCCTGCCCTGGTGACCATACAGATGCACAAACACTGCAATGGGGCTTCCAGAGGCTTTGCTGAAGTTTATTAGTTTTTATAATGGTCATGAAAATAATTGGATCTCAGACACACACCGGTAATTTGGTACGAAGGAGAAAAAAAATGAGGCCAGATGAGGTGTAAATCAGGAGTAACTCCAGGGCTGCTGGAGAGGTGTGAGCAGAGCAGGGTGAGGCAGAGAGGCAGAGTACAACAGTGATGTGGGATTTGGGAAGATCCCAGAGTCCTTGCTGAAATTACCTGGCCCATCTCAGTGAGGAAGGGGATGATGCTGGAATGCCTGGACCAGGTGCTGCACCCAGGAGCTGTACAGGCCCCAGTGACTCCACTCACACCTTGCAGGTGTCACAGCGCTGTGTGTGATGGGAATTAGATCCTTGCAGGCATTATGGACACTGCTGATGGCTGTGGGCACTGGCAGCACTTGCCCCACTGTCTGCCCAGCTCCCATAGAAATCCACAAGCTGCTGCCAAGCTCAGGGCTGCCACTCTCTGCCAGCTGGGACCCTCTCACCTTGCTCAGTACCCATCCCCATCCTCCCTCAGGGCCAGCAATGCTGATGGCAGCTCCTGTCCTTGCCAGCTTTTCCAGCAGGATTTTCCCTCTGAAGCCCTTCAAGGAGATAGCATCACCCTTTTCCATTTTGCAGCTGGGGAAACTGAGGCCCTGAGGAGCACCCTCAAGCAAGCAAGCAGCCAGAAGAGCCTGAAGTCTCTGGGGCTTGTCCTGTGTGCTGGCATAAGGGGGTTTCCCCAGCACCATTCCCTGTTGTGAGCCTTTCCCAGGCCTGCTCTGGGAAGAACAGAGCAGGGTTGGGATGTGCTGACCCCAGCAGGGGCTCAGGGTGCTGCTGGGTGGGTTGAGCCTTGCCGCAAGCAGTGCAAGCAGCAGCTGACCATGAGCTTTCCACCACAAAGCCACCGATCCTGTTCCCCCAGCTCCATCCATGCTCACAGGCTCTCCATGCCAGCTCCATCCCAACAAAGCAGTCCCTGTTCCCTGCTCCATCCCAGCTCCTCCCTTAAGCCCCACCCCAGCCAGGGCTGGATTTATGAATGAGTGCCCTGCTCTGGTGACAGCAGGCCCTGCCAGCCTGGGGTGTCTCACTCCAGGGAGGAGGCACAGCAGGATTTCTCTGCCATCAGGAGCAGCACAGGATGGGGATGGCAGAGCTTTGGGGTGCACAGCCTGCACCCCACAGAGGGCACAGTGCCACGCTCCCCTCCCAGCCCCAGCCTGGCCCCATGCCCACTTGTTGGGAACTATTTTGGATTACAACTCGTGAGCTGCCTGTGCCAGGTTGCCAGCTGGCACCACTGCATGGGAAACAGCTCCTGATCCTCACCCCCTGGCACAGCAGCACAGGCTGTGTTGGTTCCCTTTGCTTCTCTGGGCTGCAAACTCCAGCCATGTGAGGCTTTCCTGGGAGAGAGGCATCCCCACTGGGACCTCGGGCAGGCAGGCAATTCAAGCAGCTGGCCTGCAGCCCTTGTGCACCACCAGGCTCACACTTTGTGTTTTTAGCAGCAGCTAACACAACACAGATGAAGGATGGCTGATTTCAACACGCTCCATGCAAACGAAGACACAGAGCTGGCAAAGCGCTCAGCAGCATCACACGCTCGAGGCACATCGTGTAAACCTGACAGTGACAGCTTGTTCACTTGCCCAACACCTTGTGTGCCCAAGAGCTCTGCCCATACTCCTGGGAAAACCCTTCCAGCACCTCTCTGAGCCAGGTCAGGGCTCATCAGGATGGTGTCACTCAGACACTGAGCTCTCTTACACATTATTTTCTGCTGGTGTTGATGCTCAGCATCCACAACTTCCCAGGAGACAGGATTTCACCCTGAGCTTCCAGACCACACTGGAAGTGAGTAGCTGCTTTGGTGTCATGTGTCCCCTCCCCTCTGCATGTCTGGCTTGGGACCCTTCCTGGAGCTCTGTGAACCATAACAAACCTTTCTTGCTGCTTTCAGACTGGCTTTGGCTCAGTGTTGTGCCAGCAGCTGGCCCAGTGTATTTGCATTTATTTCTTCTGCATCTTGATTGCTCTAAGTATGATCATCAAAAACAGTTCCCAGCACTGCAGGGGCTGTGGTCTTCATGGGCAGAACAAATGGAAATTGCTGCTCTGTGGCATTTCATGGCTGTACAGCCCCATCTCCAACTCTCTTCCTTCTCCTGCATTTGGAGAGTCTTGGAAAAGCAAAGGGGAGCAGTAGCAACCAGAGCTGAGGCCCAGCTTAGAGGTGAGAAAGGAGCTGGTTCCACCTGGGTGGGTTCTCACTTGGTGCCTGGAAGCAGACAACAGTTGCATCTCCATCCTCTCCAGAACCTTTCTTCCTCCTCCTCCCTCCCCCACGATGTCCCTGCTGGCTGCTCCCCTCGGAGCCACAGAGCCTGGGCTCGTGGAGCCTCTGCCGTGTGCCTGGAGGGAAATGTGTTCCAGCCCACAGCAGCAGGAACTCAGGGAGACCAAGAGCTAGACAAAACCACTATTTCTGTCTTCCCACTCCAGCTCCAGGCTCTGAAGTGACACTTTCCCATGGGCTCCTTGTTACTTTTATTTATTTTTTAAGGCTTCTTCACATCCACGTGGTTGGGCTGTGATATGAGCTATGCTTTGCTTTGCCACCAGGCTGCTTGCCTACAAACACACGGCTTACACCAACCCTACAGGAAGATATTTAAGCCTATATTTCAAACCACATAGAGCTGGCTAAGCCTCTCCTTATAATTGCATCTGCACACCCTTGCTTTATTACCTAGAGTTAATACTCACATATCTCCATGATGAATTCAGAGGTGCACTACTCTGATAACAGCCTTAGGAAGTCATCTGCCTGCTGCCAGGAGGTCTTGGGGCTGCATGCAAGAATCCCTCAGACACACTAAGAAAAGCTCCCTATCTTGAGAAAGGCTGATCCTGCTGCCAGCTGCCTGTGTGTGTGCCCAGACCAGCTCTACCCCCTTCTCCAAGCAGACACCAGGGGCTGCTTGCACAGAGCTCCTGTTGTTCTGGGAACAGGAGCAAAAGATTAGCATCCTCCTCAGGATCAGACAGAGGCCTTAGATGAGGTTAAATACCATTTTAGATAGCTGGTTATCCACATGTCTGAAATGTCTCCACAGCACCAAGGCTTTCTAAAGCAGTGATGGTTTTGCCTGGCTATCTCTCTCTCTCTCCTTTGACACAAATGTTGAGTCAGGCATGGATGGTACAGACCAAGGACTCGATCTGCTGGACAATCCTTTTTCTGGTTATGGTCTGCATGCTTTGCCTTGCTCCATCTTGCCCAACCAGACAAGGACATGTTGTTGAACAGGGTTTAAAGGTTACCACCATAAGAAGTTTATCCCACCACCTTGACACAGGGGGTGATTGCAACTTCCCTCCTCACCACTTACCTGCCCATTTTCTGGCTTCATCCAGAAAAAAAAAAATCTGTATTAAAGGAAAAACATTGTTGTTGTCATTGTTATTGTCATTATTATTATTGTTATTGTTATTAAGCCACCAGTTTGTTTCTCTGGCCCAAAGATGCAATTCACCTGCAGTGTAAGCTTCCCTTAGCATGGAGGAGTGCTCACATAAGGTCTAATCACTGATCTAATTAAACTGATTTGCTGCTGTGTTAAATCAGTGAAGCTATATTGAGCAGATCAGGTCTATGTTTCTATTCCACCTCATCTTAATAAATGATAATAAAAAGCACCTTCAAGACATCAGTGTGAAGAATTTAAACAGAAAGTTACATTTATTATTTTAAATCTAGTCTCATTATTTCCAGGCTAGGGATTTTTGAACAGAGATATGAAATCCTTGGCCTTGACAATATTCATCTCATATATTATCAAGAGCTCTACAGTACATGGAAATATTTCTTAATGTTTCAGAAGGGTTTAGAGAGTTTAAAAATCTAAATTCCAATGAAGGTAATGACCATCTTTTAAAATAAAAAAGGCATGCCAAAACCCTCATTATTTTAAAAATCCATTTCATCATTATTTTCATTCATTATTTGAGATTGATTATTGTTTCCCTATGAAGTATCTTCATTACTTCCTCCTTGACAAAATTACATTAAAGTAGTTATTTCCACTTGAGGTTTTGGTGGATTTCCTGATCAAGGGTTCATGCTTTGGCTTTCATAGCTCTGTTACAATACTAACATTGCAAGTTATTTTAGGAAACATTTATGTTCCAGCAAAAACCATGATAAATATATTTAAAGCCAGTGATATGGATGTTTTTAAGCAGGGCTATCTAACATACAGATTTGACCACTGGATTTTCAGAGGCAGCAGGATTTTCCTATCCTGCCTGACAGCAGGACAGCCCTAGGCTTAGACACTAATATCCCTCCAAAACCTCTCCAGCCTGTTTGTGATGCTGCCTGTGGACATGGTACCTGGCTGTGACATGGAATTCATGGTTAGCACCCAGGGTGCAGGTGCTGCTGGGTTTGCTCTGTGGGGTGAGCCCTGGCAGCCCTGCCCTGAATGAACAGCCCTGACATGTTCTGCACCTGCCCCTGCTCATTGTTCACCACATCCTGATATTAGTGCAAGGATTTGCACCCAGGCTGGACCCAAGCACAGTTTGATGGCCTAGGAGGGGATGCTAAGAGCTAACCCACCTCCAGGGAGAGGAGAGACCTTAACAGACCCCACCTGGAGCTACAGCTGCTCAGTAATGGCAGTATTGATCAGGCTGATTAGCTCAGACCTGAAAATGCCCCACTCCTTCGGGTCACTCTCCCCTGATCAGCAGAACATCCCACACCTGCATTTCTCACCCCATCACCTCCACTGGCAGGAAGGAACTGTGAGCCTCATCTGCCAGATGATGAATTGAAGCACATAGAGCCCAAAAGGAGGGTAACCTACAATAGACCCTCCTTCAAGTAGGAGGTTTGCAGCCCCAAAAGCAGGGCTGGTCTCTATCTCACCCTTACCAAGGGTCAACTCACAAAAGACCTTCTGGTTTATTTTCTAAATAAAGGGTACCAGCTGTACCCAGAGCTCAGGAAAAGCTGCAGAAGAGAGCTGAGGCACTCGGGAAGAGTTGCCAGTGCCTTTCTGGCTGTCCAAGGAATGTGCTGGAAGGAGTGCAGGGTGGGATCCCCCATTCAGCTGGGTGACCAAGCAGGACACAGCGCTCCTGGAGCCAATCCCTGCCGAGAGAAAGCTGTGGCTCAGTGAGCACAGACACCACGAGAAAGCTGTGCCAGAGCAGGAATCAAGCAGCTCTTGCAGCCCTGATCTCCTCACTGGGAAGTGCCGCCCAATTGCATGGGGCCACCAAAGCTAATAAAGCCATTAATGGGGCCACATGTCACCTCCTGACTAAGGCAGGAGCAATTCACACCTCATTCGAGGTTTCTAGTCAGAAAGCGCCCACGTTTGGCTGGACTGCTCTCCAGCTTGGAGGACAAGCCAGCTTAAGGTTAGTTCCCCACATTTTGCAGGGATCTTTTCCACTGAGTTTTCCAGGCTAGGCTGAGCTTAGGCTGTCTCAGAGCCCTCCAGCTAAAAGCAGATTTTTTGGCATGGGACAGGAGGGCGATGGCAACTGGCACGTCACAGGGAAGCCGTGCCAAGAATCTCTGCTGAATTTTCAGTGCCTGCCACTGACTCGAGCAAAGTCTTTAAAGGCTCCTTTTCCAAAGTATTCCCGAGTTCAGCAGGGCCAGTCTCTGGGATACGTCTGGACTGGCACTTGGAGTGACGAGTATCAGAGCTCCCATGGATTTTGGATGCGTTTAGGCTGCTTGGATCTCCTGGAGTTGGGCCCAGCATTCTCCACATGGCGCAACTCCAGAAATGGAAATACTCCAAGTGAGCAGTTTCTTTCCCAAAATGGGGATTCTTCTCTCCTTTGGATGGAAAACAGTAGACACAGGAGAAATATTATCTCATTGTACTGTGAAGGAGAGACATTTATTAACTGTGGGTACCAAATTTAACTCTGGGTATTTTTTAATAGCAGTTCTGATGTGAATAGAAATGCTTGGATGCTTTTCCTTGCAATGTCAGGAATCTGCATCACAGAATTATGTCATATTGTGAGAAAGAGCCACTGAATTCAACTACAGGAGATAAAAGTGAAACCAGCTAGCCTAAATTCATGAGAAATTCATTCCAGGGGGCACAGATTATATGAAATGGCTCCTTATCTCAGCTATATTTGCAACATGTGAACGCTCTAAAAGAGCCATCCTATTGCCTCCCACGCCTGCCACGTTATGCAAGGGTGGCTTTTCTCACGTGCTCTGGGGCTCCCAAAGCACCCACGCTTTGCTGCCGGGAGCCCCGGGGTGGGGTAATCTCCAAATACCGGGCACTGACTGCTCTGCAGGGCAAAATGAAGAGGCCAGGCTGCAGCAAGGTATTGTTTATGGGCTTCTCATTGTTTTTTTGTCATTGTTTTCTCAAGCAGGAGAGTCACTTTTATTTGCTAGGAGGAAGGCAATGAGGCTCAGAGGGATAGATGTGCCTGACAGCATTTGGTGCTACACACTGGCCACGCAGCAGCCACAAACCTTCACGGCAGATGTGTGTGTATGTGCTTGGGAATGTTAGCTGGAATCCAGGCACGTGCTCCTTGGATTATGATCCGAATGTTCTCCTTTCCATTACACCAACCTCTCTACCACTGCTGTCTCTCTTAACCAAGGCAAATGAGGACATAATGAAGTTCAAGTGATATCAGCTATTGTTTTCTAACTGGTAATTTCCCAGGACTTCTGCAAGCTTCTCCCATCCCAGGTGAAACTCAGTAATTAAGACTGACCTTTGAAAGCTCCCACTTACAATCATATCTGCTGGTTCTGCTTAATTTGCTCCCTTGCCTTACACATAAAACTGTGAATAATTGCTGCAGTTTATTAAAGTGCATTTCTTTCAGAGCACTGAGATCGTTTAGTTTCAATGCATTCGACAGTACATAATAAGTATGAGTGTTTTGAACAGGTCATGCTCATGAAAAATGAGTGGGGACTCATGTATCTGACTGTTCCTATTTTGTATCAGTGTCACTTGGTTCTAGAGATAGCAGGTTTACAGGATGATGCCAATTGGGAATTCTGCACATCAGGCAGGTCTCTGGCTGTGAAAAAAATGTACAGTAGTGATAGAAATAGCCAAACCATAGCTCTTACAAATGAGCTGAGACTAAAAAATTCATTACAGGCTTTTAAAAATAAGATTTTTGGGTTTCGATGTGTTTTGTAATTGGTTCTTTGTTACCTCCTCACAAGCAAAATGCATTTGTTTCATATTCAGATGGAGGGACATTTTTTGCTTTTTTTTTTTCCTCCAAAAACATAAATACTAGAAACTGGCTGCTGCCTCTGACAAAAGTGGAGATTTTTACAAAATTATATAAAGAAAAACTAAACACGTGAACTTGGATCTGTGGAACTGCTAATAAAATTGAATGAGTTGTCATTGTTGTGCTCCTCCTTCTGCACTCCAAAATAAGCTCTAAGGCCTGAACTTTTGAGATTGTAATCAAAAATACCAAGATATGAGCATATTTAATTACCAGTGTTGTTTCACTTTCAAACTTGAAATGCATCATATAATCAAGTTAAATATAAAGGAGAATTACCAGAAGGAACACAATGTAGATGGCTTCACCTGAGGCTAAGACCAAGGCTTGGAAAGAGGGCTGTGGAAGGTTTAGGGGTTTGGATGTTGAGGTTTCTTGTCATGTGTTGGTCCATGCACGAGAATGGGGACTCAGGCTGGAGCACGGTATAGGATCCCATCCTGATACAGGACTGCAAAGGTGGCCAGGAAAACAGCACCCACCTCCCCCTCCCAAAACATGCACCCTGAGCACAGCGTGAGGCCCCCAGTGCACCAGATAAATCCAATCTCAGAATTCACCAGGATCAAGAACTGGAGGCTTTTCTACTGGTTTTGTATCCTGGGTGATTTATGATTTAATTTAAACACATAGTTTCCAGCTGTTTCTTTTTGCAGGCAATCACCTAGGCTACATTAACCCGATGGTGATGTACTGGTCCCAGGGAGCCCTGGGGAGAGACCACAGCACTCCGAGGTGCGAACTTCCCCCATTTATCTTGATGGGGTGTGCACAGCTTCGCCAGGGAAGCAGGTCCAATCACGTTAACCCCTTCACTGCCAGCCTCCACCGTGGAAAGGCTGCTTAGAATCAGAATCTCCCAAGCTGGGAGGGATGCACAAGGATCATCGAGTCCAACTCCCACGTAGGACAACCCCAAGAATCCTTTGTGCTTGAAAGCATTGTCCAAATGCTTCTCTGACTCTGGCAGGCTTGGGGCCACAGCCACTTCACAGTGGTGTGTCCTGTACAGCCTTCCTCTCCTTTGGCAGAGCCTCCCGTGTCCCAAGGGATGTCAGCCTGGGAAGGAGTGAGGGAGGTTCAGTCTCCTGGAGGGTGGTGCTGCAGGTTATAGGTTTGGAGATCAGAAGGATTCTAATCGTACAGCTCCTTGCAACAATGGGGCCACACAGGTGTTCCGGTTTAATGTGTTTTGAACAAGCTGTATAATTTTATATATATATATATATATATATATATATATATATATATATATATATATATAAAACCCTGCCTCTTGGGTTCTTACAGCAGAGCAAGGGCTCCCTGCACTCTCCAGCATAATCCTGTGGAAGACTGGGGACAAAACGGATCAGCATGGCTGGGTTTGGGAGGTGCCTCTGCAGGCTCACCTACAGCAGCAGGTTGCACAGGTTTGTGTCCCCGTGGGTTTCCGATAGCTCCAGAGGAGGAGGCTCCGTGCAGCAGATGGGAAGCGATTCCTGGGAGGCAGCTCGAGCACGGCTGTCTCAGCTGCAGGTTCCCTCGTGGTGTGAGAGGCGTTTGACATTCGAGCAGAAGGTTTTGCTCGTCCCTAATGGCTCTGGCACTGCTGCCAGGACCTGAGATACCAAACTGGGAAGCTCCCTGTTCCTTCGGAGCTCTCCCACCCGGCTGTCAGCAGGCTCCTGCGGGCAGCACCGCGCTAAACCTCTCGTGGCCGGTTTCGGGGGCTCTGCTTTGCAGCCAGACGCGCAGTGAAGGTGGCAGCCGCTGGAAGGGGCCGTGCTGCCTTCCCCTGCACAGGGCTGGCTGCAGCTGCAGCGTGCCGGGCATGCTGGTGGGTCCCTTTCTTGTGTCACGCACAGCCACCTGAGCAGGGCTGCTTGGGGAGACAAAGATGCGAGGTTTAAAGTGAAATTACTGCTTCAAAGGAAGAGCTTTTAGGAATTTCTAATGTTGGAAGCAGGAGGTGCCAGCCCGCTCCCCGGCTGTCTCGAAAGACACAGTCCTGCAGCCCTGGATGGCAGCAAAGGAGGGACTCAAACCCAGGGCAAAGCCTCCTTTCACCTCATTGTGAGCCAGGGCCACACACCTCTTCCCGGTGTCTGAAACAGCCCTTTCATTATGTTTATATTTAAAAATCTATCAGTGACTAAAGCAGTTTGCATAATAAACAGCTCCAGAGCCAGAAATATTTGCCTGCTCTCGGTAAAAAAAGGAAGTCCTCAGATCCTCTTCTGAAGACGGTAAGAAAGTGACAGAGTTTTCCCTTTGCAGGATATAAATATGCAGTGCAAATAGGTGGCTGCTGTCACTGCTTACATTTTGATGTATCTCTTCAGATAGCCTGGCAGCGCCAGGTTATTTTAGTGTCAAATCAAAGCTCTGGTTGTATAAAGAAGCTGAGGAAAGGTACAGTCTGTGTTGCAGCAGAGGATGGAAGCTCCAAGAAGACTGGAGGCAGTCCTGTGAGACACGTACCAGCCATGCATACTAAACCTGCCATTTAGTACACCGACAAGAAAACCCGTTTATAAGAGCTGCTGCGGAACAGAAATAAATGTCTTCAGGTTTGGGCGGAGGAAGGAGGGGTGTTTTTCTAGGCAGGCACGTGCTCCATTATCACATTACCTAAAAGAAAATAAAGCTTTGGTCCCCTTTTACCCTCCATTTCCTTGCAGGAGAAAGAAATTTTAAGAGCCTGCTTATGCCAGAAGAAAAACCTTGCGGGCTGATCCCTTTTTAATGCTCTTGTATGCAATGCACCAGTGCTGTCCTTGACTCAAACGAGTCAAGTGAGCCCAAACCTGCCTGATCTGCATCTCCCCGCGGTTCTTGCGGCCCCCGCACTCCAGCCTGGTGCGGTGGCGTGCAGAGACGGACAGCGAGGGGTCAGCCACACCGATAACAGCACTGATAACGAGGGGTCTGCGGGACAGGGGCGCGCACCCCCTCGCCTCCTCTCACTAGGAAATGCTCTAATTACCAATGAACTGGTGGCTATGGGGGGGGTCTGGGACTTCAGACCGGCGGGACTTCAGGGGAAGCCCCGAAGGCCCCACAGCCCGCAGGGTTCGGGGGCTGGGGGCCCGGTGGGGTGCGGGGCCGTCGCTGTGGGGTTACCGCGGGGACCAGCGGAAACTCCTCCCCTCAGAGCAGCCCGCCTGCCATGCGGCCCTGGAGGCGGAGCCTGTGGACGGGGGAGGGGCCTGTATGTAAATACAGCAGGCGGAGCGGAGAGGTAGCGCATGCGTACTGCTAGCACGGCGCAGCATGGGTTCTTACACAATGCACCGTGCTGGGCAGCCGCGGGAGGGGGCGGGACCCCACATGTAAATGAGTGCAGGGTTTTGCCGCGCCATTGGGTGAAGGCGAGGAAGGGGCGGGACCGGATATGTAAAGCAGCGAGCCGGCGAAGAGACAGTGGGGGGCAGTGGGTCGGAGCGGTCACGCCGGCGGGGCGTGGCCCCCATGCAAATCATGCCGGCTCCGTGGGCGTGGCTCGGATGCAAATAGGCGCGCGGCCGCTTCCCGCCCCCTGCCCATCAGTCCTCACCGCCGCTTTAAAAGGCGCCGCGCCTGCGCAGAGCGCCGAAACCGGGACTTAGTCTGTTACACAACCGCGCTGCGCTCCCCGCGTCCCGCTCCGCCCGGCGCTCCTCTGCCCGCCGCTCCTCCCGCTCCGCCCGGCCGCCCGCGCCTCCGGCATGAGCGGGGACCAGCTGCACAACGATTCCCAGGTGAGCGCCCCGTGCCCGCCTGCGGGGCGCGCTCCCGGGGGACCCCCACCGCGGTGCTCGCATATCCCCGTGCCGGCCCTGGGCTGGCCGCCTCGCCGCCCCCCGTAACCCCAGCGGGGGAGCCGTGCTCTGCAGCCGCCCCCATAAGTCTGGGCAGAGCCCTGTCAGCCCAGCTTTCCCTCTGCGGTGGGATGCGGGGCGGTGGGAGCGGGGACCCGCGTGTGGCCCCCCGGGCTGGGTGGAGAAGGGGAAGGGGCGCCTGCCGCGCTCCCCCGGCTCGCTCCCCTTTGGGGGGCCTCGGGAGGGGTCCCCTTATGAGCTGTGCGGGGGCTGGGGGGCGCTTCACCGGTTCCCCCATCACCTTCCGCATCGCGCCGGGCTTTTCCCATTTAGTATTAAATTCCCCTAAAAATGAGGGTGAGGGCGAGAGTGGGGGTTCCCCGGAGCGTCGCGGACCTGGGCGTACTGACGGTGTGTCCCTGTGTGCTCTCCCCGCAGATCGAGGCGGATTTCCGAGCGAACGGTGAGTGCGGCCCCGGCGCGCCCCTCGCACAGACATGGCGTCCCAGAGACTAAGTCCCGGCTCCGCGCTCACCGGCCCCATTGTTCCCATCGAGCTGCCAAAAGCGCCCCTTTCCCGCCGGGATCGGCCCCCCCCGACCCCCGCCGCCCCGAGTGGGGGCACCGCAGGCCCCCGATCCGAGCGTAGCGGCTCGGCCGGGGTCGCCTTTGGGCCCCGATTCCTCCCTGGAAAGTCGCCTTGTCGACGGTCGGGACTTAGTCTCTGCGCCATTTTCTTTTTCTCTCGCTCTCTCTGTGGCTTTTCTCTCCTTCTCCTCCTCCCCGAGCTGCCGCCGAGCCGCCTCTGCAGAGGCACTGGGCCGCCATCCCCGGCACCAGCCTCTTGTAACCAAAGGGAAAGCGAAGTTTTTAGCTTCAAAAAAAAAAAAAAAATTAAAAATCCCAAGTCGCTTTTTTTTTTTTTTTTTTTTTTTTTTTTTTTAAATCGCAGGCTCCCTCCCCCCACTGCTCCCCGTCTCTGTTCCTTTGAGGGAATCCCTCCCTTCCCCTAAAATGAAAGGTGATTGCAACATGTTGCTCTTTAAAAGAAACTGCTGCATCCATTTTAAGATCAGCCTTATTTTTTTCCTGGCTATTTAAATGATGTGACTTTACCTTGCTAGATGGGGTTTTTTAAAATTAAAATAAAACCTACTTTAAAAACCCAACAGACCATAGTGTAGACAATTCCAGAAGGGTAGACAGCATCACTTTAGGGACTTTGCCAGCTAACTTAATTTTGTTTAGAAACATTTACAGGAGTCCTGTAATTAACTATATGTTTATATATATGTGTAGACACTTACATATAATTTTTGTATGTTTATATATAAATATATATGCATATCTCTATATATTTATATTCATATATATCTACATACATACAATATTTTCAATCAGCCTGTTGACTGCTAACTTTTTCTGATAATTTATTAATTTTTATAGGAAGCAAGCTGATTGCAAGCCTGTCTCATTTGATAGGTGTCAAATCGAAGGGCTTAAATAGGGTGGAGGGGAGTTGAGGGTACACAACCAACCTTTGTGTGTGTGTATTACTGTCACTGTTTGGGATGTGTGAGGAGCTCTGAGCTGTCTCCTGACTGCTGAGGTGGTAAAGGACAAAAAAGGTGGTTGAAAATATCTGCTTGACTTATAGTTACACTAATTTTTAGAATGCTTTTCTGGATGATGTCCACGTGCCTGGTTGCTTTGTAGGCTACAGCGTGTAAATATTTACAGATCTACGCTTGCGAGCACCTTTCGTTCTGTCAGTTCATTGGAATGTGATTGTGTGTGTGCAGCAGGAGCAGACAGTATCAAATATGCTCGTTTTGAACTCTTAATTCTGAATTTTTAGTGGGGCTCTATCAATAATTGTTATCAGGAAAAAAGGGTGCAGTGGATTTCCCAAGAAGTAAGGGTGTAACTCTTGAAGCAATTTAAATGTAAGCTTATATAGGAATGCTTGTAGCCTTCTTGTACTGGAAAATACTTGTTTCATCTAAGGATCATCTTTATTTAGGGAAAAATACTCCCTGGTAAACTTTAGTTATTTAATACTGTTGTACATAGAGGAAGTGATGTATATTTGACCTTTTGACTCCATCTTCCAGTGAACCTTTCAGAGGGATTTTTCTCCTCTATTGTGACCATGTGCTGTTTTATTCTTCTAAGAGCTTTAGTCCTGCAGCTCTTAAAACTCCTGTGGTTTTTATTTCTACCATGTGTTGAAGGAATTCAATACAGAAATTCAAAGTCAGACACCTTGATGGAAAAACCAAATTCCTGGTAAATCAAGCACACCCAACAAAATCCATACCAGTGTAGGCATCAGCACTCTTTCCCTCCTACTGCAATTATTTATGGCAGTCATGTAGCATCATTGTCATTGATCAGAGGTCCCTAAACCCCAAAACCCTTTTCAGCACTGGAAGGTACGTGTAACACCGTTAGTCTTGCTAGGGGAATAATGCTGAATAGACACTGGGCACTCTGACCTTGTGACCACCCCTGATCTCCCTGAAAATCTGTCACCTCTGCTTGCTCTGAGCCTTGTTTCCTCTGTACAGGAGCTCTTTGCACTGGTGCGTCGGGAATTGTCACGCGTGGATGTGAGAGCAGCAGTTCTCCTTCAGGCAGAGACTGAGGCTCTTGCTCTTATTTTCTTGATTTTTGATCCTATTCAGTGGCAAAGATTAGGAGTGGGTGGTAGGAATCCAAGTGCCAGGTTTTTTTCCCCCCGGATGTTTAGAATTGGTTTGTACTTTGATTATTGTCAGGCAGCGCTAAACAGTAGAGCCAAACTCCTTTTAGGGTCTCCTGTATTTCACATTTGGGGGAAGGGAAGCTTTTCTGGGGGCTGGTACTGACTCATTCTAAGTGTTGAGTGTAGCAGCAGTAAAGATTTTTGTTAGTAAAGAGTGTTTTGGGTGACTTTTGGCTAGTGTATCAGTAATAGGGTAGCTTAAGCACTTTGAAGCTTCCTGTTATTAATGTTTCTATCTGGGTCAGTGGACACACTCCCTCGGGTTGTGGTCACACAAGTTGTTGCAGCTGCAATAGGTTGGGTGGATCTGCCCATTGCAGGTCACCACGGGGCAGCCTGGTTGTAGCTGGAGCCTGGGTCTGGTTACACACCCATTTCATTGATAGCAGGGTAGTGTTGGGTATGAGAGGGGGTGCCAGCAGTAAATTCGTGTTCCTGGCTATTTCTTGTCATTAAATAGCCAGATCACTCTAAGCAAGAGTGTCCTGGGCAAATTCCAACTTGAGTAATTGCATTCCATTTCAATATCCAGGTTCTCCCCCCTGTTTGGCTGTAGTGGGTATTTTTTTCACCTTAGCTGTATTTTTAGTATCCGTACGCATTGCAAAGAATTTTCCGTGTTCAGTCCTCACAGTGCCTGTTTGCAGACCATGCTGAGAGCAGTATTGTGCTGAAACAGCCAGCCTTTTCTGCAAGTAACATCCTTGCAGTCCTCAGCATTCAGAAGGGAAATGGAGTCCAAAATTGTTGTTTCCAACTACAGCTTGGATGCTAAAAATGTCCCCACGTTCACAGATTTGGATTCTATTGAGTTTTGCCTTTAAGAGCTTTGTTACTCAGGTTGGATGTAACATCCTCTTACTAGTGAGGGCAATGAGACTAAAAGCAATTTATCTTGACTTTGAGCTCTCCCATTGTGTTTGCAGAGTGCAGTAGATAAAAATTACTTTTGTTTGCAAAATAATCAAATTGCATTCCAAAACTACTAAATTCTACTAACTGCTATTAGTGCCTTGGCTGCTCAGCAGCCTGTGATCAGAACTTGTGTAAAATCCAGAACTGCTCAGTGTGGAGACTGAGGACATCACCCCAAGCAGTGCTTTTTGCTTCCAATTGATTTGGCCAGTAATGTTAAGATGCAATTTGAGGTCAAGTATCACTGGAGTAACCATTACAATGCGTTAACAGGAGTCAAGTGTGAATTTGTCCACCGTCACAGAGGTAGCTTCTGGAATTCAAATATGTTTGAAGGAGGGGCTTGCTTTAACAGTGAGTATTTTTTTGGAGAAAAAAACTGAAGCCCTTACTGCTGCAGCATCTTATCAGGAACTGGCAGGTTTTTTTTGTTGGCCCAAGCGCTCCTGGGGCATCTGTGTATTTATCAGGCTGGCAACATGAAGGAATGAGCAAGAGGGAAATTCAAATTAAATAACAGGAGTGCTGAACCAAATGCCTTACAAGTTAAGGAATTTCAGCACGTTTTATGTTTTGCATTAAATTCATGTTTCATGGATGACAGAGCTGTGCAATAAGAGGTGTGGGTGATTTAAATGCTAACAAACTGTAGAGCAACATAGCAGAGATCTTTAGGATTTCTCAGTGGTTGTGAAACAGTCTGTTGGAGACCAGATTTGTGCTTCCTTGCTGCTGCCTTTGCTGGCGCCTTCTGGATGGGTGAGAGTTTTTTGAAGGAGAGCAGGGCCACTTCTGGCATAGGGCTGTGTGTACCTTAGCACTGCTGTTAGAGCCACTGCGCTAAACAAACTGCACGGATTTAGGAAGTGTGAAGGCACTGCCTGTGCTCTGTGTGTGTGTGACATGTCAGGGAGAAACTGTCTTTTAAGTTCCCTGGGAACATGTCTCAGGAATGCTTTAAATGTCAAACGTTTGGCAAGGGATCCAAAGTACAAAAGGTAATTAATAGTATTTAGGTGCAGATTGATATCTCTGCTGAAAATTTCCTTTGCCTTTTCTGTGATACATGGAGATGAGAATCCAGAAGAATGTAGCTTGTTCCTTCCTTGCATGGCTCCCTGCCTTCGCTCCAGACTGCAGTGCTGGTGGTGAGCCTGCATTGTGGGAAGTGCTGCCCACAGCCTCAGAACAATACTTGGGTAGTTTTAAGTCTGCAACCACTTAGTTGGTTTTTTTTTTTTTAATTTTATTTCCGAAGTATTTTACATAAGACGCCAATCTCGGCAAAATTTCTTATTTTTGTTTTTTGCATTGATTTTCAATATGTTCAGAGCAATCTTTATCAGGGCTTGTTAGGATATGAGAGTGTAGCTTCACTGTGGGAATTTTCAGATTGTGATAGGTGAGAGTATTCTGAAGTAAATTTGTCATTCATGACACTTCTCAGAAATGTAAATAAACATATTGTTGGTAAGCTGTTCTTCACCATCATGTGCTACATAAGTTGGTTGCATTTATTTTCCCCAGCAGAAGCCTCAGAAGGGCTTTGCTAAAGACCTTGAGGTCTGTTGTGTTAATTGTTCTGACACATTCAGCGTTTAGGTTAAAACTTAATGGGTGTCTGGTGGGAGTGGGGAGTTAAGTGTGTTTCTGGGAGCTGCAGCCGACTTGTGTTTTTGTTAAAACTCAGCAGAATTACTTAAATGTGCTGGAAGATGTGTTTTGGGGGTTAATGGCCCGTGTGTTTCTTCCTGCTAGCAGGTTTTCTTAAGATGTTTCTTCTTTCACTCCAGTGTTAAGCACTCTCTGTTATTAATGTGTTATCAGGGCTTCTTTGTTTACTTTGTAAAACATGAAAAATTTTGGACCAGGGGACTTGTGTAAAAATGTGCTTTTTTTGCATTGCTTCGTGTAAATTAGACCCACAGCTCATAAATGTGATCAAGCACAAATCAGACTTAATTTCATTTACAACTGTGACTTCAGATATTCGTTAGATAGTTCATTGAATTCCAACCTCCTGAGTTGCACTGTCAGCAGAAACTGCAATAATATGTAATTATAGCAAGTACTTAACATCTCATTGACTCAAATTCCTCTGTTAATGATTTCACTGGATTCCTGTTAAAGTGATACCTGCTGAAATAGCACAAGCCACTGCCCTGTTAGAGGGAGGCTCCAGGTCAGATTCTCCCTGGTGTTGTAAATTGGTGTAGTTCTGCTAAAATCAGTGGAGCACTGACATGTATCTGCTTTTTTGTTACTGGACTGCAGGGATGGGCTTTAATGTCACAGTGACTATTTAAGAGAAATACAGTTTAACCTAGGAAATCATTGCAGATTTTTTTTTTCCTGTGGCTTTTCAAGATGGGACAGTTTCTCTTTCAAGTCCGTTTGAGCTGATTGTGCTGATGCAGTTTTTCATATCCTTGTAGAACATTCACAAATATTTATTGGCTTATTAAATTTAATTGATTTTGTGGCTTCCAGTTTTATACATACTGCTCCTCATTTTATAGAAAACCTCACACTCCAAAACATGGGAGCATAATCTATTTAGTGTTATATATGCTGCTTCTGCCTGGGTTTTTGAAGGTCTGCATCTTAGCTTTCCAAATCTGATAGAAGATAGTTGATGTTGAAATCAGTGTTTATTACATTGCTCCCCTGGGACTGTCCTTTTTGACAGAGCATATGACACATCTGCCTGTACCTTCTCCCTACAGGACTCTCTGTTCTGAGCTGTTCAGCACTGTCAGCATTCAAATGTGGATCATCTTTAGATTTCAGAATGGTCAGGGAATGAAAGAAGAATAAGGGCTTGCTGTGGTTTTAGCAACAAGTTTGCTGCTGTTCTGCTCTTCTGAAAAAAAAAAGCAGAAAATAAATTTAAAACCCAGTTCAGAGCTGCAGTCGGATTACTCCTTTTAAAGTGTTCCCAGTTACTGTTGTCCTTACTCTGCCAGTAGCTGCCTGCTCCAGTGAGTTCCTCTGTGTGTGCTCTGGTGGCTTCCACTGTCCATCAGTGGTTGAGGGCTGGAATTACTACAGTGTGGAAGTGCTGTTCCAGGCAGAGCAGAGAGAGCCTTTTCTGCTGCAGGCTCCTGCGATTTCCTAGCTCAGCTGAACATGCTGTAGTAGTGGTTTCCCGGTGTGTATGAGACTACAGTATTTTTAGCACAGTGTTTGTTCAAAATGTCCTGGCTGACATAAATGCTAACTAGCTCCAGTGGATTTAATGAGGTTTATAGTTGGAAATATTTTCATCTTGAATGCTTGCTTTTTAAACTACTGATCTTAGTCAACTGCTGTAATATCTTGCAGTGTCAGAGCAAGAGTTAGGACTTTTGGAAGGTGATGTGAAAAGAAAGGGTGAAGTTAAATTTGGATTCTTGTGACCTGCATGGTATAAGGAGGATTAAAAAATTGGTTTTGGCTTGAGAAATATGAGCATACCTGCATGTTTTCAAGTGGAAATTTGGTTTCTAAATTTGACTTCTGTAGCTGCTCAGCTGATGAACAAGTGAGAGGTCCAGAGTTGAGAATGAAAGTTGAGAATGTGGAGCAGTAGTCAATCTTCCTGAAATTTGTTCTTTTGTAACATGTACTTAGCATCAATGATTCCCTGACTTCTTTGAGAAAAAAAAAATCAGGATTTTTTAAAAATCCCTGTCTGTGTCAGCAGGAGCAGTGGCAGGAAATACAGTTTTGTGCCAGTCCTTGCAAAAAACAATGATCTGGGAGATCCTCCAACTGGTGGAGGTCAGACTTGATGCTTTTGGAGACGTGGGAGACCTTGGCAATTAGTTCTCTATTAATACTAATGATAGAGATGGAGTTCTGTAATGAGGGGAGATGAGTAGGAGAAGGACAGCGGTTCAAGTAAGAATTGCCTCACAGATTCTCTAGTGTTGTCACAGAGTTCTGGTGATGTTTTCCATCATCTCAAGGCCTGTTTCTCTGCTAGAATAAAATACTGTACTGCTGCTTTACCCTGGGGAAGTTCACCTTGTTTCATGGCTGTTGCTTGAGTCTGAACAGTTTCTCTCAGAGGTGGTTGCAGCAGTAGTTCAGTTTGGAAGAATGACTTGCACTGCCAGCTGCTCTGGGCTTGGGATCTGCCTGTTCCCAGTATGAAGGAGCCCCAAGGACAGGCAGCAGTGAGCATGCCTTACTCCTGTCTTGGGAGGCTTTGGAGGCGGGGGCTGGAAAATGTCTGAAGTGCTTATCTTGATGGGATGGGGGCAGTGCAGGCTCACTGGAGGCACAGCAGGAAAGTTAGTTTAGGTGCTTGTCACTCAGCCTCGGCGGACAGTGTCTCCTCAAGAAAAACACCCTGCATCTCCACCTGGAGTACTTAAACCCCTTTCTAAGTCTGAAGGTGTTGACTTCTGAAATTGGGATGATGGCAGGGTAAAGAGGGACAGCATCAGAATGTTGGGAAATGGTTTTAATTGGAGGCTCTTGTCAGTCTCAAAGAGACAAAAGTTCCTTCCCACAGAGCTTCCGATCAGTAGAGGTTTTCGGATTCCTTATTGATATTTTTGACGTGAGTGTATTTGTTCATGTTCACCATATGCTTTGTGCAGTTGTGAGCTTTGTGGGTGTCCCTGGATGTATTTTTATCTTATACCTTCGTCAGAGAAGGAGCTTTTTAGGGAGTGTTAGCAAGACAATGGCTTTCTTCTCTATTAGTATTGCAGAATGCTGAGCCTCATGGTGCCCACCAAAAGATGGAGATTTTCCTTCATAATTCTGCCCAGCATAGACATGTTAGAGACAGATGGACATTCATGGAATTCAGCTTTGCAGCGGAGTAATTCTGCAGCTGCCTGTATCTTTCCATCACTGGAGAGAGATTGATTTCTGCCTCAGGAAAGCTTGGAATGTACTTGTAGCTTCACTAAAATAGTTTTATCAGTCTGTGTAACTCATCTTTGGCCATGTCCATGGAACTCATGTTCCATGGTGGGGATGTACTTGTGTCCTGGTTTGGGCAGGCTGGAGTTAAGTTTCTTTGTAGTAGCTGGTACAGTGCTGTGCTTTTGGATTTGGTATGAGAATAGTGTTGATAACACACTGATGTTTTAGTTTGGACAACTAGCTGAGTGCTTGCTAGGTCTCATCAGCTGCAATGTACAGCTGACAATCTCTTTCACACACACAGCATTCAGCACATAGTGCAGCTTTATTTAGGGGAGAAATACTCTTACATTCTCAATGAAGGCATAGTTCTGGTTCTTCAAGATGTCCATTTTCTTTCATAATGCTATTTTTCAGTGGTTTTCTAAAAATAAGATCCTGGTGGCTTTTATTCCTTATTGCTCATTTTGTAATCCCAGTCATTGATTTGCATAGTGTTACTGATTTTTGCAGCAAGCATCCAGGACCTCAGTAGTTGAATATTTTGCTGTGTTTAAGAATAAATTATAAGAAGAAATTCAATATGAGACCTGGTGTTGAACATTTATAAACTGCATACAGCTTTTCTGTCCAAAACCCACTGCTGGGTTCACTCTACTACTTGGTGTATGCAGCAGGAAATTGTTTCCATCCAAATGTCTTGTCAGTTTGGTGCGGCTAGATGTGTGGCAGTGTCTAAAGGGAATAATTTTAAGAATTTTTAAGAACAGTTTTTTAATTTATTGGCCAGAGATGTGGCTTCATAGTTAAGAAGTCAAGAAAATAATTCTTAGGGATGGAGCAATCCCCAAGTGCAGATAGCTTTTTAATTTTTTCCTGGCATTTGTCACATACTCTGCTCTGTTGCCTAACACAGCTTCTGACACATGAGAGCATGAACTTGTACAGTGTTATCCAGAACATTTTTTTCTTTCATTTGTCACTTCTGTACACATTTTCAATTGAACAACATTACAGCAGCTTTTCCTGTGCATGTAACATGGAATAGATGACCTGTACTTTAAGGCCAGGGCAATGTACTTTAGTTGAACTTTTTATTGATGGCAATATTTTACTACTCAAGGCTTATCCTGGTATTTGAACAAGGGCCAGACTTGTCAAAACAGCTGCTCCTCTTCCTCTGAGGTTGCACTTTCTTGTTTTGCAGAGGTGACTTATAAAGACCTTTTAGGAGAGAAGATGCTTCAGTGTTTTTCCCCCCTTTAAACTATAGTGTCTGTTGCCGATTTTTCAGTAGCTGGAGGCAAGACAAAGACACCCTGTTACATTCCATCTCTTTGGAGACCTGATAACCAGGTGGAAGGCTGTCTTCCTTCATCTGCTCTGCAGCAGATGCAAGTGGATGGAGTTGGTGCTGTCCTTAGGGAGATTAGTAGCCGATAAGTTGGCAATTCTTATTGCAGCTTCTGGTTTGGTGCAGTGCTGCCTTGCCAGCTGTCAGCTTGTCTGGAGTGCTTGGTGCTCTGCTCAGGACATGAGGGTGTGAAGGGTTGAAAGTGAAGAGAGACTCTTTTGAAGCTGAAGGCACGAAGCACCAGGGAGGGACATTTTGTTACTCATGGATGCTGTGTCTGGGTTTAAGGTCATTTGTGCTGTACATTGTTATCTTGTCCTCAGGCCATATTGTTTAAATAGGCAACACAATGGGGAAAGAGGGAGTACTATGCTCTTCTCAGAGCTGGAGAAACCAGAACATAGTGGAGTGATTTTTTTTTTCCAGCACAGAAGTAGATGTAAAGCTGTCTGGCTGGGATGGAGATTCAGTTCCATCTTGGACACTTGCTCCTGACTTTTAATTCCTTCTCCAGCTTAAGACTGAGGTGCTTATCAAAGGGGCAGCACATAGGAAAAAAAAAAAAGGCGCTTCTGCATATTGTTATGCAATTTTAGCATATTGTTATATGAAAAGCTCATCTTAGGAGCTAAGGTGGGCATTTTTTTCTGTGGTACTATATTCTTTAATGAACACTTATGGTACAATACAGATTAGAAATGTTGTGTGGAAGGTTCTGCAATTAGTGAAATCACTGATTTTGCAATAGGGAGACAGTGTCTTCCTGGTTTGTGTACAGGGTTCTGGTATCAGGTATGTCAGTCTCTTGCACCATACAGCCACCTTGCTATGAGTCTCTCCTAAGTGGGCCTGGAGCAATAGGAAGAGCAAATTATGTCTTCTCCCAGTTTGTGAATGCTGGTGAGTGTGTGAGTAAGATCAGTTTTTGGAAAGATAAAATAGCTGGGATGGGCAGGTACTGGTTTAAACTTGCCTTAGGAAGGCACCTTACAAGTCAGACGAGCACTCTCCAGTTTAATCCAGCCTTTTGGGAAATGGGAAGCTGGAACTCTTTGGAGATCCATGTGAAGGGGATGATTCATTGCAACACAAGCAGTATGTACAAAATGGAGGGATGAAGGAGAGCTAGTGACGTACTCTGAGGTTTTTTCTCTAGAGTTAATGACCACCAGATGGGGAATAAAAGGCAGCCTGCTTTTCTTTGGAGGACCGGGAATGTCATTGAGGCTGTTAAAATGTGCTGTATCTGTGGTAATGCTGCTTGTGCACAGCAAACCCTTTGATGTGTGGATCAGAGTTAACTTCTCTTGCTGGTGTTTCCCCTCAACACTTGGGGTTTAACAAGGGCTTTGGATGAAGATGAGATTCTTACAGTGTGGTTTACAGAGCACCTCAGGGATACAGAGCAAAAGTCTTTGAATTCTTTCTGCAGTAGAAAAAGTGAGGTGTAGGTTGTGTTCCTGTGCACAGTGTAAGTGGCCAGACACCCAGGGGCAGTTGGTTCATGTGGACAGAACTATGGTGCCAGATGAGTGAGATGAACTCAAAACAACAGTGACCTTGATTAACTTCTGCAATGTTGCCCAATCTCTCTGTAGGTGTCATCTCCATCCATCTTTGCAGTAAGCAAGCACTGGCACAAATCAGAGTCTGAATGTCAATGCTGTTAAAACTCTGATGCTCACAAGTTGTCATCCTAGAAGTGTGTAGGTGTTTGGGTTACTTCGTCTTGCTCCATCAGATGGGACATCTCTCCAGCTGTCCAGGTTACCTTTGGACATGAATGTGGAAAACATTGGCATTTTTCAAGAGCCTTTTACACTTTTGCAATCTCCTATCCTGCCTTCTTCCTACTCCAAAACCTGGAAGACTGTCAGAGGAGCCGTCATGTTGTCTGAGTCATGTTATCAAAGCTGTGTATGTCACCTGCACTTCATTAGGGAGCATAAGCAGGCTGTCCTTGAAATACCTGTTTTTATGAGTAGATAGAGTCTTCTAATTTAAAATATGCTGCTCTCTGGATTTTGGTAGCTGTCATAAACATTGTCTTTCTTTTATCATCAAGTGGGCTTATTCAGCATCACCTGTATCTAAAGGAAGCTGCTTCCTGGGTTTTAGGCTGTTGTAATTGTACAGATATAAAAAGTACATTGATGCTCTTGGCCCTTGATGCTCTGTGCTTGGCAGCTTTAGTTGTCAGAATGAGGTCTTGGGAGAGCCCAGTAGTTTTATTTGCCCCAGTCTATAGCTTGTCTTGCAGTAGATGGAGGCTGCAGCTGGCAATCCCAGTAATTTAATTCTTAAATTGAATCCTGGGCAAAAGACAGAAGCAGTTGAACTGGCAAGTGCATAATTTTCTTGTTTCAGAAGTGAAGGTGTAAAGCTGTTGTTCTGGAAGCACTGCTTTCTGTCTAACACGTTTTCCCCTTCCTGTCCTGCCCTGTTGTTGTGACTTCTGTCCACTGATGCATAATCGTCAGTTTATGGCTTTGCTCCGCGCCACTGTCAAAACATGAGCTTGTCTGTGCACAGCAAAATGTGAATTTACATTTGAACAACAGTCTGAGTTAAAATTCTCCTTCCCTATGTTCATGAGTGGGCCTCTCCTGCAGCACTCATCCTGGGCAATATTTGCCTCTTTCAAGAATCTGATAGATTTTTCTTCAAAGCTCCCAGTGTTGTCTTTGCACACCAGCTGAATCTGGTCTGCATGGCAGCAGGCTGGGTACTACATGGCTGCTGACAGCAGGGATAGTGTTCAGCAGGGGCACTGGATCTCCCAGGAGCTAATCTGTGCTTGGGCTGTGCCCATGGCTGCTCAGTGTGCTTGGTGAGAATGTGAAACGATGCTGACACCATGGCCACGTTTCTGAGGGATCAGAGCTTTGCTAAGTCTTTGTGTACTAAAGCTAGGGTGTATTTTTAAATGGTTTCCTTTGTAGGGAATGAGCTGTGGAGCATTGTTTTGTGAAATAAGTCCCCTGTAGCTGTATTTCACAATAGCATGAAACAGTGTTCAAAACAGATGTGAGCCTCATTTATTAAGAGCAGAATTAGTTTGGTTTTAATTTAAGTTTTTGTGTTTTTTCCTCCCTTTTTGTAAGTACCCCATCCATTCACCCTAGCACAGGAGCCTCATGGTCAGATTCTAATTCAGAGTAAGAAGACTTGAATTCCAAAGGGAATTTGTTAGTGTGTGATTTTTCTTTTCTAAGATAAATTTTTATATTGTCTTTTTGTGTGTGTTAACATTTTAGTTTCTGCAGAGCTTTGGAATTAGTCTTTGACAGTTAGCTCCATAGGTAACCAGAGTCAAATATAGCCTGACTTTGTTTTTCCCTAGTACTAAGAAAAGTATTAAAAAATTATTGTTGTTCATGGACTACAAAAAAGTGTAATGGTAATCTTTATCATAGTATCTCCAGAGGCCAGACAAGTAAGTTTTCCACTGGTTTTCAGTTCAGGAAAGATACAGTCTTCAGAAGGGCTTTCTTCTAAGCATCCATGAAGTGTTTAAAGTTTCAAGAATTAATGCAGATTTGTGTAGTTTCTAGGTTTGTGACAGGTCTGTTATATCCAGGTCTGAAGGTGGTGTCATTTGGTCAGCAAGTGTCAGGGACACTTGTTCAGTTCCTCATCCTGTGAGCTCAGGCTCTTTTTAAAATCTTTCCTGCCTCTTCCCAATCTCTGCCAGTTATTCTTACAGTTTGTATGTACTGCTAGGAGGTGTGTTCAGCACTTTGCTCACTACAGGTATGTGATTTCCCAGATCCTGTCATCTGAATGGGTTTAGTTACATTCAGATCAAGTTACCTGAGGAGATTGGTACTTCAAAAAGGCACAGACTTAGGTTGTCAGGCATCTTTGTACACCAAGAGTCAGAAGATGTTTCTTCCCTGTAGGTCACTGCAGTTTTCCCTTGCACTTAATCCACCCAGAATTAGCCTTGTACATCAGATGTGCACGTAGTTTGTAAAACACTCTGTTATAGAACAAATGCTGACCATGACCTTAACTGTAGACTTTTCATAGTAGCAAAGTTAGATGGGTGTTTTTGTTTATCATGTTTGGTATTAGCAAATTACCTCCTTGTGTTACTTGTCCATGCTTATGGCTTTCACTTAAAAAGGAAAATTGCAGTTTCTCTATCAGGGTAGCTGTCTTACTGGGAAGTGCAACAGGATTCCACTACTTATCACAGTGACTGCAGTGACAGAAAGTGTCTTGGTTTATGTTTTGATCTCAAGTAACTCATACTCTAAAGTCTCTTGTTGTGAAAACCTAATGCTGAACTGTTTCTCTGGTTGCAGATCCTTTCTTGAGCAGAGACTGCTGCACTGCTTCACCTCGTAGAGGTGCAAACATGTACATAGGAAACCAGGTTGAACTTACATTGTATCCAACAAATTTGGGGAATTTAGTACAACATCAGGAAAAGAAAAGTGTTACAAGCTGTTACTTAATTCTCAATTTTATTAAACCTTTTTCTTCAGGAGTATCTTGATCTGTTGGAGCAGCTGCTTAGTTTTGAGGGTGGCCTGTGAAGTTAAGTATCTCATGTTGTTTGCTACAGAATATCTCATGTTGTTTGCTAATTTTCAGAATAGGTTATTCGCAATTATTCTTTCTTCTGGTATTAGGGCCACTTCTCATGCAGCTTTCCCAACTTATGGGCCCTGTTTAGTATTACACAGCCCATTAATGAAAGCAGAAGGCTCCAGGCTTTCACTGTCAGAGCCTTTTTGCATTGGAGAGGATCGAGTAAAAGGTGATCACAGGTCGCAGTTGCTACCACAAGAAAATGAGCAAATTTTCTCTGGTCTGCTGGAGACTGGAGTACAGGAAATAAGATAATTGCTAGTTCAAAAATAATGTGGTACACTTTAAAACTTGCAGAATAATGTTGCCGAAATGCTTGGAAACTCAGACAGATTAAATGTATTTGGGTATTGCAGTTTCAGAAACTGCTGGTGCTGCTTTGCACTCCTGGGTAAAGCTGAACTTGCTCTGAGGAGAGTGAGCCTGGCTCTCTGCTGGATACCTGGATAGTGCTCTCACTCCCACAGGTGGTTTTGTCTAGCACAGGCTTGAAATATTTGGGAGATCAGGACAGGAGGGAATGGTGCAGCTGCTGCTCTAGGGTCTTTGTGTGAGAGCAAACTGCTAAATCAGCTGGAGTGGCTGCAGCTTCCATCTGGTATTAGTCATTCATGTAAAATTGATAATAAATTTTAATAGATGTATTGATTCAATTTTGACTCTAGTAAGAATTATCATAACTTTAAAAAAATTGTCTCAACATATATAAAATCGGCAGCCAAGAAATTTCAAAATATTTCGTAGCATTAGAGCTGAATCATGCAGGAATAAATTATGAGATTGTAAATAGTCTTAGATGTTCATCTTGTTTCCTTTGCCTATTTCTGCTGTAAAATAATCAAGTGGAAATAAATATTTCCTAATGCATTGGAATACCCCTGAAAATAAGATTTATAACTTGGGTTTCTCACTTTAGGTTATATTAAAGAGAAATAACAGAGCCTTGAATCTTTATGGTTGTTTCTGTAGTGCTCATATTTTTTTTAACATGTTTCTACCCTTGTCACCAGTAAGCATTTAAAAAGTATCAGGTTCCATGTTTAGAAAACTGGGAAGCAGAGAATGTGATTATGTTGCAGTAGCTGTAGAGCAGAACTCTGATATGATGGGAGCCTTTAGCTAAGCACTTAGAGTTTGAAGTGTAGTGATAAATGAACTTTTGATGACACTCTGCACCTGCAACCTATTTCCTTTGGTTTAAACAGCTCATTTAGTGACTGTGGTAGTGGAGGGCATTTGAAAGCTCAAAAGAAAAAGCTGTTTCCACAACTTGTTATTTCTGTGTAGGCAAAGAAAGAACTGCTCTTAAAATTGAGGCACAAGGTAACAGAATTGATTCAGTTCAGTTTTTGAGGACTATGTTTGCTTTTTTTTAGATGGGAAACAAATTGCATAAACATTTCCTCCCCTTCGTGTCTTATTCAAGGCAGATTTGAGTTTTTCATGGGGTGGAATCTGAAAATGTTGGCCGTGTGTTCCATGAAGAGATGCCAGCTATTAGTTTTTAAAAAATAAAAAAAAAGAAAAAGAAAACAAAACACAACAAAAAACCCTCACCAAACTGATAAAACATTGCATGGAGTTTTTTAATTGAAGAAGCTAGGAGTGTACCATGCATAATAATGTAGCCAAAGCCTTTTATCCTGTGTCAATAGGTTATGCTTTATATTCAGGTATTTGTAGTGGTGTGATGTAACAGTTGTCAACTAGTGAGATTTGGCCTGGATTTAACATAATAAACAGATTACAGCTGCATAAAGAGATTAAAATCAGTGACTTAAAGTAACATTTTGTAAATGGAAGACTTCCAGTGGAATTTAGTGCAGCTACTTATTAAAATATTGCAGTCATAGTCTTCCTTTAAAACTACCATGTCCTACACTGCTCTGCTGATCCTTCTTTCAGAAGACTCAGGAGTACAGAAGTGCAGAAATCTCAACTGTCATTAAACATTTACCTTGTGTTTACTTTCTCGTGTGTTTTAGCTGGAATCAGATTTCTTCTTGTATGCTAATTGTGGTAAAATCCCCTTAAGGCAGGGGAATTGCATTCCCTCCCTTGACTTGAGAATGGGACTTGTGGCAAGGCTGATTTTGATAAAATGCTTCTAGACACTGCTGGAATTGGCCTCTTGTGGGTGAGAGATCAATTAACTCACCCACAATGGGGACAGAGGTGAAATTGGGCTGTATCCATCCAGTGCAGCCCTATGCTTTAAATGAATCACTGTAGATACGAGGAAAAAAAAAAGACCCAACCAAAAAAATCCTGTCTGGGATCATTGTGGGAGTTGCTCCTACAGTAAGGAACCAGTTCAAGTATAATAAAAATGAGTTCCCAGTCTTCTGAAACAAACGACTTTGGCCATGCTACCCCATCAGTTCAGTATGACGGGAATGATATTAAACAAGTAGAATAATCTGACTCCAGTGCATAAAGCAGTGGTATTGCTTGGTAGAGGTGATTTAAAGCTTATACCAGCCACATTTTTTTGTCTTGTGCATTCAGTGTACACTCTCAAACCAAGCATTGCAGAGGCTTGTTCCCAAGGGTGCTGCCTCTTTAGTCTTTCCTCCCTACAGCAAGCAGGAGCCCAGCACTGGCCAAAGCCACGCGGAGTTGTCAAGGCATGGTTAATAAAAGGCTTTGAGCAAATGCCATTAGAGCCTCTCCCTGAGGACGCTGAGCATGTACCACTCCCATGTGTATAAACTGTGTGATCCTGGCTGCTGACACAGGCTGGCCATCCACTGCTGCAGGAGAGGCAGGTCAATGCAGCTGCTTTTTTTTTCCCCTTTGATTTGTTAAATTTTTCCTTGGGGGAGCCCTTGTTCTGGATTAAACCCAGGACAGTGAAACGCACCAGCCCTGTCCTTGTGTGGTGTTGGTGTGAACATAGGCTCTGTCTGAGCTGCTCTTGGGACATCACTCTTGTGCTAAGGAAGTGTCAGGATTTCAGGCAGTCTTTACAAAAAACTTATTTTCCATGAATAAAATAGTACAGCAGTGATTTACACAGCCAGCAAGAGCAAATGTTTTTCTAGGTGACATCATTGCAGGGTGATTACTCCTGACAACACAGCAGTTTTCTTGTAATCTACTACAGTTTTTAAACTTCACCCCAAAATAACATCAACCATATTTTTTAAATATGGCTGAAGTCTCTAGTATGGTCTGTAAGGACTAGGATTTGTTGTTGTTTGCCCCTGTTTTCTCCTGGCTCACCTTGTAAGTTTGCATGCAGTAATCAGCCGTTGGCTTTGCATCACAAATTGTGCTGTTTACACCTTTCCAGGCTAATGATGGTGTAAAGAGCATTTGGAGGCAGAAGGAGCTTGTGCTGGGGGCACTGACTCAGTGTGCTGATGGTGTTCAGAACACGAAGTTCTCTTGTCTGTAGTGCAAAGTTGTGACAGACTGCACCAAAAGATTCTCTTTGCTCTTGACCCAGTCTGTTGAAGTAGCTCTCAGAGCTGTTCCTGGAGCAGTTCTTTGCCAAAATTCTCCCAAAGGTGATCCAGCTCTCACCTACCTGTGTTTGTAGTGAGTCAGCAGCACTGTCACTGCATGCTGTGCTGGTAGTCTGGGCTTGGTTCTTGTACTGCAGCTGAGCACTGGCTCGGGTTCTTCCAGCTTGGAAGCAACCAAAGAGTTAAAGTGCCTCTGGTGTATGTGCACTTGGTGTTTCAGTCCACCTGACTTGCACATCCCTCCTGAGAAGGGACTGATGAAAAGTAATGTGTTGTCCCCAAAATTCTGCAGCCAAAATGGCTTGCCAAGAGCTCTTAAAGGAAAAGATTCCTGAAAACCAGAAAAATAAGGGTTAATGAAAAAAGGGGTTTGCTTTAGATAATATTGAAGTAAGGGATAGGTTATCTCCTGCAGTCCCTGATAGCTCCGAAGTCTAAACAGGGCTGTAAATGTTGGGATTGTCCTGTTTGCTCACCTTCTGCCCTGGCTCTCCAGAGGCGTGTGCCCCTGCTTCTTTCTCCTCAGCCACTCGTGGGTGACCCTGGCAGTTCTCTTTGTCTCCACACACACATCCCTCGGTGTGGTGGGTACATCCCTCCCTTTGTCTCTTCCCGAGAAAAGATTTTGTGTGACAGCACCGCGTGACAGTTTGTGCGCTAAGCTGTGGATCTGTGCTAAAGGTTGGTTTCTTTCTGACTGTGAAAATAGGATTAGTCCCCCTTGCATTATCTATTTGAATGCCCTGAAATTTTACCTTCTTTCATAATTTTAAGCTAGTTTTACACCCCTGGATGCCAGACTGGTTTGTGAACAGTTGTCCAGGCTTTCCTGGCGAGTCTGTCTGTCCTGCCGTGCCGGTTATGTTAACTGTGTTTTGCGCAATAGGGAAGAAGCGGGGGAGAATTTGGAAAAGCCTGAGATTAGATGGTGTAGTAAAAGTTTTCAGTATTAGCAGACCTAAAATCCCCAAGGAACCTGCGTTTATCAACTGCTTTTTCCCCCTCCTGTCGATTTGTAACAGCTGTTTGTGCTCAGCCACAGTCACTTTATGTACCTGTAAGTCCTTCAGGATTCCAGTCTTGTATATTTGTGTATTAGCAAATGGGGATGCAGATGGAGCTACAATATGTGTAAGGTTTTCGAAACCTCAGAGGTAAGTATGATTAAACTTGTTTCCCCTCGATCTGCTTGTGCTCTTTAGATCCCATTCTCTGCCTCATCTCAGCCTCCTGATGTGCAGGAGTGTGGCTGTTAAATTTTGAGGCAAAAGCGTGTCTTGATTTTGCTTCATTTTAAAAGGTGGACATGCAGTGCAGAACTTTGTTTATTCATGTGGTTGTAGACTCATAAAGCAGTAGGAAAAAATTGCTGAATCCATTTCTACCCCAGTAAGGGAAGGCAAGGAACTCCAGTTCTGAATGGAGGAGGCAATGGAAAATAAGTACTTCCACTCATAAGAGTGTAGCCTTATAAGAATAAATGTCACTGGGGACAAGAATGGGTTTGCTCTTGGTTCCTTAGGAGACTACTCTGGACTCTACTCTGTTCATGCCAGCACAGCAGCATTTTGAGCTATTCACTGACGCCGGTCATTCCCTGAAGTTTTAATTTGCTGTTCTGTTTTATTCTGCTTTGTTAGTGGAAACATACTAATGGGTATCAGTCTCTGTCTCTTATATATACAATTACAGGAGAATGTTTTACATCTTGGGAATCCCTGGAAACACATGTTTCTGTTCGCATGGAACTTTTTTGGTTTTGAATGCAAATAATGAATTGAAACTTCATTGTTGCCTCTCGGTCGGGAGCCCTTTGGCATGTGTAAGAAGCAACTATTAATTTAGCCTTTCTGTACTGATCAAACATGTATTTTCATGCTTTATAAGGCTTCCTTGGACTTGTTCTTTGTCTAATATTGTCTACTGCAATTTTCCTCGCAGTGATTTTATGCATTTGTTACAACAGCTAAGATCTGCTGTGGAATGGGCATATGTGAACGTGCCACCTCTTTGGGAAGAGGCCATTAAAAGGTGCTGACAAGTCATTAAACTTGCTGCTTCTGTCTACACCATTAGTTGTTTTGTTGCAGGATGCCCATAGTGTAGCAGTTTCTTAAGGTCAGCATCCCTGTATGCCATACAGCTATCTCAATTACTTAAGCATTAATTACCCACAGAGTATTAGCTACTTCCCCAGCAGGTGAAAGTGAGGTGCACAGAAAATTAGCAATTAATCCAGTGTGACTGAAAAAAAAATTTGAAGAAGGGCTCAAAACATGTGCACTAAGAGTGTCTGTCCTCTTTCTGAAGAGGCTCTTAAAACACGTCTTGCTTTGCCTCCCGAGCCTCTGTAGTCTGGGTGAGATTGATGAAATGCCAGCAGTGACATTTGCTTCAGGTTAACTTCATCTCCCAGAGGCTCCAGTCACACAAGGTAGGAGTGATTAGTCAGGTTTTTTTTCTGGCATCCTTAAGGTCTCCCTGATAAAGTTTTAATGTTTGGGGTATGGGCAAGTGTACACACCAGCCTGTCCTGTCCTGTGGCCACCATGTGCTGTCCCTGTTAGCAGTGCTGGCACATTGTTTTACCTCACTTCCTTGGATTGAAGTTGTCCTGAGATTTCGGTGGAGCAAAAAGTGCATTGGTTTCATTTTGCAAACTTCATGTTTTAAACAGGCTGTGTAATATCCTTGCTTGCATACTAAAACTGGAGCTTAGGGGAGCTTCTTGAGAAGTTAGTGGAGGTGTTCTAAAGGACTGTGAATGGCTGGACACAATTCTCTATCCACCTGTCTCTACTCTCCTGTGAAGATTCATCACCAAGTCATTCCATTGGTTTCTTCTTTTCCCTCTATTCAAAAGCAAGGAATACTGCCTTTAAATGACAAGATTAATGAAGAACGCAGTGTCTGAGGGGTCTGTCTTGTTCTGAAGCCAAGTTTCCCAGACCAGTCCATTTAAGGAAAAAGACATAATATCTGTCTGGCCCTCAGTATCTTTTGCCTCAAGTAACTGCTGAAGTGTGGAGAGGGGTTGTGAGGTCATTGGTTTTACTCTGGTTCTATCAAAAGTACTCAGTTTTCAAGCTTTGGCAGAATTGGGTACAATGTGGTGTGGTCAATTCTGGCTCGGCTCAAAACAGGTTTTGTCTCAGAGTAAATACAGTCTGGGAAATGAATAGACTCAAATCTATTCAGTTGTGCTATATTCCTTCATTTGAGGCCTTAGAAAAAGGAAGAATGCTCTCTGGAGGAGTTTGACTTTTGGTAATAATGTTCCTGCCCTAGAAAGGAAAAACTGTTGGGTTGTTCTGCTGTACTTCTCCAGGCTCCCTTTTTGAGTTTTCACAACTTCTTTCTTGTATTTTTTGTAAGATTTGAAAATGAATGACTGCAGTAAAGAGCTGCATTGTGTATTCCACTTGTGCTTAGTCACAGTTAGTTTAGTTATTTTGCAGCAAATATACTATACTATAAAACTCAGATTTTAGATGGTTTATGGAGGGAAACAGTGCAGTGTTGAATTGTCAGCATCCCTCAACTGCTGCACCTGGCCCAGTGAGGCACCTGAAGTGAAATAAGCTTGTGATAGCACAGTAACTTATTTCATTTAAATTTGATTTTGAGGAGGGTTTTAAGGATTTCTATTTCTTTAGCAATGTAGATTGTGGAGGTATCTTTATAAACACTGGTAAAAGGTTTTGTGTCAGGTTGCTTTTGGAATGGGTATCTTTGCCATTAAGTATGGCATTATGAAATGAGGAAGCAGAAGCCAGACAGTCTTGCTTCATTATCATTGTAGTTTCTTTCCTTTTTTGACTGAAAACCCAGATCCTACTTCTGCTATTGAATTTCAGGCTTAGGTTATGGGAGACTCAAGTGGTGGTTTCACTGTTTCTGTCACTCTCGTTTCAGTATTCCAAGTGTTTTGCAGTGAGTTATTGCAGAAATAAACCAGCACAGCAAACAGACCTGCAATACTTTCTCAGGGTAAATGTTTTATGTGGATTCTGCAGTTGTGTAAATAGGGCCAGTAAGTGACATATCCAGTTTCACTTGGGAAGTTTATTTTAGATTATGGTTTTCTTCTCCAGTGTATCATCCATAATACCATCATCTCTCTGAACAATGCCTTCTGGGTATGGTTTTCTGCTCTTGACACGTGTAGCTGTGTAGAAAGGTTTTCCAGTTTCTGTATCTTTCATATGTACACTTTGGTTTTCTTTGTCTGCCTTGCTTTATTGGCAAAGGTGTTGTCTCCCATACCTAGCTGCAGCTCTGTTGTTCTGCCCAGGAGCTTCTTTTTCCTGTGTTGCAGCAGTGTCAATCCATTTAAATAATTCCAGAAGTGCTGTTTCATTGATTGCTGGAACACCATGACCATAATGTGACTTCCTCTAACTGGAATACAAATATTTTAGAAAAGTTTAGAACTCTTCCAGATTACTCAGGTGGGATTATTGTAAGTGGGTTTTAAATGGTTTAATCAAAGCACATGAAATCAGATGACTTGTCCAGAGTTAAAACCTGTTCAAGAGTGAGGGTCCCTGTGCCTCAGACCATGCCATGTTAGCCTTATGGTGGCTTTTCTGAGCCACACAGGACTTGCAAATAGGATCTTTTAATTCTGCACCATGTTTGCTTTCTCAGGCAAGATTTATAAATTGACCAGCACCTCAGAGAGTGACCTTTACACGTGGGATTGCATTGCCTGTTTAGGTAATGTACTATAACCCCGTCACTATCTGTGTTAAAGATCTTGGGTAATGACTCAGTGTTACACTCTCTACTGACTGGTATCTGTGTATTGTAAAAGTTAGTGCAACACTAGACCATTCTGGTCAGATGCCAAGGGCAAAAGTATGTGTTCTTTGCCAGGAACGTGAATAATATTTTAGACACCTTGGACTACATTCACACGTTTGAACACTCATAATCGTCCCTGGCATCATTTCATCAACTAAACTGGAGTAATTTTAATAGTAGTCTTTATATACAAATTACAAGAGATTAAAACTTTAAAAGTAATATGGTTTGACAAAATAAATGGAAAAAAAAATCCCTTGAAAGGAAGAAGTCTTTTTCTGATAATCTGCATTTTAGTATGCGTGCTTAAAACAAGAGCCTGTGAGGGAGGGAAAAAGCAGTAAAATTCTTTCATTTAGGCAATAATAAAGAGACTTTTAACTTTGCTTACTATTGCATCACAACCAGTGAGAAGAATTCAGGCTAACTAGTAAAGAGGCTGCTGTGAAGTACATGGCCCTACATGAAGGTGGTGTTTGAGCTGAGAAGGGACTGACCATTTCTGCAGTGACAGGAAGCTTTTGAACTTGACCAGCTTTTGAACCTAATCCAGTGTTAGAGTTACCTCACTTTTAGCTGCATAATTTAGCAGTGGAACTGGAGAAGTCTTTTTCAAGACTTTCTTTCCTTTCCAGAGAGGCTGAAAAGACCCTGCTGGTTTCATCTCTGCCAAACCAGAGGGTTTCTTGCTCATGCTTCAAGTTGAATACAAGAGAGAGCTCTGTTCTCATACACAGCATTGATCCTGAAAGCCTTGAGAGCTCATTTGCTTCTCCTGTAACACACAACTAACACTGAGGAATTGGATTTAACTCAGGGCAGAAATTTCAGCCACTCATCTGAAGCAGAAGTGTTACTGGAATGACAAGAGGTTAAAAATGTTGGTAACAAGATGGATTTTTCATGCTGTGTCCTCAGATTTTGGGCACAGATTGTGATTCCAAGAATCCAGACAGCTTAAATCACCTTTCTGGACATTAGTGTAGAGAAGTATTGAGTAATGCATAAACTCAAGCATACTCAGCATTAGAAGTATTTCTAGCAAGAGGAAAAGAAACTGGGATGTTTTTGGAACCAGAAGGAAAATACAAAAAGTCCTTGTCCATAGAATCTAGTAAGACATTTTAAAGAACAAAGAAACCTCTCTGTAAGCAGATTAATGAGCTATTCAAATTGTGCTCACAAAAACTTAGAAGAAGGTGAACAGAAAGACAGCAAATCTTAAAGGCTAATATTTATCTGGAAAAGCTACTGTTGACCAGAAATTGAGGTTACCAGGTGTTAATTTGCTGGCTACCTCACTTAATTGGGGGAAAATTAGAAGGAACCAGATTGTGCTCAGACCTTTTTTTTCAGTTCTTTAAAAAAAATTCTAGTGCAAAATGATGGAAGGGAAATTAAAGTGGGGGGTGGGAGTGGGATAAAATGGCATCTGTAGCATCCTGTATCATGTGCCAACACTATTCTCTTGACAGCTGTACTGATTGGGCATACAAGAGCTTACACCCTTCTCTGATTTCAGTATTTTATTAGTAAAGTTGCTGTCAAAACTGCAATATTAATGTAGGAAGTAGCCCTACTTCCCTTGATTGTGACATGTAAGTAGTATTTTGGAAGGTGTGCAGAGACAGGTGTTCAGAAGTGGTTTTGTGGCAAATGAATTTGGCTTGTGAATTAAAACATCACAGTCCCACATAATTGTTTTGTCACCAGACTAATTAAGCCAAGGGTTATGCTTGTTGTGAAAGGGGACCGCTCACCTCTGCCATCTGTTGGGACTCTTCCTCTCCAGGTGACAACTGCCTGCTGAAAGAGGCTTTCTTTGCCTTCATCCCTGTTCTTGCCATGCTGCAGTTGGAGATGCCTGACCTTTTACAGCTCTGTTCCTGGATAAAGAGTAAAACTTCCCCGTTCCAGGCAGACATATATACAAGTATTGCAAATAGGGTTATGACTCAGCCTTTCCCCGGGGACTCAGCGCTGGAGCGAAGGCGGAGCAGGGAACAACACAGAGCCACAGACCAAAAGTGCTTTGAATTTCCCATCCTTAAACCAACGTCCTTGTAATCTGACAGAGTTAAAAGATGAATCAACCCTGCAAAAATGCAGAGCTGCTCGTGATTTGTTGGAGGTACAGGGGAATGGCAGGAATAGTACAGGGACTGCGGTAATCTTTTGGAGACATACCAGGCTCAGCATTAACAGACAGAGATCCAGTGCCAGAGACATCAAGCTTTCTAGAACAGAAGAGATGCCAAAAGCTCTGTTTGGGTTAGAGGATACTGAAGGGAAAGCCTCAGGGGTAATGGATGCTTGCCCAGTGAGCATAACCCCTGTCCCCGCTGTAACCTTGTGCTGAAGAGAGACTTTGCATCTTCAGAAATATTTAAATGTCACATAAACTTTTGGGGGTTGAAACTTTGCTCACAGTAGATGGTGGATTTTGCTAATGGTCTTGGAGAAGGAATAGTATTTATCTCCTTGTTTAGTGTTAGAGAGATCAGACATACTTACTGGAAGACATATAAGGCAGGAAACAAATTTGAATGTGTGATAATGTCAGAGCTCTTTCCGTAGCTGATGTGAGGCTGGACTTAGTCAACTACTAATCAGCTGCAAGCTGGGAGAGAGTTACTGGAGGCTGGAAGATTCTTCTAGGAATCAATATGCTAAATATATCAAGGAAGATACATTACAGACAGGAACACTTCCCGTTGATTGCCTGTGTGCTGATGAGGCTTGGAGTGAGGTGGCCCCGTTCCCAGCTCAGTCATCTGTTGCCTGTGTAGTTCAGTTGGAGGTGATGCTGCCCTGGCTCCTGGCAAGTGGATACACAAATGAGAGTGAAATGGCTTAAACTTGTTTCATGTCAGCCATCAAATAACCGTTGGCATGGACCTCCAGATAAAGCCAGTCTGGAACAAAGCATTTTTGTGCAGAACACCAAAAAAAAAGGAATCCCGTGCTTTTTTTATTACCCAGTCTCCTGAACTTCATCCAGCTCCACCCTCAAAAAAAAAAAAAAAAAAAAAGACTAAGAGCTTTAATGCCTTTTGAGGACATACATTTGTCAGTTCAAGACAACTGAATAAACTCTTTTGAAGTCTTCATTCTTAACCTACCTCATGGCATTGTGTCAGAAAGCAGCACCATGGAGTTTGAATACTAGGCAAATATTTCAGAATAATTTAATCCTTAGGTGACATACCTGGGAGATTGACCTCCATGGAAGTAGTACATTTCGAGTGTTGTTCATTGGGAGGGACACCAGGCAGTTCTGCCTTGACATCTTTGTGCTTTTGGTTTGAGACCATGCACAGGACCCATTGTTCCCCAGCCACTGTGGCCTTTGGGCCAGAATAGCTCCATGGAAGACCTTCCTGTTAGCAGTCCTTTGGTAGACAGCAAAGGAAAGCTGTCTGGCAACAAATCCTAGCAAGCAGAGCTAGTTGAACTGGTCAAGCTTTTTTTTTTTTTTTTTTTTTTTTTTTTTTTAACTTGCAGTACCAGGCTTTAATTGTCTGAAAATACCAAATCATTTTAAGCAGAGCCAAGAGGTAACAGATACCCAACTCCAGCAGTTCTAGGGTATATCCCTGGGACTGCTTTCCAAAAATAAATAATAATTTCAGCTGTAAAGCACCAGTCAGCTGCAAGTCAGTGATCAAAGTGTTCTGCTATCTGCTTTTCTTGGTGACAAGTCATCGTGTGGCTGTTAGTTCTAAAGAGAGCAGCACTGAGCACAGTCACACACGTTTTCCATTGATTGGTTGATAGGAAAAATTGATTGTGTGTGTGCTATACGGTGACTGTACATAGCTCTGTGTACAGCATCACGCTGGTTTCTCTTGCAATTTACCTATTCATCAAGTGTAAATAGCTGCTGTTTGCTGCAGCCGGGGCTGTGAGAATCAGTGAGTAAACCCTCTGTGGAATAAACCCCAGGCAGTTTGCAAACAGCCAGAGCTTCCAGCTCCTGGCTGAACTGAAGAATCGCAAGTGTGAAACGCACTGCGAAAACATTTTTGCCAGTGAAATGTGTGTTGTCCTGGTGGGAAGAAGGGCTCAGAGAAATTGCTTCTCTGCAGTTCAGAGCGTGTGGGTGTCTGGTCCCCACACAGTTTGCTAGAGATGCCTGCAGACTCTGCCTGCTGCGAAAGAGATTTTGCTCTTTAGGTACTCGAAAACTCTTGGGTGCTTTATGCTGTAGCACCAAATGTTCCACATAACCTGCCACGCGTATATCAAAATAAGGAAAACTTAAGCCCTGTGATTTAAACGTGTGCACTGTGTACACCAGAGCACTGGGAAACATTGCTGAGTTCAGGGGGATGGAGGAAAGGTGCTGAGGGCAAGTTGGAGGCTCTTGGATGTCAGTATTCCTGTATTGGTTTATGTTGACTTTCTGCAGGTGTCTGAAAGCAAACACTGAAGTTACAGAAAGCAATAGGTTAAAATCATGTTCTGTGAGTATGTTTCTTCTAAATCCATTTGAATGTTTTGAGGTTTTAAGAGCTGGTGTCAGTTAAGGAGAAAAATGAATTTGTGGCTAAAGACTTGGAGTCAGGAGGATGAGGCTTGTTCCTGGCTCTGCAGTGCATTTCCCATATGACTGAGAAAGTCACAAAATCCTTTTGTTGCAGTTTCCTATTCTTAGTGCAGGGATGGGAGTCTTTTTAGAGGCATGGTACCATTTTTACAATTAACGAAGCATTAATACCTTACATCCAAGATCTCTGGTGGAAATTCTAGCACTGGTATCTGAAAAACAATTTACAAAGTCAGCACAGATTTTAGGTTTCTTGAAGAGCCTGTTTAATTTTGGTTACTTTGAGTAGCATGTTCAAAACAAAACCTGGGGGGGAGTCTTTGGGTATTGCATATATTCCTCCCATTATACTGATCTTCACTGTAAATGGCCTTTTGAGGTGGTTTTGAGGTGCTAGTTCAGCCTCATCTCCTTTTTAATATACTTGTAAAAAAATGCTTGTAAATGTGTTTATTTGCAATTCAACAGTGTTGCTCTTTTTCTCTGCTGAATTCATTTCCTTGGTGCTTTAAAGGACTTCATTGTACAGCACAGTTGTCACTGAGGATGGGAAGTGTCACTCAGAGTAGAAGCTGATAGCAATAAAATTACTGTGTTCCTGTAGATTCACTTGAATGCCAACTCCCATTTCTGACCTGTCACATAATTGGGACCCGCCCTGACCTGTGTGGGTGGGTGACCACCAACACAGCTCGTTACAGCTGTCAGGTTGCATTTTCTTGGTGGGGCTGTTATCGGAAGGAGGTAAATGTGTCCTGCAGTAGAGAAGCAGGAGGAGAGAATTCTTGCTCCTTTTCACCCTTTCTTTTCATTTTCTGCCATTACTCCCCATTTTCCTTGCTTTCTGCCTGTCATGTTATATACTGTTTGGGATAAGAATAAAATGGTTTTCGTTCACAGCAGGGAGAAGGGAAGGATGCTTTGTCAAGATTAAATACTTGTGGAAGTAGAAGTATTAAATTTTGGGATTCAACAGGCCTGACACCTCAGCTTTGTGCTTTGTTCCAATATCCTTTCTGTGTATTCAGAATGAATACTTGGAGGCATAGGAAGCCAGGCTGCCAATCTGCCAAATAAGGTTGAACTTGCTGTATCAAGAGGTACCTTGTTAATGGAAGGACTGCATTTCTTCAGGGTCTATAAAGCATTTAAAGGTCGTTGAACTAAAGACCACGTAAATGCAGCTGTTGCCAAGATGAATTGACTTGTGCTACAGGAACAATGAATCCATTGAGGACCTCTGAAACCAAGATTTTTGTTACAAATTTTGAATCACAGAAATACTAGGATGCGGTGGGGAAAAATGCAGAGGTTCACAGGGGAGGTGTGGAGTTTTCTCCCAATTTAATTTCTTTTGTTTTGCCTCTCTGGTTACAGATTCTCACAAACACAAAGATAAACACAAAGACCGAGAACACCGGCACAAGGAGCACAAGAAGGACAAGGAAAAAGACCGGGAAAAGTCCAAGCACAGTAATAGGTGAGGAAAAAGTGGATGAAGTCTTCATAGGCTAAAACACCATTGAATGTGCAGTCTTACAAGAATTAGTCTGACAATAAATGAATATGGAATTGCTACATTTTGAGTGTGGTTTTACAAGTGTAGGTGCTTTAAGCCTGATTTTTGTCATTGCCAGCATTTCCATGTGGGTGGCTGAAGCTGTGTATCTTGCAAATGTGAGCTGATACTAATGTATAAAAGATTATTGTAGGTTAGAGTTGTTAAAGGTGTAGAACACTACCTCAGCCTCCCCGTCATGCAGATTGGTGGGTTTTGTTCATAATCTTTTGTATGTGATTCCAGTTGTTTGTCAGAAATGTAGAGTTCTCTTCGTGCTGGTATAAGCCCCCACTGCTTTAGCGTAGTGAGACCCCCATGTGGCTCCTAAGCCTTCTCCTGATTAGAAGTGTCTGGAAAGATGGTTTCCCAGAGAGATGGTGGTGTCCTTGCCTGTCACCACAGTGCCTGAATATCCCAGCTGTGTGAGGCAGCACTGGGAAACTGCTGAGTTAGATGGATCCCAAAGGATTGTGTGCTGTTTTGTCCAATGTGATTTATGCACTACTCTGCCACTGGATGAGGAAGGTGTTTGATGCCAATCACTTGCCAGGTCACCCACATTGATGTGATGGCCTGTAGCTCTTGAGCTGCTGAATTCCTTGGTCCAGTTGCTCCCTAGCCTGGGCTGTGAGGTGCAGGAACCAGGATGTGGAGGTCTGTGTGATGATTTGGTGTGGTGGAGCATGGGGCAAATACATGACAGCTAGAGTGTTACTCAGGGAAATTTTCCTTATTGTAAGTCCAGACACACAAGTGTCATGGAGCCTATATTGCCACCAAAACTTGGAAAAATGAGTCCCTGGAAGGAAAGATTCTGGTGTGACACTTGGTGAATGACAGATAGTGTTTATGCTGTGGGCAAGTGAGTGTACTAAGTAACTTCTGTGCAACTGTGATAGCACTGTCCAAAAAGGAACAAAAAGTTTGTATTAACAATGATTTCTATTAAAAAGAAGCATGAAAAGGAGAGAGTCTGTGCAGAGAAGTGGGTTTGTTTTATTGGGCACACACTTGATTTGAATTTTCTGTGATCTTATGAGAAGTTACACAAGCCTACTGTTCCATAATGTGTCTTTGATTGGGGAAAACCCCTAGGCCAAATAACTTGAATTTGCTGGCTCTCACAACAAAGATGAAATACTTTGGACATGTTCTTTGCCTTTGTTCACACATCTGTATTGCCTTGATTTCTAGTTTTCATTTTCCTGATCATCATGCACTCTAAAACTGACTGCCTCACATGTCCAAATGTTCATTGCTTTGCTTGAAAAACCATTCTCCTGAAATCTTAGCAGAGCACATTCTTTTCTAAGGAGTAATGTAAGCACTGTCTTTAAATTCCCAAATTCATTAATGCTTTGACTTCATTTGTGTAGGAGGTAGAAATGGTCAGCATGTTTTTAACTGGAAAAACTAATTATGGTTCATAACTTGTAGCTGACTTAGCAAACAATAAATATCAAAACAGTGGAAAGAAGGTTGAACGGCTGTGATGTTTTGAGGTGTAGCTCAGGAGGTGATATGTAATCATGTCTTATCTTGAAGTACTGTCTTCCTCCCTACCATGTTGTCTTGAAATCCCTCTGCGAAAGGTATCATGTTTTCTAGGCACTGTGCCTAGTGCTCCCAGTTGTTTTCATGGCTCTGTTAAGTGCTTGTGTGTCCTGTGAGCACAGTATCTGCTGCATCCTGGGGTCCCAAAACAAGGTCCCTCCTGTGGGTGGCATGACTGAGTGCATGCATGTGCAGGGGGTTTGTTCAAGGCATTTTTGGGGAGAGATTACACAATAATGTGTAACCTGCTCCTCAGGTTCCTTCACAAGGGAAGCTTCACTCTCCCAGACGGAGTGCACACTGCCTTTCTAAGCTGCCACCTTAAAAATGAATGTATTATAGTGCTGAATCTTGAGATTTGGTTTTGGAGCTGGTTCTCAGGGAAGTTAACATACAGGAACCTGAGATCCTGTTGGGATCACTCCTTTAAGGGTGCTCCAGAATCTTCACTATCCCATTCATGCTCGGTCATGTACAGGGTACCTGGATGCTTGCTGTGTAAAAACAGCAGACTTGTAACAGAACTTCATAGAAATAGTTAAAATTTAAACATTTCTTCTCTAAATGCTTTGCTGTCACCCAAGCAGTTCTGTAAATGTAAGTTGCTGTGAGAATGAGATTTTAGGTGACCACTGTTTGAAGGATAAAAAACCTGCCTGTTTGTACTGAAGTTTCTCCTTTGACAATGAGAAATGAGTGAAAAAGAGCCATGAATCTAGTAGAAATTAAAGAAAAATTCTCCAGGACACAAGAACAGGGTGGGTGGGATTCAGTGGTTTTTACCTGTATGAAGAATTTTTAAAGCATAAAAATTTACAGCCTTTGATAAAAGGCTGTAAATTAATCCTTTGAAAAAGTTTATCTTAGATGTATCAAATTGCATGTAAATCTTCACAAAATCCATTCTGTATTTCAGAAAATCTGCAGTGTTACTGCAAAAGCTGTGCTGTATCTTTAGTAGTTCTCAAAAGAGGTTGAATGGTACTTCAGCAGAAATTGAAGCCATTGTTTTCTGGGAGGCTTGGATTGGTACCTCAGTGACATTTTATCTGTGGTGTGTGAAGAGCTCCTGATTGCATTCTGAGAAGCACAGTGCACACTGGGCACAGTTAAGAGCAGTGTGTGGTTGTGTTTGAAGCAGATCATTTTTGTGTCTGTCTGTAATAGTTTGACAGTTTCATTTCCTGTCCTGTACTTAAAAAAGGCTTTTAAAATAAAACCTGCATCAAGAAGACAGAAAAACTCCAATGCAGGAGAATAAATGTTTCCTGTATCCAGATTTTGAAGGATCTAAACTGCCAAGATAAGTCTCTGAAATACCTAAAATAGACAATTTTGATTTCATATGACAGAAATGTGTGGAATGGTATGTAGAACTTCTTAATTTTGGTTCTTGCTTTCTTCCTCTCCCACTCACAAGATGACACTTCTGTGTCTTAACCACTCATTTACAGCTGTAGTAAACTGAGAGAGAACATTTGTGTGCCTCAGACCTCCTCATCACCCCTCAAAGAAAGAAAATGCAAAGCCCAGGGAAGAACAGTCTGTATCAAGAAATAAATCCACATCACTATCCAACAAAGTGTGGGTTTTTTGCTCATTTTCTCAGACCCATCCTTCCTGGTCTCCAAACAAAAATCTAATACACATCCATTAAATATAAATGTCAGTGGTTATAAAAATAAAATGAAACAAATCCCATGTGGCAGTAGGTTTCTGATCTGTGGGAGTTGAGTGTTTCAGACAAGTAGACCACATAAAATAATGGAATAACAGGTCCTTTGAAGCCAAGCCTTGTTAGAGAGCGGGTTGGAAGTGTTGGCAGTAACAGGTGTGCCTGTGCCAGCTGTCCTGGGCTCTCTGCAGGGAGAGTGGGCTGCCAGGAGCCTGAGGAGGGCAGGGCTGGCTGTGACAGGGGATGGGAGCAGAGAGGCTGCTCTGCAGTGCTGAGCCCTGCTGTCAGCCTGACAAGCACCGGAGCCGCAGGAAGAAAATCTTCTGTCAGATTGCATATTTCCTCCATTTACTAAATCTCTTGTGATCACAGCTTGGGATGAACCGAAGCTTGGAACACAGAAGGGATTCACAGACCTGATCTTCACTGGCATCTTCTAATTTTATGCTTTTGCTAGGAAAAACACAGATTCTGGGCATTTGCTAGCCATGGATGAAGATAAATTTCAGTTCCGATTTCTTGCATGCCTCCTCTGGTTTATTATGTGATTCTGATCTGCTTTGAATGGTGTGTGTTGGGGGCAGGAAGAGGCAGGGATACCTGATGTAGGGGTAAAGGCAATTAAAAAAAAAATAGCACACTTGCTGTTTGCTAGGACGGGTGGGTTTGTTTTTCTACTCCATTTTAGTGCACAGTTCACCTTGAGCAGTTGTCTAATGTGGCACTGCCTTCCAGTAGACAAAATGTTTTGCTTTTTACTTAGTAGTCTACCTAATTCTCACATGTCCATGGAAAGCATGTGCTAAGCATGATCCTCATTTCAATGTGTGACTATCGTTCTTATTCCTAAAATTTTTATCAGCTGTTGATTAGTCCAGCTTTTTATCTTGTTCCTCTTGCTGAAGGCTTGATCTGTTATCTATGAAAAGACTCCTTTCACCACTGGGAAGAATGATTTCAGGTTGTTCTATTTCATTGCCAGAAACCCAGCAAAACCTTTGGGGCTCACGTGTTTATTCCCTGTAATTCTATATGATAACCCTCTAACAGCATAATATCCTGCAAGCCAGCTGAAATCCTGTCCTTCCCTGGGGTGCTGTTGCTTTGGAAGTGCTCCCTGCACAGGCAGCCCTCCCTTGGTGTGCATTAGGCTGGATGTGATCGCAGGTTTCCATTAATACTGTATTGCGTCAAACGAGGCACGGGCTGTGTCACCTGTGCCCTGTCCCCATCGTGGCTTTAGGCTGCACTGAAATCACAACTCCCTGGTATTTTATGCTTCAGTTGTGCTGCAGCAGCTCCCGAGGAGGCACAGCTCCGATGGCAACCGGCGCTGGCACTCGCTTATAGCAGATTCCCTGTCACGAGCTAATTACAGCAGAGAGAGGAAATAAGAGACACTTTAGATAAAGCATCCTTCCCAGCTTGTGGTTTTGAAGCTGGAATGGAAAGGGCCTGGGAAGGGATTATTAACGTACATGAATGGCACCTGAAGAACGCAGTGTTAAATTACTGCAAAGCTGTTGCAGTTTGAAGGAGGAAGCTGTGATCTGCACATCTGCTGTTCTTTGGAAACACTTTCCACTTGTGACTTTCCCATGTGATCTCAGCCTGAGCAGCTGCTGCCAGGTGCCTGGGCTCCCTTCCTCTCCTCTCTCCTGCAGGCATTTGCATTGGGAAATATATCCATGCTTACAAGGGAAATGGCTTCTTCTGATGCATTTTCTGCTTCATGTGCTTCAGCCTGAGCTCTCCACAGCCTTTGGCTGTCCTTGTTTACATTAAAACTGTAAATGGAAGACAGTAAGCAAGCTGGCACAGGATGGAGTGCTTCAGGAGATGTGTGTACTCACCTGGCCTTTGTCTGAACTAAGCCAGTAGTATCATGATACACCTGTAGATGATGTAATCCCTTGTTCTGCCTGTGTTAATGTAGTCTCCTGCTGCACTTGGTTACCTTAAAAAAACACTAACACTGCAGGTTTGTCAGCATTAAACATCTTCAAGAGGCATAACTGTTGAGTTCTGTTGCAGTGATGCAACTGCAGTGGTTTTGGTGAGAAGGAAGACTTTACTTTGTCAGCAGAGCTGGGTATGAGCAATTGTTATGATCCACTTGTCCTGTTTTCAGGCTAGCTTCCCCTGGAGCTTCCCTCTATCTTATGGGGGTTTTGCTGTCCTACTTCCATGTCTCCAAGCTGGCTTGTTGGCAGAGAGGTATGTGCAGGAAAGGTAACAAAAGATTCACAGAGCTCTGAACAATGAATTCAAGATAAAATTAGCAGTGTGCATGTGATCTTGAGACCATTTTGCTTGGTTTTTTTAAAGAAAAGTTGATTTTTTTTTCTTCCAGTTTTGAATTGACCAGGAAGATAGGCTTCTGATCTTTAAATTGTTCCCAGTCCCACCTAATAATAGCTTTGGGATTGTCTGAAATAGCTTTCTGATAGAAGGCTGAAACTCCATCTTCAGGGTAAGGATGGCATCCTGTTGCCTTCTCTTTTCTTTTGAGATGAGTGTGGTGGTTAAATTGTGTTCCCTGTAGGCTCACATGTGTGTCTGAGCCAAGTGAAAGACCAAAGCAGCTCAGCTTGACTGCAGTTAATATGCGAGAAACTTGCTTTGCTTTGGGAGAAAAAAAGAAGTTCCTTTTCTAAGGATTGTTGCTTGAGGCCTTTGTTATCAGCTCATTTCCAAGGGAGGTTTTCTGGGAGATGGAGATTTCCATCCCTCCAAGAGAAGAGAGGCACAAGCCTTCCTTGATGCACATGTCAGAAGTTCTGTGCTGAGCTGTAGAAGAGCTGTGGTCCAGTGTCTGGAAACAGGGCTGGCAAGCAGGCTACTTACAAATAAGGGAAAGAAATTTATGCTCTCTTTTAACATGGGAGTGAAAAGTACACAGATATCAGATTTTTATCTAGGGAATTCCTCCCAGTCACCAGGAACAGCAGCAAGCAGGACCTCAGGGCCAAGCCACCAGTGCTGATCTTTGGAAAATGAAGCTGCAGAATGAAACTGGAGACAGAGTTTCCTTAGGTTATCTGAGCCCACATTGCTTGGCTGAGAAATTTACTGCTCATTGCAGAGCAAAGGGGAAGGATAGTCTTGTGATAAAAAAATTAAATTAAGACCAGCAACTAAGTCAGGAAGTAAGACTTCTTGATTCTGGCTCTAATGCTTGAAAAATCTGAGAAACTACACTGAAAAATTGAGATTAGATTGCATGACAGCTTTTCAATGCTGGCCACTTACTGTCTTTCAAGAGGGATGTCATTTGAGCTTCTACTTGAACAAGCCTAAGTTTTTAGAGGTTTTAGCACTTTTTTTAATTCCAGCTGTAGTCTGCAAGCATTCAGCACACACAAATATTGCCTCTGCCTCTCTAGACCAATGGGATTTTGTTTCTGTTTCAAGCTTAGCTTTACTGATCTACTTGGTCATCCACTGGTTTGCTTTTAATTGTGCTTTGTGTACATCCCAGGGCTCTTCCTGTCATGTACTGAAAGCTAGCTGCTTTTGGCTGTTAGTGAGATTGAGTATGGTGCTTTGGAAAACCAAACTGCTTCTCTTTTTTGGTCTTTTGTGGTTTTATTTTTGCTGTTCCAAACTCCCAAGCAACAGCCACTGCCATGAACTTTACCTCAGTGCACTAACTCCAGTAGCTGCAGTGTGTACCATGCTTTAAAGATCCAAGTTAATGTCTGAGAAAAACATGCTATTTCAGGCAGGATTTAAATATCAAATAAGAGCAAGAAAGAGTCAGAAAATAAATATAAGTAGACTTGCAAAGAACAAGATGGGTCTGAACCTTGTGTGTTACGATTTTTTTTATACATTAGAATATATATAATATATATACATTTTTTTATACATTAGGATTGTAGAATCAGAGACTGTTTTGGGTTGAAAGGGACCTTAAGGTTCAGCTCATTTCCATGCCCTGCCATGGGCAGGGACACCTTCTACCAGACAAGGTGGTCCAAGCCCTGTCCAACCTGGCCTTGAACACAGGGATGGGGCATCCACAACTTGGATTGATATAGGAAGGTTGAATATTGATTATTGATATTGAATGTTGTTATTATTATGAGTGTTGGTTTAAATACATGCAGGTTCAGCTACCCCTTAAATTGTCAACCTTAAACCTTTGGCAAATGGGGTACCTGGCATACAGATACCAATGCAGGGTACCAAGTCAGAATTTCCAAACCTTCCTGAGTTTAAAAATTATTAGTAATGTGTGGGGTTTTTGCTTTCAGACAGTCAGTGAATCTCATGGGAGCAAAGGAAAATTAAATGGGTATGTTGAGCTTGGAATGCTGATGAATAAACAGGGTACAGAAGCTGGGATGAGAGATCAGAGCAGGAGCAGCAGGCATGTTGTGGATTTCCAGGATCCAATGTCAGGATGTTCTGTGTCTGTTCTCGCATGGCCTGAGCACACTGTACATAACATGATCTGCTGGGTAAGAATAGTCTGCAGTTGTTATGCCTGCTCACAGGCAACATGTGGTGCTGTGTGTCTAACTACAAGCATTTCTAGAGTGCCTGTTGCCTTTTGATGTTCAGATAGGCCTTCACTGCTTTGTATGAAGAGGTTGCTAGAGAGTTAAAATGAAACTGGTTTCTCTGGCTGCTGATCTCTTGGTGTCACACAGCATGTGAATATACTGATTTCCTTCAGAGATGGATTTTCATGCTTTAGCTGCTTGAGCTTGGATGGCTGGTGTGTGTTTATTCAATTTATTCAATGTATATTTATTGGAGTGTTATTATTCAAGCTACTCTGGGCATGAATTATTTAGACCTTTGGCAGGTTCACATGCATTTGTCCACGCTGGTGTCTGCAGCTGTAAGCTGGGTGTGGGTTGGTGTATTTATGACTGTGATTGCCTTGCTCCTAATCACACACAGACTGTGGGAACTGGTTAATGTGCTGCTCGCTCTCTGTAGCCATCAACCTTTTTGCAGTCTATTTCTGTGATAGAAAGAAATCCCAAAGAATCTGTAATTTTTAAAAATCGTGCTCTTGCCCAGCATTCCGAGTTTGTTTTGCAGGGCTGTGTTCACCCAGATTGGTTTGGGCTTGCACCTGAGTGTTGAAATAACTGAAATAAGGAAAGTGCCTTTTTCTAGTAAAGCTTTGTAGTGCATTTTGTAATCCTGAGGAGAAGCACAGTGTGTCCCAGAGAGCAGCAGTGATGGGAGTCAAGCGCTGAGAAGGGAGAGTGTGAGCAGCCAGCATGAGAAGGGCAGCTTGGTTAGTGCCTAGCCTTGCTGATTTACACCATGCCTTTGACTTGCTAAAGCCCTGGGTGACCTCAGAGAGTCCACACAACCTTATAAGTGTGTATTGAAGGCCTGTAGAATTGCCAGGCTTGTTGCTTGGCTTCCACACCACTGCTGCTAATCCTTGTGGCCAGTTCTTGATGTTTCTATTCTGAGTCTCCTGAGAGTATTGCCTCACTTTTGGCTTCAAGGTTTGTCATTCCATGAGAAACCTCATTTTCATTTGAAAACAGCCATGTGTCTTTCTAGATGATAAAAAAAGCTTGAAAATGTGATACAAATTTATCCTGATGTCTCAGAAATCAGAAGTGGGTAGAAACAGAATAATAAAGGTTGATTTTCTTCTCCTTGTACGCATTTTCTCCTGTGTTCTGACTAAAGATTTTAGGTATTTAAATTCTCAGTGCTGCTATTCATAACACCAGAGTAGTTACAGACCAGACTCTCACTTGGAAGCACCTTTGTTGGGTTCTTGCCCCACACCATGGGGCTGTTCCAGCAGAGCTGGGCTGGCTCTGGCGGCATCAACAGCTCCAGCTGAGGGACTGCAGCATAAT